>NC_041748.1:18206475-18830987 GCF_004115215.2 Ornithorhynchus anatinus | reverse complement strand
CAGGTCCTCCGGCCCAGGGCCGAGGGTCGACCATCGTTCTCAAAGGGAAACTTCATCACCTCAAACAATTGTTAACAAATGAACAAAACCCAAATTTTTGATGATGAAGGTGGTATTTGTTGAGTGCTTACTACCCTATTCAATTCTATTTATTGAGGGCTTACTGTGTGCAAAGGACTGTACTAAGCGCTTGGGAGAGTACAATATAACAACAAACTGACAAATTCCTGTCCACAATGAGCTCAGTGTTGAGGGGGAGACAAACATTAATATAAACAGATAAATAAATTACAGATACACACACATATGTGCTGTAGGGATGGGAGGGAGGACGAATAAAGGAGCAAGTAAGAGCGGCACAGAAGCGAGTGGGAGAAGAGGAAAGGAGGGCTTAGTCAGGGAAGGTTTCTTGGAGGAGATGTGCCTTACTACGTGTCAAGCACTGTTTAAGCAATGGGGTAGATACAAGCTAATCAGGTTGGGCACCCTCACTGCTCCTCAAGGGGATTCCAGTTTTAATCCCCCTTTTACAGATGAGGGAACTGAAGCCCCAAGAAATTGAGCAACTTGCCCAAGGTCACCCGGCCAGACAAGTGACGGAGCCAGATATAGAACCCAGGTCTTTCTGACTTGCAGGCGTGGGTTTTATCCATTAGGCTACACTGCTTCACTCCTTCTTGGTGAGAGGAGTCTTGGTCCCATTATGTCATGGGTTCAGTTAACGAAGCTGGAAATTTCATCAGATTTGTAGGAAAGTTCCCAAAGAAATAACAGGGAAGAAGCGCTAGTGGTTGACACCAGAGTTAGGGGGAGGGAGAGGCTGTACTTCTACTGTGTGCTCTAATTTAAGTTGCATTAAGCCAAGTGCTCTTCAGGACACAAGCAATCTCTGATATCAACAAATTTAATAATATAAAAAAAAAAGCTGTGGAAACATGGACACTTGTACACAGGCATAAAAACAGACATTCCAAACATGCTTTTCGGGGGGAGAGGGGGAGCAGGGGGGCTTTTTGTTGTTGTTCTGATTTAAGAATAGATTTCCAGGGCTGCTTTGAGATCCTGCAATCTTTCAACGAAGATTTTCCAGGGGGTTCTTTCTGGTAACTGAGCTTGGGAGAGGAGGTGGCTATTTCACACCTCTTGTCCTCGTTTGACCGCACTGCACCCTGATTTGATCTCAGAACAGCAGACTCTGCCTGTTTGTGTAAACCTTTCCCCTTCATTTTTTCCCCTTCCAGAAGATGCTTGTGTGAGATCAATAAGAAATGGCTGCTGGCAGCTGTTTGTCATTCAATCTTGCTACCACTAAAGCACGCAAGCAGTCCATTGTTTAGGCCTCGCAGAAACTCTGAGCAAACATTTATTCAGGGTTTTTGGATCAGTTGAACTTTCTTGTAGCCAAAAGGTAAATAATAAACCACAATGCTACTCAACCGGTGACCTAAGGGCCTTTTGACATCTGACTCTATGGCTTACTAAATCACTGTACATATAAACAGAGAGTTCAGACCTTTGGTTTATACTGCTTAATTATGCCCCTAAAAGGCCGATCTTCGATCTTCAGTGATTTGGCTGGGAAGCGACGTGGTCTAGTGGAAAGAGCCTGGGCTAGGAGTCAGAAGATCTAGGTTCTAATCCTGATTCCACCACTTGTCTGCTGTCTGACCTCGGGCAAGTCACTTCACTTCTCTGGTCCTCAGTTCCTTCATCTGCAAATGGGGATTTAATACCTGTTTTCCCTTCTAATTAGAATGTGAGCCCCATGTGGGACCTGATTAGCTTCTATCTCCCCCAGTATTTAGTACAGTGGCACAGAGTAAGTGCTTAACAATACCACAATTATTACCACTGTGAGGCTCACCGCCCAGAATACAGAACTGGGAAAAAAGTAAGAGACCAGAGTTCTTGCTGCACCTATTTGCTGGCCCTGCATTTGTTGCTTAAATTATCAATAATCAATTGATTACGTTGACTGAGTCCCATGAGGGAAAGGGACTGTGTCCGGCCTAATTAAACTGTACCCACTACAGTGCTCAGAACAGTGTTTGATACCTAGTGAGCATTTAACAAATACAGTAAAAACATCAATCCATTAATAGTATTTACTGAGAACTGGGCTTAGTGCCTGGGAAACTACGATAGAATTGGTAGATCCAATTCCTGCCCTGAAGACTCTCCCAAAACCAAGAACTGTCCATTGCCTAGGTGGACAGGATGACAGGTACTAAAAAATAAAACTCATGTAAAATGATGATAATAACGGTGGTACTTGTTAAGCGCTATGTGCCAAGCACTGTACTAAGCACTGGGGCAAATACAACATCATCAGGTCAGACCAAGTCCCTGTCCCACATGGGACATCTAATTCATTCCCGTGATATCTGGATTGGGATTGGGATTCCCAGGTCTAAAAGACTGAAGACTTTAGTTTTGGGCTAAAAGGACCTGCCTCACGAGTATCTGAACATTTATGTCTTCAAAGACTGTCCAACATTTCCTAGCCCTGTTCGGCTTCCTACTCTCCTTAAAAGTCCTGACTACGCCCTCATCTCTTCTTCCCCCATTCCCTTCTGCGTCACCCTGATCTGCTCCCTTTATTCATTTCTCCCTCAGCCCCACAGCATTTCTGTCCATATCTACAATTTATTTATTTCTATTAATATCTGTCTCCCCCTCTAAACTGTACGTTGGTTGTGGGCAAGAAATGTGTCCACCCACTCTTATTTCGAACTCTCCCAAGTGCTTAGTACAGTGCTCTGCAGACGTTGATTAGTCCAGCTCCCTTTCTCTCTCACTCCAAACAAAAAGTTGGCACCTGCGGAAAAAAACTGAATATAGGCTAGGATCCTGTGGTTGCCCTGCTGACTGTGTTTCCAATGGTTTTCTTTCTGGCTAGATTTTCCATTTCAATTGGAAGAGTAGGTCCTCTATGTATTTACAATTGTAATACATTTACATGTAAATGTGACCTTATTTGAGGTCACAAAGTGACTTTATGAACTGAGTCACAAGTCCCCTCTAGACTGTGAGCTCATTGTGGGCATAAATGTGTCTATTTGTTTTTATACTGTACTCTCCCAAGCACTTAGTACAGTGCTTTGCACACAGTAAGCCCTCAATAAGTACGACTGAGTGAATGAAGTCTAAGCTAATGAGAGTTAATCATATGATCTGACTAACCTAGTGCTAAGACGAATCTGACAAAGTATTTCCAGATGGCATTTCTCTTTCATTCTGAATATAATTAAATGCTTGAAATATTCATAAATCTGTGTGAGATGATTGGAAACCAATATTTTTAATACTGAGACTTAATACTAATAATAGTAATCTAATAAAGTATGTGAAAATGGCATGTCTCTCCCATGCTGAGTTAAATTCCAAGTTTGAAATGCTTATGAATCTTCAGTCAGTGGGGATTATTGGAAACCGATATTTTTAATAAAGTAATAATGTGTTGCAGACTACCTAATGGAAACACTTTGCATTTTTTCCTAACAATCCAACTATGAAAACTAATACCGAAGTCTGAAATTTGACAAATAAACAATGTTTATTTTCCAAAGGTTATTTGTCTGAGAAAATAAAACCAGACAGGCTATCAGAAGTATCCAAAAATCAATGCATGCCACCATGGACATGAAGGACTGTGTGGTTTCTGACCACCCGTACCCCCACTTATGTTATCCACCTGGGGTAGCTCAACGAAGTATCTGAGTTTTTTGTGTGTGTGACTTCAGGTAGTAGTAAGACTACTTATTAAGCACTTACTGTATGTGGAGCATTGAACTATGGGCTGGGAAAGTACAGAGAGGTGGTATTTAGACACAGTCCCTGGCTCTCAAGGGGATTAACAACCTAAGACTTTTACAATGACTAGAATTCTGGACTGTAACTCACTGTGGACAGGGAATGTGCCCATCAATCAATCACTGGTATTGAACTGGCAAGCCCCAACCACCATTCATTGCACTGTTTCAAACTTCATAATTCATCATTTTCTACTGGCAGAGACTTGTAAAATGTTTTCAGGGAATCCAAGTTCTCATCTCTCTCTTTCTCTCTCTCCCCATTTGCTCTTTCTCTGTTATTTTGTGGTGTTTGTTAAGTACTTACATTGAACCAAGTACTGTGTTTAACACTGGGGTAGCTCCACGATAATCAGATCAGATACGGTCCCTGTCCCTCATGCAGCCCACAATCGAAGGGGGAGGGAGAACAGGTATTTCATCTCCACTTTACAAATACGGAAACTGAGGCACTGAGAAGTTAAGTAACTTGCCCAAAGTGGCAGAACCAGGATTAGAACCAGGGTCTCCTGGTTCTCTCTTTCCACTAACCTATGCTGCATCTCAGGCTTTTGGAGTCAGGGCTCATGAGTTCGAATCCCAGCTCTGCCACTTTTCAGCTGTGTGACTTGGGGCAAGTCACTTAACTTCTCTGGGCCTCAGTTCCCTCATCTGTAAAATGGGGATTAAGACTGTGAGCCCCACGTGGGACAACCTGATTCCCCTGTCTACCCCAGCGCTTAGAACAGTGCTCGGCACATAGTAAGCGCTTAACAAATACCAACATTATTATTATTATTAGTGCTTAAGCTTCTCTCTTTGACTATTTGACTATGACCTATTTCTCTCTTTGCCTCCTTTTAAGGCTTCTGGCTTTGGGTACTTGGCATCTCAGCTTCCTCAATCAATTAATCAATGGCATTTAATTAGAACTTACTGTACTGAGCATTTGGGAAAATACAACTGAGTTGGCAACAGTGATAGTAGTAACTGTATTTACAAAGTGCAAGTTGGGAAGCAGCATGGCCTAATGGAAAGATCACAGGCCTAGGAGTCTGAGGACCTGGATTCTAATTGCATCTCTGCTGGGTGCCTGCTGTGTGACCTTGGCCAAGTCATTTCAGTTCTCTATGCCTCAGTTTCCTCAACTGTCAAATGGGGAATCCAAGCCTGTTTCCCCTACTACTTAGACGGGGAGCCACGGGTGGGACAGGAACTGTGTCTGACGTGATTAAGTTGTACCTACCCCATGGCTTAGAACAGTGATTGACACATAGTAAGTGCTTAACAAATATAACAATAATGATCCGACGTGTAGAGTACTGTGCTAAGTGCTGGGAGAGAATATACAGGTGGGAATTAGATTTGGTCCCACTCCCTTCAGGGGCTCACAATCTAAGCTGGTAGATACAATCCCAGCCTGCAAGGATCTTACAGTCTAAATAGGGGTGGGGGAACAAACATTTAAATCAGTTCCCGAAAAGGATGGGGTGAATATCCAGTGCTTATGGGGAACATTTCTGTCCCACTTCATTGCCTACCCTTTTCCCCTTTGGCCGCCTCCTACTTCTTCCCAGTTGGTTTACTTGCTCTTCTAGGCTGTAAACTCGTTATGGGCAGGGAATGTATCTACAAACTCTGTTATATTGTACTCTCCCAAGCACTTAGTACAGCTGTCTAATAAGAGCTCACTAAATACGACTGATAGATTATCTCCTTTTTCTAAATCTGTCCATTTTCACTTCTCTCAAGGTCTTTGTCTGTCTTTGGCTTCTTTCCCTCCCACCCTCACCTCCATCACTATTTTCCCTGCTGGCTTCTGTTCCTACGATTCCATTAAATATGACATTCTACTTTCTCTTTTTGGCATCTTTCCCTCCCATTTCTCTAATTCCCATCCTCTTTTCATCCCCCCATCCCCCCCTCAACTCAGTTTTTGCTCCTCGGTTGGTTTTCTCTCCCTTTCTGCCTCTGAACATTTGTCCGCGCCTACAGAAAATGAGTCAACTGACACTAAAGTGTCATAGGTGCAGAAATTGTAAGTTCAGTTTCATTGCTTCAATTTTCTCCTCTCCCAAACTTGCCTGGGATCTTTCTTCCCCACAAAGAATAATTAGGCAGGAGAGGGGAGTTAGCTACCTTTATACGCATACCCAACCTTGCTTCTGAGACACTACAATTACCCATCAGCCCAAGCCCATACTAAGTTTGAAAATCTTCAGGAAATCCCATGACAGGATAATGCTGCTTGAATGGGCCAAATATTCTTTTCACTATAGAGAACTATGACACTTTTTGTATGCCTGTTCTATTAACCCTAGCTACATTATTCTTTAACAATTTACTTAGAATGGAGATCGGGGCGCTCTGCATCAAGGACTCTCTATACATGATATTGAATAAGACTTTTTTTTTTTAATTGAGACTGCATTTAACGGAAATTCAAACAGAAGAGTGGATTAAAGGGGTAATTTCGGATGCACTGAAAGGCTGTAATGTCCATTCAGAGTAATGAAGGCACACGACATTAATCTCCTAAAAAGATTCAAATGCTATAAGTGGAGCAATTCTGTTCCTTAGTAGGAACAAATTAAAATGATTTCCCTTGCAGAAATTGCCATAATTACAAGTAATTACCTTGTACTCTCTAAATTTTCCACTATGGCACTTTTGCAAATATCATTCCCTCCAAATACTTTATTTGGGAAATACAGAAGGAATTGTTGTCTTGTGAATTGTAATGTCTCACAGCGGGGATAAAACAGCACCACTTACTGTGGGACACTCTGAAGATCAACACGTAAACAATCTAAAATTCCTGATCTAATAGCAATTTCTTTATTATAAGATTAGTCTAGAACACAAATATGACACATAATAAATGGGGCATTTATTCAGCTCTTAGTATATGCCAAGCATTGTACTAAGCACTGGGGCTGATACAAAATCATCACGTCAATCAATCAATTGTATTTACTACGCACTTACTATGTGCCAAATTAAACACTTGGGAGAGTAAAATACAACAGAGTTAGCAGACACCTTCTCTGTCCACAATGAGCTTACAGTCTAGCGGGCAAACTCATGGCCTCTGTCCCAAATAGGGATGATATGGTCCATGGTGATGGGGAACAAAAAGGGGGAAGCTTGATGGAGGAGGTTGGATTTTAGTAGAGATTTGAAGGTAGGGAGAGCTACTATGAGAAGCAGCATGCCCTAGTAGATAGACCTCGGCCTGGGAGTCAGAAGGACCTTGAGTTCTAATCTTGGCTCTTAATAATAATAATGTTGGTATTTATTAAGCGCTTACTATGTGCAGAGCACTGTTCTAAGCGCTGGGGTAGACACAAGGGAATCAGGTTGTCCCACGTGGGGCTCACAGTCTTGATCCCCATTTTCCAGATGAGGTAACTGAGGCACCGAGAAGTGAAGTGACTTGCCCACAGTCACACAGCTGACAAGTGGCAGAGCCGAGATTTGAACCCATGACCTTCCACTCTTCCACTTGTCTGCTGTGTGACCCTGGTCAAGTTACTTCACTTCTCTGGGCCTCACTTCCCTCATCTGTTAAATGCGGATTAAGACTGAGAGACCCACGTGGGATTGCAATTGTGCCAATCCGATTACCTTGTATCAACCCCACACTTAGAATGATGTCTGGCATATAGTAAGCACTTAAATACAATTATACATATTTGGTATATGTACACACACACACACACACACACGTCATTCCTGCCTCCCGTCTCTCCCCACTCCAGTCCATACTTCCCTCTGTTACCCATATTATTTTCCTATGAAAACATTTAGGCCATTGTCTCCCCCCGTCCTCAAGAACCTCCAGCAATTGCTCACCCACCTTGGCATAAATCAGAAACTCCTTACCATGAGCTTTTAAGCCCTCCATCACCTTGCCCACTCCTACCTATCCGATGTGAGGAGGGAGGAAGGGAGGGTATTCCAAGCCAGGGGAACAGTGTGAGCGAGAGGAGGAAGGCAGGAGAGTTGAGAGTGAAGTACACTCGAAGGTTGAGGAGGGCCAAGGAGGAGGCCAAGGAGGCCAAGAGTTAGGGAAAAGGAGATGAAGGGGGCCGAACTAATCGGGCCAGACTAACTGTGCACAATTTTCATTTGATGCAGAGAGACCCGGGAAACCTGGGGAAGAGTCTTGAAGAGAGGGGCAATGTGGGCTGAAGAATGCTTGGATTTCTACTTCATCCAGCATTGCTTTAATAATAATAATGATGATGATGATAGCATTTGTTAAGCACTTACTAAGTGCCAAGCACTGTTCTAAGCACTAGGGGAGATACAACGTAATCAGGTTGTCCCTGGTGGGGTTCACAATCTTAATCCCTATATTTTACAGATGAGATAACTGAGGCATAGAGAAGTTAAGTGATTTGCCCAAAGTCACACAGCTGACAAGTGGCGGAGCCAGGATTAGAACCCATGACCTCTGACTCCCAAGCCTGTGCTCCTTTTCATTCAATAGTATTTATTGAGCGCTTACTATGTGCAGAGCACTGTACTAAGCGCTTGGGATGAACAAGTCGGCAACAGATAGAGACAGTCCCTGCCATTTGACGGGCTTACAGTCTAATCGGGGGAGATGGACAGACAAGAAACAATGGCAATAAATTCCTTCCACTATATCACGTTGCCTTGATAAACAATGTGTGCACTGGGAAGCAGAATTCCATAACAGCCTTGGGCTCAGGGTTGCTGAGAAGAATTATCGGAAGGGAGTTAGGAGGTGCAATGAAAAAAGTGGGGCCCATTACATAGATTTCCTCAGACCTATCATCTGTTCATAGCATCATATTGCTTCTGTGAAGCTGTGAAGCTGATCGCAGTAAACTTCAACTCTTCTGCACTGCCTCCAATCAGTCGAACGATGGAATTTATTGAGCACTTACTATGTGCATGGTATTGTAACAAGCACTTGGGAGAGTACAACAGAATTATTAGAAACGCTCCCAACGCATAACGAGCATACTAGGATGTAGTCATCCATAGAGAGCAACTCTGTAAATCATTGCCTTTAAAACTTTTGATAATGCTCTTGGCTCGCGGAGTTGAAAAAGTCTATCAGAGGATCAGAATCAAATTCTTCTAACACCAGGGTTCGAGCCCCTTGATGCATAATCCACCAGGCCTGTAATAATAATTATGGTATTTATTAAGTGCTTATTATGTGCCAAGCCCTCTTCTAAGCACTGGGGTAGATACAAGTTAATCAGGTCGGTCAAAGTCCCCTGTCCCACATTGGGCTCACACTCTTAATCCCCTTGTAACAGATGAGGTCACTGAGGCCCAGAGAAGTGAAGTGACTTGCCCTAGGTCATACAGCAGACATGAGGTGGAGTCTGGATTAGAACCCAGGTCCTTCTGACTCTCTGCCCCTTGCTCTAGCTACTAAGCCATGCTGCTTTTAATGAATAACACAGCACTTCTTTCCTCTTTGGTGATAAGGAAAGGGTCAACTGGCCAATCAGTCAATACCATTAATAGAACATCTACTTGTGCCGAGCAGTGGACTAATCCCTTGAGGGAGTACAGAACAATTAGTATCAATCAATCGGTCAATCGATTGTATTTATTGAGCTCTTACTGTGGGCTTGGGAAAGTACAATATACAACAGAGTGGGTAGACACCATCCCAGCCCACGAGGAGCTCCCAGACACTAAAATAAATTACAGATATAAAAGTTTAAAGTGGATATGTTGAAGATTTAGTGCTTAAGTAACAGGACACCTAAGGTACATACAGAAGTGCTATCGGTGGTGTGAAAGCACTTAAGTAAGAAAAGGTCCCTTCAACTTGGAAATCCAAAATATAAGGGGGTCTTAAACATGAATTATGGGAATCACTTTAATGGGGGACAATTATTTGATGGGGGACAGTCTCCTGACTGCCTTCTCTACCCTAGAGACCTCCTCCCTGCAAATCTATCCTGCTCCCCCAGAGACCTCGGATCTTTTGAGCCCATCCAATTTTCTCCATTTATCACACCACACTGAGCCTCCATACCTCAAATGCCTTCTGCTGATGATCAAATTGACGCCTTCGATACCATCCTCTCTACTGAACTTGACCCACCAGCTCCCCATCCCTTCAACGATCTCATACCTCAAACCCACAGCCCTGGTTCAACTCCACAGTCCACTTCCTAAGCTCCTGTGCACAAGCCGCAGAGCGCTGCTGGCAGGAATCGAGACATCAGACCGACTTTGGCCACCTCAAGTTCAACCTTCCGTGCTTTATCTCTGCCCTCTTCTCTGCCTGGCAAAATGATTTCTCCAACCTTACTGATACTCATGTCATTTGCCCGAGTTGTTTCAGATGTTTAACTCCCTCCTGAAACCCCCTGTCCCCTGACCTTCCCCATCCCTTGCCCCTAATCACTTACTTTATTGAGAAAATTGACACTATCAGGTGTGATCTCCCTAAAAGCCCCCCCTGCTCTTTAGCCCCTCTCTCCTGCTGCCCCTTCTTCAACTCTCCCATCTTTCCCAACAGTATCTCAAGAGGAGATCTCCTGCTTTCTTTCAAAATCCACTCCCTCCAGCTGTGCATTTGATCCCAACCCTTTGCACCTTATCAAAACACTCACTACCTTCTTCTTTCCTCCCTGACCGCTGCCTTCAACTGTTCACTCTCCAATAGTTTTTTCCCCCACTGCTTTCAAAATGCTCATGTCTTCCTTATTCTAAAAAAAACCCTCCCTTGACCCCACAGCTCCTTCCAGTTATCTCCCCATCTCCCTCTTACCATTCTTCTCCAAACTCTTTGAGTGAGTTGTCTATACCCACTGCTTCAAGTTCCTTTCCTCCAGTTCTCTTAGACACTTTCTATCTGGTTTCCATCCCCTTCACTCCACCAGAAACCACCCTCTCAGAGGTCACAAATGATCTCCTTCTTGCCACATCCAACAGCCTCTACTCCATCCTAATCCTTCTCGACCATTCGATTGCCTTCAACAGTGTTGACCACTCCTTCTCCTGGCAACGTTATCCAACCTTGGCTTCAATGACACTGTTGTCTCCTGGTTTTCCTCATCTCTCTGGCTACTCATTCACACTCTCCTTCATGGGCTCCTCCTCTGCCTCCCACACCCTACCTGCTGGTGTCCTTCAAGGATCAGTTCCGGATCCCCTTTTATTCTCCATCTACACCCTCTTCCTTGGAGAACTCATTTGTTTCCATGGCTTCAACTACCATGTCTAATCAATCAATCCTATGAATTGAGCACTTACTATGTGCAGAGCACTGTATTATGCACTTGGGAGAGTACAATCCCATGGAATTAGCAGCAAGATAGACCTCTTTGGGGATGATTCCCAAATCTTCATCTCCAGCCCTCATCTCTTTCCCTTTCTGTAGTCTCGCATTTCCTTCTGCTTTCAAGATATCTCTACTTGGATGCCCTTCTGTCAACTCAAGCTTAACATGTCCAAAACAGAACTCCTTATCTTCCCACCCAAACTCTCTCCCCCCTTGACTTTGCCATTACTATAGACAGCACCATCATGCTTCCTGTCTCACGAGCCTGTAACCTTGGCTTAATCCTTGACTCCACTCTCTCATTCAACCCATATATTCAATTCATCACTAAATCCTGTCAGTTCAACCTTCACAACCTTGATAAAATCCGTCCTTTCTTCTCTATCCAAGGAAAGTCTCCGTTCCACATGAGGCTCACAATCTTAATCCTCATTTTACTAATCTGGTAGCTCAGGCACAGATAAGTGAAGTGATTTGCCCAAGGTGTCACAGCAGACAAGTAGCAGAGCTGCAATTAGAACCCAGATCCTTCTGACTTCAGGTCATGCTGCATCCTCTTAGAGCATGTCGCTTCTCTTCATAAAGCCACATAGGAATGCTAATGCATAAACTAATAACCAGCTACTATCCCTCTTCAGGGTGGAGGGGTGGAGGAGGGAAGAATCAAGTTAATTACTTTTTCATAAGCAAACAGGCCGATTAACCAGGAACTGGCAACTCTTTGGACTGGAGGGTCACTTCACTTGTTTGATTACACGATTGAGGGGCACACGCAAAAATATTTGGTATTTAATTTGTAATAGGAGAGGGGCTGAGATTTTGACAACTGGCAAATCTCCTGCTGCTGCTGCTCAAGTTTTTACTGGCTGTCATCCTCAAAAGTGTGTGTGTGTGTGAGTGTGTGTGGGGTGTGTGTGTGTGTGTGTGTGTGTGTGTGTGTGTGTGATGGGGGGAGGGTCCTCAAGAGGGGATTTGAGAGAGCAGCTGAACTTCTCCACCCATTGAATTCTATATCCTTTAACCATTTCCAATTTAGTTCCATGTTGACCCAGGGCAATCGGCTTCATCTCCTCCTCTCCAGACTTTCAAATTCACTGATGCTGGCAAACATGAGCATGGCAACAGGAAGAGAAAAAGGCTAAAACTCCAGGGAACTTGTAGCCCTAAGCTAGGAAAGCAGAACTCATTCCTATGGATGGGCTGCTTATGCAGTTGGGCCTCCAATGTAAGGCCATACTTTTCAAAAGCTGCACAGAACTAAATAACAAAAAGAATAAAAACGATTCAAAATGTGGTACATTTTCATCAAGTAAATAAAAAATTTCAATTATTGAATAGATCTCTATTAATTTCTAGTAGATGCAATGTTAGTAGGTGAGGCTTTCTTGGGAAGAGTCCAAGATTTAGAGAAGGAAAGAGACGAAGAGAAGTGAAAATAGATGACAGTGACAGAGGCAGATGGATTGAAAGAAGATGAAACGGGAGACTGAGACACAAAAACACATACACCGATTTACCCACCCACTCCTCACCCCCACACACAAACTCTCAAAAACTCTCTCCCACAACCTGTGCGTGCGTTGTCTTTCTCTCCTTTTTACTTTCTTTTTCTTTCTCTCTCTCTCTCTCTCCCCCTTCCTCCCCTTCAGTCATCAGTAACCAGAGAGAGATGCATAAGAGACTGCCAATCCCCTGACTCTGCCAACAGCCTGCACTTCTTCTAGGCAGGAGAACCCATCTATCGCTGATTCTGCAGCTGCTGCCCAGAGCAGGTGCCAGGGTTTCTCGGAGAGGTGAGAGGAAAGCACCTCCACTGGGTCTTTCTTCTGCTTCCTCCCTGCTGCCACGAGGAGGTCACCCAAACCCTGACAAAAAGCCTTGGGCTGGATGCGTCCCTCCTACCACGAAGTGTAAGTAACCGAGAACTTTCTAAGCAATCAGTTCGCACATGCTCTGACCCCCTCTGATCCTAAGTGTTGAAGGACTACCCATCCGAGTTTGGGGAACTTGAAAGAATGGGGGGAAGGACCGAGACCACTGTCCAACAGTAGTCCCAATAAATACAATTATCCCTCCAAATAACATAACACAAGCTCACCAATAGCCTCTGATTTTCAACCTACCACCTTAAAGCAGTGTGGCCTAGTGAAAAGAGCTCAGGATTCGGAGTCAGAGGACCTGGGTACTAATCCCAACTCTGCCCCATGTCTGCTGTGTGACCTTGGGTAAGTCACTTCACTTCTCTGGGCCTAAATTAACTGCTCTGTAAAATGGGGATTAAGACTGTGAGCCCTGTTTGGGACAGGGACTGTGTCCAAAGTGATTAGCTTAGTACAGTGTCTTGCAGAGAGTAGGTGCTTAATATATACCATTACCAAAAAAAAAAATCAGACTTAGAATTCTGTTCTTAGACGTTTATCAAATGTGGGAACTGATGAAGTTGCTCTGTTCTTTCCAAACTTTCCAAGTAGAGTTATTTTAATCATTTTTAATGACACAACCACATTTAATATTTATATAAGTTAAAAGAAATGGAAATAATTAATGAACACAAGGGAATAATCGATCAATCATTGGTATTTGCTGAGCGCTGACTGTTTGCAGAGCATCCAATAAGGGCTTAAGAGAGTACAATACAACCGAATTAGCAAAAACGTTCCCTGCCCATAACGAGCTTAGAGTCTAGAGGGGGAGACGAATATTAATATAAAGAATTTATAATGTGGAATTTTAAAATATGTACATAAGTGCTGTGAGGTTGGGGTGAATATCAGATTAATTTAAAAAAAATAGTCAAATAGGTGAAGAGTATGGGCTTGGAAGTCAGAGGACCTGGGTTCTAATCCTGACTCTGCCATGTTTCTGCTGGGTGACCTCGGGCAAGTCACTTAACTTCCCTATGCCTCGGTCACCTCAACTAAAATAGGAACTGATGATGATGGTATTTGTTAAAGCGTTTAATATGTGCCAAGCACTGTTCTAAGCACTGACCCTTAATCCTGCCTATTTAGACTGTGAGCCTCATGCTGGGCAGGGATCATGTCCAACCTGATTAACTTGTATCATCCCCAGTCCTTAGAATAGTGCTTGCCATATAATAAGTACTTAACGAGTACCATCAATCAAATAAATATGAGTACTGAGGTGGCTGAAAAAATGAGCCGAATAGGAAGCTGGGGAGATTAACGAAGAGGGTGGGGGACAAAATACTGTACTGGATGGACCAACAATCTAGCCAAATAATGGCAAAAGGATTGGCCAGGCCCAATTAAGGAACAGTCTAATAGATTAAATTCTGGAAGCTCAGAAATTGCTTCAACAGAAGCTCTCCTGAAGCCCTTGGGAGACAGGGATCCTGTCTTTTTCTTTTTTTATATGATATTTGTTAAGCTCTTGCTATGCGGCACACTGTACGGAGAGCTGGGGTGGATGCAAGATCATCAGATTGGGCACAGTCAGTGTCCCACATGGGGCTCACAATCTTAAACCCCATTTTACAGATGAGGTAAATAAGGCAGAAAAGCAAAGTGACTCTCTCTAGACTGTGAGCTTGTAGTGGGCAGGGAATGTGTCTATCAACTTGGTTACACTGAACTCTCCCAAGCACTTTGAACAGTGCTCTGCACACAATAAGTGCTCAATAAATATGACAGATTGACTGGCTGACCCCAGGTCACACAACAGACAAGTAGTGGACCCAGGATAAGAACCCAGGTGCTCTGACTCCCAGGCCTGGACTCTTTTCATTAGGCCACGCTGCTTCCCAGTTTTCCGTGCTGTCTTTCATCTCTTGTATTCTTCTAAGCACTTAGTACATGGTACCCTACACCCAGTAGATGCTCAATGAACACTATGGATGAACTAAATGATTGTCGAACCTATCTGAACAATAACTCACTAAAATCATTTACAGAGTGGGGAGGTGGAAATTCCACTGCAGCTTTTTTTCAAGGAAAGAATAAGCAAAAACACCCTGGCTGGTTTTCTCATTCACCTATCTAGAGACAGCGGGCGGGGCCAATTGCCTCTCTCCTAGTCCCCTCCCAGCTCTGGGATTCTTGGGTTCACTCTGCACCTTTTCCCGGCTGCACGACAAGTGTCAAAAGGGTTCAAAGGGAAGAAGAGGTATGTCCAAACTGCAAGTCTGCTGTGTCGCTTTAAATGCTGCGTTCGTCTAATTCAAATTTAGAGAAAGGGCCTGGATTATTTGGTTATTTCTTATTCAAAAGGCAATTGCATGTATCGCCTAGGGTTTATGTTTATTGCATTTAAACATGGGAATTGCATTTGCCTCCTTCACTGCATTGTAGCTTTTGCATATTTTATGGGCAAATGCTGAAACAAAGGCCAATCCAGGTGCATCTGATCAGAAAGGATTCCAGAAAAATTCATTCCGCAATCTGACCGGAGACTATTCCAAATGGCCAGAGGCGATTTTCAGCTATTACAGCTAACTCTCAAGTTATCTGCGGCAGGGAGGACCATGAGTAGCATGGATTATTTAAATCAACAGATAATCTAAGAACATCACTTCAACCGATATTTTCTATTTTCTCTTGCGTTCCCCTGCCAAAATCTATGACTAGAACGACTAACAAGAAGCAAAACTGACTGCAGCTTGGTTTCATATTCATTTTTCTCCTAACTTTCAGGAGAGGTATCAATGACCAGTAAAATACCCACAAGATGAGTAAAGCAGTAGGGGTGGGGAAGAAGATGACAAAAAAGCTTGAGAAAAAAAAAAACAGATCGGATGATCCATCCTAAATAACCAAATCCTGATTAAAGAGTGATCTTTTCTAGAGTGCTGCTGTGAACGTTAAGATGTGCTCAAAATGGAAGAGGACGCCAAAACCAAAGGCAACATCTGAATGACCGCCCAGCTCCCTTAACGCCCATCTCCTTCTCACTGTCTGACCCACCGTCGGATACTGGCAGCTCGACGTGGGATCAGTCCAGGCGGGTGGGCACTGGTTCTAAAAGCACTGGTTCTCTGCTGGCCTGGTGGACAGAATATGGGCCTAGTGGATCGAGCTCAGGCCTGAGAGTCAGAAGGACCTGGGTTCCTCTGGGCCTCCGTTCCCTCATCTGTAAAATGGGAATGAAGCCTGTGAGCCCCACGTGGGACAGGGACTCTGTTCAAACTGATTAGCTTGGCTCTACCCCAGCACTTAGCAGAATGCCTGGCACTTAGTAAGCGCTTAACAAATAATACAATTATTATCATTACTAGATAATGCAAAATGAAGGATGATGGTAGTTAGGCCCCATCTAGGAGGACAGCAGGTGGTGTCAGCTCTGTTCAAGGGGATCAGACACAGCCACTACAATGGATGCAAACGGTGATCTTCTGGGAGAAGATTAAAGGAAACAAACTCCCAACAGGTGAGCTTTTTAGAAATCTGCAGCAAGTAGGTAAGCCACAGAGTAGATCTCATACGATCTTTTATAGGCATACAGTAAGGTGCATCTTGTTATCCCACTATAAAATGTGGTGGATGAGGATAACGATAGTTGAGGTATCTGTTAAGCACTTATGAAGAGACTGAGTACCAATGTGGTTATGAGAATAGATGCAGTCACTGCCCCACATGGGGCTCACAATCCCCATTTTACAGGTGAGGAAACTGAAGCGAGAGACATTTCTGACTTACCTGAGGTCACACGGCAAGTAAATGATGGAACCGGGACTAGAGCCCAGGTCTCCTCACTCCTGTGAAGCAGCTTAGTGGACAGAAGCAGGTTAGTGGATATAGCTAGGGCCTGGGAGTCAGAAGGACCTGGGTTCTAATCCCAGCTCCGCCACATGTCTGCTGTGTGACCTTGGGCAAGTCACTTCACTTCCCTGGGCCTCGGTTCCCTCACCTGCAAAACGGGGATGAAGACCGTGAGCCCCAAATGGGACAGGGACTGTGTCCAACCTCATTAACTTGTATCCACCCCAGTGCTTAGAACAGTGCCTGACATAGTAAGCGCTGAATACCAAATTATTATTCTATTAATCATTATCCTGGTCCTGTGTTCTTTCCATGAGGCCACATAACCCCAAGCCCCACACTCCTTCCTTTTAGTGCCATGTTCTTTTCCCTACGCCCCGGATTAGGAGAGAATTCTAGGGGCAATTAATTTTATTATAACAATTATTAATGTGAAACCTCCTGCAATGTCCCAGTACCAAACACCCCTATTTGTTTGATCAGCCCTGCCTTGGATTAGTAGAGATGCTTGAGAATGAACTGTTCCCAAGAGACCCTGGAGTGTGAAGAATGTCCTCAAAAGGGGTTTCTTCTAGTTCTCTCCCAGTGTCTATGAATTATTTTAGTGCAAAGCTGTTCCAGGAAAACATTATTATACATCAGCCTTCCCAATCAATTTCTAAGGCGCCGCTATAGCTTCTTTTGGCCAGAAAACCATATTTCTTTTTAACTCATTTGGTATAAAAGAGCACATTTTGGTAGATCAGTAAAATATTGCTCCTTTAATATCTGATATGAAACTCCTGCAATAATTGGATAGCTCAGCTTTCAAATAACTCGATTTTCCCCCAATTAAAAAAATAAATGGACCATTTTCTTCTTGGATTTTTTTTTTAAATACAGGAAAAACCAGGGATTCAAAATGCACAATTTTGTGAAAACAGTTCGGCAGCCCAAAATGCAAAATTAAACACAGGACTAGTACCTCACCATCCATCTTTCGACCAATCTATTTTTATAATATCCCCCAGGAAAAAGAAATCACCTAAGGTCCCAGATTTGTGTATTAAAAGTGGCGAATATAGCAAGTTGTATGCACAGCACATGATTCTCAAACTGCATTCTCCACTTATCTTATTTGACATAGCCCTATTAATGATCTTTTATTATGTCTGTACAGCAATATTACACTGTTTAAGCAGTGAAAAGATCTAATCACCACCAACTCTCTCTGGAGTTTTGAGCACAGACTTGTTTGCACGATGTTATTTGATACTAATCCTCGGATTTTAAAGGACCTAGATCTTCCCTGTATGTAAACATACATATAATCTGTGAGAGGATTATTTTAATCAGCTTTATATCTGAAAACTCAGGATGCAAATTAATGGAATGTAACATCGCCCCTTGCCTTTAGAGTAACACATGGCAATAACATCAAAATAATTTGCTAGCCTGCCCAATCATTTAAGTTCTACAATACTCAATCCAGAATCTAAGCACGGGAGAACAGGATACATAAAAAGACATAAACCGGGAGAATTTCTCTTAAAAAAGAATCAAAGAACTCCAACTTGAAGAAACGGTTCCAATTACCAAAAACCAACCCTAGATAGTCATATCTTTCCATTAACCCTCCCAGCTTCTCGGGATCCGTCCTTCATTCATGCTGCAAACACCCAGCTCAATGGAGTTGGAGAAACCATCACTACGGGAGCTCATTACTGATGATCCTGTCTCGCATTTAATGTTAAGTAAGGCTGGTAGGTGACAATGATGAAACCATTCGAGAGGCTGGATGTGACATCTGTCGCCCAGTCCGAGTCTGCCAGACATTTCAAATGCTAAAAAAAGGATCATGTTTGTTTTGGGGAGTTTTTTTATGGTGTTTATTAAACACTATGTGTCAAACACTGTTCTAGGCACTGGAGCAGGTACGAGTTAATTAGGTAGTCCCGCCAGGGGTTCATGGTATAAGTAGGAGGGAGACAAGGTATCCCCGTTTTATGGTTGAGGACACGTAGGCCCGGAGAAGTGAAGTGACTTACCCAAGGTCACCCGGGAAGCAGTCGGCAGGGCCGGGATTAGAACCTAAGTCCTCTGACTCCCAGGCCTGTGGTCTCTCCACTAGGCAGGTTGCTTCTAAGCAACCCTGTGGTATAGTCAGGTTAGGCTGGAGGTCGGGGTAGCCGAAGGAAACAGTTTCATGCCACCCTGCAGCACAACTCTGCACCATAAAGGGAAGCTGCGATCTACTGAGACAACAGAGGCATAAGGTCACAGACTAAAATGGAAAGAGGTGTTTAATCCCCATTTCAGAGAGGAGGAAACTGAGGTACAGGAAAGTGAAATGACTTGCCCAAGGTCCCAAAAAAGACAAGTGATGGAACTTGGGTTGGAATTCAGGTTTCCTGACTTCCGGTCTTGTGTTCTTCTCACTGAGATATCCTGCTCTCTAGAACTTTATAATCTAAAGGGGGAGATGGACCCAAAGGTATATTACAAATCAGAGGAAGTAATAGAATCCATGTGATAGATACATAAGTGCTTCAGGGGTCCTGAGGACTTCGATGCTTGGATGGCGAGCAAGTGCTGATGTGGAAGTTAGGGGATACGGAGATGGAGAGATTGGGAATGAGTCACGGAAGGCTTCTTGGAGGAGATGTGATTTCAGAGGGTCTGAAGATGGAGAGAGCTGTAGTTTGTCATATTCGGAGGAAGAGGGAGTTCCAGGCAAAGGGGGAGGGTGTAAGCAAGGGATCAACAGTGGGTGAGATGCGAAGGAGAGAGCTGATGGACTAGGTGTCCCATTGAGCAAAAACTCATAGAAAAGCTTTGAGTCCAAAGGACAGTTACAAACAATAATGTTGATCATATGTATATATATACACACACAGACACACATTCACACAGGTATACTCATTTATACTTAGGTTTATATTCATTTATATATATAAATATATATACATAGATAGATATACTGTTATATAAATAGAGGCAATCACAAAGTTTGTCTTTACACTTAAGAAATGCTAAAAGTGTTGTTGCACAAAAATATGCAAATACATATGCATTATAAATGCTTTTTTTGTTTCTGGCTGAATTTCCCTCTCCCCTGTGTGTGAAGTCTAAAGCAACTATGAGTAAGTGACCTTCAGACTGAGTTTTTGCTCCTTTCTTGTGTGTGGGCATCACTGAGCAATTTTGATGGTGGGTATTTGCTTCATCATTTGGATCATTATTAAATGCAGAAAAAACAGTAATCTCACCAGTCATCATTATGTGTTACATGGGAATCATAAAAATAAAAGCTAAAATGAAATCTGAGATGCGTAAAATTTAAACCTGAATTTACCCAATAAAAAAAGATAATTACACTTTAAATTATATATTTTAAACACCTAGAAAATGCATTCCCCTCATGTTCTATTGTGAAGTTTTCACAGTTGCTAGAAGATAGGAAGCAATGGATCTTGGAGGAAGTTTGACCCTGGCTCATCTTTTTAATATGAGGCTAATGATGAATGGTTTTAAGTTGAGAACACCTAGGGAAATAAGAACTTCATAAAATTCATGAAAAATGAAATTTTCAATGAGACAAAGGGAAAATGGATTGTTTTGTTGCTGGCCACATTTGAGAACAACTGATATAGGAGCTTCATATTTTCGCTGAGCAATTTGGAACAATATTTCACCCGGCTTTCTGCATCCATCTTCCACGAGGATCTGTCCATGACGGCTGCTGGAAACTGCCAGAGGGGCAGCCACAACTGACAAGGGAGCCAGAGATCGCAAGGGGTCCAGTGAACACAATATAACAAAGAAGCAACTCCAAGTAGCACACACCAAAGAGAGGGAGTCTTGGGGGGAGAGGGGGAATGAGAAGCAGTGTGGCTTAATGGAAAGACCATGGGCTTGGGAGTCAGAGGACATGGGTTCTAATACCAGCTCTGCCGCTTGTCTACTGTGTGTCCTTGGGTAAGCCATGTAACTTCTCTGTGCCTCAGTTACCTCATCTGTAAAATGGGGATTAAGACCGTGAGCCCCACGGGGGACACCCTGATTACCTTGTACCTACCCCAGTGCTTGGCACAGAGTAAGCGCTTAAAAAGTACCATAATTATAATCATTATGTGTGTGTGTGCGTATATACATATACATATATATATGAAACCACAAATGTACTATTATTGAAATGCACAGATCTAAAATCTGCACACATTTAAGATCCTCTGTCAATGCAGAGACATGACAACGTATCTTGGTACCCAGGACAATCAATCAAACCCAGGGCAATCAATCAATCAATCAATCAATAGCATTCATCGAGTACCTGAGTGCAGAGCATGGTACTAACCACAAGAGACAAAGGAATTAATAATGTTGGTATTTGTTAAGCGCTTACTATGTGCTGAGCACTGTTCTAAGCGCTGGGGTAGACATAGGGGAATCAGGTTGTCCCTCGTGGGGCTCACAGTCTTAATCCCCATTTTACAGATGAGGGAACTGAGGCACAGAGAAGTTAAGTGACTTGCCCACAGTCACACAGCCGACAAGTGGCAGAGCTGGGATTCGAACTCATGAGCCCTGACTCCAAAGCCCATGCTCTTTCCACTGAGCCACGCTGCTTCTCCAGATTAGAATCCAGATCTCTGCCCTCAAGGAACTTGCAATCTAGCAGCAGGTTCCACTTACTTGTAGACAGGGTCTCTGGGAACAGAACTACATTTGCCGATTAAGTATATTCTAAACAGTTAACTTTGGGATCCTGCATTAACCACACAGAACGCTACTTGAGTTCAGATCGGTCCGACGGCAATCTGAGACTCCTTTATTGAAAACCAGAAAAATGAAAAATCTACCTGTTACTTGGTTGCAAGGATTCTAGATTTTTGATCTTGTTGCAAATATATATATATATATACACATATATGTATGTGTGTAATAAACGAAAGAAACAAGGAGAGAGAAAAGACAAAAGGCCAGCATCCAACTATCCCAGGCAAAGACTAGGTCTGTTAGTATGTATATATATATAGTATAGTAGTTTATATATATATATATATACATATATATATATATAGTATGTAGTGTATGTATATATATATATATAAAAACACATCGGGGATACTCATTGGCTCCCTAAAACTCTTCCACTCACTTGAGGATTTTCTGACCAATCACCATGTGTCCCGCCCAAGCAGCAGAAGCAGTCTAAGCATGTTTAATGACCTAACCAAGTCAACTCAGTCACTCTGGCCCTCCACACACACAGGGGGAGTCGCACAGCACCCCACATGGCTGAAAGGCTATTTAGGGGGCAGGGACTCCAAGATACCCAGATGCCATGATGGTGATTCCACTGCGCAAATATGGGGGTGGGGTAGGGTGGGGAGGAGGATCCAAATTTTATTCCTCACCTTCTCGTGTGAGGTTTGTGACCGGAGGTTGACTGAGGTACAAACAGGGTGGGAAGGGAAGCCCTCCCGCCCCTAGTCCTTTCTGGCCTGCGGGCAGTCCGACGTTGGTAGACGTGGAGCCCGTGACAACTTCACCTTCATCCCCAGACCAGCGAAGGGTAGCTCCGACAACATCTGAAAAGAGCGAGTGGGGTCCCCGAAATCGACCGCTGGGCGGGACCAACGGAGTCCGATTATAAATGATTGCCGCTTGAGGTTTTGGCCTGGATCGGTTGGCTCGCTTCGCTACCATTGCACTGATGCCCAACCAACAGAGATCACTTTTCATTTGCAGGGTAAATTATTTTCTTGAAACAGTTTAGCAAAACGCATGGCATGTGACCGAACCACTCCCAGTGTGTTAGAACAAATTCCCAGGCAGCAACTGTGGCAAAGACCACGTGAACACTCTGGCCAGGAGAACAGGCTAAACCTAATCTCCCCAAGGACTTTCACCGGATCTCTGCTAGAATGACCATCAGGTCCCTTCCCAAGAAGCTTCCACCCGGGAATGAAAGTCACGCTTTAGAGCACCACCTTCAGCCAACCAATCTGACATTTAAGAGCTCGTGTTCACCTTCCTACATCTTCCTACCTACCTCCCATCGAATCTAATTAGGATTCCTAGAATATTAGAAACGTGGACCAGCGACCCAGATGTCGGTGCCGAGAAGAAACCCGACCTTCTGGAATTGCAATCTGAGCATCGCCAGAATGAGTAAGTACTGCAGAGTGAATCCCGACACTGGAAACGGAATCTTCCAGAGTCGACGAGTCCACTTGACTGCCAAGAATAATACTATGGCGGTTCAGTCAATACTTCTGTAACCAGCACCCAGAGGGGTTTCTAGAGTCATAACCACGGGAGTTGCTGCACGTCGGGTAAAATAAGAAAAGCAGACCTTTCGTCTTAAAGATACCCTTCCAGCAATGCAGGAGACGTATATTAAAGGGGAAAGGATCGTGCTTCCAAAATGGGCAGAAGCTTCCCAAATTTCTGCCCTCGGGATCTTTTCCCCCCTCCCTCTTGACTCTAATCCAATCCAAGAAAAATTCAGGTACATCCTCATTCTCTTACAATTCAGAGAGCACCAATCTCGCCCAGACGTTGAAGGTTGTCAGAGTTGTCTCTGAAATAGCAAGCAAACAAGTCTGTCGTGTGGCCTTGGGCACTCCACTTCCCTGGGCCTCAGTTCCCTCATCTGCAAAATGGGGATGAAGACCGTGAGCCTTATGCAGGTCGGAGCCGGTGTCCAAACTGAAGAGCCTGATATCTACCCCGGAGTTTAGTGCGGTGTCTGGCACCTAGTAAGCACTTACCCGATCTCTTTAAGTGTCTGAAAGATGACAGCTAGCATATGGGAGAATCCGCACACGGGACAGGGATGGAGAAGACAACTAAGTCAAGGTGGGCCAATCTCCTCGCATAGAAGAATGGGATGGGGAGACTTCAGTTCCCCAGGGTACCCCGGGATCGGGTTCGTTCCCGAATCTAGCCAGAGGACAGAGCCCCATCTCCTCTCCTGGCTTTGACACGAGGATTCCGATTTCTGCCCAGGGGGAAAAGCATCTCGCAGTCACCCAGAAAGCAGGGGCCGGTCGGGCCGATTGGAGCAGATGATTGTCGCCGACGAGGCTGCCGGCGGGCCGGGCCTGGGACTGGAGGAGGAGGAGGGAGAGAGGGAAGAAGGCTTCCAAGAGAGGAGTTTGCTCTATTTTCCCGGGGAGGAATGTCAATAAAAACGGCTGCCAGAAGAGTGTTGTTGCGTGGAGCGGCGGTGCCGGGCCGGTTGCCCCCTCCCCGCGCCCCCGGCCCACTTGGGCACCAGGCCGGCCGCTGGGCCTGGGCAGGGACCGGCCCAAAACCTTCGCCGCCCCGCTTTTGCCAACGGCATTTCTGGGACCGACAGCCCTTTATTTGGACAGAGCCGTTGGGTGGCTTTAGTTTTTATTCCCCCTTTTTCTCCCCCCCCCCCCAAAAGTCTGTTCCCAACAAAGGAGCCATATTAGGCAATAGCGTGGCTGCCCCCGTCCCCCGCGGGGCGGCTGCGGGCGGGCCCCTCTCCCTCCCCTGTCCCCCGTGTCGCCGGGTCCCCGGGCCCCGTGCGGGGGCTCCGGTTGTGCGGGTACGGGCCGCCCCCCAGCGGGGTCCTGGAGGAGCCGCCGACAGCCGCATTAACCCCTTAGGGGAGAGGGGTGCCCGCCCACCTGCGGGAGAGGTCGAGGCCCGGGACCCCGGCTCGGGCCGCCCGTAAGGACCGGCCGGACGGTCATCCCCCTTGCCCCTCTCCCTCCAGTCCCGACGGGGGGGGGGGGGTCCCTTACCTTCTTCCGGGGCTGCCATTTCATCATATTTGTGCAGGCGTTTCGGGGGGCATCAAGGGTCCGGCTGGGGGCTGGGGGCACCGGGCCGGCGGCCGCGGGTCATGCTGCCGCCCCCACCCCCTGCCCGGCCCGGCCCAGCCCGCCGCCCGCCGAGGCTCCTGCCCCGGGGGCCCGGAGCCCAGCACGGGGCACCCACGGGGCACCCACGGGACCCTCCCCTCCTGCTCCTTAGTTGTCGGAGAGGCGGCTGCAAAATGCCATCGGAAAGGAAAAAAAAAAAAACAAGAGCCAAAAAACAAGGGAAAGAAAAAAGGCCAAAAGCTTTCCCCTTAGGGCGTCCCGGGGGTGACCACGAGAACTCCACGGCGGGGCATTCTCCGGCTGGGCACCGGACACCGGGGGGCTGGGGAGGGGGGCCGGGCTCACTCTCCTCCTTCAAGGCAGGGGCAGGAAAACGGAGCCGCTCTTTTCCCAGCTGCAGATGCAAGAGCTGCAAAAACTGCAAGAGCAACGAGAGCTGCAAGCGCAACAAGAGCTGCAAGAGCAACCAGAGCAGCCTCCCCGCCTCCCTTGGTCCATCCAACCGTCCTCCGGCCGAGTCCTCTTGTCCGACGGCCCCCGCCGGACCCCCGAGCCCTGCCCGCCCCTCGCTGGGGGTGGGGGGCTTGGGAGGACCTCGCCGCCCCGCGAAAAAATGGAGCGGAGTAAATCCCCGAGGTCTGCAAACCGCACGGAGCCGCTTCTCCCCCGCCGGCGGCCTCCTCCTTCTTGGGGGCTGGCAAAGAGGAGCGGCTCCTTTCCGGATTGCCTTCGCTTCCCTCCAGATACTGGATACGGGGGTAAAAAAGAACACAAACACAAACTTGGTTTGTGTGCCGGTAGTTGTGTCTGTGTGTGTGAGAGAGAGAGAGTGAGAGCGGGAGATGGAGAGCAGCAAGCGAGTGTGTGTCTCCGTGGGTGGGTGGGTGATTCCCAGGACCCTTAGAGGGGAAGGACTGGAGGAAATCCTGCAAGAATCCAACTCTACTGCCTCGGTCCGCACTAATGACTTCCTTCCCTTCCCTTCCTTTCCTTTCCTTTCCCTTCCCAAGCTTAGGCTGGCCGGCTCCAGCTACACATGCCAAGTGGTTCCTGGGTCTTAGTGCCCTGCGATCAGGTGATGCTACTTCCAAGACGCCGGGCATACAACCATCTGGAAAATACGAAATCATTTCTATAGGCCCATTTATGTCAACTACCAGGGAGACTGGGGGAAATCCGGGCAAAATAAAAACAAGGAAGGGGTTTTTACCCAAAAGGAGACCCTCCCATTATTTTCTTCCTGACTTTTTCAAAGCCCGATCTGGCTAGGGTATACACGACGGATGTTTTCTAAAAACTGTTCGTAAAATGTTGGAGTTGGTGAAGCAAAAGCTGGTAGAGATGGAAAAGATGATCTGCTCTTTGCCTACTTCGGGGGAATCCTGGTCAGTATTCCATTTTGTGAAGCATTCAGTTATTTTTCCTTCTGCAACTGAATTTCTGAGGGGAAATCAAAGTTAATTGATCGCACTTCTATTATTTGTTACGATTTGCCTCTCAACCCTAAGTGTGTGTTGGGGGGGGAGGGGGATGAGGGTATTAAGCCTACTTCTCCTTCCTGCACCCTGGCATCAAACAATCAATCAGTGGTATTTCTAGAATACTTACTATGTGCAGGAAATCAAGCCATCATTTCATCAATAGTATTTACAGCATGCCTATTGTGGATACAACATTCTGCAGAGCACTTGGGAGAGTACCACAGAATGTGTAGCTATGATCCCTGCCCTCAAGGAGTTTACAATCTATGAGAAATCACACACAGTGGTTATAAATAATAATAAAAATGGTATCTGTTAAGCACTATATGCCAGGCACTGTACTAAGCACTGGGGTGGACACAAGCAAATCGGGTTGGATACAGTCCCTGTCCCGCATAGGGCTCAGAGTCTTCATCCCCATCTTGTAGAGAAGGGAACTGAGCCCAGAGAAGTGACTTGCCCAAGGTCACACAGCAGACAAGCAGTGGAGCTGGGATTAGAACCCAGGTCCTTCTGACGCCCAGGCCTGAGCTCTATCCACTAGGCCATTCATGTCCACAAGATTATTTCTTAGGATACTGCAGCAACGTTTTCTTATCGAGATCTGACTAAATTAGATGAGTCTCATTGAAAAGACTTGTGAACATATTATTCTCAGTATCTCGTTTCCTTTTTCTTACTATTTAAATAGCGTAAACTTGTCTAATTTTGAATTTTCCATTTCTAGTCCAATCTAATCGGTGCCTAGCAGAGATGGCACGATACTGTAAGTCAGGAGACCAGGGTTTGAATTCTGGATCTTTCGAATGCCTGCCCTGTGACCTGGGGTAACACTTCACTTCTCTGTGTGCTAGTTTTTTCACCTGTAAAATGGACACAAAATATCTGATCTTGTGCCCTCTAAGACTGTGAGTTAGCCCTACGTGGAACAGGGACTGCATCCAACCTAATTTATCTTGATTCTGCCCGATGCTTGGCACATAGTAAGTGCTGAATAAATATCACCATCACTACTGTGTTGCCTCGTTTAACTCATCTCCGAGGTGGGAAATTATTTCATCTCAACATCACTGATCCATGACTTCATCCTTCTTTGATTACATTCATTTTGTCCCTAAATTTATACAGGCCCTACTTCAAGATTTTTCCATGGAGTTCCAAGCAGGACCTAAATTTCCCTGTTAAATGTTGCTTTTTGTGCTGGTAAAGAGGTTGGAAGTTTTCTCCTCTGAACTGAAGTGTTCTCTTCCTGCAACCACACTCCAATTACAAATATAGGTGCCAACTTTACATTTTCAACCCAAGGGCAGATCATTTTCTCAGCCTGGAAAACAGGCACACTGAACAGAGGGCTTTGGAATGATATGATTACTACAGTAAATGACTGAAGAATTTAGGACAACAAATTATAGTGGTCACACAACCCAGCCCGCACACTTCGCTCCTCTAACATCAAACTACCCACTGTACCTCGATCTCATCTATGTCACCAGGGACCCCTTCCCCATGTCCTTGCCCTGGCCTGGAATTTCCTCCCCCTTCGTATACACCAGATCACCACTCTCTCCTCCTCCAAAGCATGGACTGTAAGGTGGGCTCTGGACTGTGACCTCACTGTGGGCAAGAGATGTTTCTACTAACTCTGCTGCACTGTTCTCTCCCAAATGCTTAGTACCGTGTTCTGCACACAGTAAGGACTTAATAAATACCATTGATGGATGGATTCAAACTCTTATCAAATCACACCTCCTGGAAAGCAAGGCCTGGTTTAGTTCTGGGTCCCCTTCTATCCTTCATCCACACCCACTCCCTTGCAGAACCCATTTGTTCCCATGGCTTCAACTACCACCTCTATGCAGATGATACCCAAGTCTACATCTCCAGCCCTGACCTCTCTCCCTCTCTGCAGTCCGGCATCTCCTCCTGCTTTCAAGACATCTGTACTTGGATGTCCTGCTGTCACCTCAAGTTTAACCTGTTCAAAACATAACTCTTTATCTTCCCACCCAAACCCTGACCTTCCCTTGATTCTCTCATCACTGCAGACGGCCTCACCATCCTTCTTGTCTCACAAGCCCATAACCTTGGTATTATCCTTGACTCCTCCTTCGACCCACATATTCAGTCTATCACTAAATCCTGTGGGTTCAACCTTCATAACATTGCTAAAATCCACCCTTCCTGCTCCATTCAAACTGCTACCTCATTAATCTAAGCACTTATTTTACCCTTTCTTGGTTTCCACATCAGCTGCCTCGCTGACCTCCCGGCCTCCTGTCTCTCTTCCGTCCAATCCACACTTCACTCTGCTGCCCAGATATGGTTTTCTCCATAAATGTTCAGTCATGATTCCCCACTCCTCAAGAACTTTCAGTGGTCGCCCATCTACCTCCACATCAAACGGAAATTCCTTACCATCAACTTTAAAGCACTCAATCACCTTGCCCGCTCCCTCCTCACCTCGCTACACTCCTACTACAACCCAGCCCGCACACTTTACTCCTCTAATGCCAACTTACTCACTGTACCTTGATCTCGTCATCTTGCCACCAGCCTCTCGCCCACGTCCTGCTCCTAGCCTGGATGGCCCCCGCTCTCCATATCCGACAATTCCTCACCTCCCCCTTTCCCCAGTTCGAAGCCTTACTGACGGCACATCTCCTCCAAGAGGCCTTCCCTAGCCCCTTATTTGCTTTTCTCCCACTCCCTTCTGCATTGCCCTGCCTTGCTCCCTTTATTCATCTCCGCTCCCTCAGCCCTACAGCACATAAGTCTATATCTGTAATTTATTTATTTATCTTAATGTCTGTCTCCCACTCTAGACTGTAAGCTCCTTTTAGGCAGGAAATGCATCTGGTATATTGCCCTACTGTACTCTTCCCAAATGCTTAGTACAGTGCTCTGCACAAAGTAAGTGCTCACTAAATACGATTAATTGATGAAAGGCTGCTTGCAGGGCCTTCAGGCTATCTCCCGGGGTTAGGGATGGAACGAGTTGCCCAAAGTCACCCAGTCCATTGGAGAGTCACGGAAGAGGGAAGACCCGATGAGAGACAAGATACTAGGATGCAGAGGTTGGGATGGGTACCCTAGGAACAGACAAATGGGACCCCCTTGAAGACCGTGAAGGCTGTGACTTCCTCTGACCCACCCCCTGAAGATGGTGCCCTGCTCACAACATGAAGAAAATATGTGGGGAATAGTTCCAGGCTAGAAAATAGTGCAGCAAACAAAGCAACATCTCCCAACCACCAAATTCCAAGGCAGAAGGGGGAAAAAATAACCAACCAGACATCCTAACCAGAAAACTGCCAATTCCACTGAGGAAAAGACAAGGAATCTGTTGAAATAAAACCAATTTGCATTTCTATACAGACTTCTAATACATCGAGGAGCTTTCCATACAGTGAAGGCCCACGAGCCTGTGGAACATTAAATCATCTGTTTATATTCTTCTTCCTCCTGCTCCCACTATTTGTACATCATTTTACTTCAGGCTCTCTCCTCTTCTAAGACTGTAAGCCCCTGGAGAGCAGGGACAATGTCTTCTTGCCTCTGAGATACTCTCCCACGCCCTGCACACAGTAGGTTCTTCAGAAATACCACTGATGGACTGATTGATTTCATAATCCCCATTTCGTAATGTCAGTGATAGATTGACTGATTTCATGATCCCCATTTCATAAACGGAGGAATTGCGCTATCGGCAAGTCAGCGTTAGAACAGAGAATCTGTTCGCTGCAAACATTCCTGGATGTCCCTTGACTCTCTTCCTCTCGTCCTCAGTGGCGATTCCCTTTGTCACTGCAATCTGCTGAGAGGTGTTTTAGCTTTCACTTGAGTCAGATAACAGTCAATAAAGTAGAATTACCTTGAGAACCATAAGTGGTGAGATAATATTCTCTCCCGCGAGTCTTAATATTTTTTTCTTAAACCAAACTGAATCTGGTAATTACAATAGGATATTTACAGACGAGCTGGTTAAATTAATACACCTGCTCTGTTGATAGCTTTTTAAATACACTCAGGCTGTTTCCCTGCAAGGCCGATGTTTCGAAACCACACTGTATTATTTGGCCTCAGATGGTTCTCTTCGAGGCGGAAATATTCAAGCAGAGTGGTAGCCTGGGCCACTGACTGCAAATCAGGAAACATTTGTCCCGAAATCTCCCTTCAGTAGAGCAGAAATAAATACCTTGCACTGAAATTGAAAAAGTGCTTGAACGTTAAAGTTACCATGTGTCTTTTCTGAGCAGCAAATCAGTTACACCCAAACAGTAAGTACCTTTTAGTTATGTCTTCATAGTCTAGATACTGCTTACTATTTACTGCACTTCACTATTTACAAGGAAATGTGTTTGATGTTCCATTCTTCCTCTAACTTCCACTCTAAATCCCTCTCTTCGAGAGGTCTGGGCTAGTATGTACACCTATGAAAATCATATGTATCCTAACGTATCCTAAACATCCTGAGATGTTTCACCAGAGCTCTTTGCAAAGATCACCATTCTTGGAGGGCCCAGGCTGAACTCTTTTGGCAGTTTGGGATCCAGGGAGAGTTTGGGGGCACACCAGATGATGGACAGTCAGTGACTTATACACCATACCGGTCCTTCTGCCAATCGACCAATCCTAATTCTTGAGCGCTTCCTGTGTTCAAGACACTGGAGTAAGCACTTACTATGTGCAGAGCACTGTACTAAGCGCTTGGAATGTACAATTCAGCAACAGAGACAATCCCTGCCCAATGATGGGCTCACCGTCTAATCAAGTTGGCAGTCATGATCCCTGCCCACGAGGAGCTTCCAGTTTGCCACAGTTGTATAATCAATGAGGAACCACTGATTAGATCCTAGGCACATCCAGGATCTCCTTCACTAATTCAGAAGGCAGAAAATAGTGCTGCAGATCACAAGCTGAGGAAGAAAAGACCATTTCCTTGTTGATCGGTTCTATGGGATGCAATTTCTATTCTCCATATTTTGCCACTGCTACCATGGTGAGCGAGGAAATCTCCCGTATCAAGCAGCTCACTAGATTGGACACAGTTCCTATTCCACTTGGGGCTTCCAGCCTAAAAGAACACGTACTTCATCCCCATTTTACAGATGAGGAAACTGAGGAACAAAGAAGCTAAATGACTTACCTAGAGGCTCACAGCTGGGAAGTAGCAGAACCCAGGTGAGAACCCAGGTCTCCTGATTCCCTGTCTCAAGCTCCTTCCACTAGGCCACACTGATGCACCAATGCTTCTATCCAGTTCTTCATAGAAGCTTTATTTTTTCATTTTCAGTCACTGTCATGGGGGAATATGTGCTGATGATGGGATTTCCATAGGCTTTCTGAGAAATCCAGATACAGTGGGAGCAGGACCCTCAGCAACCACTTGCTCCGCCCTGCTCCCCAGCAAACAACAACCACCAAAAAATACTACCCCGGCTGAACTGGAGGTCTGGTCTGTTGTGCTGAATTAATCAATGGTACTTAATGAGCACTGCACAGAGCACTGTACTAAGCACTTGGGAGAGCATAATATAGCAAAGTTGATAGACATATTCCCTGCCCACAAAGAGCTTTCAGTCTAGTGGATGGATGTGTCTCTCCGTTTCCCCGTTTGGTGTACAGTGCTTCCTAATTTCAATTCTCATTATCCTTACTTCACCACTGCAACAAGCTCTTTCTGGGCACTCCAACTCTGCGTTAGGCCAGCAGTATACTTTTTTATGGCATTTGTTAAGCGCTCACTATGTGCCCCCCCATGTGCTGTGGTAGATACAAGATGGTCAGGTTGGAGAGAGTCCGGTTCCACATGGGGCTCACAGTTTTAATCCCCATTTTCTAGAGGAAGTAACTGAGGCCCAGAGAAGTGAAGTGACTTGCCCAAAGTCAAACCGTAGATAAGTGGCAGAGCAGGGATTAGAACCCAGGTCCTTCTGACTCCCAGGCCCAGGGTCTATCCACTAGGCCATGCTGCTTCTCAATATTGTAGTTCATTAACTGCAAAGACCCCCTAAAGAAAATAGTGTCACGGTTATTAGCAGAATCAAAAATGGCCAAGGGCACAGTGGTGTCTGCCACTGGGGAAGGAACATGGAGATATTCTGCTTCAAGATTCCAACTTGCCTTCTTAGTCTTGGTCATCTGGCTTGTAATACATGTCACTGGTCACCGAGGGAATGGGTGGGGGAGTGGGGATGGTTCGGCACAACCCGTCACCACTATTGGAAAAACATCTCAAGCACATATCCTGTCGATGGGAGGAAAATTTAATTAAAAGGGCACTGACCACTTCATCACTGAAAAGGCCAGAGCAGCTCTGGAAATGCCCTGCGAGTCCATGTAGCCAACAATGTCAGGCATCCTGGGTAAGAAATTCTTTACATACACTTAATGCGAAAAGGATTATCAGTCACACACTAACCTATACAGCTAAGTCAACTCACAATAATAAAAACATAAAAACCTCATTTTAATTGCATTATTTTTGTATCTGAAGGTTCTCTCTCTCTTTCTCTCAACTAGCATTGGAATCCCTTGTACCTTGAAGGCTAAATACACGTATCTTTGTAATTCATGGGGAAAGGCTCTTTTTACTGGAAATACATTTGAACGGCTCACAAATAATAATGAACAATTCACTTCTCAGAAAGTTTGTACATAAGAGGGCTGTGGGAAATCACTTTCATGCTTGAGAATGTGGGCTACTCGAGAAACTGTCAGAATTTGTACTGGTGTTTCAGCTATGAATTTTCCTCCTAAAGATAACGTTTTTGCTAAATTAAGTGTTACATTTTGGCTCTGTTTCTGAACTTGTGTGCCTGCACTCAGATTAGCACAAATACTTCCTCTGTGTTTTCTTTTTAAGTCCTCCTTACCAACTGCTATTGTTCTGCTTAAATTTAATATAGTACCGGCAGCCACACTGTAGTAACACCAACAATAATAATATTGAATCTCCATTTCGCACATGAAGAAACGGAGACAGCAGGAAGTTAATAATAATAATGTTGGTATTTGGTATTTGTTAAGCGCTTACTTTGTGCCAAGCACTGTTCTAAGCGCTGGGGTAGACATAGGGGAATCAGGTTGTCCCACGTGGGGCTCACAGTCTCAATCCCCATTTTACAGATGAGGGAACTGAGGCACAGAGAAGTTAAGTGACTTGCCCACAGTCACACAGCCAAGTGGCAGAGCTGGGATTCGAACTCATGAGCGCTGACTCCAAAGCCCGTGCTCTTTCCACTGAGCCACGCTGCTTCTCAAAACAATGGCAAATAAATGGAAGCGCTGTTCTAAGCGCTGGGGTAGATACAGGGTAATCAGGTTGTCCCACATGAGGCTCACAGTCTTCATCCCCATTTTACAGATGAGGTAACTGAGGCCCAGAGAAGTGAAGTGACTTGCCCACAGTCACACAGCTGACAGGTGGCAGAGCTGGGATTCTAACCCATGACCTCTGGCTCCCAAGCCCTGGCTCTTTCCTCTGAGCCACGCTGCTTCCCAATTTGTTAAGCATTTACTATGTGCCAAGCACTGTTCAGAGTAGATATAAGGTAATGAGGCTGTCCCACATGGGGCTTATAGTCAATCTCCATTTTACAGATGAGGTAACTGAGGCACAGAGAAGTTAAATGACTTGCCCAAAGTCACACAGCTAAGTGGCAGAGCCGGGTTTAGAACCAGGACCTCTGACTCCCAAGCCCGTGCTCTTTCCACGAAGCCACACTGCAGTGCCTGGCAAATAGTAAGCAATTAACAAATACCATAAAGAACAAGAAGAAATCTAAGGCTTCTTTCTGCTTTCACCCATTAACACACTTGGACTCCAATTCTGCACAACAATTGAGGTGACCAAACGCTGAAAATAAATTATTTAAAAACTCTTGGAAAAAAATCAAAAGTATGGCATGATCTGTAGGGACTGCAAGCAAAAGTTTCAGGTTAGAGGTGAAGACTAGCTTAATAAACATTGGAAGTTTTTCCTTTAAACAAATATGTAGGTGTGACTGCATTCCCCTTGGGCACAGTGACATCCATGTACGATATCAAGGTTTATGAGGGTGTGTGAGGGTGTGGGGGGTTGATGGAGGGAGTCCTGAAGAACAGAGAGCTACTGTTTTTCACCAGGAATATTGGCAATTGCTTATTTTACAGTACTTGTTAAGCACTTACCATGTGTCAAACACTGTTCCAACTGCTGGGGCTTGTACAAGTCCATTAGGTCAGACAAAATCCCTGTCCTGCCTGGGGCTCACATGATACAAGAGGAAGTGGGTTAATTTCCGGAACAGAAGTGGGCAAATAATAGTCTACAGTAAAACGGTCCATCCTTCCAAAAAACTCATCATCTTTGAGGGGCAGCTACATCCATGGGCCTTGTGATAGTGCCCTGGAGATATATTTAAAGAAAGCTGTTAACTGCCTCTTTTTGAGGGATGGCTGAAAAAACTTTTTGCAAAGTTTACCATTTATCAATGTGTCACCGTATCGCTTTACTACATCTCGGTCATCGGGCAAAATGAATTTCCCACTCAGTATCCTGTCATAAAACCAGGAGGTTTTTTTGTTTGTTGGTTTCCAGGGTTTTTTTTTTACCTCGACATCTCGGTCGTCAGGCAAAATGAATTTCCCGCTCAGGATCCAGTCAAAAACTGGGAGGGGTTTTTTTTGTCATTGTTCATTTGTGTTTTCTTTTTTTTTAATTTAGGCAACATTCTAAACTGTACCTCACTACGTCCTCGACTGTCATAACGAAGAAAACGAGATTAACAGAAACATGATCTTCTCTTAAAGCGCGATTGGAGGAAGCAAGCAGAATCCCCCATGACGGTCCCCACCAGGACCAGGGTGTCAGCTGTGACAGATGGAGATGGATGATACCCAGTTCTGCCTCCTGCTGCTGCCACACTGATCCTGGGCGGCTTGCAGATATTCATCAAAATAGCTAGGGAGAAAGGAACACAGCCAACTCCCCATGGCTCTGTAAAAACTGACTACGGTCACTTAAGTGTGTTGGGTAGCGGTGCCGGCACCAGAAGGGGGTGGATTCTTCCCCCTTCTGGCTGACCTCCCTCAGGAATTGTAGTTACTTTTAGGGGTCACCCCAAACCCCAAGGTTTTATATATCTTCACAAGGCCACATGAGCTGACTGTGGGAGGGGCAGCACTGGTGTTTGGGGGCAAGTCGTGGCTGCACAGCCTAAAAATGTTTTCAGTGTAATCTCGCTAAGCAGATCATCTTGTAAGGTACAATTATTTCTGACTAGGATACGAATTCACAGCAACTATCTAGCTTTTCCCCTTAGGGGATGATCCTGTTTAGTTAAGTCCTGGAAAGAAAACTCCCCTTATACTCTGAAGCTAAACGTGACACTTAAATAAGTTTTTCTCCTCAAGTGGGACAGGATCTAGCTCGGGGCCATATCTGGGGTGTTGTATTTATCAGTTAGTCGTATTTATTGAGCATTTATCTTGTGCAGAGCACTGTACTACGTGCTTGAGAAAGTACACTTCAACAATAAACAGATGCAAACCCTGCCCACAATAAACCTACAGTCTCCAGGGGAAGACAGACATTATAAATGAATAAATTACAGATATGGACATGGGGGCTATACTTCAGAGTGGACCATCTTCTGGAGAAAACATCCAACCAAGCTGATGACTACCCAGGTCATGCTTCAGTAATATTAAGGACATTAATGCTGTCATTTCTGGTTCTGTTCTGTGGCAAAGGAGTCATCATCATCATCATCACCACCAGTCAGTCAACTGGATTTATTGAGCGCTTACTGTGAGCAGAGCACTATACTAAATGCTTGGGAGAGTACAATGCAACAATATAACAGACACATTCCCTGCCCAAAACAAACTTATAGAGGGGGAGACAGAGATAATATAAATAAAATTACAAATATGGACATAAGTGCTGTGGGGCTGGGAGGGAGGAATAATAAAAGGAGCGAGTCAAGGTGACACAGAAGGAAGTGGGAGAAGAGGAAAGGAGAGCTTAGTTAGGGAAGGCCTTTTGGAGGAGATGTACCTTCAGTAAGATTTTGAAGGAGGGGAGAGTCATTGTCTGTCAGAAATTAAGAAGGAGGGCATTCCTCTCACCACTACTGTCACCACCAGTGGAATTTAGAGAGCACCTACTGAGAGCAAAGTGTTATATCAAGCACTTGGGGAAAAACAACAGAAACAAGGCATGTTATAATTGGGCAAGGAATGTGTCTACCAACTCTGTTAAATTGTTATATTAATAGATATCTATATCTATCTCTCTCTATATATATATAAAGCAAATATCCAAGTTCTGAGGTCTTGTTTTGTCCTGTGCTGTTAAGTAATTTCTGACTCATAAAGACTCCATGAACACTTCTCTCCCAAAATGCCCCACCTCCACCTCCAATCATTCTGGTGGTATATCCATAGAGTTCTCTTCATATTATTATTATTATTATGGTATTTATTAAGCACTTACTATGTGTCAAGCACTGTTCTAAGTGTTGGGGTAGATACAAGATAATTAGGTTGTCCCACTTGGGGCTCACAGTTTTAATCCCCATTTTCCAAATGAGGTAACTGAGGCACAGAGAAGTTAAGTGGCTTGCCCAAGGTCACACAGCAGACAAGTGGCAGAGGCAGGATTAGAACCCATGGCCTCTGAATGCCAAGCCTGTGCTCTTTCCACTAAGTTACGTTGCTTCTCTAGAAAATCGGAAGTGGTTTACCATTGCCTCTTCCAAGCAGTAAACTTGAGTTTCTGTCCTCGAATCTCTCCCACGCCGCTGCTTCCCAGCCCATGAGAGTTTTGACTTGCAGCAGAGTGCCTTCCCTTCGCTAGCCACTGGCCAAGCTAGGAATGTTGTAGATATGCCTCTGCTTGACTCTTCCTCCCAAAGCTGAGACCGGTAGAGTACTGGAAACTCTCCCAGGTGCAATCTTGAGAGGGGAAGTGCTGAGGTAGGACAGAAGTATATAAGTGTTAAGGGGTGTTGGTTTGACATGATTGAGATGCTGAGAATTAATCAGGGGCTGCTTTCTAGAGGAGGTGGGTTTTTTGTTTTTGTTTTTCAGAGGGCTTTAATGATGGGACAAATAGGATCTGGTAGATTTGGTTGGGGTGGGGACAAGAGGGGAGGGGAAGGAAAAGTGGGGAGTTTCAGGTCAGGGAAACAGCAGGAGTGAGAGGTTGGAGGCGGGAAAGTCATGAGGGAGGACTGGTCAGAAGGTGAGTTTTGGAGAAGTGAAGAATCCAAGCTGGATGGAAAGGGGCAAAGGGAGCCAATATGTAAGATGGATGATGCTCAACTGCCATAAAAATCCTACTCAAGAGGAGGATGTATTATAGTGGAAGAGGAATTGATCTTCGCAAGCTTAATGAACAAAAGATTACAAATTGCTTCAAAAGTCTTAGATGAATGACTGCGGAGGTGCAAGCTGGAATGTCATATGTCAAAACAGAAAAATGGAGAAAAAGGAGACACAGGAATAGAACTGCCAAACTGACAGGTTGTGTTCAGTGAAGCTGTCTAAACATCCATCTTTTAGTTAACCTGAGAGCAGCCTATCTGGACGACGTGTAAAAAGCTACTAGATATTCTCATTGTCACGAGGGCAAACGGGTGAAACAGTAGGTCAAACACTCTGACTCCTATAATTTAAGCTACTGCAAGGGGTGTTTTTGAAGGCAATCCCTTTTCAAACTCAATGTGAGCAATCACTAACATAAAAGTCTCTGTATGAAACCTAACAAAAATACAAGTAGAACACAATGAGACCGGAATTCTTTTTGTCATTCACAGAAAAAACCTCAGATGCCAGCTTCTTGAAGGGTAGATGTATTATCATTATATTCAAAAATATTTACTGATGGCCATTTTGTCAGCCAGTACAGTTTTCATACAGGCTTAACAGCTGACATTGTTTATACAAGCATATTAGTACAAAGAACAAATATTGACTCCTTTTAAGATTGTGTGATAAGAAGACTACACACAAATTATCAAGAAGAAAAGGTATCAACTTCCACACCTTTTCCCGTTTCTTAAAGAACAACTGCACAATGCCAGAGGGAGAACCTAGCACCAGAAATTGAATGCTGGAGAAATGGGAGGGCCTCCATGCCTCGGTTTCCTCATCTGTAAAATGGGGATTCAGTATCTATTCTCCCTCCTTCTTAGACTGTGAGCCCATGTGGGACAGAGACTGTGATGGAATAGATTGATTTTTCTCTAACCCAGGGCTTGGCACCTAGTAACAAATGCCACTATTATTGTGTGTGATTTTTTTTAATGGTATTTTTTAAGTGCTTACTATGTGCCAAACACCTTTCTAAGCACCAGGGTAGATACGAGGTTATCAGGTTGGACACAGTTCATGTCCACACAGGGCTCACGGGCATAATCTCCATTTTACAGAAGAGGTCACTGAGGCCCAGAGAAGTTGAGTGATATGCCCAAGTTCATACAGCAGACGAGTGGTGGAGCCGGGAATAGAGCCCAGGTCCTTCTGTCTCCCAGGCCCGTGCTCTATCCACTAGGCCACACTGGATTATGATTAGTATTAAGAAGAAGTCCAGTCCTATGTTGATGCTGATACTAGGAGAAGTATCAGAGCTGGAGTCTTGCACAGAAATTCACAACCCAGCCCAACCTCGATCTCCAAGCAGGCTGCATTAAAAATACTTGGTGCCAAAACAGCTCCCATTCACAGGGACTAGGATTTTAGTTTTGACCAGAAAGTTGTTACGGGCATTGAACAGTTCTGCTAACTCTCTAGTAATGCACTCTCCCAAGAGCTTAGTACAGTGTTCTGCACATGGTAAGGGTTCAACAAATATGACCAATTGATTGATCAGTCTAGGGAGCTGCAGCAGAGTGATAATTGTGGTATTTTGTTAAGCACTTATGAAGTGCCAAGCACTGTAGTAAGCAAGTAGATGCACTATAATCACTTCAGACAGTCCATGCCCCACAAGGGGTTCAAAGTCTCCAGATAGAGAGCAGTAGGTAACCGCCACTTTGCAGATGTGGAAACCAAGGCCCAGAGAATTAAAATGGCTGGCCCAAGGTCACACAGCAGGCAAACGGCGGAGCCGAAATTCACCTTTCTCCTGATTTCCAGTTCTGTGCTCTTTTGACTAGATTAATAATAATAATGACGGTATTTGTTAGGCACTTACTATATATCAAACTCTGTTCTAAACCCAGGGGTAGAAACAAGAGAATCAGGTTAGACCCAGTCCCTGTCCCACATGGGGCTCACAGTCTTAAGCCCCAATTTACAGCTGAGGTAACTGAGGCCCAGAGAAGGGAAGTGACTTGCCCAAGGTCACGCAGCAGACAAGTGGTGGATCAGGATTAGAACCCAGGTCCTCCTGACCCCAGGCCCATGCTCCATCTACTAGACCATGCTGCTCATCACAAGTTCCCTGAAAGTGGAGCACCAGACTACCTAAACTTGGTTGGGTTCACGTTTCTGTCTCCTGGATCTAGTCCCATTGGCTTAGCCTGAGAGATCTTCAACAGAGGAGGAAAACCAAGGAGAGGTGCGGTATCACTTTTGACATTCTCCCTATGCATCACTCTCTGTCCCATTGGAGTACTTTGTGTGTTGTGTGTGTTGTGTGTGTGTGTCTGACTGTTTTCTTTGCCTTTCCTTCTAATTATCTAACTGTCTCTCACCTCCTGAGATTCCTCAGTAGCCATTCTTATCCTGCTACCTCTGCCCTTACGGCCACAACTTTGTGATATACACAGCAAGACTGTCACAGACAAAAGGGCAAAAGGTAAAGAGGACCGACTGGGTGACGTGTCTTATTCAAACTGAGGTGGGAAAAGAGGAATCATGAGAATAACAACAACAATAACGGAATTTGTTGGGCACTTACTATGTGCCAAGCACTGTTCTAAGCGCTGGGGTAGATACAAGGTAATGAGATTGGACACATGGGACTCATAGTCTCAATCCCCATTTTACAGATGTGGGAACTGAAGCCGAGAGAGGTCAAGTGACTTGCCCAAGCACACACCACACAAGTGGCAGAGCCGGGATTAGAACCCATGACCTCCTGACTCCCAGGCCAATGCTTTATCCACTGTGTTATGCTCCTTTGTTTTTATCAAGTAGAGGCCTAACTTGGCCTTAGAGTAAGGGAGAATCTCAGCTGGATTGACTAGAGGCTAAATTCAATTCTTGGTTACAAATTTCTCAGAAAGAAGAAATATTTAACTCCAAATACTCCCCAGATGTTTTCTTCATCATTTTTTGTTTCCAGGCTTCTAAGTGAGTTCAGAAATCACCAGAATTTTAAACTTTTCATTTTTTATGGAAAGAAAGGATCATTCGCCACACCTGTAATATTTCATCATTCGAAACAAAAAATTCAAAACCTCCTACCCCCATAAGAGAAGCAGCGTGGCTCAGTGGAAAGAGCATGGGCTTTGGAGTCAGGGCTCATGAGTTCGAATCCCAGCTCTGCCACTTGTCGGCTGTGTGACTGTGGGCAAGTCACTTAACTTCTCTGTGCCTCAGTTCCCTCATCTGTAAAATGGGGATTAAGACTGTGAGCCCCACGTGGGACAACCTAATTCCCCTATGTCTACCCCAGCGCTTAGAACAGTGCTCGGCACATAGTAAGCACTTAACAAATACCAACATTATTATTATCATAAGAAATGAAAAATATGATTTTATTCAAAAACTGTAAATTAAAAAGAGCAATATTTCTGAAGATCAATAATCACTTCCTCAAGAAATCCTTATACTTGGTTCTATTAGTTTTTAATCACTTACCTGATTACAATGTTCCCAGAAGAAGAATGAACAGAGAAAATGCTCAAAAATATGAATTTTGTTATTAAAAGGAAATTCAGTTTCTGAAGATACATAAAGGGACCTCAATAATTAAACAATTATCAAATTTCTACTCCACAGAAAAATTGTTGTTCTTGAAGCCAACATGGTTTCTATTACAAACTCATACCTGAAGTTGGATTAAAAGGGTTCAAATTAAGTTGAAGGACACAGATGTTTCCAAGACAGTTAAACAACTTCCTCCCCAATTCCTCTGAAATAGGGATGACTGAAGCTAGGACAAGTTGGTAACAGATAGAAAAATCAAGAGCTAATATTCAATAGGATCAAAGCTCTGTGTGAGCAGGGAACATGCTCTCCCAAAGTGCTTAGTGCAGTACTCAGTACACAGAGAGTGCTCAGTAAATACCACTGATGATCAAATAACTTCCCATTATTTTGAAGGGAGGCAAAAACTATCTTTTACCAGGATAATCTTAGTACCCATTGATTAAGCATATGGAAATAAAGATCTAGTCACCAAATCAGAGTCCAAAAAAAAAAAAAAAAACCCAAAAGAAAAAACCAAAGATTTAATAAATGAGGGAGCTGACCTTCATTTTTTTTCCCCTAAATAAATCCAGTTGACTCCTGAGCAGCTGAAATCTGCAAACTTTAGCCAGATCATAACTTCCTCCGAAATGACAAGGCAGTAGGCTTACAATAGTAATTGCACTTTTTGAAATGTTCTTAAGTTCCTTCATCAGTTTGGTCTTTCTCTCTGGCATTCCTGAAATAAAGTACCTCAGAGATAAAAATAACTTTCAAAGATTATTTAGAGATACCTGCATCATCTTTGCACTTGGTTCTGTGACCTGTGGACACTGGACATTCACCTCACCCTCAACCCAACACTTATATACCTATCTATAAATTATCCTTATTCATTCATCTTAATGTCTGTCTCCTCTTCTAGACTGTAACTTCGTGATGGGCAGGGAACACACCTGCTAATTCTGCAGCACTGTACTCTCCCAAGTGCGTAGTATAGTACTCTGCATATAGTAAGCACTCAATAAATACCATTGATTGATTCATTTAGTGCTTACTATGTGTCAGACACCGTTCTAAGCCTTGAGGTAGATACAAGGGAGTCAGGATGGACACACAGTCCATCTCCTTCACTGGAGTCAGGGTTTTAATCCACATTTTAAAGACTAGGTCACTTGGGCCCAAAGAAGTGAAATGACTTGCCAAGGTCACACAGCAGACAAGAGGTGGAGCCGGAATTGGAACCCAGATCCTTCTGACTCCCAGACTATCATCTAGGCCATGCTGCTTCTCTCAACTGATTGACCTAAAAGAGTGAGAGAAGGCTTCAAGCTATTACAGAATCAAATTGTCAAGCTATTATATAGTCAAATCTATCTCCAAGTTAACTTAGCTCATCGACTTAACTAACTTGAAGGAGAAGCAGCGTAGCTTCTTGGAAAAAGCATAGGCTTGGGGGTCAGAGATCATGGGTTCTAATCCCTGCTCTGCCACTTGTCAGCTGTATGACTTTGGGTAAGTCACTTAACTTCTCTGTGCCTCAGTTACTTCATCTGTAAAATGGGGGTTAAGACTGAGAGACACACGTGGGAAAAAATGATTAACTTGTATCTACCCCTGTGCTTAGAACAGTGCTTGGCATATACTAAGCGCTTAGCAAATACCATCATTATTATTATTAAAGGCTCCCATAAGCACAGATAGGTTTTGGACAGAAATGTGTCACTGAGCATTTGGGGTTAAAAGTATATTATGGATTCCTTGACAATGGTGTAATCAACCAGGAAGAAGACTAGGAATCATCCTGTCCTAGAGCCAGAACAGAATCCATCTGAAAAGGAAAGGAAAGAACATCTTTGGGAAGAGAATGCCAGACCTAATGTGGAGGATTTTCAATTAGGTTTGGTAATTATCTCACACCTAACAGAAGTGAAATTTGCATTGAACAGAATTGACGGATGAATGCCAGGCTAGATTTGGCAAATTGTAGAAAACAAGGTAACAAAGGAGGAACACAAAAAAAGATTACCTGCAAGTACCTGACACGTTTGTATACAGATGCATGGAGCGTACAAAAATAATCGGTAGTGCCAAAGTTAGGATCCTAACTGGAATTTCAGACATTGTAGAAAACACAACACTCTGGACTGAAGTGTTGGATGATAGGCACAGGTTGTTCAGGATAAAAAAAGGAAGACAAAAAGAGGAAGAAGTGGGTGGGAGGTCATTGCCTTAGATAACAAAGCTATCTACACACACTTAAAGATCCATACTTAGAGAAGCAGCATGACCTAGTGGACAGAGCATGGGCCTGGGAGTCAGAAGGACCTGGGTTCTAATCCCAGGTCTTCCACTTGTCTGCTGTGTGACCCTGGGTGAGTCACTTCACTTCTCTGGGCCTTAAATGGGGATTAAGATTGTGAGCCACATGTGGGACAGGGACTTTGTCCAACTTTATTACCTTGTCTCTACCCCAGTGCTTAGCACAGGGCCTGCACATAGTAAGTACTTAACAAATACCACAATTATTATTATTGCTATTATCCATGGAACTGAAGGGTCCCCGTCGATAGAGTGGGTCTGGTTTAAAAAGAAATAAAAAAATAAAAAGCATAAGTGGTACAATATGAAGAGCAGGCTATTTTAAGCTTCTGTCCACTCACCAAAGTGCCTTTGGGTCCATGGTGATGGGCTAGTGAAGATGTGGGATTATAGCAACCAAGACAAATCCTGGAAAAACAATTTAGTAGCCCATTGAACTTCAAACTGGATTTGAGGGGCCATTTTGATTCTTCTCAAAAACGTAGCCTAAATCTAAGGATGGATGAAAACTTTGGAATTTATTGATTGATATATTAATGTCTGTCTCCCCCTCTAGGCTGTAAGCTCATTGTGGTCAGGGAATGTGTCTGTTCTATTCTACTCTCCCAAGTGCTTAATACAGTGCTCTGCACACAGTAAGTGCTCAATGAATGTGAGTCACTGACTGACTTGTAAGTGATCCCAAGATGATCATATTCAAGATCTTAAAAATGGAGAGCAGGCAGCAAGATATATAAAATTTACTTGAGAAGGTCTATGTAATCAATTAATCAATTTACTGAGCACTTAACTGTGTGCAGAGAGAAATCCACTAAGCACTTGGGTGAATACAACAAAGTTGGTGGATACATTCCCTGACCACAAGGAGCTTACAGTGTAATTGGGGCGAAAGACATAAATATAGAAAAATTATGGCTATGTGCTTAAGTGTTGAGGGTGGGGTGAACATCAAGTGCTTAAAGGATACAGATCCTACTGCATGAGTAGGTAAGCATGAGAAAGAAAAGTCTGATGTAAAGAAAGCCTCAAAATACAAAGGAGCCCAAGAAAGGGGCTATTCTTCAAAAGGACAGTATCGCTGGCACAGTTAGAAGCCATAATCATACACTGGAAGCACTAAAAGGATTTCAAGATGCCAGTTGGCAAACCAAGAGCTCTGCAGAGATCTGAAGAGACAAAAAATGGAAAAATTTCCAAAGGAAGAAATTAGGTCAGAAGACTGAAGAGGAATACAAGGAATTAAGAACAGAAAAATGTCCTGGTGGGACAGATCATTGATCCATCCAGCCCAAGATTCTGGCACCCATAGAGGTAGAAAAGAATGCTAGAAAGAACGGTGTGATTGTTACTCATGCCATATGTCAGGGATATGGCAGCCAACCATATGTCAGGAATATGCCTTCTAAGATCCCTAAATTTTCCCTCTAATAAGCCATTATTGTCTCATCTAGGAATTATTCAAATGCCTCGTGAACCTATTAATTTCTTCTGCCTGCACGACTCCCAGTGGTAATAAATTTGAAGTGTGAAGTGCTTCCTTTTGTCTTAAACCTACCAATCTTCAGGCTTTCAAGTGCCCCGCTAGTCCTGGTTTTTTGACATTTGTTAAATAGCAATACTGGGTTCGCCCTGAGCACCTCTTCATGATTTTGTAGATGTCCGTCATGTCCTCTCTTAACCTACCCTCACGTGGAAGAAGTCGCTCCACCTCTCTGATCATTTAGGCTGTTCTTTCCTCAATTTTTAATTTGGAAATGGTATAACTGTGAGGATCTGGCTCAGAGAAGCTCAAGCTGGCAAAGAGAAGTAGCTAGCACAAGTCATAAAAAAGCCAAAAAAGTTCTTCAGTTGTATCAACTAGACAAAAACATCATTCCCTTGCAGGAAGCTAAAGTGGGTAGCAGATGATTGGGGAATTTCCCCCTTTTGTTTTAATACAAAGATATCCATTATGAACCATCACCAGAGCAAGACCTTTTGGTTAAAATAAAATAGAAAGAGACACGTTATAAATAATCCCCCAAAATCCAAAACTAGATGTATTTAAGTCAGCGGGACTTTAATGACACGAAACCATGGGTACTTCAGGAATTGGTGGTTGTAATCCCACAGCCTGTGGTGGTTATTTCTGAGATTCCAGAGAAGGTAGGAGAAATCCCAGAGGACAGAAAAAAAGCAAATATTCTGCTTGTCTTTAAGCAAGGAATAAAAGATGGTCCTAGTAATTACAGCCTGGTCAGCTGAGCACCTATAACTGGGAAGATATCACTGCAACAAATCAATAATACGTTCACTTCTAGAATGATTCTCTAAACAATGAATTTACAACTACCTGGAGAAGCGCCAAGAGAAGCAATGTGGCCTAGTGGAAAGAGCTCAGGCTTGGGAGACAGAGAAACTGGGTTCCGATCCCGACTTTTCCACTTGTCTGCTGGGAGATCTTGGACAAATCACTTTACTTCTAGCTGCCTCAGTTTCCTTATCTGTAAAACGGGGATCACGTTTAGACTGTGAGCTACACGTGTGACTAGGACGTTGGTCTAGTCTAAGTGCATTGTAGCCACCCTAGCACTTAGTACAAGGCTTGGCAAAGATTAAGTGCTTAAAAAATACCCCAGTATTAAGTGCTTGAAAGGATATGATGCCAGCAAACAAAGCACACTGCAGTTTCATGAAAGGCAAATAATGTCAGACCATTTTCGTTTCTTTGTAAGATATGCAAAGGGGAAGAACGTCCATTATGAGATCGGTAAGGCTTTGGACTATAGTACCCTCCTCGACATACTCGGAAATCGAGGTCCCGAGTACGCCACTGCCTCAGAAGGCAGTAGATAGAGCATGGGCCTGGGAGTCAGCAAGGACCTGGGTTCTAATCCCAGCTCTGCCACATGACTGCTGTGTGACCTTGAGCAAGTCACTTAACTTCTCTGGGCCTCAGCTACCTCGTCTGTAAAATGGGGATTAAGAGCATGAGCTCCACGTGGGACAGGGACTGTGTCCAACCTGATTAACTTCTATCTACCCCAGCACTTAGAATAGTTCTTGGCCCATAGTAAGCACTTAACAAGTACCATATTTATTATTATTACCCGTCAGTAGTCTTGATCTGGGAGGCTGTGTAAAGTAACGAAAATGCTTGCGCCCACTCAATTCAATACCTTTATAACTTGGCTGCGGGATTTGAAAGAATGCCCATCAAATTTTGCAGGGGATATTAAATCAGGCAGCTAACACTTTTCAAAAGCAGCGGTAAAAGTCCAACGGTTTAATAAAAGCTGGATGAAAAGCATTAAGGACAGATGTAAGCAAAGTAGTACAGCTAAGGATAAAAATCCGAAAACACCAAGTCTGGCAGATCAAGGACTGACTGGCAACCACGTCTAAAATGCTATCACGGGGTAAAGCCCTCTAGATTCCGGCCTGGATTAATCCCTTTGAAGAACAGAGCCACGGGATGACAAGGTATTTGGATCACTGGTGGGTGCTCTCTCAGATCTTTGGAAGCACTACCTTTGTGGTCCAGGATCAATCCATCAATCAATCAAGTAGTATTTACTGAGTGCTTCCTGGGTGCCGAGCACTGCACTAAACGCTTGGACAAGCACACTATAACAATATATTGGGAAACCTTTCTGAAGAAAGACAGTCTTCTTCCCAGACCTTGGCACCAATTTGGCCTTGGTGCCATGATCTGGGGAGCAACATTTAGCTACTGTGGCTATCGCCTGTCAAATACTTAATCCGGCCTGTTATGAAACATTTTTAATAACCAATCCTGAAGTGTTTGACTGAAATATTTTGTCACTTCTGAGGGGATATTGAACAAAGAGACTGAATTTAACCTTTGACTCTCATTGATTGAGCTCCGGATCGATAGACGAGATAGAGCAACTCAGGAAACACAGCTGGGAAAAAGCTTGGTTCCAATCACGGAGCCAGAAGATATCTGGTCAAGGATGCCCTTTGTTCTTTTCATCCCGAACTAAACAATCCCAAACTGATGTATCTCTTGTTTACATAAAGTTCTCCAGGGAGAGAATCCACAATACCCTTCAGCTGCCTTTTTCTACCTTCGCAGGCACAATGGTTTTCCTCATATCTAACTAAATTATCTTCTATCTTAATTTAAACTCATTTTCCCATGAACTCTGAAATTTACCTTTACAGAATACGACAGTGCTCTGGGGGGTGGTGATTTGAGCAGCTAATTTCTGAGGAAATAACCTAAGGCAAGCCTTTCATGTCCAAAGGCTACTAGGGAGGGAAATATTCCTAATGAAAATAAACTAAGTGCACTAAATTGATTCATAAGAATTTAGAAAGTGATGACACTGGGGATCATGTGATTTCAAATCTAATTCTATTTGTTTGAAGCACTGTCACTCAACTAGGTCTTATCTGGAGTAGAAAGCAATCAATCAATTGAATTTATTGAACATTTACTTTATGCAGAGCACTGAATGAAGCACATGAGAGAGTACAATAGAGCTGCCCACAGTGAGCTTACAGTTTACAGGGGGATAGAGACATTAATAGAAATAAATTACAGATACGTACTTCAGAGCTATGGGGATCAGGGAGGGGTGAATAAAGGGTGCAAATCCAAGTGCAAGAACCATGCATGGAGAGAAAATCTTAAAAGAAAAGAGCATTCCTAAGTGTCCTTTCCTGCTCTCCCTAGCTAGGCATTTTCTCTGATAAATGTTGGTTTTTATATTCTTTCCATGATCATTTTTTTGAAGTTCTTCAGAAAAGATCTCTGCACACAAATGCAAACAACTGAGGGGAATTATCAGGAATCCTTTTTTTATTTCATGTGCCCATTTTAGAATGAAAACCACGCTGACATGCCATCTTCATTAAATTAAAATAAAAAAAGTGATAGTCTCAATCTGGTACTTTATTACACAGTAAATTTAAAGAGTCAGGTAACACAGGTGGTGAGGCAATATAGGAAATTGGTGTTTTATCCATCTCCCCCTTTTAATTTTATGTCCTTTCGTCTTTGTGTTACGTTTCCATGTTTCCTTTTGGAATTCATGTCTTCTCTATCTTGGAAGACTTCATGCCTAAATAACAACTATATGGTTTAGTGGATAGAGCACCAGCCTGGGAGTCAGACGGATCTGGGTTCTAATTCCTGCTCCACCATATGTCTGCTGTGTGACCTTGGGCAAATCACTTCACTTCTCTGGGCTTCAGTTACCTCATCTATAAAATGGGGATAAGAGTGTGAGTCCCATGTGGGACAGGGAATGTGTCCAACCTGATTCACTTGTATCTACCCTTGTACTAGGAACACTGCTAAACCAATAGTAAGTGCTTAACACTTACTATTATCATTATAATTATTATTATTATTACAGTATTATTCATTTCCTTGTTTTCCTGCCCAGGACAGAGTTAGGCCAACATCACTAGGAAGCCATTTTAGACTTAGCCAAAGATCAACTTGGGAGCGGGGGAGAGTTTGGAATGGCTTGATATTGCAGCCTTTACAGTCTTCAACAAGATTCTTTCCAATTTTATAGACTACTTGAAAATTTTACATCCCTACCACATCTCTGTATCTCTGTTTCCAACAATCATATTCAACCAGAAAAGCTATAAAACTTCACAAGTTCCTCTTTTCTGATTTCTGAAAAAGAAAATGAGAATCAGCAGCATCTAGAGGATAGACCATGGGCCTGGGAGCCAGAAGGACCTGGGTTCTAATCCCAACCCCACCATTTGTCAGCTGTGTCATCTTGGGCAAGTCACTTCACTTCTCTGGGGCTCAGTTCCCTCATCTGTAAAATGGGCATTAAGACTGTGAGACCTATATGGAACAACCTGATAACCCTTTATTTACCCCAGCACTCAGAACAGTGCTTGGTACATAGTAAGCACCTAACAAATACCATCATTAATACTGTTATGTGGGACAGGAACTGTGTCAACCTGATGAGCTCCTATTTACCCCAGCACTTAGTTCAGTGTCTAGCACATAGTAAGCGCTTAACAAGTACCATTAAAAAAAAACCTCAATTGATTATTTTTCAACTATTTCCTCTTGGCAGGCTCATGATATTTTCCAGTATCTCTCATTCTTCCTCCTGCTCCCAGATTTTTAAATCACTGAGGTTTGCCTTTATTCTCCATTAAATTGAAAGCTTCTTGCAGGAAGGGATCATGCCTTTTGCTTCTGTTGTACTCTCCCAAGAGCTTACTCCAGTGCTCTTTACACAAAAGGCACCCAATAAATACCGTCAGTTAACCGATGCAAGTATGTCACCTGAAAGAATGGGCCAGAGCAAGAGAAGTATCAACATAAAAGGGGCCTGGAGTCAGAGGGACATCATCATCATATGAAACTACCAACTCAGATTCAAAGATAACCATGCCAGCTGATATCTAGTAGATTCTCTCAAATTCCAGTCAGGCAGAAACCACAGCGATCTCTCAAGGACACGCTCTTTGTGAAGGTTCTTGTGGTGGGCCTAACCATGACTATTAGAATAATAATCATTATTATCATTATGGCATTGGTTAAGTGCTTACTACATGCCCCGCACTGTACTAAGCACTGGGGTAGACACAAACTAATCAGGTGGAACACAGTCCCTCTCCCACATCTGTTGCTTGGAATTTTACTTTCCAAGCACTTAGTACAGTGTTCTGCACACAGTAAGCGCTCAATAAATACGATTGAATGAATAAATGAACGAATAGGGCTCTCAGTCTTAATCCCCATTTTGCAGATGAGGGAAGTGAGGTCCAGAGAAGTGAAGTGACTTGCCCAAGGCTACACTGCAGATAAGTTATGGAGACAGGAGTAAAACCATGACCTTCTGGCTCACAGGCTCATGCTCAATCCACTTCACCATGTTGCTTTCCAAGAAGACTTATAAAGAAAGATATTAATTCCATACCAAAGGTGGGAGTTTCCTGAGGAAAAAAAAAAGGTTGATACCCCATATCACAAGCCAAAATCACACCATCATGGATCCAGATTGAGAATGACCATCTTTAGTAAGGATTATTCTACGTGCCTAAGCAGAGATCGTGGTTGTTTTACCTGTCCCACTAAGCTGTAAGCTACTCATGGATAAGGATAATGTCTCAGTTGTATTAGTATGGTACGGCCAGACACCCTGAACACGTCCGATCTCCTCTGAGCTCGGAAGCTAATCAGGGTCGGGCCTGGTTAGTACTTGGATGGGAAACAGCCTGGGAATACAGGGTGCTATGGACTTTTTTCTCTTCTAGATGTGAGCCCATTGTTGGGTAGGGATTGTCTCTATTTGCTGCTGAATTGTACTTTCCAAGAGCTTAGTACAGTATTCTACACACAGTAAGTGCTCAATAAATATGTTTGAATGACTGAATATTAGTAGAGTGCTCTGCACACAGTACAAGACTGACGAATACCATCGATCGACTGGTGTTCCGACCTCTGGATACATCTAAGTTTTCAGATAATAATAATAATGATAATTGTGGTATTTGTTAAGTGCTTACTATGTCAGGCACTGTTCTAAGCGCTGGGGTGGATACAAGCAAATTGGGTTGGACACAGTCCCTTGTCCCTCATACGGTTCACAGTCTTAATCCCCATTTTACAGACGAAGGAACTGAGGCCCAGAAAAGTGAAGTGACTTACCCAAGGTGAAACAGCAGACAAGTAGGAGAGCCAGGATTAGAACCCAGGTTCTCATGACTCCCAGGACAGTGCTCTATCCACTAGGCCATGGACTACTTTTAGAAGGAACTTATCCAGTAAAAACAAGGTTAAAATGAAGGTTTCAAGATTCTTAAGAATAAGATGATGAGTGCAGTAGTGAAATGATCAGAGGTATTTCTTCATCTAAAGCAATGGAAACAGTGTTTTTTTGACAGGCAACAGTTCACTGGTTTCTCACTAAATACAAGCATAAACACCACAAGATGTGTTTCCGATGCATGAAAATGTGATATTTAAAATACCCCCTTTTATCAATATGTTGCAGATCAGGAAAATAGCAAATACATTAGAGAAAACAGCAATAAATCTAAAGAAATCCCAAGGAACATGAAATGTGATTTAGTACTAAGACTGGAAAATAGCATAACAGAGTGTGATTAATCCTGCCTAGTCGCATTTACATCTCTAATTTGCTCATATAAATGCATTAAACCAGATGTTTTAGACACTAGTGGTAGGTATTCACACCCTAGGGTCAGTACCCATACTTCCTGCACATTACAGGTTCACATCCTTAGAGAATTCCCCTATCTCCTGCTCCATTAGCTTCCTGGCATGAATGCTCTATCTCCTACTCCTTATTTGGTACATCCCCAAAATAAGAATTCTATTAGTACCTCCCTTTCAATTCTCCCTCCTCCTCCTCCTCCCCATTACTCACACGATTCCCCAAGCCTGGAGCTCTTCCCTTTCCTCAGGCGAATCTAACAGGCCACAGATCTCCCCATCTTCAAAAATCATCCTAAACTCCCACATCTTCCAACAAGCCTCCCCCCAATTAATTCCCAACACCGCAATCAATTGTATTTATTGAGGGCTTACTGTGTGCAGGACACTGTACTAAGCGCTTGGGAGAGTACATTAAAACAGAGTTGATAGACATATTCCCTGCCCACAAGCTTACAGTCTAAATCATATCATCTCATATTAACTCAGTCACCTTGAGCCCTTACACATTTATTTATACCCCTCTCTGGCATTTGTGTATTTCCATATATTCGATTGCACATTCCATTATTTGTTCTCATTAATCTATGTGTATATAGTGTTACGTCTGGCTCTGGCATTAGAGTGCAAGCTTCTTGTAGGCAGGGAACATGACTCTCGTTTGTTAGACTTTCCCCAATTACTACTACTATCTGTAGTCTATCCATGTTCCAAAATGTACATTTCCATGTACTAAAGTAGCATGGCCTAGTGGATAGTGGATAGTGCCTTGAGTCAGAAGGGCGTGGGTTCTACTCCCAGCTCCGCCACTTATCTGCTCTGTGACTTGGGGCAAATCACTTCATTTCTCTATGCCTCCGTTACCTCATCGGTAAAATGGGAATTAAGACTGTGTGGGACATAGACAGTGCCCAAATTGATTAGCTTATATCTACCCCAGTGCTTAATAGAGTGCCTGGCACACAGTAAGCAATTAACAAACACCAATTAAAAAAATCAGAAAGGCCTGAATTAAATCAGGCCATAGCAAAAATGTAAACTCTCTTCTTTCACTCACTTTTTCTCTCACTTTCACTCACCATCTCTGACTCCCAAGCCTGTGCTCTTTCCACTAAGCCTCGCTGTAGACTGTAAGCGCCTTATAGGTAGGGATTGTGTCTACCACCTCTATCGGACTGTTTTTCCCAAGCGCTTAGTACAGTGAGCCGCCCATAGTAAATGCTCAAGAAACACCACTGACTGATTTACTGTTACTGCTGTATCTGTTGCCATTCCATATTTCTTACTATTCTTAGATGGTGAGTTCTTTGGGCCCATAACCTGTGTCTCATTTTCATCCCTGTATATTTTCCCAGCACTTAGCAGGAACTAAATAAATATTACCCTTACTAAATGGTAAGGACACTACTTGAGAGGTTGGTCTTCTGTCGTACCCTATTCCCATAACTGCACTGTCTACTGGTTCCTACCAATACACTTCACCTGTGTCTGACAGCATCGCCTGCTCCTCTTTTCCCTGGTTCTAAGCAGAAATCCACAATCGGGTTATATTTCGCAGTGGATCTGTCGTGTGGTCGAACTGAGCCCAAAATGAGACTCACAAATCTATTGTGTCCGTCTGCTGGGAAGGAGCTGAAACTCAGCTTTCCAGAGCTGGAAGGACAAGCTTTAACGTGCCGTGGTAGTGAAATCCCTTTCCAAAATAGAAGAATGACTCCCTCCTTGACAGAAGAGTGAAAGTAGTGAGAAGAAACAAAGGGTCTCTCTTTTTTTTTTTTTTAATTTCAACACAGCTTCAGGGGGTTGTTTTTCTTGAATTCACACTGAAGACCATCTGTCTTTTTTGCACCGCTTGTGTACTTACCGAAAGCACAGCACAGTTTCATCCAAATGATTATCAGTGGTACTTTATGTGGGACGAACCAATAGATCCCTTTGAAGTAACCTGGTTTTGTTGCAAGGCCAATCAGCCTGGACTGGATGGGGCCAGGCCCTCACATGCTTGGCCGGGCTTAGGCGAGATTTGGATGTCACCATATGTACCCCCTCCCTCTCCTTGAGAGGGTCATGTTCAGCCAGTCAGTCATGTTTGTTGAGTGCTTACTGTGCACAGAGCACTGTAGTAAGTGCTTGGGTGAATACAATATAACAGACAAATTCCCTGCCCACAACGAGCTGACAGTCTAGAGGTTCAGAAGCCTTGGAGCACTGCTGAGTCATAACAAATAGACTTGGACCAAAACTGCGAGTATAGTGCTCTGCACACAGTAAGTGCTCAATAAATACAACTGAATGAAACATCGCGGGGTAGGAGAACCAATCCCATCCAGCGTTCTATCTTTTACCTCAAATACCAACTCTTTGTTGTTGTTGGGGTTTTTTTATGTTATTTGTTAAGCACTTACTATGTACCAGGCACTAAACTATGCACTGGGGTAAATACAAGTTGGTCAAGTTGGACAGAGTCCCTGCATGGAGCTCACAGTCTTATTTCCCATTTTACAGATGAGGTAACTGAGGCACAGAGAAGTGAAGTGACTTGCCCAAGGTCCCATAGCAGGCAAATGGTGGAACCAGGATTAGAGCCCAGGTCCTTCTGATTGTGGAACCAGGATTACAGACCAGGTCCTTCTGACTCTCAGTTCTTTGTTCTATCCACTTGGCCACGCTGCTTTTCATTTCAGAAGCTAGAAAATCACTTGGAAAAGTCTCGGTTCACTTAAGAAGAAAAACTTATTGTTTCAGACTTAAGTTCAGTCTGAAATACAGTGGAGGGGCCTAAGAGAAATGAGGTTTTGCTTATAAGGGAAATTCTTCATCTGAAAAAGGAAAGACTAAGAAAAACTGCCTGCTTAACACTAATTGGAGAGTGACTGTGTCATTTGGTTAAAAGAGATGCGGTGTCCCGAACTACAGATAAGGGAAACAGCCACGACATTTATCTCTTGGAAAGCGAGAGGTAGAAGGCTCAGAAGTGGGGTGGGAGACAAGCAGTTAGAAAGCACATTATCTCAGAGCAGCAAGGGCCATTTTCTAATTGCAAATTCACATGATCAAATAGGGCAATAGCAGATTCGGATGAATCTGGCTCCTTTCAGCCAATCTTGCCTCAACTGACCTAGGAGTTTGGCATTATCATTTTGGGACCTTCAGGATCAGGAAGTGGGGAATATTGCCATAGTATCAATCGTCTTTATTGCGAGCTTAACGTGTGCCAACTAAGCGCTTGGGAGAGTATGATATATCAGAGTTGGCAGGCATGTTCCTTGCCCACAATGAGTTTAGGGTTTACAGGACTGTAGTAGAATATTACTTCATCTCATCCCAGACCCATCTCTCCTTGCGTCTCTTTGCGTCTGGGAAACAGAAATGCCCTGGAAGCCTTTCCAGCACAGGTGACAGGCAATCATTTTGGAGCCCGGGATAATACCAGAACAAAATAAGCAATTAGATGGAATTGGGCTTCATCTCTTCTAAAGAGATCATGGCACTGCAGAGATTAATTCTACTTCAAAGTACAGTGGTTTTTCCTAACTGAATAGATTTAAGTGATTGGATTAAAACCTTGAAAAAGAATTAGCTCTAATGTCTTGGCTTCTCGTGCTGTTTAGTCTCCCCAGAGAGCAGATCATGTCACTCAGGTGATCCCTTTAGCCAATTAAACTGCCGCTTTGCTGGGCTGCTCTCCCCCCTCCCCGCCAAGTTGAAAGAATCACAGTTGTGACAGAGAAACACCAAAAGACTTATAGAGTGAATAGGCTGAGCTCTGACAGATAGGATGGCTGTCTCTGGGGATGGAAAACGATCCAGAATTTGCATTTCTGATTTTGACAAGCCCACAACATCACGCTTATCCCTCAATACCCCAGGAATTCTTAGGCGGCACTTTCAGTGACATGACATATTTTTAAGAACAAGTTCTAGTTATTCAATGTCAATCAAAAGCCTTCTTTCCCATCTAAATCTTCACTCTAACTGATTCTTATGTCCAGTCATTTGGATAATACTTGCTTTTTTTTTTCATTCTATTCAGCTCTCTTTCTGGTTGCCAAGCAACTACAGCTGTCCTGCAGGACATATGCTTTTAACAACTGCTTGTATCATTATATTTTTTATTCATCTTTACAAAGAAAAACAAAGATTAGACACGACTGAAAATAGAAAAAAAAAACCCTATCCATTATCTCTTGAAGGCTGTCGATAAGTAGTAATTCACACATCACAAAAAAGGGGATGACTATCACATACACAGATATTTTCTACTTTGTCCAAGAAATTGATGATGACAAAGATATTTATATTTGAGCATTTCTCTTAACCTTAAATAAAACAGTACCCTCCTATTAAGCATTCCTCAAAGCACTATCATGATTCAATCAAAGCGATATCACATTCATGTGATCCTTCGGTTACCACCTGATACTTCTAATACATTCCATTAATTCTAACTTGTTCTGGATTCTATTTCTATTTCCAGTTGTAACTTCTTGCTTCCTTTGAGCACAATTCTCTCTTTTAAAAAAGGAATATAACATCCCAGGGAGAAAAGGCAAGGGCGGACAGAGTTGAAGGGTTGTTCCCACCACAAGGAAAGGAGGGAGTTTCAACACTTTGGTAGCTGGCAGTAAGATCAATCAATCCATCGATCAATCAGTTGTATTTATTGAGTGTTTTCTATGTGTGGAGCACTGTTCTAAGTGCTTGGGAAAGTACAATACGAGGGAATTAGCATAATGATCTTACAGTCAATCAACAGTGTACAGTGAGCATTTTCTGGGTACAGGGCTGTATACTAAGTGCTTGAGACAGTACAATATCATTATTCATCAGTACCTACTCTGTTGTATTTGACTTTGTCTTTGGGCTTAATACAGTGCTCTGCATCCTGGAAGAATTCAACAAATACCACTGATAGATGGAATGACTGAAGAAAATGCAGAAGGGGCACCTATTTGAGTTCTTTTTCCTCCTCCCACCCTACATTTACAAACCATTTCATATTCACTAGTTGATAGGGCTTTGTCTCTGACTTTTCTATATCACTTTGAGTTGGGATTTTAATCCTATCTTCCAAAGTGCCAAGCCCCCATCCCAACTTAATGTTCTACACTAACTTAATAGTCATTCACCCAAGCATCATTTACATCCCCGATTTAAAAATTAAACAGTATCGGATGAATGGTTTTCCTTCAGGGGACCCGAGCTGATACTGGACTCTGGGGAAGTATTTCTAGATTCTTGTCAGTCCTTCCCTCTACCTCCATCCTTGATGGCCAGCATAGGCAGTTAAAGAGGTGACAGGTAGATATAGGATCTAAAAACAACTCAATGTCTGCATTACGATTATCAGCATCATCATCATCATCGATGGCATCTACTGTGGCATCAGTGGCACCCTGGCGTTCTGTGTGCAGACCACTGGGTGAAGTGCTTGGGAGAGTATAACATATTGTTATATTGTATTCTCCCAAGCACTTGGTCCAGTGCACTGCATATGAAAAGCGATCAATCAATGTTTGACTAAGATAGTTATTAGACATGATTCCTGCCTTCAAGGAGCTTAAATCTACACTCAATGCAATTTAGACTGTACTGAGACATTGTGTTAGGCAGTAGGAAAAGCGCAAGAGAGTTAGTAATAATAATAACAATAACAATAATGACAGTGATAATAATAATGGGAATAATAACTGTGGCATTTGCTAAGTGCTTACTATCTGCCAAGCACTGTACTGAGAGTTGGGGTAGAAATAAGATAATCAGGTCCCACATGGAGCTCGAAGACAAGAATAGTAGGGAGGGCAGGTATTGAATCCCCCTTCTGCCGATGAAGAAACCGAGGCACAGAGAAGTTAAGTGACTTGCCCAAGCTCACAATCCTTACCCTCAAGTAGCTTACAGTTTACCACATGCAAACACCGTAATAAGCCTTTGGGAGAATAAAATAGAATTAGTCACCATGATACCTGCCTTCAAAGTACCTCCAATCTGGTGGGGGAGAGATGTAGCAGACCCTGACACTCAAATAAATTTTAGTCAGGAGAAATACATTTCCGTCAGGATTCCGGCGAACAAGATGAACCAACCCAATTAGCGCTGAAAAAACTGAAATGGAAAAAGGCTGATTCAACCCCTCATAGTTAGCCCTACTCAATAAATCAATAGCATTTATTGAGTGCCTTCTCTGTGTATTAGCAATGTACTACAATTGAGTTAGTGGACATAATCCTTGCCCTCAAAGATACTCCAACTCTAAATCTGAATCCCTCCTCCCAATTCCCATTATCACTTGCAGCCAAACCCTAAAAATTGCTCTCAAACCATCTCAATCTGCTTCTCCACTTGCACTCCACCAAGACCAAACTGAGAACTTGGAAAGACATGGAGAAGCAGCATGGCCTAATGGATACAGCTTGGGCCCGGGAGTCAGACTGGTTCTGCCACTTGCCTGATGTGTAATCTAGGGAAGTTTTTTCATTCATTCATTCAATAGTATTTATTGAGCGCTTACTATGTGCAGAGCACTGTATTAAGCGCTTGGAATGTACAAATCAGTAACAGATACAGTCCCTGCCCTTTGACGGGCTTACAGTCTAATCCACTTTCACTTCTCTGGACCTCGGTTCCTATCAGTAAAATAGACATTAAGACTGTTAGCCCCTCATGAGACATAGACTGTGTCCAACCTGATTAGGTTCTACCTGTCCCAGTGTTTAGTACAGTGCTTGGTACACAGCACTTAACAAGCACCATTAAAAAAATGAGCAATTTCAGAGCTCTGACACATCAGGCCCAATTTATCTCTCCTAACAAAGCAAAAGTTGTCACGTTTCATATGTTGCATTTGAGATTGACTCTACCATCAGAAGATAGTTCATCAAATGTTGTTTCTCTATGGCCAAGAAATCTTCAGTCAGCATGACATTCTCTACATTCAAACCCAACTCTTACTGGTAACACTTGGGGGAGAACCTGAAAGTCAACTTGAGGGAGGTAATGTTTTCCTTGGGAGAGGTCATGAAATCAAGATTAATTTTATTCATTTTCACTGAGGACATTTCCAGGGTTGGAAAATGCCTGGCAAATTCCCTTTTCTCTTGCTCATGCTAAAAACTGCTTTCCTTCTATTTGCCCTAATTTTGTCTTATATGTGCTCAACAAAGCAAAGAAGCAGAGCCACAGAAAGGTTTGTGTGACCTGAGGCCAAAGTTTCAATAAATTGCTTCTCTCCCAGAGAGTTCAACCAAGGTTTGTATCACCAGTAAAAAAACATATTACATTCCACAAATAAAATTAAAATTTGCAAAAATATGTGTGCAATTTTGGCACTTAAATCATTAGCAAAATTATTTTAATTATAGTTAACTATGACAATAATCCCCACTCCCCTAGAAAAATAGAGGGTGAGCAGAAGTTAGTTCAGAGTCTACAGGACATCAAGCATTCCAGATCCTTTAGCGGCTCCTCCCTTCCTCCACCTGATGTCATGGAAGTGAAGCTTACCTTCCTTAAGTGAAGCTTAACAGTTAAACGACTAGGAAGTTGACAGCAGTTTGCAGTCATGGACTTTTTCCTGGAGCAATGAGAAGCCTGAGAACGTCTCCCTTACCTACTTATCCTACTCACAACTGCCTGACTTTTGCATTACATTCTGCATCCAAAAACAGGGGAGGGGCGATTACAGGAGGGTGGGTTACGTAATATTTAAATCTGGCAATAAGAGCAGTGAGGAAAAAAAGAGAAAAATGAAAAAAGGAGAGAAGAAAGAGAAAGATGAGGAATTTGAGAATGTTGCTTTGGCTATGGTTGAGGCACCTGTTGGAGTATACCCCCCACCATGCTGTCTATCCATGAGTAGTCTAAGAATCTTGAACTCTTCATGCAGCCAACTTTACTAAACATAGTTTAAATCTACTGATAGGGTCAAATGTATTTGTGAGGTTTATAAAACTGAGTAGAAGGAGCTTAGTGGAAGGAGTACAGTTTGTCAGAGGGCCCCAGTTCTAATCCTTGGTTCCACACACTTTTCTGCTGTGTGACCCTGGGCAGGTCACTTAACTTCTCTGTGCCTAAGGTTACTCATCTAAAAATAAGGATTCAATACCTGTTCTCCCGTCTGTTTAGACTGTGAGCCCCAAGTGGGACCTGATTAGCTTGTATCTACCCCAGAGCTTAGTAAAGTGCTTGGAATAGAGTAAGCGCTTAACAATTATTATATTGATCTTGTATTTCTCCTGTGCCTAATATGGTTCAAATTTGATGCCAACTCAGCCAAAGTATGCTGTGACACCACATAGTGATTTCAGGGGCATGTAATCCACAATATTCTTCAACAATTGGTCCAGTTTACTAAGATCATGCCAGCAATGGTGAGAGACAAGATGTCACAATGTCTGATCCTTTACCTTCTTGAAGATGGTGGTGCCTTCCTCAATGTTCCATAGGTTAAAGAAAACACTTCTAAGTATTTAAGCAATGTGTCCCTAGGTGCTGGTAGGTCAGAAAGTAAGCCGGCGAGGTCTCCTCATTCATAGCAGTAGTTGTGTTCAGGAGAATATTCAATCATCATTGTCATCCCAACAAGATTCCCTAACTCGGTGATGAGGTGCCAGAAGTGCTGGGAAGTGTGAAAAGGAACCCGGTGATAAGGAGAAGTCTTTGGTTTGGGGGTGGTCTGCATAGCCTTAGAGCACTTTAGATTAGTGCCCCACGACTTGATACCCATGTCCCTTAACTTGATTCGCCAGTTTAGAGGTAGATTTCTGTAAGCCTCTCCTTTACCAGCATCAAGAGGTACGAGAGGATGTCGTTGTTGATGCAGTGCTTGTACTGCCGAAGTAAGCTTTTCATCTCTCTTATCTTTATCTTTCAATTATATCGCTGCCACTCATTTTTGGTAGCAGAGATATAACAAATCATCAAAATCAGTACGTTCGAAAAAAATAGTTGGCTAAACCTATCATCGGAAAGAAGTATGAGAAAAAGCTGGAAGTGACAGCAGAACAATAGAGAAAAGTCTGAGGAAATGGGTGGCAGTCACCAGGTATTGAGACCTAGTGGGAACGCTACCACAAGCTTCACAGCCTTCATAATTATATATATATATATATTTCTTTCCTTCTCTCTTCCTTTCTCTCTTTTTCTCTTAATTCTTTCTCCCTTTCTCTCTCTCTCTCCCCCCTTCTCTCTCATACTCTCTTCCTTTTTATCCCTCTCTCACCCTCCCTTTTTCTCTCATATTCTTTCCCTCACACATTCTCCCTCTCACACATATTCTCTCTTTCACAGTAGTGATTCCAGAGTTGCAGTATTCTATTCTGGAGATAGAGTTTCACCTTGACTCATTTCTTTGAAGATTTTAGTGCAGCAAAGGTCATTAAAGTGCACTCTCTCTTGTGTAGCTTCTGTTGATTTCCTTCTATAAATCAATATGCATTTGTTTCATTCTTATTTTGCTCTGAGCGTTTATTAAAGCTGCAATTCAGGGGAATTGAATGCTTTTCCCTAATCAATGCAAGCTTAGCCTAGCAAGATTTGATATTCTTCTCCTCTTTTGATTTACTACCGAATGAAGTAATTATGTCCCAATTCCCAGAATCTAAGCAAAAAAATAACCTTGTTCTCTCCTAGTTATGCTATCCAGATCATTTTAAATTACATTGACTGGAAATTACGAGTTTTACGTATTTGCAAAAAGTGGGTGAATGGATGAAAGTTACCAAGCAATCTGGGATCCCCTTTCTTTGCGACCAGGATTATTTTGAAAGATTTTCAGGCACTCGGGGTTTCTCTACTACTGATGAGTCCAGTGGCATCTGAACAGAGGATGGGCCTCAGAGATTCCAGAAGCTCTTTCACATGTTGTCGATACCAATATTTCCTACCTTTCATTTTTCTGATAGCAAATTCACTCTTTGGATTTCATGAATTATTTCCCTGTTCATTCTCAGAGGATCTCAATTAACTGTGATGTTGAAAAAAATGAGATTGTTTCACAAATTCTTACAGAACTCAATTTACCCAATCTCTGATCCTTGAGGTTATGCTATTTTTGCCTCATATGACAGGGATGATTTGCCTAGTGGATCACATTTCAGTGCTTCGAGATTTCTGTTTTGTTTCTTGCTGGAGAAGTTCCTTTCCAAATGAATCCATCGAACAATGGTATTCACTGAGTGTTTATTGTGTGTGAAGCACTGGTACTAAATGCTTAGGAGAATACAAAAGAACAGAGTACTGATGATGATGGTTTTGGTATTTGTTAAGCACTTATTAGATGCTTTCAGAGTCTGAAGGTCATGGGTGCTAATTCCAGCTCTGCACATTTCTGCTGTGTGACCTTGAGCAAGTCACTTAACTTCTCTGTTCCTCAGTTACCTCATCTGTAAAAAAGAGGGATTAAGAGTGTGAGCCCAATGTGTGACAGGGACTGCGTCCAACCTGGTTAACTTGTATAACCCCAGCATTTAGAACAGTGCTTGGCACATAGCAAGAACTTAAGTACCATAATAATAATACTGTTCTAAGCGCTGGGGTAGGTGCTAATCAGATTGGACATGGCCCAAGTCCCAAATGGGGCTCACAATCTTAATCCCCATTTTGCAGATGAGACATCTGAGGCTCAGAGAAGTTAAGGTCACCCAGCAGACAAGTGGGGGGAGCCAGGAATAGAATCCAGGTCCTTCTGATTCCCAGGCCCGTCTTCTATCCACTAGGCCATGCTGAGGGTAGACATGTTACCAAACACTCTCTAGTCTTTCCTAACTTTACTCAGATTTGACAAAACCTTCTTGAAGTGTCATTTAGTACAGATCACTCCACTCCCTCAAAACCCAATATTGGCTTTCCACCTCCTTTGGAATAAAAAAAAAACACCAAACTCCTCCTGATTGGCTTCCATAAAAACAACAATAATGATAATAATAGTATTTGTTAAGTACTATGTGCCAAGCACTGTGCTAAGTACTGGGATAGACACAAAATAATCAGGTCGCACATAGTCCCTGTTCCAGATGGGGCTCATAGTCTAAGCGGGGGGGAGAAGAGGCGTTTAAGAGCCATTTTACAAGGGGAAACTGAGGCACCAAAAGTTAAGCAATTTACCCAAGGTCACAGAGCAGGCAAATTGTGGAGCTGGGATTAGAATCTAGGTCTTCGGACTCTGAGAGAACCTGGATTCTAAGGCCCTCCACCATCTCTCAAGCGCTTAGTACAGTGCTCTGCACATAGTAAGCGCTCAATAAATACTATTGAATGAATTGAATGAATCTCTCTCCATTTTACATCTCTACCCCTTTCATCCATTACTCCCGTCCTCACTCTCTTCACCCCTCACAAAGTAACACTGCTGTTTGTCCATTAGAACGAGCACGATTCTGGGACTCAGGAGATTCAGGCTCGCCACACAGTAGGCACTCATAAACAGAAACTCCTCAACATCGGCTTTAATGCAGTCCATCACCTGGACCCCTCCTACCTCACCTCACTAACTTTCCTACTCAAATTCAGCCCAAACATTTCACTCTTCTAATGCCAAACTACTCACTGTACTTCAATCTCGGCTATCTGGCTGCCAACCTCTCGCTTACATACGGCCTCTGGCCTGGAATGCCCTCTCTCTTCATATCTGACAATTACTTCCCCCTTCAAAGCCTTATTGAAGACACATCTCCTCCAAGAGGTCTTCCATGATTAAGCCCTCATTTTCCCTTCTCCCACTCCCTTCTGCATCGCCCTTGCACTTGGATTTGCTTCCTCCATTCAGCCCTCCCTCAGCCCCCCCAGCACTTCTGTACCTATCCGTAATTTATTTCTTTATATTACTGCCTGTCTCCCCCTCTAGATTGTAAGGATGTTGAGGGAAGGGAATGGGTCTACCAATTTTGAAATATTGTTCTATTGTCCTTTCCCAAGCACTCAGTACAGTGCTCTATAAGTACGATTGACTGATTGATTGAATAAACACCACTGATAATGAGGATGACTTGGGTTCTAGTCCAGACCCCGCAAAGAGGAGAAAGGCCATTGGGGCTATACCATCAATAGAGTACGTTTCTCACCGTCGCCCTGACTTGCTCTCTTTCCTCATCCCCCCTCCCAGCCCCACAGCACTTCCGTCCATATGTGTCATTTCTTTATTTCTATTCATGTCTGTCCGCCCTTCTAGAATGTAAGCTCGTTGTGGGCATGGATGGTTTCTGTCTATTGTTCTACTGTACTCTCCCAAGCACTTAGTACAGTGCTCTGCACACAGGAAGCACCCAATAAATACAACTGAATGATGAACAAACGAAAGACAGAAGAACAGCCTAGGACATTCTGCCCAGTTCGACGGGCCCAGCAGTCTTGAAAATGAGGCAGGGATTGTCTCTATCTCTTGTCGAACTGTACATTCCAAGTGCTTGGTACAGTGCTCTGTACATAGAAAGCACTCAGTAAATACTATTAAATGAAAAGGAGCTGGCTAAAAACATATGGCGAAGATCAAAGCCGCGACTGCAACAGCCTGCTGCGGAAGGAACTCAAGTGAACCATTGGTTTTACACTGCAGTCACTTCTACTGTAAATAGGTCCGGCGCATAAAATCCACCTTTACAAGCACTTCACCATTTGCTGCACTTCTGCCTATCTACTCGCTTGCTGCAAAACCCTGTCCCGGCAGGGACACAACTGGCAGAGAAGAGTGTAAATTAGTGGCACTGTGCAAACGACAAGCATTAGATTCAATTCCCTCTCACGGGTTCCTGGACTCGAAGCCTAAGGCTGGCTCATCCATGTACTTAATGAGAGGTTCCATCAAATATGCACACACACACACATACACACCCCCCCTCACACTTACCTCTCTCAGAGGAAAAAAACAGGAAGAAAATTCTGGAGTTTTGCCTGGGAGAACTTTTTAAATCGCTTGGGCACCTGCAAAAAATAGCACCCATTTTAGGAAATGGATCCGGCTTAACTGCTAGGGCAAATCCATGCTGTTGTTAGCAAGCTCTCAGATTATTCTAAAATCAAAAGAGCAAGCAGTACATGTCCCAGGCTTGGAGACTTGTTTTTTCCTCTGAAAGAAGCGAGCGACTCTTTGGAATATCTACAGTTCAAAATTATGAGCACAGGGGTCTCTTTCCATTAGTACCGATGATTATGATTACATCGTCATGATTGAAATAGCTATTTTTAAGTGGAATCATTTATTTTCTAAAGTAAAAATAAACTCTTTTTTGTTGTTATTTTAAAGCAATACCGCTCCTCAAAGTGCATTCTGGTTACGTTTATGACCTACATATAGATGTTACATCTATATGATCTACTTGACATCATGAAAAGGGAATTCTTCCAGAACATTTCAACTGACTAAAAACTCTGCAACAATGCCAAGAGGGTCTTTATGAAAGAACACAACCACATCATATAAACTTTATACGCTGGAGAGAAAAATTGGGTTTACGGTGTGTCATTAAATATATGCTCCAGAATTAAAGCCAAGGGCTGCTAAAATAGTATAAAGCCACTCAACAAGTTTTTCTTCAGATTACTAAGTAAAGAGAAACCTATTTCAGGTCATGTTTTGTGAGTGGGTCAAAAATATGGTGGAATTCCATTCAAAATACAGTTTAAGGAAAATGATCTGAAACAGTGTGTAATCTTGGAAAGTACTACTCAGAAGCATCATTCCACTAACTCCCCAAAAAGTGGAATTTTATCAAATGACAAGTACTTCAGCCAAATTTACTACACTACTCTCTATTACTGCTGCAAAGGCACACCGAAAACCAGTGTGACCTAGTGGAAAAAGGCCGGGCCTCGGAGTCAGAAGGACCTGGGTTCTCATCCCAGCTCGTCACATCTGCTGTGAGACTTAGGGCAAGACACTTCACTTCTGTGGGCCTAAGTTACCTCAACTGTAAAATGGGAATTAAGACTGTGAGTTTCATGGGGGTAAAGACACTGTGTCCAACCCGATTAGCTTGTATCTACCCCAGGACTTAAAACAGTACTTGCCACACTTAACAAATACCATCATCATCATCATCATTATAAACTACTCAGCAGAAAAACTGAATCAGAGTAAAAAAGGGATTCTGGGAAGGTCGGGAACTGTTCAATCGATTCTTTGGGGCAGAGCTTCAGGATATCGCAAGGGACCTGGAAGTTGGTGCCAGATCTGATCTGATTCTGGTGGAGTTAGTGCTGATTCTGATCTACCAAAAAATGCAGCAACTAAGTAGACTATGAGCACCTTTGCGTGTCTTTGACCCAGTCTCCCAGCAACTGTTGAATTTATTCATTCGTTCATTCATTGCTATTTGTTGAGTGCTTACTGTGTGCAAAGCACTGTTATAAACACTTAGGTGAGTACATTATAACAATAAGCAGACACATTCCCTACCCAAAACAAGCTTGAATATTAATGACTATGCCCTGAAGGCTCTACCAACAAATGAAATAAGGATAATTAGAGAACATTTTCCAGGGACAGGCACGACGATATACCCTGATATAGAGCCAGAATCAAATACCAACCTACATCAAGAAGTCCTACCCACAACTGAAGACCGTCCCTGGCAATACAGACCTCAGAGCCGTCACCAAATTCTGTTGCTAAGCAGTTCATTATCCAATGATGCATAGGTAGACAAAGGAATGTTAGATGGAGCTGAGAAAGCCAGCAGGACTACTGACAGAGTTTGATGGCAATGGGGCATCAATCTTCGAGATGAATTGAAGGCCAATAAAAGCTGAAGCAGTGGCTGATGCTCTGCAGGACTCTGAGGAAGCCTGGCCTTTCCTAGGCCACTATGGGACTGGTGTGCATCTTACCTGCAGTTTCGTAGCGATTCCCACATTGTCCAGATACGACTTTCTGACCTCTAGGGTCATCTTGGAAAATAAAGGGCAACTCTATGGAGAGCTCTTCCTACTATCGCTATAAATAAAAAATCAACTTTATATGTAATGATCAATCCCAAATATCACCTCCTTCACTGATGGAGCAAGTCCAGAAAGTTGTCTTCTGGTCATTTTCCTCCGACACACTTGCACACTTAGCTTCTCTAGTGCCTGCCTGATCACTGGGACCCAAATTCATGTATCTCACCACTGAACCCCTTGCCCACATCCACCATCTGGCTTAGAACTCCCTCCCCTTCCACATATACCAAACCACCACTCTGCCCACCTTCATCAATCAATCATATCTATTGAGCTCTTACTTGGTACAGAGCACTGAACTAAATGCTTGGGAGAACACAACAATTAGCAGACATGTTTCCTGCTCAAAGTGAGATTACAGTCTAGAGGGGGAGACACTGATATGAATAAATAATATATAATATATCATTTAAAGATAAGTACATAAATGCTGTGGGGTTGGGGATGGGGCAAATGTCGCATGTACAAAGGTCACAGATTGAAGTGCACAGACACAAAGAAGGGAGAGTGAGTGTTCATGAGGCTACATCTCCTCCACAAGGCCTTCCCTGATTAAGCCCTATTTCCCCGACTCCCTCTCCCTCCTGCATCGTCAGTGCACTTGGATCTGAGCCTTTTGGACACTTGGTATTCACCCCACCCTTGATCCCACGGCACTTAAGTATAGAGCCATAATTCATTCATTTATTTTATTGTTTGTCTCCTCCTTGAGACTGTAAGCTCATTTTGGGCACGTTACGTGTCTTCCAACTCTGTGGGACTGTATTTTCCCAAGTGCTTATTCCAGTACTCTTCACAAGGTAAGCTCTAAATAAATACCATTGATTCAGTTCAGAGATGCTGCTTCTCAACTGTTAGAGTGGATCCCTAGTTGGGAGTACCTCCCTAAAAGTCTCTGTCACTACCACACACCATGCTCGTGAAAATAACAGTAAGGCATCTTACCTGGCCACTTGCCATTTGGGGTGAGCAATGCTCAGACATCGTATCCAACCTGATAAAACCCGTATCAACCCCCATGAGAAGCACTGTGGCCTATGGACAGAGACAGGCTTGGGAGTCAGAAGGACCTGGGTTCTAACCCCAGCTTTGCCACTTGTCTGCTTTGTGACCTTGGGCAAGTCTTTGAACTTCTCTAGGCCTCAGGCACCTCATCTGTCAAATGGGAATTAAGACTGTGAGCCCCACATGAGACATGACCTGTGTCCAACTTGATGAACTGGTATCTACCCGGTCCTCACAGTTTCAATCCCAGTTTTACAGATGAGGTAAGTGAGGCACAGAGAAGTGAACTGACTTGCCCGAGGTTCCACACCAGACACGTGGTAGAGCTGGAATTAGAACCCATGATCTCCTGACTCCCAGGCCCATGCTCTAACACCTACGCCATGCCGCAGCACTTAGTACAGTGCCTGGCACCCAGTAAGCACTTAACAAATACCAGTAGAAAAAAAGTCACCTCTGTAAATGGTACTTGGGAGGGGTTAGAATAATCAGGGGGTTTGGCAGTTATGGCCTAGAAGAATGAGAACGGGTCTGGTCACTGGCCTACTGTGTGACTTTGAGCCTCCGTTTCTTCAGCTATAAAAGTAGAATAAGAGAGTGGTTCTTTGGTGACTCGATGTGGGCAGGGAATGTGTCTGTTTAATGTTATATTGTACTCTCCCAAGCACTTAGTACAGTACTCTGCACACAGTAAGCACTCACTAAGTATGACTGAATGAATAAGGACTGCCTCTGATCTCAACCTTGAACCCACCCCAGCTCCTACAACCGGGAACATGTCCACCAATCCTGCTATATTGTACTCTACCAACAGCTCAGTGCAGTGCTCTGGACGCAGTAAGCGCTCAATAAATACCATTGATAAAATGATTGATAAGAAACATTTCATAAATTCCACAACTAGAAGCAAATAACTTTGTAAGTATCTAGAACTCCATTAATACTTTATAACTTCTGTAAGGAGCTCGACACCTGCCCAGCTTACTACTGGCTTTGGTCTATTTTCAAAAAAATAATTTAAACTGTTGTTTACAACTCTAAATCCTGGTTAATCCTAATTAATTCCAGTGCCATCCTTTCTCCCACACATCTGTTCCTATTCAATAGCAGTTAAATAGACTCGTGTCCATTTTCAATTCTCTCTCCAATATGATTTCAAATTCTTTTTACCCAGAGAGTATACGATGAAATTGATCACAATCCTATTCTTCTCAAACTGGTACCTCGCTAGCTCTGCAGTTCAGAGTAATTTCCTCTTTGTAAAAAGGTGATTTAAGAGCTGGCTCTCTCACTGTTTGCATGAATATGAAATGAGAACTGCAATTTTTGTTGCTTCAAATGGAAATCCCCACATTGTGAAATGGGAAGAAGAACATTTAAAGAGACAATAAACAATAGACATGGCTCAATGCATTTCCTGAATCCAAGTGGCATTTTGGGGGTCACAGCGCTTAATATCAAAAAAAGAAATCGTATCCCTTGAAACAACAGAAATCTCCTGTCAGCAGGTATCTTCTAGCTGAAGTACAAATGTATTATGGGCAATAGGCAATTAAAGCAATAAGCAATTGTGTAGTAAGAATGCCAGCCTGGCTAGACACACACCTATTTTGACAAAAAAAGAGTACTAAAGACAATTATAAAAAGAAAATTGTTGAAATCTCTGAAAAAGAGGAACTGTTATCTATGAAATTCCAAGATGGATTTTTTTTTTCCTGTTTGTTCCTGCCTAGAACGCCTTTGTGTTCTGTAAAGAGAGCCAAAATTACACACATATACCCCCATGGGAAAATTGCTTTTACTTATCAGTGAGAAAGGAACAAGGAAGCTTGAAAAATAGATACTTCCAGGGAAAAAAAGCAAAATGAGCAAGTGAAGGTATAATAAAGGGAGCATAATCAGAGATATGGGGAGAAGACAAACTGCATTAATTAATTTTCCTTAAGAAATGCGACTAGCTGCACAGAGATGAATCGTCTCATTTGCCAAATGCCCCAAGTGGCAAAGGCAAACAAATAACTCTGCAATTCTTCATTAGTATTCATCAAGTTTAACCATTTGCCAGTTTCTGAAGAAGAGAGTCAATCAAATCTTAGCAGAATTTTGAATCCCCCAATGTCTCTATTAGCTTCTCTTTGTGTTCCTTCACACTTTGCCCAGTACACTTTAGTGCCAAAGAAAAGCATGCCAATTGAGAAAATCAGGTTCCCAGCAACACTTGGGTATCCTATGAGGTTGAAAATATGACTTTATAAGATACAGAAAGCAGTCAAAAGTATTCTCGTGGGAGGGAAGCAGAGTGGGCGAGTGAATAGAGAATGGGCCTGGGAGTCAGAAGGACCTCTGTTCTCATCTCAGCTCCACCACTTACAGTGCAGAGTTACTGCTGTGTAACTTTGGGCAAGTAACTGCACTGGGCCTCAGTTACCTCATCTGTCAAATGGGGATGAAGACTGTGAGCCTCTTGTGGGACAGGGACTGTGTCCAACCTGATAAGTTCATATCTACCCTAGTGCCTGGCATATAGTAAGCACTTACAAAATACCATTTTTTAAAAAATGGAGTTGTGCCAGAAAATCTTGTGGTTTGAAGTCATGTTCCCCGAGGACAGTAGGACATTTCCACAGATATCGGGACAGATGATCGACTTACCTAGCCTGAGTCAGGGGACAGGTGTGGATAACTTTCTAGTCTAAACATTGGGGGGAATCAGTGAAAATATCTCAGGGAGAAAAGCAAGACCTGATCCCAGGCCTTAGGAGCTTACAGTCTCTAGAAGAAATTTGGGACTCAAAAATCTTTTAGCATCTGAGTAGGATTAAATTGCATGGGACAAAGTCCTAGACCTTAAGAGTCACGAAAGAGTGCAAATGATAGGATTGAAAAATTCACATAATCGAGAGCGGTGTATGTAGGTGGAGTGGGCAGCTGGAATTATCAAACAGATAATTTAATCATAAAGTCTTAGCGAAAGAGGTAAGCTTTTACAAAATTTCAGAAGAGAGGAACACGGTTTGAAAACGAGATGGAGGGAGTGAGGCCCAGTGGATTTCATTTCTCTCATGTGTAAAATGGGGATTAAGCATGTGAGCCCCATGTGGGACATGGACTGTACCCAACCTGATTAGCCTATATCTACCTCAGAATTTAGTGCAGTGTCTGGCACATAGTAAGCGCTTAAAAAATACCATTTAAAAAAAAATGGTTCCCTCATTCGAGAGTCAAGTGCTCGGCATAATAATTCGGTTCATGTGAATGAGGTATCAGAGATGATGGAAGCAGTTAGCAGTGACGGATTTCCCAATAGATCCAAACCAGCAATTTATGATGAATTGTAATTTCCAAAAGAAAAAAATAAATGCGAATTTTCATATTTATAAGTAAACACTGTTCTAGTGCAATTTGTGCCCTAAAGGGCAACCTGAACATAATGTACAAGAAACCAAAGAGGCTAGAGTCCTTGTATGATCAAAGTGCCTAGATAATTAACTGATCTCAGTAGCAATCCTGTTGCATTCATGGGAGAACGCTTTATTTCCTTTTTATTACTGCAAGACCACATTACACTTAGCAATCAGAGGTATTTATTGAGTGTTTACTGTGAGAGCACCAAACTAAGAGCTTGTGCCTAAGGGACACAAAATGACAAATCCTCACAGATGGATAAGGGGGAGCCAGTCCCCCCACTGGACTGAAAACCTCTTGAGGGCAAGAATCCTTGAGGGCCTTACTACTAACTTCATTGTCCTCTCCCCAGCTCTTAAAATAGCACTCTTTACTCCTTTTGCTTTTTTCATCTCCTTTCTCAAACCCATGGCCCTTATGTCCATATCTGTTACTTATTCATTTCTATTAATGTCTGCCTCCCCCTCTAGACTGTAAGCTCATTGTGCGCAGGGAATGTGTCTGTTTATTGTTGTATTCTCCCAAGTGCTTAGTCCAGTGGTCTGCCAGAGTAAGTGCTCAATAAATATAATTGACTGACTCGGGCCAGCGCCAGTGCTCACTCAATACTACTGATTGTCTGGGGAAGTATTTTGACTTGAGGGAGCCATTAAGGCATCACTCAGGCAACCATAACGTGATCAAATCATGGCTTGAGGAAGATACTTCTTGTTGCACGTGTAGAATAGACAGGAATAGGAAGAGCTGGGGTTGTAAGATCCTGCGGAGACAGTTGCAGTAAGCCAGGCGCTAGGTGCCTGAAGTCTGAGCTACAGCAGTGGAGTAAAAGGGAGAAGATGCATTACTGAGGAAGAATCAGGGGAACTCAGTGGCCAGTTGGATTCTGGCAGTGCTTTGCACACAGTAAGCACTCAATAAATACGACTGAATGAAAGAATGAAGGAAGGAATGCCGTGAGTCCCACTGGACTCCAAAGTGAGAATGTTGTGGTCACAGGGAAAGTTGAGAGAAGGAAAGATTATTCCTTCTTGGAAAGATTGGAGAGGGAAGGAGAGGAAGCCGATTTAAGATTCAGGAGGAGGTATGACATTCAGGGTGGGTGAGGTAGGCGGCTTGCTCAGGTTGGTGAAAGTGGCAAAGGACTCTTCCTCCATGGACCTGCTTTCAGTTCCTTAACATTTCCTAGAAATGTCTGAGGCAATCTTCCTCACCTCTCATGCTGTAAGGACAGCAGGAGTCATAGGGTTTTGCTGCCTGATTCCCTGAAGTGAAGAGGGCCAGCCTTGTGAACTTTCAAAAGGGGATGCCCGGGAGTCAGGAAGAAATATGTGACTGGAAAAAAAGTGGAAGGTCAGAAATGGAGATATAGATCTTGGAGCCAACTTCACATAAATGGTAGCTGAAACCCTGAATCACATTCATTTCCCAAGAGAATCTTGAAAGAGAGTCAGGATTGAGCCTTGGAAGTGCCTACAGTTTAAGGGGCTGGGAGTTAGAAGGGACTGGATTCTAATCCTGGCTGTGCCACTTATTCGCTGTGTGACTTTGGGCAAGACACTCGCTTCTCCGTGCCTCAGATCCCTCACCTGTAAAATGGGGATTAAGACTGTGAACTCCATTTGGGATGTGGACTGTATCCAACCTAATTAGTCTGTATCTACCCCGGCGCTTAGTACAGTGCCTGGCACATAGAAAGTCATTAATACCATAAAAAATAGCCTGTAGTGCCCACTTTCTCTAAAAATGGTTTACATCCCTCACCACCATCAGCTCATCAAAATGAAAGTGATTATCTAACAGACACCCAAACGATATGAGACAGAATAGCAACCCCACATACTTTATCGATGTGTACAATAAAACAAACTTCCCTGAGAGTGCATCCCATGGCAGAATAAGTCCATCCTTTTCCAAGTTCTGGGTAGGCCTGCTTTGGAGGAAAAAAAAATCCATGTGGCCTGCTGGCCATTTAAGACAAAATTCTTTCAGATTCAGCCCAGGCAGTAAAACAGCTGCTTACCTTGCCTGAGTGCTTTCAATGCAAGTAGTGCTGAGAGCTCTTTTTGTACAGAGAAGGAGGCGTACAGCTTGGTTTCCCTTGTACAGGGTGGAGGAAAACATACAAAGAATGATATTTTGAATGCAGCCAAAATTGGAAGGGAGGAGCTGCTTTTTAAGGAGACCCTTCACAGATCGGAACAGTAAATGCTTGATGGATCCAGGACTTCCCTGCTGCCTCTGAAGATGTGTAGCACTGAATCCCTGAGTGTGTGCAAAAAGAGGCCTGATTGTAGGGCCTAACTGTAGTTGAGCCTACCACCTAGAAAGAATCCTTTTTTCTTTAAAGTCTTTGCTTGCTTGAGCTGCAGTACTCGAGGAGAAATGACACATAAGGACGTCTGCAAAATTACCATATTTATTAGACCATAAGATGGACATTTGGGGGAAACAAATTGGCCTAAAATTTATCTGTGTTTTATGGTCTGATATTCAATTCGCAGAGGTAGCAACCAAGTGACTTAGACTGTCACCTTGAAGAATCAAGTTGCAAGCAAAAGAATCCCATTATATTTCCATCTTCAAGAGAAACTACAAGCCCAAATGTCCATGCAATTCTGGCAGAACTGTCTGAGTAGAAGTGCTAATCTGAACTAACCTCTCAAACCTTGCTTCTTCAAAGAAAGTTCCTTTAGGCTAACTCAGAATTTGGGGGGATTTGCTCTAATCCCCCCATTTCTTTATGGCATTTGTTAAGTGCTTACTATGTGAGAGGCGCTGTTCTAAGAGGGGGGTAGATAAAAGCTAATCAGATTGGACATAGTCTATGTCCCCCATGGGGCCCACAGTCTATCCCCATTTTACAGATGAAGTAACCGAGGCTCTAAGTTAATGTTGGTATGTGTTAAGCATTTACTATGTGCAGGGCACTGTTCTAAGTGCTGGGGTAGATACAGGGTAATCAGGTTGTCCCACGTGAGGCTCACAGTTAAACCCCATTTTACAGATGAGGTAACTGAGGCACACAGAAGTTAAGTGACTTGCCCATAGTCACACAGCTGACAAGTGTCAGAGCCGGGAGTCAAACCCATGACCTCTGACTCCGAAGCCCAGGCTCTTTCCACTGAGCCACGCTGCTTCCCCTATAGTGACTTCTGTCACACAGCAGACAAATGGTGGAGCCGGGATTAGAAACCAGGCCCTTCTGACTCCAAGGCCCATGCTCTAACCACTAGGCAATGTTGCTTCCTGTCCCATTTGACAGGAAGAGCAAGTCTTGGAGCCCCCTTTGATTAGCACAGAACTGGAATGTTAACCCCACTGTCCCTTTCTCATGAGTCAGGGCCTTGGGGGCCTAGATACAAGTGGCCCAAATTCTGTCTGTTCTCAGAACTTCTGCTGCTGCATGAAGAATGATGTGACACAGGGTCAGCATGCAGCTGGGTCTGCAGCAAGACATGCAGAAAGGCTGGACTTGAAGAAAACATGGAAAAAATGCATTTGCTAAATTATTTCACAAAGTGCACCTTACTGTCTTCAGGGTCTTATTATCTCAAAATTATGTTACTCAAATTAGATTCCAGAAAAAGGGTCTTTATCCCTGAAGGTGAAAAGTGGTAAACGTAGATTGAACGGAGAATCAGTCAATGGCATTAACTGAATGCTCACTGTGTGCTGGGAGAGTACAATACAACAGAGCTGGTAGAAACGTTCCCTGCCCTCAACGAGCTTAAAGGCTACAGGGGGGGCCTACAGCAAAGCTCATGCTAAAAACATTCTTGAATAAATTCACTGTTAACTTAATAGGGGATTAAGGCGTAGACTTCATTACATGATTCTGTCGCCTTCCCTTTTTCTCCAGACGTCTTGTAATGTTTAATCCTGAAATACTATTTGATTCAATAATGTAGGAATTCCAAATGAAATGAAGTCAGTCTTATTCAGAAATTGACTTGGTTCGAAAGAGTTTGATGATAAAATGACTGTACTTTTGAAAAGAACGTGTTCTATTTGAAATTTCTCTTCCGCATTGCAGAAACAGAAGTCCATTACAACATTCATTCATTCAATCATGTTTACTGAGCGCTTACTGTTTGCAGAGCACTGTACTAAGCACTTGAAATCTAGTTCTACTTCTGGGGCTTTGTGATATTCAGGGAGGGATCCTACAACAATCAGGAAGGGCACGCTCAACTCTCAGAGGAGTCTATTCTTACAGTGATAGGTGGTTCTACCCCTGCACTTTGTATCAGAAAGGCAAGAGAAATGGGCTTCTGTCTGTTTGCATATTTACTTGGGAATATAACCATCAGAATATCTGATATGGTTTCTTCAGGCTCAGTAGTGCCCTTTCCCCACACCACAGAATGAGCTTTTTTTTTAAATGGAATTTGTTATGCACTTACTTTGGGTCAGGTATTTATTAAGTGCTAGGGCAGGTACAAGACAGTCAGTATGTACATAGTCCATGTCCTGCATAGGGCTCACAGTCTTACCCCATTTTACAAATGAGGTAACTGAGGCACAAAGAAGTTATGTGACTTGCCCAAGATCACACAGCAAACTGGGGAGCAGGAATTAGAACACAGATCCTTCTGACTCTCCAAAAAAAAGAGAATTTGGCAGGGAAGGGGATATGAGAAAGGAACTTTCAGAATTGTTCTAATGGCTATGAGCACCTGGGGCCATCAGGATGCCATGAGTTAACAATAATAATAATAATGATAACAATAATAATAGTACTTGAAAAGGGCTTACCCTATACCCAGCACTCTTCCAAGCACTGCGTTAGATACAAGTTCATCAGGTCAGACACAGTCCCTGTCCCATATGGGGCTCACAGTCTAAGTAGGAGGGAGCAGAATTTAATACCAATTTTAAAGATGAGGTAACTGAGCCACAGAGAAGTTAAGTGCCCTGCCCAAGGTGATGTTGATGATGATGATGGTATTTAAGCACTTACTATGTGCCAAGCACTGTTCTAAGCGCTGGGGTAGATACAAGGTCATCAAGTTGTCCCACATGGGACTTACAGTCTTAACCCCCATTTTGCAGATGAGGTAATTGAGGCACAGAGAAGTTAAGTGACTTGCCCAAAGTCACATAGCAGACACACGGCAGAGCCGAGAATACAACCCAGGTCCTCTGGCTCTCAACTCTGTGCTATTTCCACTAGACCACACTGCTTCCCACCTCTAATCCGTCCCATGTTAAACCTCCACACGTGACCAGCTGCTAATGGGAAAGGTATGGCAGTAATAAATCTTAATCTCCTATAACTGGCAAATAGAGGTCAGAGCACCTCTTTTGGGCAATTCTTTGAAGTCCCATTTTGGGCACCTCTCCCGGCAGCTCTGAAAATAGCAGTGGAAATAGAGTCGGTTTTTCCACAGAACCGCATTTCCACTATATATCTTGATACAACAGCATGACAGAGTTGAGGAACATCCTTCTGAGAAGCATGTGGGATTGGATTCAGAGTGAGGTGGCACTGGAAGAAACAGTTGTGGGCCCAGGCACAGACCAGACAAAGGTTGAGTTTTCCTTGGCACAGAGTTCAGCCAAGAAGCAGCATCCCCACTCTAAGAGAACTGACTGTACTCATCCCTTTCCCCACTAACATTGAATGACTCTGGGTGATGACAAAGTCCATAAAGGTTGGGCAGACAATCATCCTGAAGACTTTATTTTCCAATGAGGGATGCTGGCTTATTCACTGAAATAATCCAGAAATCCCTCCAGTGGCAGGGAGAAAGAGGATTCAAATGGTAGAACTAATAGTTACACTTTTAAAAGGTGAAATATGAGCTTCCAGATTGCTGTAGAATGGATCCATTCAGCTTTTCCCCGAGAAGAATTATTCTGTGAGTTGAGATCATTTGTTTGCTCTTTCAATCTTTCCTTAATTACTTACAAAACAAGACCCTCAGAGTCCCGCTTGATGTGAGGTGCTCCTAGCAATCTCTCAGGAAACTTCTTTTGCAGAAAGAACGGTTTACTTCCAGACACAAAGGACACACTACTAACCCTTTGCAATATGATTCTCTCAGCTCTCCTACCTCTGTTCCCCTCATCATCTCTTACTGCTCCAAGGGAGCCCCAGCATTCCATTGCTTTTAACTCTATCTTGATGGTCCTGAATGGATTTTTTAAAATCTAAATCCATCTTTTCTAGGCCTTGATTAGAAAGAAGAAATGTATACTAAAAAGAACCAGGAGCATCAACCCAAATTAGGCCTGTTCTGTCATTAATATTATAGTTAAATTAATACTCTGAACTGTAAGCTCCTTGTGAGCAGGAATCCTGGCTCTCAAACTCTGTTGTACTGGACTCTCCCAGGCACTTAATACAGTGCCTTGCAATCAGCACTCCACTGATACACTGATTAGCATTCACATAGTAATTTTAGATTCTGAATGACATAATCCTGCCAAATTCTGGAATTTAAACACACATAAACTTTCCCATCTCATGAATACCCTTGTTTATTAGCCATCTCAGTGTAGATCAAGCAGACCTTCTGCAGGCTCTCTTGTAGCCTGTGATCTGCTCCTCTGTACAAACGATAAAATGAAGATTTAGCTAGCAATTTCACAAAATGACACATGGGAAAGAGGAACTGGAAACAAATCCGTCATCTGAGCCACTGAACTGTGTGGTTGGGATGAGAAACTTTTTTTTACTATTCCATAAATGGGCCTGTAGTTTTCTTTTTATACCCTGGCTAAGAAAAAAAAATCACAGGCAAAAACTCTGGAGAATACATTGCTTAGCACACGGACTCTACGGAGAACTTGCAGAAAACAACGGAATCGTTGTAAATATGCCAGTGAGCCGGTGTGGGTGAAATGTATTCTCGGGAGCTTTTATGAACAATGAACTTCATGCTGCCAATGTAAAAACTGACTTTATATTTGGCTGATACTTGGCCTAACATCCTATTGAGAAAATTGGGTCTTTGTTCTTTCTCTAAAGCTAAGGGAATGCATTCATTTTTTTAATGATATTTGTTAAGCACTTACTTTGGGCCAGGCACTGTACTAAGCGCTGGAGGGAGATACAGGGCTGTCAGGTTGGACAATGTCTATGTCCATGTTCAACTTGTCCCTGGATCCACCTTCACCCTGGTTCCCCCTTGAGCACTTTGGTACCCTTCTCTTCCCCTGCACCAAACCCCATAGTACTAATAACAATAATAATAATGATAATAATTGTGATATTTTTAAGTGCTTTAATATGTGTCAAACAGTGCTCTGAGTGCTGGGGAAGATGCGGGATAATCAGGTTGGACACAGTCCCTATCCCAAACAGGCTCAAAATCTAGGTCTATGTACATAATTTTGTTTTTATGGTATTTGTTAAGCGTTTACTATGTGCCAGGAACTGAACTAAGTGCTGGACTAAGTACATATTCTCATACTCCACTCTTTCCCCTTCCTGTATTTTAATGTCTGTCTCCTCTGAAAACTGAAAGCTCCTTGTGGTCAGAGATTTCATCTTCTGACTCTATTGTATTGTACTCTCCCAAGCTCAAAGCTCTGCATTCATTCATTCAATAGTATTTATTGAGCGCATACTATGTGCAGAGCACTGTACTAAGTGCTTGGAATGAACAAATCGGCAACAGATAGAGACAGTCCCTGCCGTTTGACGGGCTTACAGTCTAATCGGGGGAGACAGGCAGACAAGAACAATGGCAGTAAAGAGAGTCAAGGGGAAGAACATCTCATAAAAACAATGGCAACTAAATAGAATCAGGGTGATGTACATCTCATTAAAAAAATAAACAAAATAAATAGGGTGTTAAAGATATATACAGTTGAGCGGACGAGTACAGTGCTGAGGGGGTGGGATGGGAGAGGGGGAGGAGGAGAGGGAAAGGGGGGAGAAGAGGGTTTAGCTGTGGAGAGGTAAAGGAGGGTAGAGGGAGCAGAGGGAAAAGGGGGGAGCTCAGTCTGGGAAGGCCTCTTGGAGGAGGTGAGTTTTAAGTAGGGATTTGAAGAGGGGAAGAGAATTAGATTGTCTGAGGTGAGGAGGGAGGGCATTCCAGGACCGCGGGAGGATGTGGCCTGGGGGTCGACGGCGGGATAGGCGAGACCAAGGGACGGTGAGGAGGTGGGTGGCAGAGGAACGGAGTGTGCGGGGTGGGCAGTAGAAAGAGAGAAGGGAGGAGAGGTAGGAAGGGGCAAGGCGATGGACACAGTAAGTGTTCAATAAATACCACTGATTGACTGACTGACTGACTCCAAAGAAAAAATTGAGAAGTCAGGCTACTCATTCTCCTGACCCAGTGCTGCTTAATTTTTTTTTAATGGTATTTGTTAAGCGCTTACTTTGTGCCAGATACTGTTCTTACCGCTAGGGTACATACAAGATATTTGGGTTGGGCATGGTCCGTGTCCCACAGGGAGCTCACAGTCATAATCCCCATTTTACACATGAGGGAACTGAAGCCCAGAGAAGTGAAGTGACTTACCCGCCGTCACACAGCAAACAAGTAGCTTTGGGATGATCCAGCTACTTCTGCCTCTCCCTTTCACCTTGCTCGCGACCTGCTGCAGCCACCTCCAGCACCCACTAGAGCTTCTTACCTTTTCCGGTATTTGTTCATCATTTCCTATGTGCCATGCACTGTACTAAGAGCTAGAGTAGATATGACCTTATCCGGAGTTGGACACGGTCCCTGTCCCATATAGGGCTCACAATCTTAATCCCCATTTTACAGATGAGGGATCTGAAGCTCTGAGAAGTGAGGTGACTTGCCTGAGGTCACACAGCAGACAAGTGGTGGAGTCAGCATTAGAACTCAGGTCCTTTGGGCTCCAAGGGCAGTGCAGCATGGCTTAGTGGAAAGAGCATGGGCTTGGGAGTCATAGGACAGGGTTCTAATCCCAGCTCTGCCACCTGTCTGCTGCATGATCTTGGGCAAGCCACTTAACTTCTCAACAACATTAATCTTAACAATCATCTTCTTAAAGCACAATCAGAAACAACTCTACCTTGACCAGTGACTTCAAGGCTCTCTACCAGCCGTAAACTCAACTGGATATCTTTTCGTTTCTGTACTTAAAAGTCTTATTTGGTCTTTATCACTTATATCTATGCTCCTACCAAATAGATCATTTGTGTCTGCTTTTCTCTTCCCCATTAGACTTAAGCTCCCCTCAGGCAAGGACTGTACTTTTAGTGTGGGTTTTTTTATGGTATTTGTTAAATGCTTCCTAGGTGTCAAACACTGTTCTAAATGCTGGTGTAAATGCCAGTGAATTAGGTTGGACCAGTCCCTGTCCCACATGGGGCTCACAGCCTAAGTGTTCCTCTCTATTCATGACTTCCCATTTATGTTCCTAAATAAAAGGTATTCAGTAAATGCTTCTGATACTGATGGTGCTATTAATGAAGATAATGCTTTACAATCACATTCCTTTAGGACAAAAATTATAAAATCTTAGGGAAAACAGCTAGGGGATATTAGCTTTTCAATGACTCTGTAATGAAATTTTCACACACTCAATACCCTATCATGAGCCATTTGATGAAAACTGATCAGAGAGTGTCTTGGTAATTTCTTCTAAGTTTCAAGCGTGCTGATAAACCAAATGCAGGACACTGAGTCCAAATGGAGAGGACAAGAATTCTTTTCATAGTTCCAACTTATGGCTTTCAGCAAAATCTTTTCAATATCAGAAAGTGTAACTGAAAAATTCTCTTTTAACCATCCACATCAGACATAATCATTTTAAATGCTCTCCATTATGCTTGGACTTCAAACAGTGAATAGGCACTCTGCCTTTCAAGTTAAAGGCAGACGTGTTTGGAAAACTACTAAAAGCTTTCTCAAGCCTCTGAAAATACCTAGACTGTTCCCTTAAATCCTCCAAGATGGATTTGCTTAATGTCCAGGGAACGGAGTATCTCCATTTACGTTTTCCAAATGGACTAGAATGGGATTACATGAGGAGATGGTCTGTAACTAAGTCCTTGAAAATTCACCTGATATCAATAAAGTAAGTGATAACAGCTGGGAATATAACAGCAGCATCTGTATGCTCTCATCCATAGTGCTACTGTGACAGAGGAGAGCAGCGCAACCTTCAGAATGGATGAAGACTGTCTGCATAGAGAAGGAGCGTGGCCTAGTGGATAGAGCCCGGGCCTGGGAGTCAAGAGGACCTGGGTTTCAATCCTGGCCCTGCCACTTGTCTCCTGGTAACTTCATTTATCTGGACCTCTGTTACCTCGTCTGTAAAACGGAGATGAAGACTGAGAGCCCCATTTGGGACATGGACTATGTCCAACATGATTAGCTCGTATCTACACCATGCTTGGTACAGTGCCTGGCACATGGTAAGCACTGAACAAATACCATTTTCAAAAAGGTCAGAGGACACTACTGGTGGGATGTCTACACCCCAAGATTAGTTAGACTACAGAACTAAATCTCTGTTTTTCCTTAAGAAATATGCTGACCAAAACAAATAATAAAGAATGTCTCTCAGACATCCAGTGGCTAGATGCTCCCTGAGTTTAGACACCATAGTTGCCAAGAACCTCTCTTTAATATCAAAAGATGATGCAAATTGTAAGCAAATACAGGGCAGGGATCATGCCTACCAACTCCACTCAACTGTATTCTCCCAAGCACCTGGAAGGGTACTCTGGGAACAATAAACACTCAATAAATACCACTGACTGACTGATGCAGTAAAATTCCCTACCTTATTACCCTCATTTTCCATAGGGACCAAGGTGATCCCAAGTGCAATACCAAAGAAATCAAATTGGCTTTTTCCCATATAGGTTAGAATCGCTACAACTCAACACCCAGTGGAATATGTCAGGTTTTGGGGGTATTTTTTTAATATTTTGGAACTCTGGCTGGTATTTTTGTTTTCTTAACTATATGTATTTCAGGGTGTATGCATTTTATATTTATGCTCTCTTTCAGATTATGCCGAAATGGTTGTGGCTGCTACTAAATAAGCAGAGCACCCAATAAAAAATAAAACCATAAATTCAAGATAATAAGCAGTAGTAATTTCCGGACTCTGATGGATTCACTGTTATAGTATAAGCTTCTTGGAGTCAGAAACCATCTTTTGTACTTCTTTTCCAATTCCCTTCGAGCCTGCATTCATTGGTTAAACTGGAAACAATGTGGGACTGGGTCTGACTAATAATAATAATAATTGTGGTATTTGTTGAGCTCTTGCTATGTGCCAAGCACTGTACTAAGTGCTGGGGTGGATACAAACAAATCAGGATGGACACAATTCCTGACCCACATGGGGCTCACAATCTCAATCCCCATTTTACAGATGAATAACGGAACCCCAGAGAAGTGAAGTGACTTACCCAAGGTCACAGAGCAGACAAGTGGCAGAGCCAAGATTCCAAGATTAGAACCCATGACCTTCTGACTCCCAGGCTCATGCTATATCCACTACTCCATGAAAAGTTCATTCCATTCCTCACTCCCTTTAAGAAACTCTATCAACCCTCAACTAAGATATCCTCTTTACAAAAAGGGAAAGTATTATCTTTCCTTAGTTTATCAAGGAAGGGAGAGGCTAAAGGTGTTGGGGGGGGGAGCGGGCCGGGATTGAGTGCGGGATAGGATAAATAAATAGAAAATATATAGAAATAATGTGATATGCGGGTGGGATGAGCTAAGGGAGCAACCTGGTAACTTCAAGAAGCTACCTCTGATTGATTCACCACACCCTAGTTGCATCAGCTCAACAGACATCCTTAGCATTTGGGTATTTCATTCCTTTCCCTTAGCTCTATGGGCATATGTATCTTTGTACGGATATGTGTAAGACCATACGTATAAATTCACAGGAGTATTCCACTAGGCAATTATTTCAACCTGGCATAGTTTGTACTACTAGTACTGCCTTTAAGATTTCCTGCTTCTTCCTCCTATTCCTTATTAAAAAAACCAAAATTGTCTGATGTCTTTCCATGAGTTGAGGGCAGGGAACATGTGCTGTTATGGCCAGAGGCCATGTCTAATAACTCTGTCATACTGTTGCATTATACTCTCCCAAGCGCTTAGTACAGTGCTTGACATACAGTAAGCGCTTAATAAATACCATTGATTGATGTGTATATTCTGTAATATTCTGTCAAGTGCTCAGTGCAGTGCTTTGCTCTTAGAAGGTGCTCAATAAATGCCACCAATGGACTGAACTCAAAAAAGAAATAAATCCCACAGCTCCTTGTTCACCTCGTTTCCCTAAGATTCCCTCGGCCCCACAGCACTTATATACAGTGAAGCAGAGTGACTTAGTAGAAAAAGCACAGGCTTAGAAGTCAGAGGTTGTGGGTTCTAATCCCGGGCTCTGCCACTTGTCAGCTGTGTGACTTTGGGCAAGTATCTTCACTTCTCTGTGCCTCAGTTACCTCATCTGTACAATGGGGATTAAGACTGTGAGCCACACGTGGAACAATCTGATAATCTTGCATGTACCCAAGTGCTTAGCAAATAGTAAGCACTTAACAAATACCATCATTATTATTATTACCTATTCATATTAATATCTGTCTCCCCCTCTAGCTTCTAAACTCCTTGTGTGCAGGGAATGTGACTACCAACTGTGTTATACTGTCCTCTCCCTAGTGCTTAGTACAGTGCTCTGCATATAGTAAGCGCTGAACAAACACCACTGGTTGATTGATTGACTGATACTCCGGGGACCATCCCACAGGTCCCAGCTTTTAAGAAACACTGATTTGAGGCTCCATCGTCAATCACCCACCACTGAGCTATCCGAAACTCATGGCTTAGAACCATTTCACAATATAGTTTACATCAAGAGAGAATAAAGCAGGTTAAAGTGCAGATCAATATTGGAAAAATGGTCTTCAGTTTTACACTCATAACTATAATTCAGTCAATAGACTTGTGTAAATCAATAGTTATACCTGCTACATTTATACAATGTGATCTTTAATATAAACTTTGCCATAAAAACTTTCATTTTTCCTGTACTCTGTAGCTTTCTGACATTTACTATATTTGCTTGTGGATCTCTCAGTAGTCCCTGAATGACTCAATCTACTGAGGAAAATTTGAAGGGGGGAAGGGGGAGAGAGGAAGGTAGCATGTTTTAGATTGAAAATTTAAAAAACCCTCAAAACTTTTACATTAATAATCCAAGGCGCTGGATATATTTTCCACTGCAATTTGGCCCTTCAAAATACATGAAAACACTGCTAGAAAGTAAATTTTGTGACAACATTCCTTACATGGACACGGGGATCTGGAAGTAAACTGAAGTCAGAAGCCCATGTGATGATGAACTAGGGACAGAAGAAGATTGTGGGATAGGCAGGAGGAGTTACAGGGCCAAGTGGAAAGATCCTGGGCCTGGGAGCCAGGAGACCAGGGTTCTAATCCTGGCTCTGCCGCTTGCCTGCTGTGTGACTTGGGACAAATTACTTCACTTCTCTTTCCCTCAGTTACCTCAGTGGTAAATGAGGATTCAATCCCTGTTCTCCCTCCCATCATCAGACCGTGAGCCCCAGTGGGATGGGGACTGGGTCCAACCTGATTATCTAGTGTTTACCACAGGGCTTATTCAGTGCTTGGCACAGAGTGAAAGCTTAATGGATACCCCAATTTTTAATTATTAAAAGTTTGAATGCTGAGAGACAGCAGTAAAAGGCCTAGTGGAACTCAAAACTAGCTGAAGAAAAGAGTGGTATAAAAAAAGGGTGCTGGGAAGAAATTATTGTCACTGATTCCCAATGGCATCATCAATCCCACTGTTGAAAGGAAGGCAAGACACTGTCCTTCGTAAATTTCACAAAATGTTCAAAATATAACAAACATTTTATAATAAGAAGAATGGTATCACTTTAAATCATACGTAGGGGTGTCTTTCATATTTGAAGAAGGCACCACTGATGGTGAAGCAGTGTGGCCTAGTGGAAAGAGCCCGGGCCTGGGAGTCAGAGGACTTGCGTTCTAATCCCAGCTCTGTCGCTTGGCTGTGTGAATTTGGGTAAGTCACTTCACTTCCCTGGGCCTCAGTTCCCTCGTCTGCAAAACGGGGATTCAATGCCTGTTCTCCCTCCTACTTGGACAGAGTGCCCTATGTGGGACCTGATGATCTTGTATCTACTCCAGCGCTTAGTACAGTGCTTGGCCTATAGAAATGGCTTTAAAAATGCCGCTATCATTATTATTATTATTATTACTACTGTTATTATTATGCTCACCTCTGAGAGCACGTGTGGTTGAAGCAGTCAAAGCAGAATCTGCAGTCCCGGTCTCCTTGTGGAAACAAAAAGGCGACCTCTTGCCTTGCTGTGCTGCCGTTTACTGTGGCGGCACCAGGTTGCTGTTTCGTCTTTTAACTCCTTGTCTCTCTTTCCTCACAAATTTAAAATGATATCATCGATGAAGCTACAGGGTCACAATAAGCTTAGGCCTATGGGAAGCAAAATGATAAAACCACACCTGACTCTATTGAGGGGGAAAAAGTCAATTTTCCTCGAAAGTGGGCAGAGCAGTCTAAGAAATATACTATACTGTTCTCATCCTTACTCAGAATCTGCTTCTCAAAAGGTTTTCCATCAGAAAGATCTACTTATAATATCATTCCCTTTGATTTAAGTAGTCAAATGCCAATGATAGCCCCAGTAAAATAGATAATCGTTTTTACTGTTATACAATAAGTTAGTCCAATTTATCTTGAGGGGAGGACAACTCCTAGGTTTCACTGCCTATTTTGAGAAAAAAAAGAAGGCTCTGTATAAAAGTAAATTTCTCACATTAAAATTTTCTACTGTATCATAATTTTTTTCTTCCATAAAACTGCATCCCAACTCTCCTTTTTGGAGGAGTATAGCACAGTATAGGGAAACTACTATGCATATGCAGTCATCCATTTGCCAGATCCTAGAGAAAGCAATTGGTTCTTGCAATTTTTACGACCACTGCTAATTGATGACCTTAATGCAAAAGGAAAGGGAATCACAGCATCTGGCCCAAGGATGCAGATCCAATTCCTCATCTCCAATTCCTTTTTCTGGTGGTGACAAGAGAAGGTGACAGAAGGGAGAGGTCAGAGTAGACTTGTGTATCAATGTCACCATCATCATTATCGTCATTTGTACTTATTGAGCATCTACTGAATGCAGAGTACTGAACTAAGTGCTTGGAAAACTACAATATGGCAGTCAGTAGACAGATTCCCCGCCCAGAACAAGCTTACAGTCTAGAGGGGGCGATCATAAGATTACAGTCTAGACTTGTAGATCATAAGGTTACATTTCCTCCTGAAATGAGGTACTTTACAACATACGTTGGCTTCTGAATCCTAGTCCAAGGTGGTTATTTGTTACTTCATGCATATGCGTGCATTTAAGAAAAGCTGATTAGACATGCTCAGAAAACAATTTCCTACCCATTGTAAAAATGCATCTATTTTTCACATTTTCAGCCTTTTTTGGTACACATTTTTGGTTCTGTCCTTCAGAACGTCAGCTCGTCAAAGGCAGGGATCAGGCCCATGTTTCGTACACTTCCTAGCAGAACATTAGTCTGTAATAAGCACTAAATAATAGTAATGGCGATAACAATTATCCCAACAATAATGTAGTTCCTAATATATTCATCAGCAGAATGCTGGCACTAGGAATCCCTCCTAGACCATGCTACTACCCAGGGGAGAGAAGTCAAAGATTTGGCAAGCTGACAGTCAGTTCATCATCTTTACCTACTGTAAATCATTCCCACTAAAAATGCTCTGGCTTTACTCTAATGGAGAAAATGAGAGTTTCATTTGGTGTCCCTTTAATACCGACATAAAGAACATGCTGAATAAGGCCTTCCAAATGGGCTACTCTCGAGAGCCAACAAAAGGCCGGAAACGGGAGAATTACGGAGAGAAAAACCTTGCAGGGAGTATTCGTACTTGGCAGCTACTGGATTTCTGATCAGGCTCAAGAAAGAACATTCTTGTTTCACTTCTCCAAATTTTCATAAAGATGATTTTTCCATTCCTGCACATACATCTGGCTGTGCACAGCGGTGTGAGCGGCACTGACTAACTCACCCCGCATGTGTTATGCATTCGGTGACGTCATGTACTCTGTGTGCCAAACCTTAACTTTCTATAGACCACCAAAACACAGCTTTACAGTCTCAGTGGGGAACGAGGTTAGTTCCAGAGAATCGGGTCGTGCGGGAGAAAAAGGTTATTAATGGCTCACCCCGTATGCTTCATATCCTCCCATCCCGTGTGCAATAAATAAAAAACATGCACAAGCTTTTCCATCTTTTAATTTATTCGGGTTTTTCTGCACTCTTTCCATTTGCTCTGGGAAATGAAACGAGCCAATACTTGCTGGGCTAGTACAGAAGTGGCGTTAGGTACAAAAGATGCTATTTACTTCCTTATTTTCGATGGATACTTTTTAGGCTGAATTTTGATTATGAAAATAGATACAAATCAGTTCATACTATATCTAATGTTTTCATACCAATGACAAAATAAAACCGTTTAAAAGGAAGTTTCCAGACCTCACCAAAAAATATCTGCGGCTTTCATATGAAAATCCGACATCATATCCTAAAGAATCCCAAAAGGCATTCCTGATGCTGGATCCGCAATAATCCTGGATAGTAAAGGATCTTGGAGACATTTTTCTTAGAATTATTAATGACACACAATCCTCAAAGAGGACAATTCCTAGCAATTTAATACCATAATAAAACATTTTTAGATGGTAATACATTGTGCCTGGCTCTCACATACAAAGGTAATAGAACTGACAGTAGCAGAAAAGCCCTACTTGGGGATGACAATCCATTCTTCACAGCGTCAACAGGTGGGCAGGGAACATGTCTACCAACTCTGTGATACTGTCCTCTCCCAAGCACTTAGTATTGTGCTCTGCCCTCAGTGAGCACTCTATACCAATGAATGATTAATAATTGTTGTATTCATTAAGCACCTACTATGTGCCAGGTACTGTTCTAAGCGCTGGAGTAGATACAAGTTAATGGGGTTGGCCACAATTCCCATCCCGCATAAGGCTCACAGTCTTAATCTCAGTTTTACAAATGAGGTCACTGAGGCACAGACAAGTGAAGTGACTTGCCCAAGGTCACACAGCAGACAAATGGCAGAGTCAGTATTAGAACCCAGGTCCTTCTGACTCCCAGGCCAGGCTCCAACCTCTAGGCCATGCTGCTCCTGTGGTATTTACTGAGCGCCGAAGGTGTGCAGGGCTCTGTACTAAGCAATTCATTCATTCATTCAATCATATTTATTGAGCACTTGCTGTGCTCCTGGTGTGCTCAGAAGGGAGAGTATAATATAACAATAAACAGACACATTCCCTGCCCACAGAAAGCCTTCCCTCCTCATCCACCGCCACTGGGAAAAAGAGACCCATGGCAGCAGGACCAGCAGAGATCCATTTCCGCCCCATTTCTAGGGCATCCCGAAGACTGTGAGAGTTTGAACCTAGGCTTCCCCCACCGCCCTCCCCTCAAGGTGGCAAGGAGCCAGAGCAATCTCCTTCCCAGCAGGAATGAACAAGCACTTTTCTTTCTTGCTGTGATTTCTCTCCTTGGGTCAGACCTCTCCCTTATTCTATCTTGTGAGCTTCAGCTGGGCCCAAGACACGATCTGGATCAATAGCCACATGCCTTAGCTCTGTGCTTAGTGTATTTGCAACTTTAAAGTGAAAAATAATAAATAAATGTGGAAAACCCTTAGGACATATAAACTCCTAAGGGCAGTCATATAAACATCATTTCCAAGGGTGAAATGTTTTGGAAAGACCCTGAATACGACATATGCATCTTGGACTTGGTCCCCGAGCATTTCCCGCCTCTGTCTTGCTGTCCGGAGCATTTCTGTTTAACTAGATTTGCATCTAAAGCCAGATAGTGATTTGGAGAGGGACCCTCCCCGATCCTCTTCAGAAGTCTGTCCAAAAGGGGTCTGGTTAGGATCTCGGCAAGAGTGAAAAGCAGGGTGATCACCTCAATCTCAAAATGCTGCCGTCTTCCCCTCTATCTTCAAATTCATTCATGGTCTCCAACAATGGCAAAGCCTTTTGGGGATCCCAGAGCCCCCTCCAGTTCTCACCCCCCTCACTGCTTCCGGTCCTGTCCAAACTCTTTCAACAGGTTGTACAGAATCACCACTTTAATTCCTCTCCACAAACCTTCTCCCAGACCCATTACAAGAAGTCTTTGCCCATTCCAATCCACTGAGACAGGCCCTCTCCACAGTCGCCAGTGCCCTCCTCGAACCCTATTTCCAGGACTTTTAGTCCATCTTAATTCTCCTTGACTGTTCAGTCTGCCTAGGGCTCTGTGACCTATTCTCTCCTCCTTGAAATACTTTCAGGCTTTGGTTTAGACAACCTGCTCCAGGAGCTTCCCAGGTTAACACATCATTATCACCATAATAATAACTGTGGTATTTGCTAAGTGCTTACTATGTGCCAGACACAGTACTAAGCGCTAGGATGGATGCAAGCCAATCCCTCCCCAATGTGGGGCTCATAGTCTCAATCCCCATTTGACAGATGAGATAACTTGAGGCCCAGAGAAGTGAAGCGACTTACCCAAGGTCACACAGCAGACAAGTGGCAGAGCCAGCATTAGAACTTATGACCTTCTGACTCCCAGGCCCGTGCTCTATCACCATGCTGCTTCTCCAACAACACCTTAGTCCTATCAACCAACAGCCTCATTTAGTACTCTGCTGCACTAAATTGTAAAGTCTTCCATGCTCTAATATTGCTACCCACACAGGCATGGGGATTCCCCATGAGGATCAGTGTGTCGATCAACTGATCAACCAAATTTACTGAAAGCCTCCTGTGTGCATAGCACCATACGTGAAGGTTGAAAGATACACTCCCTGCCTTGGGGGGGTTGACAGTCGAGTGTTGGAGACAGATGCTAAAATAATTTACAGATTGGAGAAAGGGAAAAGGCTAGGTACCTGAGATAGTGCCTAAATATTTCAGTATGTAAGATCTATACATTCATAGGGCTTTGGGAAGAAAAGAAATAAATCAGTGGAATTTATTCATTTAATCGTATTTACTGAGTACTTACTGCATGCAAAGCACTGTAAAAAGCACATGGGAGAGTACAATATAACAATAAACAGACCCATTCCCTGACCACAACGAGCTTACAGTCTACAGAGACTGTGTGCAGAGCACTGTAATAAGTGCTTGTGAGAGGAGAATACAAAGAGTTGGAAGCAACTCTACGACCCCATTTCGGCCAATCGGTCCAAGTGGGATGGGCACAAACTGTGGAATCGTACTTGGCTACATTGTGCTCTTGGAGGAGAGAGAGAAACATCCTGTCCCCTAACTACATAACAAGACTTCCTACAAATGAGCGACCCTGCCTCCTGGTTGGACAACAGGCTCCACTAATTCATCTTCTTCTTCTAGTTCCATAGAATAAAGGAAAAATAGCTACCAAAAGGCAAAGAGGATGATTACCATTTGCTTCGGTAGATGTTACAATTATTTAGGAACACTATATTTGATACAGAACTACTCCCTTTTTCGACGGACTTCCTTGTCAATTCCAGTTCCTCTCCTCAAAGGAGAACAAGTAGGCATTATACTGCCATTTATTTGCAGCATTAAGAAGACGGGGAGGATGTGACCTTCCAAAAAGGGAAGCTTCAGACAGGTCTCCTCCACCCCATAGATCTGCCATCCATTACAGAAACTGAAAAGACTATGCACTCGGGTCATAATTTACATCTTAAAAGTCCCACCCTTTTGGAATGACTAATGCCTTTCCAGCCAGTCTTAGAACCTAATACTACATTCCTGGACATCATTTAATAGTGCAGTTAAATCCAAGTTGACATTTTTTAAATTTAATATTCGTGTGCTAATCAGAAAAGATTTGCTCACTGAAATAGGCTTGCATTCGTTGGGTAGCCAAATATCTAACAATAAAACACCATAAACTTCAAAACAGAAAAACTTTAGTAGCTCCCAGAGGCCAGATTTTCTGAGGATGGTCGAATCTGAGTTTGTAAGGTACCATCTAGAAATCTGGATGTTGATTCCTGATTTCCTGATTGGTTATCAAGTTCCAACAACACTGGCATGATGGTACAATCAATCACGTGAGAGTTCAAGGTGCCATAAAGATGGATCAGCACGGTCTGGGGGATAGAGCACAGGCATGGGAGTCAGGAGGACCTGGGTTCTAATCCCAGCTCTGCCACTTGTCTCCTGTGTGACCTTGGGCAAGTCAGTTAACTTCTCTGGATCTCAGTTCTCTCATCTGTAAAACAGGGATTAGGACTGTAAACCCTATGTGGGACTGGGACTGTGTCCAACCCGATCACCTTGTATCTACCTCAGTGCTTAGTACGGTGCCTGGCAAAAATAAGCGATTAACAAATACCACAATTATTATTACTAGTTGTAGCATTAAATGTACTGAGCACTTACTGTGTGCAGAGCACTCTACTTAAGCTTTTGGGAGAGGACAACAGAGTTGGTGGACACATTCCCTGCCACAGTGAGCTTTCTATTATCAATCAATCAATGGTATGTACTGAATGCTTACCCTGTGTGTGGAGCACTGGGACTAAGCCCTTGGGAGAGGCCAATGTAACAGAGTTGGGAGACACATTCCCTGCCCATACCTTATCTAACCAACTCCCCATAACCAAATGAAATAAAGCAGATGGAGTAAGAGATCCAACCTTGTTCATACTATTCTAGGCACCTCGCTTCAGGATAATAATAATAATAATGCTGGTATTTGTTAAGCGCTTACTGTGTGCCAAGCACTGTTCTAAGCACTGGGGTAGATACAAGGTAATCAGGTTGTCCCACATGGGGCTCGCAACAAGGGACCAGGAAGCTAGTGTTAGAATGCACTTCTGCACAGCTCTTCCAACTCCACCGACCACAATCATTCAATCAATCCTCTTGACTGAGCACTTACTGTGTGCTGAACTGAACTAAGTGGTTGGGAGAGTACAACACTTCAACAGATACATTCCCTGCCCACAACAAGCTTAGAAGCTACAGTCCCTAGTGTTACTGGAGCTGTTCAATGCTGACAATTGTGTCCTAGAAGCCCCACATGCCAGGAGACAGGTCAATAATTATTCATCTCTTTGCGAAATCAACAAGGCACTACAATCCCACCATCATTCCGAAGCAAGACAGGGTTATTCGTTCATTCATTCAATCATATTTATTGAGTGCTTACTGGGTGCACAGCACTGTACTAAGCGCTTGGGAAAGTACAATACAACAATAAACAGACATGTTCCCTACCCATACGAGCTCATAGTCGGGGGGGGGGGGGGGCGTGTGGGAGGAGTGAGGGGAGGGAGACAGACATTAATACAAATACATAAATGACAGAAATGTACACAAGTGCTGAGGGGCTGGGAGTGGGGAAGGACAAAGGGAGCAAGTCAGGGCAATGCAGAAGGGAGTGGGAGGAGAGGAAAAGTGGGGCTTAGTTCTGGAAGGCCTCTTGGAGGAAGTGTGCCTTCAGCGGGATTTTGAAGGAGGAGAGAGTAATTGTCTGCCAGATTTGAGAAGGGAGGGTGTTCCAGGCCAGAGGCAGGACTTTGGCAAGGGGTCAGTAGCAAGATAGATGAGATCGAGGCACAGTGAAAAGGTTGGGAAAGAGAGAAGCGAATTATGCGGGCTGGGCTGTAGTAGGAGAGTATCGAGGTAGGAGGGGGCAAGGTGATTGACTGCTTTAAAGCCAATGGTGATTTGATGTGGAGGTGGATGGGCAACCACTGGGGTTTTTTAAGGAGAGGAGAAATGTTCTGAACGTTTCCAGAGAAAAATGATCTGGGCAGCAGAGTAAAGTATGGACTGGAGTGGGGAAGAGACAGGAAGTAAGGAGGCTGATGCTGTATTCCAAGCAGGATAGGAGAGTGATTGTATGAACAAGGTTGTACCTGGCTAGCCCAACAAATAACTGTGTATGGTGTGAATATGCATTTTATATGTGTGTTGTCTCCCCCTCTAGACTGTAACCTTATTATGGGCAGGGAATGCGTCTGCTAATTCTGTTGGACTGTTCTCTCCCAAGCACTTACAACAGTGCTCTGTAATAGTAAACACTTAATAAATACCATTGATTGATTGTACAGATGGAACCTGTTCAGCACTACTACATTTCCAAATAATTAACACATTTCTGAGGTTCCTTGGGGTTTTGTTATTACAAGAGTTTACTGAAATGCATTTCTGTGGTTTAAGCCTTTTTCACATTAAGTAGTTACCAGCTTACATATATTTTCAAGAATTCTTCAAGGTTAAAAAAGTTACCTTTCTCCTGACGGGGAAAATTAACAGCTTGTTCCTCTAGCTACATTTCTGATAGTTGACCTGAGCTGTCTTGTATAATGGATAAATTGGAAGTTCCTTAACAATGCTCTCACTTCAATTTTTTAAATCATTGATTTTTAAAACTATGCAAGACAATATTTGGCATTATACCAAAAATATCCACATGTCCACATAAGCAAATATGGCAATTCCTAGAATTTTTCTTTTGTCCAGAAATATTGAGAACCTAAGAGATTTATACTTCTCTGAAATTTCACCTGCAAGGTGCAATGGATGAGTCTTTTAGATTGAGTTTGTTTTTTTCCTTTGTCCTAGCTAGAAGACTTTCCCTCCTCTTTTTTTTCCAGTGGCATTTATTAAGTGCTTACAATGTGTCAGGGATTGTACTAAACGCTGGGGTAGACACAAGCTAACCAGGTTGGACATATTCCATGTCCCACATGGGGCTCACAGTCTTAATCTCCATTTTACAGATGAGGTCACTGAAGCCCACGGAAGAGAAGTGACTTACCCAAGATCACACAGCAGACAAGAGGTGGAGTCAGAATTAGAACCCAGGTCTTTCTGACTCCCAGGCCACGTTCTAGCCACTAAGCCCCTGCTGCTTCATTCCTCTGATCCCTCATTCCCTTCCTGGGCTCTCCCTTTCACCCTAGTTTATATACAGCAGAAACACAACTGGCAGAGACAAGACAGCATAAGTGGAAGCAGGGTGGCCTAGTGGCAACAGCATAGGCTGGGGAGTCAGAGGACCTGGGTTCTAATCCTGGTTCTGCCACATGTCTGCTATGGGACCTTGGGCAATCAGTTCATCTACTAAATGGGGATTAAGACGGCAAGCTCCATGTGGTACAGGAACTGTGTCCAACCTCATTACCTTGTATTTACCCCAGCTCTTAGAAAAGTGCTTGGCACTTAGTAAGCGCTTAACAATACCATGATTATTATGATTATTACTATTAAAGAGCTCTGATCAGAATCCTTTCCACTGAAACAGTCATCAACAGAGGTGAAGCACTCATCCTATTCCACTTTGTCTATGAGCTTTCCTGCAGGTCTCCCCGCCTTCAAACCACACTAGAGGCTGGTGCTCAGACCACCTTCCTGAAATGGCACCTGGCTCATATTTCCCATCTCCTCTGCTACTCATTTCCCTCACCTTACCACTGGCTTCCAAGCTCCCAACTCTCCTCTCTCACTATTCCCCTGTTGGCCCTCTTCGCTCAGCCCAGCCCCTGGTTTAATTGCACTGCTTAATAAATACAAAGACATATCTCCTCCAAGAGGCCTTCCCTGATTAAGCCCCCCTTCTCTTTTCTCCCATTCCCTTCCGCGTTGCCCTGACTTGCTCTCTATGTTCATCTCCCCTCCTGGTCCCCCAGCACCTATGTACATATCTGTCGATAATGTACATATGTACATATTAGAATGTACATATGTACAGTCTAATCCCCCGATTAGACTGTAAGCCCGTCAAACGGCAGGGACTGTCTCTATCTGTTGCCGACTTGTTCATCCCAAGCGCTTAGTACAGTGCTCTGCACATAGTAAGCGCTCAATAAATACTATTGAATGAATATCTGTCATTTATTTATTTATATTACTGTCTCTTCCCCATACTTTATACTGTAAGCTCTTTGTGGGCAAGTAATGTATTTGTTTATTGTGGTATTGTACTCTCCCAAGCACTTAGTAAAGTGCTCTGCACACAGCAAGAGTTCAATAAATAGGACTGACTGACTGACTGACTAAATATCTTCATGTCTGTCTCTCTGCCACTGGTGCTGAAGCTCCTTGGAGGTTTTCACTGTACTTTCCCAAGTGCACTCAATAAATACCATTACTACTATAATTGTTGTTAGATTGCTATATTGTTCTCTCCCAAGTGCTCTGAACACAGTAAGCCCTCAATAAATACAATTGAATGAACGAACGAATGATTGAATGCTACTACTATATGCAATTCTTTCATACACGTTCTCCGGACCATTCTCGATCGGAGGCTCCATCCTCCACGGGCCTACATGAAAGGAGTGGATAGCCACCCTCTGGATTGTATACAATGACTGGTGAAAGACAGCCCCGACACAAGTTTTGTTCAACAAAGGGCTCCCCTTAATCCAGTGACAGTATTTCCTGAGCCCTTACTTTATAGAGAGCATTGTATTGAGCCTGGGGAGAGGAACAATATTGAAATAATTGTAATATTGGCTAAGAGCTTACTATATGCCAAGCACACACTAAGTACTGGGGTAGACGCGGTATATGCAGATTGGACCAGCCCCTATACCACCTGGGGCTTACAGTCTAAGAGGGAGAGAGAACAGGGATTGAATCCCCATTTAACGGGTGAGGAAATTGAGGCTCAGAGAGTAACAATAATTATAATAACTGTGGCATTTGTTAAGCACTTACTATGTGCCAGACACTACTAAGAGCTGGGGTGGATACAAGCAAATCAGGTAGGACACAGTCACTGAGGCCCAGGGAAGTGAAGTGACGAGCCCAAGGTTCCTCATCAGGCAAGTGACAGTGACTTATTTAGAAGCCAGACCTCTGACTACTTGGTATGAGCACAGAGAATCAGTCAATCAGGAATTACAGGAGACAGTAGGAGGCCAAACGCCAACCTCTTTCTTCTCAGACGGGCTTGAATCAACCTCAGTAGCTTTGGATGCACTTGAAATCATTCCCAAGACTGTACTTTTAGATTTGCCTAGAACGCAATCCTTGTTTATTTGTATTCACTCCATCACTGTGACAGCCAGAAACTCTCTCTCAGGTACCTCCCTTTACATCAAAATATTGTTGCACCTAAATTACAATCTAGTGAAAAAACACGGTACTACCTGTCAGACAATTTATGAGCTTTATTTGTTTAATTCTGGCTGCTGACAATCTATCAGTGGTTTTTAATGATCACTCTGTGCAGCGCACTATACTGAGTGTTTCTTTAAGAACAATACAACACAGTTGGTAGACATTATCCCTACCCAGAAGGATCTTAGAATCTAGAGGGAATAGCTTTATCTTCACCCATCATTAATGCTGCAGCCCAAATAATCAAAACCCCGTAAACCATTTGAGGTGATTCTATTGCTTGTGCAAAGAATGTGTCTTCTGCAAATGCCCAGGGAATTTCCAAAAAGGTGAAAGTACCTTCAGTATTTATCTCAGGCGCCACCCCAACACAATAACAAGAATAATAATAATAATAACAATGGTGGTATTTGTTAAGCGCTTACTATGTGCCAGGCACTGTAGTAAGCACTGGGGTGGATAGGAGCAAATCGAGTTTAGTAGCAGATAAGTGGTGGAGCCAGAATTAGAACCTTCTGACTCCCAGGCCCAAGCTCTATCCATTACAACGTGCTGCTTCCCACTGAAAGCAATGAAAACTGGGGCAATTAGCCCACCACAAATGACTTTCAATATAAGCGACTATGTCCAAAACTGATTTTAAATGGGCCAGTGCCCAGATCTATTCAGCTAGTTCATGAAGAGTGTGCAAAATAATCGCACTTTGAAAATACCTGGAAAGTGTTTTGAAGGTACATCAAGCATCCCTAATATTAGGCTTCCTTATTTATACTCATTAATTTTTCATGTAGACATTAATTACATTATTGTTTTTAGAGATAATTTATTCTGGCAAGGCCCGTAGTGCACTCCTGTGACAACAGTATGGTTCAGCAATTTGCAGGGATATTCCGACTGCATAATGATCTACCATAAAGATATAGGAATGATAAATTCCTCAATAATCGGTAGGAGATACTTTATTACACAAGTCACCTTCACAGTTTCATTATACAAGCAAGCGCTCCTGTAACAACCCCCTTCCTCATGCATGTGTTACTTTTCTACCAACTACATTATATCACGCTCTCCCAAGCGTTTAGTCCAGTGCTCTGCACACAGTAAGCGCTAAATAAATACCACTGACTGATCAGTCGATTCCCATCTCAGACTGCCCTAGCTGGCCCATCAAGACTCCTCTCTCGGCCCCCATTTGGAGACCGGGGTTCCCTCTTTTTTTATGGTATCTGTTAAGTGCTTACTACATGTCAGTTACTAAAACATATGTCCCTTGGGCTTGGGAGTCAGAGGGCGTGGGTTCTAATCGTGGCTCTGCCACTTGTCAGCTGTGTGATTTTAGGAAAGTCACTTCACTTCTCTGCGCCTCAGTTATCTCATCTGTAAAATGGGGATTAAGATTGTGAGCCCCACATGGGACATCCTGATTAGCTTGTATCTACTCCAGCACTTAGAACAGTGCTTGGCACATAGTAAGCACTTAACAAATACCATCATCATTATTATTATTATTATAACATGTCAAACACTCTTCTGAGTGCTGGGCTAGATAGAAGTTAATTAGGTTGAACACAGTCCCTGCACAACATGGGCTCGCACTCTAGGCAGGATGGAAAGCTGAATTGAAGCCCAGAGAGGTTCAGTGACTTGCTCGAGGTCACACAGCACACAATTGGCCAAGCTGGTATTAGAACCCAGGTCCTCTGGCTGACTCCCAGGCCCCTGTTCTTTCCACAAGGCCATGCTGTGTTCCTTTGATCCTTTCTCCTTTTAACAGCTGCCTCATTCCGAGATTCTGCTGTTGTCCTTCCCAGATCTGACCTAGCATCAAGGTCCACCCACTGCCCAAACCTGGGATTCGGCTCTTCATTCCCCCGCTGCAATCATCCTTCCATCCCTCCTCTACTCCTCCTCTTCAATCCAGCTAGTGATGAATTCTAATTCATTGCAACTTCAGGGGCTCACTCCAATGCCTTGCTCTTAGTGCTTCTGGAATGGTATTTCTTGGCAGTCTGGGGGAAGCTGATCCAATCAAACCATCAACAGGATTTATTGATAGAGCCCCTACTGTGTGCAGAACACTGCACCCTTAGGAGAGTACAACACAGTTAGTATTCAGGAATCAATTCCTTGGGAAAATATAATAGGATTAGTAGGCACAATCCTTGTCCTCGGGGTATTTTTTGTTTGTTTGGCTGACTTTTTTATGGTATTTGTTAAGTGTTTACTATGTGCTAGGTGATGATGATGATGATGAAAATAATAATAATAGTAATAATGATGATAATATTCATTAAACACTTACTATATGATAATCAGGCTAGACATAGTCCCTGTCCCAAGTAGGGCTCCCAGTCATAATCCTTATTTTACAGTTTAGGCAACTGAGGCCCAGAGCAGTGAAGTGACCTATCCAAGGTCACACAGCAGACAAGTGGCAGAGCAGGGATTAGAACTCAGGGCCTCTGACTCCCAAGCTCATGCTCTTTCCCCGCTGCTTCTCAATCTAGCAAGGCAAAAAAGACACTGAAACAATTTAGTGATAGGAGAAAAAAGTGGCTAGGTTTATGAGTTCAAGTTTAAATAATAGAGTAAACTGATACGTAGGGGAGTGGTGAGTTATTTTGAGTACATAACTACCTAGTTGGGGCAGAAGGGCTGGTTTGGAGGCTATAACCTAGGGGAAGGGGCAGTGAATTGGGAAAAGCTTCCTGGAGGAGCTTTTGGGGAGGACTTTGATCATGGAGAAAGCTGTGGCCTGGTGGATTTGATGGGGGAAGGACTCCCTGACCAGAGGAAGGGCACTTTAGTTATATTCCCACTGGGCACAGAGTGAGGGGGTGGGTAAGCAGGGGGTCAGTATGTTGGGAAGTTTACTCCATGCTGGAGGCAGCACCGCATAATGGATAGAGCACAGGTCTGCGAGTCTGAAAGTTATGGGTGTCTAGTTCTGACTCCACCACTTTGTCTGCGTGTGGCCTTAGGTAAGTTACTTCACTTCCCTGGGACTCAGTTCCCTCACCTGTAAAATGGGGATTAAGTCTGTGAGCCCATGTAGGATAGGGACTGTGTCCAACCCGATTTTCTTGAATCTACCCCAGCACTTAGTACAGTGCCTGGTACATAGTAAGCACTTAATAAATACCACAATTGTTATTGTTATTATTATAATAAGAGTTCAACATGCGGGACCAATTTGCAGCAGGTCACCTCAGAATAGTGCTCGGCTGATAAACCGTAGCCAAGCAGGTGGTTATTATTATTACTATTATTATTATGATGATGATCCTTGTTAAGTGCTTACTCTATGCCAAGCCCTGTTCTATGTGCTGGGGCAGATACAACTTAATCAGGTTGGACACTGTCCCTGTCCCACATGGGGCTCACACTCTTCATCTCTATTTTCTAGATGAGGGAACTGAGGCCCAGAGAAGTGAAGTGACTTGCCCAAGGCCACCCAGCTGACATGCGGCAGAACTGGGATTAGAACCCAGGGCCTTCAGACTCCCAGGCCCATGCTCTCCCCACTAAGGCACCCTGCTTTGGCTGCAGTGCCTGCCCCCTACCTTAGCCAGTTATTGAAGCTGGGTTTCGGACTCAGAAGCTGCTTGGTATAATACTTCTGATCAAATTGACTGGTTATTAAGCTGCAGATTCCTTACATGAGGGGTTATGAAAAGCAAAGTCCTGGGAGCATTTGGCTTATCCCTTTGTTACCTCTATTCAAAAGAGAAACAGAACCATTTCTAATCCAACAAAGTTTTCCAAAATAGGCTTTTCAGGGAATCCTGAAGCAATGCTAAATAATGCCTAAGGCATAGGGCTTGGAGCGATTAGCCCAAGAGTACTAAGGCATTATCGAAAGGGGAGCCTTGATTACATATTTTTAGGCCCTCTGAAAACACACTAATATTCACATAATCCATTGCTTACAAAACCTGGACCTAAGCCAATGGCTCTCAATGAAAAGCAATTATACTGGAGTCTGCACACCATAGCCAACTTCTGGAAACGCCATAAGAGAGTGTAAAAATAACCTTTTGCTAAGTACCATACAAATCTTGAATTTTTATTAAATATTACAGAGTTTGGAACCCAAATATGGAAAAGTTGATTTAACAACAATAACACAAAAAAGTCAAAATCTTTCAAAAATGCAATGGATATGAGGTTTTTCATTCAAAAAATAGCCGAGGCTAGAATGTCCGATTGATGAACAGTTTCCTATGTTCCTTCATTCATTCATTCAATAGTATTTATCAAGCGCTTAGTGTGTGTAAAGCTCTGTACTAAGGGCTTGGGAGAGTACAACAAAACAACAAACAGACACAATCCTGCCCACAATGAGCTCATGGTCTACAGATAATCCTGTTTCAAGAGTATCTTAGAATGGTATTTACGCTGACGCTCTTCTCTCTCTACTGACGCTCTACTGATTTGTTCTCTCCAAATGCTTAGTTCAGTGTTCTGCACCCAGTAGTTTGGTACAGTGCCTGGCACACAGTAAGTGCTTAACAAATACCATAATTACTAATTATTATTATTAGTAGGTACTCAATAAATACTACTGATTGATTGAGTGTTTGATTGATTGGGGGCTTGTCCCAGGAGGCAAAGCTGTGAGGTGATTTGATTTGATAACTGGCAACTTTTCACTCAAGCTAAACAATGCAGAGAAAGCTCCTAACAAGCATTACTCTCTTTGCCTAAGATTTACAAATATGACTGAATCCCCAGACATTTGTTCTTACTGAGATGGAAAGGAAACAAATTACTTGAATAAAGTGGATTTAACCAACCAAAAAAAATCACAATATCCTCAATTTGATCATGCTAAGTCAAGATATAAAAGCTTTATCCACTGCTGTTCTGAATTTGAATGTTGTAATTACCTGTGGAAAAAATACATTTCTTAACACTGCAGCGCTCAAGCAATGATGGAGTCTCCCACCGTAAATGGCAGAGCCAACCAACTTAAATAACACCAGCCTATTCATTGTACCTTGCTCTAGCTATTGATCCCTTGCTCACAACCTCCCTCCCCTTCATGTAATAATAATGCTAATAATAATTATGGTATTTGTAAAGCACTTACTATTTGCCAGGCACTGTACTAAGCACTGGGGTGGATACAAGCAAACTGGGTTGGACACTGCCCCTGTCCCACGTGGGGCTCACAGTCTCAAGTCCCATTTTACAGATGAGGTAATTGAGGTACAGAGAGGGAAAGTGACTTTCCCAAGGTCCCACAGCAGACAAGTGGCGAAGCCAGAATTAGAACCCATGACCTCCTGGTTCCCAGGTCCAGGCTCTAGCCACTACCGGTGGACTACCACCCTGCCCATCTTCACAGCCTACTAAAGTCATATTTCTCCCAAGAAGGCTTCCCTAGCTAACCTCTCATCTCCCCACCCTATTCCCCCTCCCTTTTGCATCTTCTCTGACTTTGGGTCCCTATCCTCTTGACTGTAACCACACTGTGGGCAGGGAATGTGTGTTATATAGTACTCTCCCAAGTGCTCAGTACAGTGTTCTGCACACAGCAAACACTCAGTATATGTGACTGACTGACTATCCTCTAAGCCCTTTGAAACTCATCCCACCCACCCAGCACTTATACCCACATCCTTATACTCTGCTGCTTCTCCTGTCCACAACTGATTTTAGTGCCTAGCTCCCCCGATAGGGTTTTCCTTCATGCTCCATTCAATGTATCTTCCAAATTTTTCACTTCAGAATGATCTGAGATCAAGGCAAAGAGATGGACCTGACCTTTAACATCCTGATTTCTAGGCACTGAGAAAGTAGAGAAGCAATATAGCTTGAGTTCATTGTTACGCAGGATCATTTTTCGATTTTCTAGAATTCAAACCAAGACTCAGGAATAAACATGGGTCGATACGATTGACTTTGTCTGAATCACAGGGAAAAGCAGAAATATTCTTCTAAAAAATAAAATGTTACAGAACTAACATGAAGCATCAAAGTCAGATAAAACCCTGAGTAGTGGCTATAATGAACTAGCCAGAAAATAAAATTAGATCACCTTCATAAAAATAACCTATTTCCTCTATCATTTGAGATTAAAAAATAACAATTCATCAATAGATGCAAGGAGGGCAAAGAAGGGTTTAGCGAAAATGCAGAGAACAGAAGAATCCAGCCTAAATCGCTCCAATGCCTAGGATTTAGTACTATGGGAGAAGTATTAACTCCTTTAGACAACTGGGCTTGTGTAGAAACAATACAAACAGTATCCTTAAGGTTGAAAAGACTGAATGCTCCACCCAAAGTGCCAATTAACTTTGAGCAATAGAAAAACTGAGCTCATTACTTTCAACTAATACGATGCCTAATGTTTAATAGTATCAATTAGATATTAAAATCTATTTCAGGAGAGTCTGCTTCAGAGTACCATAATAGGATTTCTATAAAAATTCCTGTTTCATCTATGTCTGGGTCATGAATCACTAAGCCTTAAGTTCTTGGAGGAGAAGGGCGCAATTCCCAGAACTCTATGGATTTTATATGTATTCTTGTTCCCTCACTATTAGCAACCAAAAGAAATCCCAGAACCAACAAATTGCATTATCTAAGTATGCCTGTGAAACTTCCCCTTAGCTTTCCCAAATAGTAGTAATTTAGAACAGTGCTTGGCACACAGTAAGTGCTTAACAAATACCATTATTATTATTTATTAAGTGCTTGCTGGGTGCAGAGCACTGAACTACACGCTGGGAGAGAATACACACTGGGAATCAGACGCAATCCCTGTCCCTTGGAGGACTTGCCACCTAAGAGTTAAAGTGGGAGAAGAAACCGGAGACAAACACATCAGGAAAGAGGAAACATCAAACCCAACACAAATACTCCAAAAAGGCTCGAAGTCTGGGTGGGGATGGAGGTGAGGGTTGGCTCTCTAGTCAGCTCTTTCTGTTGCTAAGCACCTACAAGACTCTTATCCTTCCCCCTTAGCAGAGGTACCTGCTAGTGTGTGCCTTCTGAGTGCAGAAGTCTGTAGTTGTACCTTCAATTTATTTATATTAATATCTGTCTCCCCCTCCAGACTGTTAGCTCATTGTGGGCAGGGAATGTGTCTGCTTATTGTTGCATTGAACTCTCTTAAGCACTTGGTACAGTGAGTTGCACTTAGTACTATTTCAGCAGGGATCTTGCTGCCTTATAAGTTACCTATCTCATACGATTCTTCCTTGCTCCCATCGCCAATTCACATCTTCTCTATGATCCTTTTTGGCTCTCCTAATTCTATTTTAAGGAAGGTAATTCCTATCCTAAACCTATTCACATTTACCTGGCTCTTTGTAAAGTTATTTATCAGGAGTTGCAGAACGCTTAGTTGCTTGAAGTAAAACTACAAATGAGATGCACTAGTAAACAATTATGCCACCAGGAAACAGCTGTTGGCTTTAAGGCACTCAAAGCACCCAGTTAGCTGTCTCCCTCACACTTCTCCACTCTCTTCACCAACTGGGGTACATGACACAGGTTTGCAGTGGCTAAACTACATCTGAATGGCTTAGGGGGGGTCCCTGAACACCCATAACTGAGCATACCCCCCCCAGTTGATGTTGCTGATTTATGGCACCGCAGTGAACTGTGTCCTCTGAATGGTTTCTGCCAAGAGGATCTGATTGACTGGAAGATCTGACTCGGGGAAATCACAGGAGGACAAAAGAAAGACGAGAGAAAACATTTCTCAGAAATTAAAATAAGTATCCAGAAGAGGGAGAAAGAAGCTGCTGCAGGCGACTCACATTTGTGTCACCACTGCCGGGGAGAGGGCCAGAGAGGACACTGAGAGAGGGGTGGAAGTTGGAGTCAATGAGTAATAATAATCATCATAATAAGAGTTTTTATTATTATTATACTCGCCAAATAGCCCACCTTCGATCTTCCTCGGCTCCTCAGGGGAATGGGGGAGGAGGTTCTGTTTTATCGCCAGCTGGTAAGAGGACAGAGAAGTGGCTGCAGGAGGGATGGGAGCCTCCACCCTCTCACTTCTCCAGCTCCACCCCATCACCAGGCTGTGGATTAATGTAGTTTAAACCCCAGGCATTGGATGAGGTGGTAAGATACTGCAGCAATACCCCCATCATCTTGGAGGACTTCAAATAAGACTTGTAAGCTTCTCCTCTACACTTTAAGCTCACTGTGGCAGGGAATGTGTCTGTTTATTGTTCTGTTGTCCTCTTTTAAGAGCTTAGTACAATGCTCTGCAAACAGTAAGCGCTCAATATATACGACTGAATGAAAATAATCCTTTGGGGAATCTTCCGCTACATGCCAGTTTATATTCTTCATTCCTCTCAAATTAACCTACTCACTGCACCTTGTTCTCCTGGGAATGTGTCTGCTAGACTTACATTGTACTCTCTCAAGCACTTAGCACAATAAGTGCTCAATAAATGCGACTGACTGACTGACTCTATTGCCAACCTACTGCCCATGCCCTCCCCAGAGGATGAAACTGCCTTCTTCTTCTGATTTAACAGGTCGCAGCCTCTTCCCATCTTCAAGCCCTTGTGAAATCACATCTCCTCCAGGAGGACTTCCCCAATTAATTTCTCATATCCCCAAACTGCCCCTCTCACGGTCACATCTGGAGAGTTCCCAGTACTCTACCAGTCTCTACTACAGGAGGGAGAGTCAGACAGAGGCATATCCATTCCATTCCTACCTTGGGCAGTGGCTAGCGAGTGGCAGGCAATCTGCTACAAGGCAAAACTCACCTCTGCTGGGCAGCAGCGGCATGGAAGAGAGATGAGAGCGGAGACTCAAGTTTACTGTGCAGAAGGAGGCAGTGGTAAACCACTTCCATATTTTTACCAAGAAAACTCTATGGATCCACTACCAGAATGATTGCAGATGGAGGTGGGGAGTACTGGGAGAGATGCGTCCATGGCGTCGCTATGGGTCGAAGATGACTCAACAGCGTAAAACATGACAATCCCCAACTTACATCCCCCAATTTCCACATCAACACAAACACAACCCTCTGCAGAACTTACTTATGCATTCTATATATTCTATTACTTTGTAATTGATTTTATTTACCTCTCTCCCTCACTAGTCTGTCAATTCCTTGGGAACAGGGATCTTGTGTCCTAATCCTAATCCTCTCCTCCAAATATGTAGCACAGTTCTTTGCACACAGTAGGCACTCCTGACATGATACTGATTGAGTGCACTAAAAATCAGCAACAGAAGGATGTTTCAAGAAGATAAAGAACAAAATGAACCAAGGTGCTAAAAATCCAACCCACTTTTGTGGGAGTTCTGGAAGGTATGGTAAAATAAGAACGTATTCCAGAAGCCCTTCTCTGGCAATGAGAATTCTGTACTTTTAAGGGAAGGTAATTGGAAGAGTCACCTAAAAAACTGTTTTCAATATCAAGTACTAAATTTAAAAATGCAAATGAGAGACTGAAGAGACACGAAACCGAATATGCTGAATCTCAGGATACCTCAACACAACTGTAATTCTAGAGAATCCAAAAAAATCCATTAAACCGTTTTATGTCTGAAAAATTGGAATGCGTCTTTCTGCAAATTAAAGACATATTGCAAAGAGGGGTTTAGAGCTAGAAAGTTCCTTGCTCATCAAATTAAAAACAAGAGCTCTATTCATAAAAAAATACTTATGTGGTCGAGTCACATTCTTTGCTCTACAGTTTTTATGTGCAACTTGGGGTGAGCATTCTAGTTATGATTCATAAAGAAAAATGATCAGTGTAAGAGGGGCTCCTTACCCCATATGGGAGCATTCCAGGTGATACGTTAGTAGCCTTTAAAAGTACCTTCGGCAGAGGGAAAACACACCCTTTGACTCCCAGGAATAAATTCACGTGATCTGCAGCTGGATCTGATTAAAGCAAAAATGCCAGGGTAGGCTCTTGGTGCCTTCTCCCATAGTTACATGACGACACAAATACGAACTACTACATTTCACACAACGACCTGCCTCGTGAACCCAAATCTCTCCCGGTCTCTCGACTACACCCCTACACTGCAACCCGGCTCCTCTCTAGATCAGAATTCTTTCCTTTTGAAAAAAGCACATTCAAAACAGCATGGTAAGAAATAAAATGGGGCGATGAAGTTTGGTTGTATTTTAGCACTACTGTAATTATATTCCATAAAATTGTTTCTCCTGCTGCAACTGCAGAAGAACTGAGAAGAAGCACAACCTAGTGAATAGAGTACAAAACTGGGAGTCAGAAATACCTGGGTTCTAATCCCAGCTGCATCACTTGTCCATTGGGCGACCCTGAGCAAGTCACAAAAATTGCTTGGGCCTCAGTTACCTCATCTGTAAACTGGGGATTAAGATAAGTGAGCCCCATGTGGGACAGGGACTGTGTCCAACCTGTGTCCAACGCTTAGTACAGAGCTTGGCACATAGGAAGTGCTTAACAAATACCACTAAAAAAAACAAAAAAAACAAATTTACGTGAAACTTGGATCCTTTTTTAGACCCCTGGGAGAAAAAATAGGACTAATCCCCGCAAATCAAAAATGGATTCCATGATGGTCAGGTTTCTCGGCAAAAGAGAAGCTGAAAAGTTCCACTGCATAGGCCAGTGGTTTGGAATGTGGATGAAGAGGAGCAAGGGTAGGCCTGGATCCTGTTTCAGGCTCTCAAGGTGGTACAAGGCAGCAAGGTGAATCTTCTAAATCCTTGCTAGAGTCAGAAGAGGGTCTGTAAGAGAACTGTAAACTCCTCTGTTAGACTGTAAAGTCTTTGAGGGCATGGATCGTGTCTACCAACTGTATTGTACTTTCCCAGGCCCTTGGTAAGATGCTCTGCATAAACTAATCTCCTAATAAATACCACTGATTGCCTAACATCAGCCACATAACTTCTAGAAAAAGTGAATGAATTTCATATCATCCTTTAGAGAATTCTCTTGGGAGGTGTTTTCATCCTGTCTTTCCTGAAGCATAGCCTAGTGGATAGAGAGTGGGCTTGGGAGTCAGAAGGACCTGGGTTTTAAACCTGAGTCTGCCATTTGTCTCCTGTTTGAGTTCGGTAAGAGAAGTTAGAGGAGAATGGACTCAGCCTATTAGCAACCTACCGCACCATTCCTGGTCATTTTACATCTTCTAGCATGGCTCTAGAGGTCAGAGATCTTGGGTTCCAATTTATTGATATTAATGTCTGTCTCCCTCGTTGGAGGCAGGGGATGGGTCTGTTCATTGTCATATTGTACTCTGCCAAGTGCTGAGTACAATGCTTTGCACCCAATAAGTGCTCAATAAATATGAATGAATGAATGAATGAATGAATGAATGAATGGACTTGCCTGCTGACTGATTTTGGGTTAGTCACAAGCTCTCAGTGCCTCAATTCCCTCATGTGTAAAATGGGGATAAAATACCTTTCTCCCTTGCTCTATGACTGTGAGCTCCACATGGGACAGGGACTGGGTCCAACCTGCTTATATTGTACCTACCCCAGCACTTAGTATAGTGCCCAGCACATAGTAAGCATTTAAGAAATACCACAGATATTATATTTACATTAGGTATGCCAATGAAATGATGCCAAAAAGAACAGAGATCTTACCTTGAGGAATAAATAATGCCCAGACCTGAAAGCAAGGGGTTTATCTCATCTGGTCCATCCTGAAGAGCCAGTGGTAAAACTATTGCCAGGGCAGCCAATTAAAGTGGACTAGAGCCCATCGTTTAATGGGCCTTTCCAATCGAACACAACTCTGCTGCAAACAGAAACAAAACCAGGCAGAAAGCAACTCTGAAATTCTCAAAAGAGAGTCATCCTGATGATCACCAAAGCCACCAAGACATAAGAATGTGTTAAGCAACTCCACAGGGCCAAATCTATCATTGGCTGGAAAACCTATGCAAGAGAAAAATTGTACGTCTTTGTGCATCTATCTATACACGTAGATGCACACAGACGTACAATTTTTCTCTTGCATAGGTTTTCTTGCACAGATATGTATACATATGTACATGCAAATATATGCATACCCCGCCACACACAAACACACACCTTCAGATGATTATGAAATACTTTTCAGAATAAGTAAAATGTGATCTACTGACAAGCAGCCAGAAAAAGACCTAGGCTAAATTTATCGGTCTACCCTGGACAACTCTACTGTCAAAGATCTCCACTTGTGATACAGGTTTAAATGCTGTCAGATTTCTGCTAATTAGGCCGCACACAATCTAATCAGTACTATTTTCTGAGCATCCGCTGAACGTTCTGTGGGTCTTCTGTATGCAGAGCACTATAATAAGCGTGAAATGCTGTGAACGTCCATTGTACTAAGTGTGCGAGGTGTACAACAGACGAAGAAGACACAATATCAGCTGATGTGAAAATAGAGACCAAGAGGCTGCTATGCCCTTTGGGAGAGTGACAGAGAATGATGCCACTGTAGCATAAGGTTCAGCTTAAATGGAAGTTCTTTAACGTAAATATAGTTTCCATCCACCCTTTTGATATAGCTATATGGCCTTGCTGGTGATCTAGTGGAAAGGGCACAGGTTTGGGAATTGGCAGACCTGAGTCCTAGCCCCAACTGTAAGGGAACGTTTCTGGAAGCTACAGCAGCTACTCTTATTCACTTCAGCACCAGCCAACCTTTCTTGCATACATTCTCTGCCAACATCGGGCCATTGATTATCTAATCCAACCTGCAACTTTGCTGAGGGTACCTGTAGGTTGGAGTCCATAAATGCAGGTTTCCGGGTCTCTAGTGCTAGTATACATGAAAATCCTACATTCATCATTTTTAAAACATTTTTAAGGAGCTTCCAGATATCTTGGGCTTCTTTTTTTTTTGGTATTTGTTAAGCAGTGCCAGACATGGTACTAATTTCCGCCGGTAGATATGAGATCATCAGATTGAACAAAGTCCCTTTCCCACATGGGGCTCACAGTCTAAATTGAAGGGAGGAGGATTCAATCCCCATTTTACAGATGAGAGAAGTGAGGTACAGAGAAGTAAAGTGATTGCCCAAGATCACACAGCAGGCAAGTGGTGGAGCCCAAATTAGAACTCAGGTCCTCTCACTTCCAGGCCTGTGCTGTTTCCACTGGGCCAAGCTGCTTTTTTATCTATTTGAGGTTGTTCTAGTGCCCCAAATTTCTTCAACGCTGTTTTCCTAAAGTTCATTTTCTTCATTTGGTTGAGTGGTTGTTTATGCCCAAAATGGAAATCCACATCTTTAAGATTCTGAAGACTGTTGCATAACAGAATATTAACACCAACAAAAGTGGAAATGCATATGGTACAGTAATCCCCCTCTAATGCTTACAGATGCATTCTTAAGATTGCTAGTTATAAACAAGATTGGCATGTGAGAACTATTATTTCAATGGGAGGAAAGGAAACGCTAAGAGAATAACCCTCCCCACTGAACTCCTTTATTGCTCCCATTCATACATATAGTCATGAAGTTAATGCAAACTTATGTCACAGTAGCGCTCAGCTGCAGAACTGATGATAGAGAATGTTCCCTGAAAAGAACTACTGAATTGAGCTCTGGAAAAGTTATTTTGAATATCCACAATTCCTTGTCATGGCCTCTGATTTTTTTTTTTTTGCTTGTCAGCATCTGTTGTTTGCAGCTATCTCCTTGAGGGTGAATCTGACTTATTCGAAGATCTGGAACTCAAAATGTTAATATCTAAGAAACTAACAAAAATGCTATTAATAAACTATACACGATTCATAAGTGAGACTCTATTCAGTTTTTGTCAACATACGGTAAACAGAAGACAAATTTGAAAGAATGAGGACAAATACAAGACAGAAAAACTAAAAATATTTCTTTCAGACTGGTGAAAACATTTATGTCTGTATAATTCCTGTAAGCCAAAAAGCAGATGTGTTGGTATCGGAACCAGGATGTCATTTACCAGAGCAGAATACCAAGATGTCTTTTTCTCAATTGTTTCTGTCTACAACTAATAAAGGCAAAAGCCGATTTTCTAAAACATATGCATATATCGATGCCAGTAATGAAATAAACACATAAACTTTCCCCATCTATTGGCTTCTGTCAAATTTCCTCTGTTTGCTTTCCCATTCAGAGATAAAGTTAGTCTGAGGAAAGACCTCTGTTGCTCCTATTAAAAGAATTATTCTGCTGCTACTGCTACCAGCACTATCCAATTTATACTTTACAGCCGTGCCACAGGATAGAAGAAGAGAACTCAATACCTCTCTCTACTTCAACCCCATATTTAATCTGTGGCCAGTGCTGAGAGTTTTTCATCCACAACATTTCCCAGATTTGCCTGTTTCTCTCCTTTCAAACAGTCACCGTTAGTTCAGGCACTTGTCATAGCCCAGCTTGACTACTTCAGCCTCCTCCTCACTGATCTCTCTGCCTTCTAGTCTCTTTTCTCTCCAGCTCCTTCCCCTAATCTTAGTGTATTCACCCAAGTGCTTATTTAGTACAGTGTTCTGCACAGTCAGAACTCAGTATAGAGCACTGATTGACAAGAATTAGTCAATCTTATTTAAGTATCTGCCTTCCCCATAAGCTTCAGAGAAGCAGCGTGGCTCAGTGGAAAGAGCATGGGCTTGGGAGTCAGAGGTCATGAGTTCGAATCCCAGCTCTGCCACTTGTCAGCTGTGTGACTGTGGGCAAGTCACTTCACTTCTCTGTGCCTCAGTTACCTCATCCGTAAAATGGGGATTAACTGTGAGCCTCACGTGGGACAACCTGATGACCCTGTATCTCCCCCAGCGCTTAGAACAGTGCTCGGCACATAGTAAACGCTTAACAAACACCAGCATTATTATTATTATTAAGCTCCCCATGGGCAGGGATCATGTCAATCAATTCCACTGCACTGTACTCTCCTAAATGCACCAAACACAGGAAGTGTTCAATAAATACTTTTGATTGATTGATTCTCTGGGAAACTCTTCCAACTCAATAGACTGGGATCATCATGCAAAGTCCTAGGGAAAGTTGTTTGAGAAACGCTACAGGCAGACATCTGCACCCTATAGTCATATACCCAAGAGGACATAGAAACCATCGTAAACCTCTATGCCAAATCAGACAGGCAATATGAACCAGTAGGAAATTCTTAAAAAATAAATTAGAAATGGTCAAGGAAACCAAGGTAATGTATCAGCCGTGAGATCAGGGCTCCCCATAGACATATCAAGACAACATCACAAACAACCAACTCAGACATCTAGTACAAAAACTACACTGTTCTCAGTCCAGCTGCCCTTGGTGGGAAATGTGAAGTAAATGGATGACAGGAGAAGACCCAAAACAGTCTTGGCATCGTCACTTGTCCCAAAGGTGTGGTGATTCACTTTGGAAAGCAGCCTATCAAATGTCCTTAAAAAACCTAAATATGTTATATGCCTGCTGGTGTGTAGTAAATTGAGCATGGGCCTGGGAGTCAGAAGGTCATGGGTTCTAATCCAGGCTCCTCGATATGTCTGCTGTGTGACTGTGGGCTTCAGGCACCTCATCTGTAAAATAGGGATTGAAACTGTGAGCCTCATGTGGGACAGGTTACTGTGTCCAACCTGATTTGCTTGTATCCATCCCAATGCTTAATATAGTGACTGGCACATAGTAAGTGCTTAACAAATATAATTATAATTATTATTATTATGAGTGGTCAAGACCCTGGCAGAGAATACTTGTTCATTCAACTAAATCCCCAAACACTAATTTTTCATTTATTCTGATTCCACCGCTCATGAAGATTTCTATGTCGAACACCACCATTTAGGTGTAAGCTCCATATGGACATAGCATTCATAGCTAAAGATGTCCCTGGATCATTTCAGGTCAAGGGCCCCAAACCTAAAACAGACCCACATAAAATCCCTGGGGGGGGTACCCCAAGTCCTGAGACCCTGACCTTAAAAACCACAAAAGCATCTCCAAACTCTCCTCTAACAATCATCGACTCTAATCTCAGCCTGCTGGTGATAAGATCTGGATCTGGGTTCTAATCCTGACTCCGCCGTTTGCTGGGTGACCTTGGGCAAGTTACTTCACTTCTCTGGGCCTCAGTTACCTCATCAGTAAAGTGGGGATTAACAGTGTGAGCAGCATGTGTGACAGGGACTATCCAACCTGATTAACTTATATCTACCCCAGTGCTTAGAACAGTACTTCGCACACAGGAAGCACTTAGCAAGTACTATAATTATTATATGATCCTTAGGGTTACAGGTATCTAAATGTCACCCAAGGGCCTGAACCCAATCTGTGTGGTGATTCTAAGGGGTGAGGGCAGCCATCTCATGGAAATGCCGAGGTAATTGAGCTGACTTCTCTTGTAAAGTCTTCAAAGTTCTGCCCACCTTCTTCTGGGCAGTGTTTCAACCTTGCCCGCACAATTCCTGTCTTGCAACATATTTCCATTGTTTCCATGGATTTTAATAATCCCCCCCTGAAAATTTGGCATTCTTGAAATGCTTGGGTGGATGCGCTCATAAGAATGACTGGTTTAGGGGGATTGGTCAGTCAGAGCAATTTCGATTCATCTTCGATTTGAAAGATGGAATTGTAAATCCTGCATTTATTATCGTGGGAAGGCCTCAAGTTCCTTGGCAGCAAAGCACTGTACAAATAAACGGCATTGAGTCCAAGTTGAGTAAAGGGCAGCTCTCTTGGGAAAACAGCTTTGGCTTCAAGTTGCTACAAAGGGAGCTCCCCAGTGGGGGACGGAGGAAGCCCGGAACAAGTCATAAGTTCCTCTCTACATTGAAAGTTCATTGTGGGCAGGGAAGGGAATCTGTTTATTGTACTCTCCCAGGCGCTTAGTACAGTGCTTTGCACAGGGTAAGTGCTCAATAAATACATCTGAATGAATGAAGTTGTCCTTATGGGGTGGGGGCTGCTCACATGGGGTCGTTGCTTCCTTTGCTTTTTGGCCTAGTGGAAAGAGAGTAGGGTTGGGAGTCAGAGGACCTGAGTTCTAATCCCAGCTTCTCCATATGTCTGCTGTGTGACCTTAGGCAAGTCAGTTCACATCTCTTGCATCTCAGTTAACTCATCTGTAAAATGGAGATTAATACTGTGAGCCCCCCGAGGGACTGGGACTGAATCCGACCTGATTAGCTCGTAGAACAGCGCTTGGCACATAGTAAATGCTTAACAAATACCACAATTATTATTATTATCCGGTCAGGGATAGGGAAAGGGAAGTGAGCAGAAGGAGAGTTAAGGGGTGAAACTATGTCAATGTGGTTCTACTCTTAAACCACTCCCTTTCTACAGGGGAAGCAGCATGGCATAGTGGATAGAGCATGAGCCTGGGAGTCAGAAGGTCACGGGCTCTAATCCCGGCTCCATCATTTGTCTGCTGTGTGGCCTTGGGCAAGTCACTTCACTTCTCTGGGCCTCAGACCTCATCTGGAAAATGGGGATTGAGATTGTGAGCCCCACATGGGACAGGGACTGTGTCTAACCCGATTTGCTTGTGTCCATCCCAGCACTTAGTACAGTGCCTGCCACATAGTAAACATTCATTCATTCATTAAATTGCATTTATTGAGTGCATATTGTGTGCAGCGCATTGTACTAAGTGTTTAGAAAGTACAAATCAGCAACAAACAGAGACAATCCTTGCCCAACAACGGACTCACTCTAGAAGTGGGGAGGCAAACATCAAAACAAGTAAACAGGCATCAATAGCAACATATAAATACACAGAATTATATATATATATATATACATCATCAATAAAATAAATAGAATAATAAATACGTACGTACATACATAAGTGCTGAGGGGCAGGGAGGGGGATAGAGCAGCGGGAGTGAGTCGGTGTGATGGGGAGGGGAGGAGGAGCAGAGGAAAAGGGAGGCTTAGTCTGGGAAGGCCTCCCGGAGGTGAACTTTCACTTAAATGCCATAATAATAATTATTATTATTATTATTATTATTACAGGGCCAGAGCTGATCCAGCCCCATTTCAAATGTCTGAGCTGCTCACAGGCAGAGCCTGGGGCCTGGGTTAATTGCCCCCATCGACTGCTCCCAGGGAGAATCTGGGACAATTGCCCCGATTAGTCCTACCATCGGGAATCAAAGGTTCGTTGGAAGTTACCTGACGGTATGTAACTGTTCGATATGAAAGAAAAGTTCGGGGTTTTTAATTGTACCGCTAATCACTAACGGATTTGAAATGGCTATAAGGTTCTCTCCTTGGTCTAATACTGCCTCCTGGAGGGGCTACTGAGCAAGTTCTCTTCAGAGAAAAGCTGCCCCAGAAAACCAACATAAAAATACTAATTTCTACTGAGAGCAGGTACAAAGGGAAACAAATAATAGTCTGCTCAAGTCACATCATCCAAAAAAATTTTCACATTTGCTGGGGCCTCGGCTAGAACTGCCAATGGCTCCGGATGAGTGTGCATGAGTGGCTCTGTGTCAGAGCAAAGAATGTGCGAGGTGAGTTAGCGGTGAACAAGGAGTAAATCTTTCTGCACCCTAACTCCAACCTCTCTCATAATCCTCCCACCAAACATTTTAGAGGTCTTTTCCAGCCTACCCTCAGAAACAACTCCAACCACATCCATAACCTAGTATATTCCCTTGTTCTGGTTAATAGTCACAAGTTCAATTTTTAAAAAATCAGAGGCAGAAAAATCATTAGATTTGCCCAGCCAGGCTCCCTTAATGATTTGTTATCTGAAAAGTACTTTGTATACTAAATCTTTAGACTTGGAAGGACAAATGAGCAAACTTAAAATTTCTGTGGAGGTTTTAAGGAGAAACTGGAAAACAGATTTGAACAGGCACTGTTGAAGGAATTTGGTCAATCTTGGTAAAATATGCCCATTATGTATTTCAGCCTAATATATTACTGGGCTGAAATGCTAATTCTGTAAAAAATTTTGAAGAGCACCCTCCCTCTACCACCACCCCCCAAAACAAATCTCCCAGATGGCTTTGAAAAAACACAGATTGGCCACTAAGCTTAATTTTCTGAATCAAAATGTCAACAATTCCATGAGATGCAATAGACTTCTCTACCTTCTGTCACTCTCATACAAGTTATCCCAATACAAGTTCCCAGATCCCATTCAGTGGTAGGAAAAGGGACAGATAAATAAATGGGCAGACAGGAAGTCTGGATCTTTGGTCACATGGAAGGAAAAGTAGAAAAGGACCCCAGGGAAGAGGAAGTGGGGCAAAAGCAGCATGGCCTAGTGGATAAAGCACAAGCCTGGGAATCAGAAGGCCCTGAATTCTAATCCCAGCTCTGCCACTTGTCTGCTGTGTTACCTTGGGCAAGTCACTTCACTTTTCTGGGCCTCAGTTACCTCATCTGCAAAATGGCAATTAAGACTGTGAGCACTATGTGGGATAGGGATACTGTCCAACCTGATTATCTTGTATTTACTGCAGAACTTAGAACTATGCCTGGACCATAGTAAGCCCTAACAAGTACCATTAAAAAAAAAACCACACGGCCAAGCATATGGTGTGCTGTAGCTTAACCACAGAGAAGTATGGGATGAGCACTTTTTCTGGAATTCTAAGACAGAATTAGGGCTAGAGAAAGCAAAAAATGCCCTACTACTGTATTTCATTTTATGCTTTTTCCTCTTGTGCAAATGTTTACTTGACCTGCTTGCTGCTTTACGCCATATTCTGCTAAATGCTATTTTCTTTCTACGACCCATCATTTCCTAATACCCTAGTTGTCCTTTAGTCCTTCTAAAAATACTTAAGGCCTTTTGAAAAAGAAATGCCCCACAGGTAATGGGCTTTACTTCCACACTTCTTTGAGAAGGCCTTTAAAAACCTGCTTTGATCAAATTGCTTCCTTCAGCCTTAGGTGGCAGATTAGCTCAACCAAACTCAAATTGTTTCCAGTGTCAATTTGGAGGATATTTTTTTTCATGGAGCTGGAACAGTGACTACATTTACAAATGAAAATAGTTTAACATATGAGGAAGTTGTAGCTGGCAATTAGTATTTAGAGTTGAATGTAAGGCTGCAAATCTTATTATTATTGTTGTATTCCTCTCTCAGGTGCTTAGTACAGTGCTCTGCACACACTAAGCCCTCATAAATATAACTGACTGAATGAATGAATGTTTTACAAAAAGCTTGACTGTGTAGCTTTGGGAGAAAATCTTGGTGTTAACACGCTACGGGCAGGCTTGGTGCTGAACGAGAGGAATCCTGGTTCAACAAGACCCCTGTGATGGGAGCCTGAATGAAAATTCATTCACAAACTCAACAGTCTCTCTCTCTCCCTCTCTCTTTCTCACACACACACACCCCCCCCCCCGCCACACCCCCCTTATCAGGATAACTTCTAATAATACTGACTAAAGCCTGAAAACAGCTACTACAAATGTATTTCACCTGGAAAACGTAAATATGAGTCCTCAGGTTCAACACTACCCATCCATGGACTTCAGACTCTAATAAACTAGTCAACGGCTGACCCTCACAATATATTGTGTGTAGAAGATTTGGGTTATAGAGAGAGGTGAAAAATCAGGCCCTGACATTTTAGGACCACATACTGAAATGAAAACTCTGCTTAAAATGGTGTGAAAGCCAAAAAAAACCATCTAAGGAAATGCTTCAAATTTTTTTTTTCCAAAATGGAATCTATTCATCATTAAGAGTGTCAGCAATTTAAACAATGTCAGACCTATAATTCCTAGGAGATCACTACAGGACAACATCTGCCAAGCCTTAAGGAATCCCAAAAGGGCCAGATGTTATGTTCTCTCATAACAGTGTTTACCTACATATTATTTTCCAATTTGGTATTTATCCTAATCCACTAACACCAGATAACGTCTCTCCCCATGCATTCTCAAGGAATTTGAGATTTGGCAGAACTGGCAATCTTGTTTACAATCCGTGGATTTATGTCAAGAGCTTGGAAGTGGGGTATTTTCCACAGAAGGCCCCTTAACATCACGATCTTTCTCCTAGTCTCGGGAATCCTTGTTTGCTAATTTACAGAATGTGGTGCAGTCACGTTCAACACATAAAATTCAGGCTGGAAGTTCTACTGCTAGCTTTGTCGATAACTTGTTTGTGACACCACATAAGACACTTGGCCTCCCAGTGCTTCCGCTTTTTTCCATGTGTAAAATTTTACACATTGATGTGTAAAATGAGGACAGTAAAATGTCAAAAACTGTAAATGCATCTTCAGACTCCAGCAGGCCGGGCCCAGTGCCCTATATTTGTCTGCATATATACAAAAGTAAGTTCAGCCAGCAAGTCATGTTTACTACGGCTTTTCCGGACTATAAAGAAAAGGGTTCTTTGCTGGATTAGTGTGATTGCCTTCTTGCATCGCAGTTGTATTTTTCAAATAAGAATAATGAAATGGCAAGCCTGCCAGGCATGGAAGCCCTCTTTGATTGGAAAACCCATAAAGATTCCCAAGGTGGGATTTTTATGGAGAGCTCAGGAAGGAACAACACTTCAGAGGTGGTCGGAGGAAAGGGTGTATCCTTAAGGCAGAGCTCAAAAAGCGCTCCCATGACACCAGTGTTTGGGAAGATGCGTTGCGGCTTCAAGAAAGAAAACTGCACTGGGGGAAAGGTGGCTTCGAGTGCCATAGCCGCACCGCCCCTGCCTACGGTCGGTCGTTTGCTTCATGCCTTCGCCTCCACACACTTCTTGGCTCACGCCTAAAGTAATTATTTATATTCATGTCCTCCCCCCTTCTAGAACTCTAAGCTCATTATGGGCAGGGAATGTATCTGCTAACTCTGCTGTATTGCACTCTCCCAAGTGCTTAGGACAGTGCTGTTCACATAGGAAGCACTCAATAAATACCACTGATTTATCGATTGAAGTAATGGGACCAGGACTTGCCCCTCGTTTCTGAAGGGAGACATCATCATCATTTAACTGAGCCATTGCCAGCACTGAGTAAACCAACAGAGAGATACTTAGTATGACGCAAATAAATTTCTCATCATGGAATTGCAGAACATTTCATAAAAATGTGATCACCATTTGCCCAGAAGGAAAAATGGCATGACTGAATACTAGGGGACCAGACACAGAGTTGCTGTTGTGGTGTTTGGAACTGTCCTCCGGAATGGGGGGGGGGGGGGGGCTCCCACTGAAGCTAGGAGGGGGGGTCGAGGGGGTGGGGTGTGTTCAGGATAAATTAACAGAAGTGACAATCACAGTTGAGGCAAATATATGAAATTCATTACCAAGGTCCAAAATATCAGTCAGTTCAAGGGAGATTTGGTTAAATTATTGAACATGGGGTTCACGATGGAATTCCAAACAGACAGAAGTGCAGAGGCACTACGATTATACCTTTCGGGCTTCCCTGATTGGAGCCACTCTCCTCTCCCGTTTACATCACAATAATTTCCCAGTTGGCACTCTTCATTGATTCCATGAAAATAGAGTATTAACAGGAAGATAAACATAATATAACTTCCCATTGACAATAATGGAAAGTAAACTGATACATTCCAAAGATAAAAAAAATTGATCAAAAAATAGAAATATATTCAAAACAGAAAAAATGCTACAAATATGGTTATACGGTCAACTAGCTATATGTATAAAACTGCAATAAGATTTTGCATTCAATTTTTATGTGCCCATACAAAAATATTTAATTTTTAAAGTGCTTTCTTTCACATTCTAGTTAGCCAAAAGATACTCTGAGTTAACAGAATCAAGATCTAGCATTAGGTGCTTGGGAAAGTACAATATAATAGAGTTGGTAGATGCAATCCCTCCCCACAAGGAGTTTACAGTAAACTGTGTACAAAACATTGTTCCAAGAGCTTGGGGCGGTTTGATATAAAAGAGCATGTATTCTGGACACGAGTAGGTTACAATCGAAGACACCCTAACAAAAACCATTAAAAAGGGGGGAAGATAGACATAAATTAGGGATATGTACCTAAGTGGTGTTCTTTTATGCCATGAATCGATGCCTTATTGTGGCAGGAGAGCTTGCGTATGCTGATGAAACTTAGAGCTATAATAATGATAATAATTATGGTATTTGCTAAGTATTTACTCTGTGCCAAGCACTGCTTTAAGCACTGGGGTAGATACAAGATAATCAGGTTGTCCCACACTGGGCTCACAGTCTTAATCCCCATTTTATAGATGAGGTAACTAAGGCACAGAGAAGTTAAGTGGTTTGCCCAAGGTCACACAGCAGACATGTGGCAAAGCCAGGATTAGAACCCACGTCCTCTGACTCTCAAGCCCATGCTCTTTCCACTAAGCCACATTGCTTCTCTATGCCACATAGGGCTACCCATAATGGAAAGGTCTAGACTGAAGCATTAGAAAAAGTCGATTCACCTCTGCTGGACAGCAGCAGCATGGGAAAGAGTGAAAGGCGGACTATCAAGTGATCAGAACATTGATCAAAGACAACAGCAGAGACTCAGATTTTTACTGCATGGAAAAAGGCAATGGCAAGCCACTTTCGTATCTCTACCAAGAAAACACTATGGATACACATAGCAGAACGACTTTACATCAGAAGATGGGACGTTCTGAAGAGGGTGAGCCTATGGAGTCACTAAGGGTTGGAAACAACTCGACGGCATTTTAAGAAGAAATAAAAAATAATAATATACATCATTTGTGCCTGGGAGCCATGCTCCCCGCAATGTTAAACCAAAAGCCACCATGTTACGTAAATGTTTTAAAAGCATAACAGAAGCCTATGTAATGGCCGAAAGAACGATGGATGATGCCCAGATAATATGAGGCTAGTAAAAATAATAATAATAATTGTGGTATTTGTTAAGCACTTACTATGTGCTAGGCACTCGTCTAAGTGCTGGGATAGATATAAGATAGTCGGATTAGACACAGTCCCTGTCCCATAAAGGGCTCACAGTCTTAATCCCCATTTTACAGATGAGGGAACTGAGGCACAGAGGAAGTGAAGTGACTTGCCTAAGGTCTCACAGCAGACAAGTGGCAGAGCCTAGATTAGAACCCAGCTCCTTCCGACTCCCAAGCCTGCACTCTATCCACTCAGTCATGCTTCTTCTCATCCACTTCTCAGCCTCACCAGCTTCGGGCCGTGAACTTCGGGCACTGTGCCCATATGTTACACTCATGTAGTGTGGAAAAGGAATATCTGTGCTGGGGAAATAATCAATCAATTAATCATATTTATTGAGTGCTTCCTGTGTGTACAGCACTGTACTAAGCACTTGGGAAAGTAACAGAGTTGGCAGGCGTAATCCCTGGACACAACGAGTTCACAGTCTCAGTTTCCTCTACAGCACTCCCTTCCCTCTCCTTCAACATGAATGTGTACTGCCATTTAAGTATAACAGTTCGCGGCCCAAGTGATCTGTAATAACTCAAGAAGAAATTGCAAAAATTGTATGAAACAGACTATTATCCCATAAAAACACAAGAGGGCGCACAAGTCATTTTTTTTTTTTTAGGGAGAGCAAAAACCAAGACGCAAACATGAGTCAGGAAAATGTAATTTTTTTGCCCCCAACTATAAACTCACATAATTAAATAAGCTGAACAACTCTCACTGCCCCAGAAGAATCTTTATGCAGACATATGTGGAGTTTTATCTCGATAGGGAAATTGAGAAGTCCATTTTATTATAATACTTAAGGAAAAATGCATTTGGGATCAATTAATAGAGGAAAAAAACCCCTTCGCGTGAAATTCTTCAAGAGCCAAAAACTATTGCTTCATCAAAAATAAAATGTCTTACATTAGCATTTCAGTTTACTTTGAATTCTTTGTTTATTGTAACGAATACAAAGTAAAGCTTCGGGAGAATAAAGAGTGTGAATCACTTTTTCCTACTCCCAGGCAATTACTTTCTCCTTTTCAAAAGTCAACTGACTGTCAAAATATTTTTTAATTTTCAAGTTCCATTAAAGCCTTTGCACTGGATGATATGAATTGAAACAAACTTTACATAAACAATCGCTGTCAATTAAACCAAGTAAATGACAATCGAGCTTGCTATTGGAAGATGCCAAGCCAAACTGACCAAAGAGGAGAGTAGGGTGGCCGCTGAGGGCACAAAAGCATACACTCCCTTCTGCTGATTCTCATCTTCAGGCGCGCATTCATTCATTCATTCATTCATTCATTCATTCGTATTTAATGAGTGCTTACTGTGTGTAGAGCACTGTACTAAGTGCTTAGAAAATACAATTCAATTCAAGCAACAATGCAATGCAAAGCATGAAGCTGTCCCAAGGACTCAACGCACGCATCGGTACTTTGTAAAAATTCCCAGGTACCAAGCTCATCTCCAGTTGGACCCCTGACGCTCTCCACTAGTTCAGGGCTGGGGGTTCCCTTTCAGGTCCCTGTGAACCCAAGGGCTACTTCCCAGCTGCTAGAATCGGGGTCAGGAGCTGAAGTTTGCAGTTTTGCAACACTGCTAAAATCTGCCCTATCCTCTCCATCCAAAATGTTACCATGTGAATCCAAGCACTTATCCTATCCCACCTTGTTTACTGTGTCTGGCTCCTTGTTGTTGACATCCCTGCCTCCCATCTCTCCCCACTCTGCTGCCCACATCATTTTTCTCTGAAAATGCTCAGGACATGTTTCCCCATTCCTCAAGAACCTCCAGGGGTTGCCCATTCACCTGCACAACAAACAGAAACTCCTCACCATCAGCTTTAGAGTCCTTAATCACCTTGTCTCCTCCCACCTCACTTTGCTGCTCTCCTTCTACAACCCAGTGCGCACGTTTCACTCCTCTAATGCCAACCTTCTCACTCTACCTCATTCTCATCTATCTTGTGGCGGACCTCTTGCCCAGGTCGCACCTCTTGCCTGGAACACCCTCCCTCCTCATATCCTACAATGACTCTCCCCACCTTCAAAGCATTATTGATGGTACATCTCCTCCAAGGGGCCTTGCCTAAGTCCTCTTTTCCTCTTCTTCCACTCCCTTCTGGGTCAACCTGACTTGCTCCCTTTAGTCACCTCCCCTACACCAGCCCCAAGGTACTTATGTTCATATCCATAATTTATTTTTATTAACGTCTATCTCCCCCTCTAAACCATAAGCTCGTGGTGGACAGGTCTGTTACATTGTTCTCTCCCAAGGGCTTAGTACAGGGCTCTGTGCATGGTAAGTGCTCAATAAATACATAAAGACACATTCCTGAAAACAACTCTGGCTAACAAGAGCAGAAAATCCGCTTGCTGTTGGCCCAAGTCTTAGGGCATATTTCACTCGCTGAACTCTAGCCCACTTATCCACTCACTGCATGCCCTGTCCAAGTGGGCACTAGACTGCAGGCACAAGAGAGTGGGAGTTGCGGGGGGGGGGGGGCGGTGCACAAACCCTTATCCCACCAAATCCCACGCTGGGAAGCAGCGTGGCTCAGTGGAAAGAGCATGAGCTTTGGAGTCAGAGGTCATGAGTTCAAATCCCAGCTCTGCCACTTGTCAGCTGTGTGACTGTGGGCAAGTCACTTAACTTCTCTGTGCCTCAGTTCCCTCATCTGTAAAATGGGGATTAACACTGTGAGCCCCATGTGGGACAACCTGATTCCCCTGTGTCTACCCCAGCGCTTAAAACAGTGCTCTGCACATAGTAAGCGCATAACAAATACCAACATTATTATTATTATCAACATAATCAATTTCTTCATGCTGGTTCTCTGCCCTAAGTCTCAGGCCCAAGGCTTGTCAGTTATTTTCAATGGGAGACCCCATGTAGCTGCATGAATTATTCTTATTATTATTATGGCATTCATTAAATGCTTACTATGTGTCCAACACCGTTCTAAGTTCTGGTGTAATTCATTCATTCATTTACCAGTATTTATTGAACACTTACTGTGTGCAAATCACTGTACTAAGCGATTGGAAGAGTATGATATAACAATAACATACACATTCTCTGCCCACAACGAGCTTACAGTCTAGTGGGAGAGATGGACATTAATATGAATAAATAAACTACAGATAAATACATAAGTGCTGTGGGGCTCGGAGGGGGTGATGAATAAAGGGTGCAAATCAGGGTGAGGCACAAAGGAGTGGGAGAAGAGGAAAGGAAGGCTTAGTCAGGGAAGTCCTCTTGGAGGAGATGGGGCTTCAATAAGGCTTGGAAGGAGGGGGGAGAATAACTGTCTTTTGGATATGAGGAGTTGTACTGGTACTTAAATACAAGTTAATCAAGGCAGACATAATCCCTGTCCCACAAGAGGCTCACAGTTTAAGCAGGAGGGAGACCAGGGTTTTTTAAATTTTTTTTTAATGGCATTTGTTAAATGGTTTCTAGGCACCAGACTCTGTACTAAGCAATGGGGTAGATACAAGCTAATCGGGTTGAGCGCAGTCCCTGTCCCACATGGGGTTCACAGTCTTAATCCTCATTTTATAGTTGAAGAAAGCGAGACATAGAGAAGCTGTCATCCTCTAAGTTCCTAGCACTCCTTTAAAATCAGCATTTTTCCTCTATTACTTTAAAATGTATTATTACACTTTGAAGAAAACCTCTCATATTAGGTTCTCTTGAGCGGAATTTCTTACTGCTGAGATCCAAACCTCTATTTTTAAGAAACAATAGATTTCCTCCTTTTCCAGAGTGAAGGGGAAGGGAAAAAAAAAACCTGCTACAAAAAATGCAATCAAAAAAGCAGATGACTTGTATCGCAAATGCAAGTTCTTTGGAGGGACAAGGAAGATGGACACAAAGTACTGTAAAATGTTATTGGAATTATCTCTCTTTTGGGAAAAAATAACCCAGTGAGATCACTTTTTCAATAGAAATCTCTTTTTGGGCAGGGAATGTGTCTGCCAATTATATTCTATTTAGTCTCCCAAGCACTTAGTACAGTGTTCTGTACACAGTAAGCACTCAATAAATACCACTGATTATCATTAACAAAAGTAAATTGCTCCATAATTTGCTCTTCAAAATAGAAAGGAATAAATCCCAAATGCTTAAACTGAAAAGAAAGGGGAAAAAAACCCATTTCAGTCAGGGGGAATGGGTCAAATGCCACATTATTTAAAAACTAAACAAACTTTCGTTGGTCATACTAGGGAATATGGCAGAATTGATCAGACATGCATTTAGTTGACAGAGGGAAGTTTACACTAGCTGCTACTGACCTATGCAACAGAAATCTCTCTGTCCTTTTTAGCTGTAGGGCTGTTAAAAGCCTTGGATTTTCTTCTTTATTGCCCTACCCGTCCCCTTCTCCAGCCTCCTTTTAACCCATTCTCCCTGCGGCTTACCTGTCTTCCCTATCCCAGATCTAAAACTTGCAACCCTGTAGCTCTGGGAAGCTCCCGCACCTAAGACTCCAAAGGAATCAGCGTGGTGGAGAGAGTGAAAAGAGAAGGGAGGACGGGACAAGTTTGGGTTTCAGGAGACTGACGTGCATGTAGACGAGATGCAGATTTAAAGGAGAAGAGTAAGTAGAGCCGGTGGCAAGTAGGGAGAGGGCAGCGGAAGTAAAGAAAATAAAAGTTTAGTAGTTTACCGGGGCAACAGCAGGCAGCCATTGGGAGATTTCCATTTTGCTGGCCAACGGCAGCCATCATACAAGCCCAGGAAACATGGAACCAGATGATGGGGGTCCCATTTTCAGATCCTGCAGAGGGTCCAAGAGTCTGGGCCCTTAAAGAGCCATCCAGTTTGTCAGCCCTATGATGTTTAGCCACAGCTCAAAGTTTCTCACAATGATGTGCCACAGTTGACGATGCCTGGCTAACCCTTTTGCCTTCACTATCAGAGCACAGGCTGGCTGTGGCAAATACCCAGGTTGATTTAACCTATCAAGGTAGTCAGGTTTGAAGACACAAGGGTCTTGAAAGTTTACGTTTAGGGGATGAGGGGGAACACTATTCCAACTCAAATTATTTCACGCACCCTTGAAAGCAACGACATAACTACACAAGTGCTAGTCCTCCTTGACATCTGTGCTCTGGAAGCAAACACTTTTCATTCAATAGTATTTATTGAGCGCTTACTATGTGCAGAGCACTGTACTAAGCGCTTGGGATGAACAAGTCGGCAACAGATAGAGACAGTCCCTGCCGTCTGACGGGCTTACAGTCTAATTGACGGGCTTACAGTCTAAACACCAAATAAGGCCTAGGAATGATTACAAAGAGCTCACCTGTGTCAGCTAAGCACTATAAGGATGAAAAAAGGTGACATTACAAACCAAGCATTACCTGGCAATCCCTACAGATAATCAAAGATATGCATCGATCGTACAGATTTTTAAGACATCTCCTATGCAGCACACTAACAAAGCACTGTTTTGTCCCAGTGCGTACATATACACACATGGAGTTAACACCCTCCATCATGGCCTAGTGGAAAGAGGTCGGGACCTAAGATCTAAACCTGGCTCTGTCACTTGCCCATAAGCAACTCATTTAACTTCTCTGTGCCTCAGTTTCCTCACCTGCCAAATGGGGATTCAATACCTGTTCTCCCGCCTACTTGGACTGGAGCCCCGTTTGGTCCAGGGGCTGTGTCTGACCTGATTATCTTGCAACTACCCCAAGTGCTTAATAGAGTTCCTGGTGCATATAAAGTGCTTAACGAATGCCTCGATTATTATAGTGCTGCCTTTAAGGCTGCTGTATGCCAAAATGTAATACCCCAAATCTACAGAAAACAATCTTCTAGAAAACATACATCCGTAATTCAAACACCACACACTTCTAGTGGAATCTGTTTTCAACCTTAAAACATCAAGGTGGTTTTCTTATGCAATAGGAATATGTGAAATATCTGATGAGCGCAGTCATATCCCCACAATTTGGAGAAGCGGGGGAGTTCCCCCTTTTGATTGTTTTCCTAAACTGCCCATGGGCAGGGTCTCCTTGGTGCTTACAAGTTTATGACTACCAACTGTGGAAACCTCTCTCATTACCAATTACCAAGTGTTCTCACTAGCTCTCAGACTTTTTATTCTGAGGATGGCAAGGATGTCCACTGGTGTTTGCATTAATACTATCCCTCTGCCAGATAATTAAACTTCTTTGATCTTCTTCTCCTTCTTCTATGGCACTAATTGGGTGCCTACTGTGGGCAGAGCCCTGAACAAATCTTTGGGGAGAGAATAATAATAATAATGATGGTATTTGTTAAGCATTTAATATGTGACAGGCACTGTACGAAATGCTGGGATGGATACAAGTAAATCGAGTTGGACACAGTCCCTGATGCGTGTGGCTTGCAGGCTCAATCCCCATTTTACAAATGAGGTAACAGCTTCAGAGAAGTGAAGTAACCTGCATAAGGTCACAGAGCAGTCAAATGGAGGATCTGGAATTAGAACCCATGACCCTCTCACTCCTAGGCTGGTGCTCTATCCACTATGGCATGCTGCTCAAAAAAAAACATAATTATGGCATTTGTTAAGCGCTTACTACTTGCCAACCACTGTTCTAAGCATTGGGGTAGATACAAGGTAATCAGGTTGTCCCACATGGGGCTCACATTTTACAGATGAGGTAACTGAGGCCCAGAGAAGTTAAGTGACTTGCCCAAGGTCACATAGCAGACAGGTGGAAAACAATACGACCACAGAGTCAGTAGACAGGTTCCCTGCCTCCAGGTCTTACTCTCTGAGTCTAGAAGGAATCTTACTGTCTAGAAGGTGATCACTGAATACGACGTCTGACTGGTCCTTTGATAAATAAATGAAAAAAAATTTTGTTTCACTGGTCCTCTATAAGTGTCTCTAAATTCTCTACCGAAATGTTGGTTTGTGAATTTCAATAAAGAAAACTACCACAGAACCAAAGTGGACCAAACACAAGACGGAGTCTTGTTCTAATTGTTTCAAAAGAAGAAGGCAACTAGAGACACTGACTCCCCACTGGAGTCAAGACCTCAGGAACTGAGGAAGGAAAATAAAAATAGTCCATTTTTGGAAACTTAACATACTTTGTATTCAAATATAATTGAAAACTATATTATAGTTTAATACTATATTTACTTCTTTGCTGCATGGGGGGTGCTAAGTGATAGTACAGTGCTCTGCACATAAGGTGCTCGATAAATACCATTGATGATGCTAATAGAATATTCGGAGGCTCAAGTCCCTCTCCCACTGGGGCATTGAAAAAAAAATCTGCATATCTTTCAAAATGATTTTTTTTTCACAGAGATTTCTCAAATATTTGCATCTTAAAGCCTAATCAATCAATCAATCAATCAATCGTATTTACTGGGAGCTTACTGTGTGCAGATCACTGTACTAAATGCTTGGGACTCTAATGGAATATCATATCAAAAAATGGAGTCATTTAATAAACAGATTCTGCCCTTCTTGAATAGAATTTATAAATAAGTGATATCTCCATGAAAATGGTGACTGGCGGTGGCAACTGACTCAGAAAATTCTCAAGGGCAGCAGCATCAATATAATAGCATTCCCCTGGAAAAAAATGCCACCTCACTAAAATTTGCCATGCTTGGAAAGGGCCTAGGTAATATCTGTCGGAAATCCACCACTGCTCATAACCCATTCATCGGTATAAATACTCCATAGACTTCATTACGGTTAGAAGCTGGTTGCCACTTTGTCCCAGCCTTCTACCTGATACTCTCCTAAAGGACACGCCGCCTTTCTTCATTTGCTTTTCTTCTTTCCTTCTTGCTTTTCAAGGTATACTTTAGGAAAATAAATATTTTGACTTTCCTTGGAACTTCTGTCTCTCCTGAATGTCATATGAATTCATTTGATGCTTCTCTTAGACACTTTAATTAGCAATAAACTCACTTGGTGAGCACCACAAACAATTTCTCTGAAGACTCTAGACTATAAGCTCGTTTGGGCAGGAAATGTGTCTACCAACTCTCCCAAGCACTTAGGACAGTGCTCTGCACATGCTAAACACTCACTAAATAATTGGACTGATTGATTTTTATTTTTCTATTGGTGTATTTTGGACAGTGTATTACCTAGATATCTTAGTACACGATAAAGAGATGTATATTATCAACAGAGTTCAACAGAAATAAAATAACCACAGAAAAAATTATTCATCAGAGAATGAATAAAGTGAAAAGAACCATTTTAAGAAACTGGTTTTCACCAGCATCAACTCCCATTAGATTTCATTCTAAATTGTTTCATTTTGTTTTGGACGTTTTTTTTTAATGGCATTTGTTAAGCACTTACTCTGTGCCAGGCACTCTACTAAGTTCTGGGGTAGATACAAGCTAATTAAGTTGGACACAGTACCTGTCCCAAATGGGGCTCACAATCAATCCCCATATTGCAGATGAGAGAACTGAGACGCAGAGAAGTGAAGTCACTCACCCAAGGTCACACAGCAGACAAGTGGCAGAGCCAGAATTAGAACCCAAGTCCTTCTCACCCCCAGGATCCCTGCTCTATCCATGCTGGAGAACATGCTAAGCAAATAAAAAGAGCTAACAAAGAAAACATGAATAAGACGAAGAAGAAGAAATAAAGGCGGTAGGGATGATGAAGACAAATGACAGAATGGAATCGAGGAAGGCAATAACGGCGAGATTTTATCTGGAAAAAAAAGCTGGGCCTACCCAGGGTAAAAAGTAATGGTGTTTAGAAATTTTTCACAGAACTCATTTTGTCTTAACAACACTCACGGTATCCAACTCAAGAGCCAGTTAACCTCACGGGGTTGTTATTACTACTCTGCATAGTGATGGATCACTGGTATGAAAGCAGCCTTCAAGTAAGGTCCAATAAAATAGGAAGAGCGCACATACACAGAAAAAATTTTAAGTGTGGTTATGCGAAAGGCAGATTATTTCAAAACACAGGAAAGACTTATATTCACCAGGTATGCCAATACCCAGGAGAAATCATGCTGTCATTCATTGAAGAATATAGCAGTTTGAGGTTCCTACCTTTGGCCATTTGGGATTTAGAAGTCGGGCTTTGATTGCATCATCCAGAGCCTTGTCATACTGTTGGGTTTTCATGTAGGCGGCGGATCTATTGCTGTATAAGATGCAGTTCTGGGGGTCAACACCGAGAGCTTCGTCATACAAAACGATGGCCGTGTGGAAATCTCCATCGTGACAGGCTTGATTACTCTGGCGAACTTTTTCCACAAATTCAGCTTTACTCAACATTGGTTCATCAGGGCTTCCTCCACCAAAAGGCTTTGCTCCAAAAAGAGATATCTACAAATAGAAAATTTGCTTTCTTACAGATCTTCTGGATCACTCAAAAACAGAACTCAAGACCTCGTTAGGCTCGGACTTGGGCGAACTAAATTCCTTCAGCTTTCTGGCATATAAGCCACTTCAGCACTGATGGGGATTTGCTATTTGTGAATTTAATTGATTGCTTGCTTTTATTTTCACCATCTGTATCTTTTCCAACTTCTGTTTTTATCATTTTTATCTATGACGTGGGTGTCATTAGCAGTGATCTTTTCAGACATTTATCTCCCTATCCTAGTTTTTGGAGCACATCACTGCCTTCTTCAAAAATCCCTAACGTCCCCCCAATGCTTTTCATATAAAGCCAAAACTTCGGACTATTGTTTTTCAACTTCTTCACCATGTAGCATCCTCTAACAACAGTAATATCAACAGTATTTACTGAATGCTTACTGTGTGCGGATCTTATCCTAAGCTCTTGAAAAAGTACAACATAACAGAGTTGGTAGGCTCATTTCCTGCCCAGACAGAGCTTTTGCTTTCTTCTCCCGCTACATTCAGTTCAGAGAAGCAGTGTGGCCTAATGGATGGATCACGAGCTCGGGGGTGGGAAAGCCCTGGGTCCTACTCCTGGCTCTGCCACTCGTCTGCTCTGGGGCCTTGGGCAAGTCACTTCACTTCTCTGTGCCTCAGTTCCCTCATCTGAAAAATGGGGATTAAGTCTATGACCCCTAAATGGAACATGGACTGCGTCCAACCTAATTAACTTGTACACAGCCCGGTGCTTAGGACAGTGTCTGGCACATACTAAGTGTTTAACAAATACCAAAATTATTATCATTATTATTATTATTTAGGGTCATCGTTCTTATCAGGCAAACATCCTAATTGTCTCTTACTCTCCACTGGCCTACCTCTGATTTCCCTCTGCCTGGAACAACCCCCTCCCTTCAGCTTTCCTTCACCTCCACCTCCCTCTCTCCTCCAAAGCCCTCCTAGAAAGTTAGTTCCTCAGCAGCAGTCTCCACCATGGAGGAGGGGAGAGCCTGGAGGCAGAAAGACCATTAAGGAAGTTGTTACAAAGTCCAATGGGGAGATGATGAGACCATGATATCAGGGGGATGGTGACTATCAGGATGGTGGTGATTATCAGGAGGGAGAGGAACCGGCAGCCCAGTGATATATTAGTCTACATCTGCTGTCTCAAGTTCCTTTCCTCCAAATCTCTCCTTGACCCCCTCCAATCTGGCTTCTGCCCCCGCACTCCACAGAAACTTCCCTCTCGCCAATGATCTCCTGCTTACCAAATCTAACGGCCTCTACTTCGTCCTAATCCTCCTCAACCTCTCAGCTGCCTTCAACACTGGGGACCACCCCGTTCTCGTGGAAACATTACCCAACCTGATGTTCATCCCCCTTCCCAGCCCCACGGCACTCACGTCTACATCTGTCAAGAGAAGAGAGGCAAGAATCGAGCAGCAGCGTGGCTCAGTAGAAAGAGCTCGGGCTTGGGAGTCAGAGGTCATGGTTCTAATCCCAACTCTGCTACTTATCAGCTGTTGTGACTTTGGGCAAGTCATTTCACTTCTCTGTGCCTCAGTGACCTCATCTGTCAAATGGGCATGAAGACTATGAGCCCCATGTGGGACAACCTGATTACCTTGTATCTACCCCAGCGCTTAGAACAGTGATTGGCACATAGTAAGCGCTTAACAAATACCACTATTATTATTATTGTTACCTGTCATTTATTTATTTATATTAATGTCTGTCTCCCCCTCTAAACTGTAAGCTCATTGTGGGCAGGGAATGTCTGCTTCTTGTTATATTGTACTCTCCCAAGTGCTTAGTACAGAGCTCTGCCCACAGTAAGCACTCAATATATATGTCAATGAATGAATGAAAGAAATTACTTCAGAAACTGGTTGTGTTTTCTGTAGCAGGTCTATACAGGAGGTTGACTCCCGCATCATCCTGGTAGACCTTCATCTTGGTGTGTGATTAGAGAACCCAATGTTAACAGTCAGTCAGTTGTATTTATTGAGTGCTTACTGTGTGCAGAGCACTGTACTACGAGCTTGAGAGAGTACATTATAACAATAAACAGCCATATTCCCTGCCCATAATGAGTTTACAGCCTAGAGGGGGAGAACAGGCATGTTCCCTGCCCACAAAAAGTTTGCAGTTTAAAGGACATCTCTACAGTCTGGAGGACAAAGAACACAACTAACAGGGTTGCAGTGTATATGGCTGTTTATTTGAAAGCACAATCCCTGCTAGTTTTATGTTTGTATAACACCACTCAGATCCACGCCACTTTACGAATGAAAGGAAGGCTATTTTTCTTTTCCATTTCATGGTCACTGAATGGTTTGAAACTGCTAAATACATCCAAATGCCACTCTTACTCCAAAATATCTACAACCCAATTCTTTATCCAATTGTTTTTCCATATTTCACTTGAGGAATGATTTTCCAAGTACTATATAATCTTTAAAGTTTACAACTCCAGGTGAGGGAGAATCCATTCTTTAAAAAAAAAAATACCCTTAGGCACTGTGAAACTTTTATTTGATGGAAAGAGATTTTTGCTGCTGATTTCAATTGGATAATAGAGTTTTCCGTGTCTGTCTGTTAAGCTTCAATCCATTTATTTCCAATACTCTGGAGGTTCCTACTTCCTTAAAAGTGGAAAACAATGGAAACTGGGACCTTCAAAACATTTCAACTGCAAATAAAGAACACATTTACGTGTGTTTCTCAATCTGCGTCAATTTAGCAAAACAGCAGATTTTTTTCAATGTTGTTTCAATAAAGAAAAAAAAGCAATACCCTTCCTACAGCTAACTTTAAAACGGGAACTTCCCATAGTGGTAGGAGATATCCACCTATAAATTCCAACAAAAAAGTAGCCCCATATCAGGAGGCTTGACTATAGGGATTTTCTGGCAAGCAACAGGATGAAAAAGACTTGAACACTTTCCTCTTGCCAAACACCTAATGATATTTAGCTCTTTAAGCCACCACCAGAAGAGACAGTGCTGTGCAATAATGATAATAATCATAATTAGTTATATTTGTTAAGTACTTATTATGTGCTAGGCACTGTCCTAAGATACAAGAAAATTGGGCTGGACGCAGGTCCTGTTGCACATAGGGCTCAGTCTTAATCCCCAATTTTACAGATGAGAGATTTTAGGCCCAGAGAAGTTAAGTGACTTGCCCAAAGTTACACAGCAGGCAAGTGGCAGAGCCGGGATTAGAACCCAGGCCCTTCTGACTCCCAGGCCTGTGCTCTATCCACTAGGCCATGCTGCTTCTCGTCCTCTCCTGAGTTCTTAGTAACAGTGCTCTGCACATGGTAAACGTTCAATACGATTGATTGATTGAATAAAATGATGCCACCAGAGCCAGTTTAATAATAACGTTGGTATTTGGTAAGCGCTTACTATGTGCAGAGCACTGTTCTAAGCGCTGGGGGAGATACAGGGTAATCGGGTTGTCCCACATGAGGCTCACAGTTAATCCCCATTTTACAGATGAGGGAACTGAGGCCCAGAGAAGTGAAGTGACTTGCCCACAGTCACACAGCTGGCAAGTGGCAGAGCTGGGATTCGAACCCATGACCTCTGACTCCCAAGCCCGGGCTCTTTCCACTGAGCCATGCTGCTTCTCAGTTTAGAGAGTGGGCACATGAGGCAACTGCTCAGGAACCCACCAAAGGTTGTGGTTGTTATCTACCCAAGCACACAGGCCCTCCTTTCCCTAACACCAATTGTTTTATTGAGCACTTAACTGTGAGCAGAGCACTGAACTAAACGCTTGGGAGAGTACAATATAACAGTAAACAGACACATTTCCTTCCACGCCACCACAACTTCAGGTTAAAAGTAACCCTGACAGGGCCAGGAAGGAAAGCATTCTGCAAAGGAAGAGTATACGATGGGTGGAAGATGATTTTGGTCTGGGAGTCCTAAAACAATTTCCACGGTCCAGAGCTCTAAACCAGGCGGGTCATTGTATATGACTAGAAGACATTTGAAACGTACTATAGATGGCAACTTTGGGGGGCACTTTTCTCACAAGACAAAATGTAAACGAGGACAAAGGTGAATTTAACAGCTACCAAAGCAGATGAATTGTAAACACTAACTGGCTATATGGCACGTTCTCCCAAAATATATGTTTTTAAATCATGCCTTAATGCACATCTCAGATTCTAAGATAGCTTTTGGAATAACAATGTACCCGAAAATGAGCTAAATGTTAGGCAAACATTGAATGGGCAAATTAAATTCACTCCTCTATAAAGTGAAAAAGCATTCTAAACATTTCTCATGAACATTTATATCATATGAGCAATTGAGAAGCTATGAGCCTTGGAAAAATTGCTAACTGCTTTTGTCAATTTCCTCAACCGGAAATAACCATTCTAATCATGGTCAGCCTGCAGATTTACTAATTTTCATTAATAACGTGTTTTATAATTCAGGTTTTTAAAGACAAATTTATATTTATCCCTGCCCACTCCCACAGACTGTGAGCTTGCGGTGGACCAGGAATGTTACTGTTTATTATTGTATTGCACTTTCCCAAGTGCTTAGTACAATGCTCTGCACACAGTAAATGCTTAATAAATATGAGTGAATGAATGAATGAATATTGTCATTTTCTGTAATTTTTTTTCAAAAGCAAACACTTCTTCACTCTGGACAGGTATAAATCTCTACAGTTCAGGATAACTGTGTTCTGATGATATACAACTACTGTAAAACTAAAATAGTTTCCACTAAAGGGAAGCTATTGTTAATCCTGTGCTAATTCATTATGCTTTCTTCTTGAGAGAACTTTCTAGAAAGTTAGCCATCCTCTACGGAAGACAAACATCATTCTCTGCAATCATGGGAAAGTTTTCACAAAATCCATTTGACTCTTTCACAGGAATGAAAGTGGTGGAAAATTGGGAACTAGGCAAAGAGTTCAGCACAGTATTAGATGTCAGCTCTAAATTAAAAATGGATTTTGAATGCTTTGTTCAAGGACTTAAGAAAGGGCTTAATTAAAATGTCAGTTAACTGCTCTTGTTTGGAAAAATACATTCCTGGTGGAAGGTGACCAATAAACAATTTCTGGTGGACTCTTCTATTTGTACTATTCCTCTAAAATAAGCATTGAAAATTGAAACTGAAAAAAATCTGACTTTAATGACAAATTCAAATATTTTTGCAGCTACATTCTTGCCTGCTGAAACAAACTTGACACTCAGCTTCTCAAAAAAACCCTCAACTTTTGAAACTTTCTCTTTCTTTCAAACTATGTTTCTGAGATTTCCATTAGTGACAAAGTCATTGCCCGTATCAGTAGCATTTACTGACTGAATCAAATACGCTTATAGCATTTTGAATTAATTCAACAAAACTCCGAAGTTTAACATCTACCAATTACACCTACTGCCCAACTGACTAGAGATTATGTTGCAGAATATAGAGCAAGAGGAATTTAGAATTATGTACTCTGATAAAGATGTAAAAATGAGAAGCAGTGTAGCTTAATGGAAAGAGTGCTGTCCTGGAAGTCACAGGGCTCAGGTTCTAATCCTGGCTCCTCTGCTTGTGAGCTGCGTGACCGTGGGCAAGTCACTAATGTTCTCTGGTGCCTCAATTTCCTCAACTGTAAAATGGGGATTAAATACCTGTTCACCTTCCTCCTTAAACAGTGAGCCCCCTGTGGAACAGAGTTACAGCTTATCTGTATTGTTTAGGGCTTAGTACCAAGCTTGGCAGAGAATAAGTGCTTAAATACCACAATGACTCTGCAGGCACTCACCTGCCTCAAAGGCGCAAAACCCTCAACACATCAACTTTGCAAGCAGTGAACTCTAAAGCAGATACCTATTTTAGTTTTGGGTTGGGTTAAAGTTACCATTTTGAAAACTAGCAAAGACAGATAAATTGGACAACTAAAGTATTACTTATAGTTTTATCTGGGTTGAACCAAAAATAATTCAAAGTATGACGGCTACAGAGAAATCTAAAAAATGAAGATGAGAGGGAAGGCATCATCTAAATAAATCAAGGTCATTATCATCATCACTGAGAATCTACTGAATGCTTAACACCGTACAAAGCACTTGAGAGGGATCAAAAGAAGGAAGGCACATGTATCCTGTCCTTGAAGTTTTCAATCGAGTCGGGGGAAAAACAAAAATTTTCTTCAATGAGTGGGAGCAGGAAGAAGAACAAGGAAGCCACAGGTAGTTGTAGAAATATGTTAGGAAGAACTAGCTGAACAAGGAATTGAATATGCATACATGTTGAGAATAGGAATACATATGTGCTAATATTTAAACCCCAATTATTGAGCGCTTACCGCATGCACATCACTGTACTAAATACTTGGGAAAGTACAATATAATAATATAACAATAATAAGTATTATAGTATTTTTAAGTGCTTACTATGCACCAAACACTGTTCTAAGCACTGGGGTAGATTACAAGGTAATAGGGTTGTCCCACATGGGGCTCACAGTCTTTATCCCCATTTTACAGTTGAGATAACTGAGGAACAGAGAAGTTAAGTGGCTTGCCCGAGGTCACAAAGCAGACGAGCGGCGGAGCCTAGATTAGAACCCACACCCTCTGACTCCCAAGACTGTGCTCTTGCCATTGAGCCACGCTGCTATAACAATAGCAGCTTTGGTAGACAAGTAAGAACTGTAAGCTTACAGTCTAGAGAGGGAAAGATATTATTATATATAAACTACAGATATGGACATCAATGCTGTAGGGCTGAGGGAGAGGTTGAATAAAGGGAGCAAATCAAAGGTCAAGGGAGATGCAGAATGAAGTGGGAGAAGAGGAAATGAGGGCTCTCATAAGCAAATGGAAATCCAATCAATCAGTGCCAATTTATTAACTGTTTTACTATGCGCAGGGCACTTTACTAAAAGCTGTGTCAATCACATCTATCAATGCAGACTAAGTTCCTAACTGAAAAAACACCAACTCTCTCTACCTAATCAAACAATCAATCAACGGCATTTATGGAGGGCTTACTGTGTGCGGAGGACCACCCTTTGGGCTTGGGAGAGTCCCACAGAGTGAGTAGACATCAACCCATCAATCGTATTTATGGAGTACTTAATAATAATAATAATAATGTTGGTATTTGTTAAGCGCTTACTATGTGCAGAGCACTGTTCTAAGCGCTGGGTTAGATACAGCGTAATCAGGTTGTCCCACTTGAGGTTCACAGTTAATCTCCGTTTTTCAGAGGAGACTTTTTACTTTGACTTTGTACTTACTATGTGTAGTTAAGTGTCCCATTTTACTTACTATGGGTAGAGCACTGTACTAAGTGCTTGGGAGAGTACCACGTAACAGAGTTGAGGGACACGTACACATCATCCCTGATCTTAAGGAACTTACAATCTGGCCATCAAACTTTCTTGCAAAGGTAACTAAGCCACCCTGTATGCAGCTGGCTGAAATCTCTTCACCCCAGTCCAAACAGCCACTTGACCAATGATCGTATTTATTATGTTTACTTTTATTATATCCGTAATTTATAAGCCTGTCGATGGGCAGGGATTGTCTCTATCTGTTGCTGAATTGTACATTCCAGGTGCTTAGTACAGTTCTCTGCACATAGTAAGCACTCAATAAATACTATTGAATGAATATCCATAATTTACTTCTTCCTATTAATGTCTGCCTCCCCCGCTTGGCTGTAAACTTGCTGTGGGCCGGGATCGTGTCTACCGACTCGGTCCTCTCCCCAGCGCTCAGTACAGTGCTCTGGATACAGTAAGCGCTCAATCAATATGACTGACTGAAATACGACCAGCCCCGTGCCCAAATCCTTCACCCAGGAGTCTGGGAGGAGGGGGCGGGGGAAAGGAGCTCCCATTCTGAGACCTGGCTCCAGCAGAGTGTCACCCGCAGTGTCGTTTTAGGGCACCGATGGCCCCTGAGAGAAACTCCCCCACAAAGCTTCCGGAAAAGTCTGGGGGATGCTGCCTGGCTAGCCAATTGGGGACACGTCAAACTGTGGCGACCATTACAGGTGTACGAGGGGCAGGGTCTCACCTGCTGCCCTCTCTCCCCACCACCCGCCCCCTCAGCGGAGCAGGGCAGCGATGGAGCTCTCCGCCACGCTGCATCTTCTCTCTCCTTCCCTGCACCTCCTTGGAGAGCAGCTTGGGCTAGTGGATAGAAGCAAGGGCCTGGGAGTCAACGGACCCGGGTCCTACCCCCGGCTCCGCCGCTTGTCTGTTGCGGGACCTTGGTCAAGCCCCTTCACTTCCCTGGGCCTCAGTTTCCTCGTCGCTAAAATGGGGGTGAAGACCGTGAGGCCCATGGGGGACAGGGAATGTGTCCAACCTGATTATCTTGTATCGACCCCAGCGCTTAGTACAGTGCCTGGCGCAAAGTAAGGGCTTAACACATAATATGATTATTATCATTACAAATATTATTCTTGGCTAGTAAATTGGCCAGACAACGGCAGCTGCTCCTCAGACCACTGCCCAGGGCCCCAGCGGGAAGGAGCTCCGAAGATCTCCAGCGGGAACGTATTTGGGACTTGGCAGCTGAAACCCAGAAGTCCTCCTATGTAGTTATGTCTATCAATAATAATAATGTTGGTATTTGTTAAGCTCTTACTATGTGCAGAGCACTGTTCTAAGCACTGGGGTAGATACAGGGTCATCAGGTTGTCCCACGTGAGGCTCACAGTTAATCCCCATTTTACAGATGAGGTAATTGAGGCACAGAGAAGTTAAGTGACTTGCCCACAGTCACACAGCTGACACGTGGCAGAGTCGGGACTAGAACCCATGACCTCTGACTCCCAAGCCCGGGCTCTTTCCACTGAGCCATGCTGCTTCTCAATCAATCAATCAGTGGTATTTATTGAGCACTTACTGCATGCAGAGCACTGGACTAGGCGCTTGTCACTTATATTAAAGTCAGTCTCCCCCACTGGACTGTAAGCTTGGTGTGGGCAGGGAACACGTGTGCATGGCGTAGTGGCTAGAGCCGGGACCTGGGAGTCGGGCGGTCACGGTTTCGAATCCTGTCTATGCCGCCTGTCTGCGGCGTGACCTTGGTAAGATCACTTCGCTTCCCTGTACCTCAGTTCCCTCCTTTATCAAATGGGGATTAAGACTGTGAGCCTCACGTGAGACAGGGACTGTGTCCCCCCGCTCTGCTTGTATCCACCCCAGCGCTCAGTACAGTGCCTGGCACTTAGGAAGCGCTTAACAAATGCCACAGTCATTACCAACTCGGTTGTCCTGTCGTCACCCAGGGGCTGTGTCCAGCTCAAGACACGCCATACCGACTGCTCAGATGTGGCAGTTGGGGGGCAGGGGTGAAGGAGAGAAGGGGGTGGTTAGGGTTGGGGTCAGCAGTGGGAGGCAAATTGGGGGGTCAAGGGTCATCCCTGGGGGCTGTGGGAATGAGCGCTGGCCTCTGGACCCAGGTGACTTAGAAAAGCAGCGAAGCCAAACGGTTAGAGGCCGGGCCTGGGAGCCAGAAGGTCATGGGTTCTAATCCCATCTCCACCACTTGTCTGCTGGGTGCCCTTGGGCGACTGACTTCACTTCTCTGGGCCTCAGTTCCCTCATCTGCACAATGGGGATGGAGACTGTAAGGCTCAAAGTGGGACCAGGGGCTGGGTTCCACCCGCTTTGCTTGGATCCAACAGCAGTGCTTAAAGAAGCGGCGTGGCTCAGTGGAAAGAGCCCGGGCTTGGGAGTCAGAGGTCATGGGTTCTAATCCCGGATCTGCCACTTGTCAGCTGTGGGACTTTGGGCAAGTCACTTTGCTTCTCTGGGCCTCAGTTCCCTCATCTGTCAAATGGGGATGAAGACTGTAAGCCCCACTTGGGACAACCTGATCCCCTTGTAACTGCCCCCCCCCCCCCCACCCTGCGCTTAGAACAGTGCTTTGCACATTGTAAGCGCTTAACAAATACCATCATTTTTTTTGTAGTACGGCACCTGGCACATAGTAAGCGCCTAATAAATACCCTCATTTTATTTTATTTATTTTTGTACTGCTGGCCTGGCGCATAGTAAGGGCTTAAGAAATACCCTCATTTAATTTTATTTATTTTGCAGTACAGTGCCTGGCGCATAATAAGCGCTTAACAAATACCCTCATTTCATTTGATTTGATTGTAGTAGGGTGCCTGGCACATAGTAAGCGCTTAACAAATACCCTCATTCTATTTATTTTGCAGTTCAGCGCTCGGTGCATAGTAAGCGCTTAAGAAATACCCTCATTTTATTTTATTGTAGTAGGGCGCCTGGCACATAGTAAGCGCTTCACAAATACCCTCATTTGATTTTACTGTAGTAGGGTGCCTGGTACATAGTAAGCGCTTAACAAATACCTTCATTTTATTTGATTGTAGTAGGCTGCCTGGCACATAGTAAGCGCTTCACAAATACCCTCATTTGATTTTACTGTAGTAGGGCGCCTGGCACATAGTAAGCGCTTAACAAATACCCTCATTTCATTTGATTGTAGCACAGCGCCTGGCACATAGTAAGCGCTTAACAAATATCTTCATTTCATTTGATTGTAGCAGGGCGGCTGGCACATAGTAAGCGCTTAACAAATATCTTCATTTCATTTGATTGTAGCAGGGCGCCTGGTACATAGTAAGCGCTTAACAAATATCTTTATTTCATTTGATTGTAGTAGGGCACCTGGCACACAGTTAAGCGCTTCACAAATACCCTCATTTCATTTGATTGTAGCAGGGCGCCTGGCACATAGTAAGCGCTTAACAAATACCCTCATTTGATTTTACTGTAGTCGGGCGCCTGGCACATAGTAAGCGCTTAACAAATACCCTCATTCTATTTATTTTGCAGTTCAGCGCTCGGTGCATAGTAAGCGCTTAAGAAATACCCTCATTTTATTTTATTGTAGTAGGGCGCCTGGCACATAGTAAGCGCTTAACAAATACCCTCATTTGATTTTACTGTAGTAGGGTGCCTGGTACATAGTAAGCGCTTAACAAATACCTTCATTTTATTTGATTGTAGTAGGCTGCCTGGCACATAGTAAGCGCTTCACAAATACCCTCATTTGATTTTACTGTAGTAGGGCGCCTGGCACATAGTAAGCGCTTAACAAATACCCTCATTTCATTTGATTGTAGCACAGCGCCTGGCACATAGTAAGCGCTTAACAAATACCCTCATTTGATTTGATTGTAGCAGGGCGCCTGGTACATAGTAAGCGCTTAACAAATATCTTTATTTCATTTGATTGTAGTAGGGCACCTGGCACACAGTTAAGCGCTTCACAAATACCCTCATTTCATTTGATTGTAGCAGGGCGCCTGGCACATAGTAAGCGCTTAACAAATACCCTCATTTGATTTTACTGTAGTCGGGCGCCTGGCACATAGTAAGCGCTTAACAAATACCCTCATTTCATTTGATTGTAGCACAGCGCCTGGCACATAGTAAGCGCTTAACAAATATCTTCATTTCATTTGATTGTAGCAGGGCGCCTGGTACATAGTAAGCGCTTAACAAATATCTTCATTTCATTTGATTGTAGTAGGGCGCCTGGCACACAGTTAAGCGCTCCACAAATACCCTCATTTCATTTGATTGTAGCACGGCGCCTGGCACATAGTAAGCGCTTCACAAATACCTTCATTTGGTTTGATTTGATTGGAGTAGGGCGCCTGGTACATAGTAAGCGCTTAAGAACCCCCCTCCTCCTCCCCCCTCCCCGGCGCCGTCGGGTCGGGTCGGGTCGGGTCGGGTCGGGTCGGGTCCGGTCGGGTCCGGTCGGGTCCGGTCGGGTCCGGTCGGGTCCGGTCGGGTCCGGTCGGGTCCGGTCGGGTCCGGTCGGGTCCGGTCGGGTCCGGGGGAGCGGAGTGTGCGCGCCCCCTGGCGGCTGTCCCCGGTGTCGCCCCCCTCCCCCCGCGCCGTCCGGACTCCCCTTCGCCCCCCGAAGTTTCACAAAGAAAGTGTGTCCGGACACTCACCGGCGCGGGCTCCGAGTCCCGCATCCTGCGGCGGCGTCCGGGGGCGGGCGGGGGCGGCGGGGGCGGCTCCTCCTCCTCCTCCTCCATCCCCGCCGCCGGGGTCACGGTCCCCGCCGCCTAGCGCCGCGCGCCGGCCCCGCCGCGCGCCATGTTCCCCGCTCTTCCGCCGGCCGCGCGCGCCCCCCTCCGCTCCGGCCCCTCCTCCCCCCTCCCCGCTGTTCCCGCCGCCGCCGCCGCCCCTCCCGCCGCCGCCGCTCCCGCTAGGGAGGGGCGCGGCCGCCAGGGGGCGCCAGGAGGGCCGCGCCAGGCCCCGCCCCGCCCCGCCCCGCCGAAGAAATCACCCTAATGATGTTGGTATTTGTTAAGCGCTTACTAGGTGCGGAGCACTGCTCTAAGCGCTGGGGGAGATACAGGGGCATCAGGGGGTCCCACGGGAGGCTCCCACTCTTCCTCCCCATTTGACAGAGGAGGGGAACTGAAGCACGGAGAAGTGACTTGCCCACCGTCCCACAGCTGACATGGATCATGTTGGTATTTATGACGTTGGTCATGGGTTCGAATCCAGCCTCCACCACTTAATAATAATAATGTTGGTATTTGTTGAGCGCTTACTATATGCAGAGCACTGTTCTAAGCGCTGGGGGAGATACAGCGTAATCAGGGGGTCCCACGAGAGGCTCACCATCTTAATCCCCATTTTACAGATGAGGAAACTGAGGCACAGAGAAGCTAAGTGACTTGCCCAGAGTCACACAGCTGACAAGTGGCAGAGCCAGGATTCGAACCCATGACCTCCGACTCCCAAGCCCATGCTGTTTCCACTGAGCCACGCCACTTGGCAGCTGTGGGACGGTGGGCAAGTTACTTCACTTCTCTGGGCCCAAGTTCCCTCATCTGTAAAATGGGGATTAACTGGGAGCCTCACGTGCGACCTCATTATGCTTTATCTACCTCAGCGCTTAGAACAGTGCTCTGCACATAGTGAGCACTTAACAAATACCAGCATTATTATCTGTAAAATGGGGACTTTTTAGACTGTGAGCCTCACATGGGACAACCTGATGACCCTGTATCTACCCCAGCGCTTAGAACAGTGCTTTGCACATAGTAAGCACTTAAATACCAACATTATTATTATTATTATTATTTGTTAAACAATCACTCTGGGCCAAGCGCTGTTCTAAGCGCTAGGATAGATACAAGGTAATAATAATGTTGGTATTTGTTAAGCGCTTACTATGGGCTAAGCACTGTTCTAAGCACTGTTCTAAGCACTGGGGAAGATATGAGGTCATCAGGTTGCCCCCCCCCCCCCGGGGGCTCACAAGCTTCATCCCCATTTGGCAGATGAGGGAACTGAGGCATAGAGAAGTGAAGTGACTTGCCCACAGTCACACAGCTGACAAGTGGCAGAGCCAGGATTAGAACCCATGGCCTCTGACTCCCAAGCCCGGATGGGCCCTGACGGCACCTCAGTGCCTCAGGCTCCTTAGCCCGGGGCCCCGCCCCAAGGGAGTGACCTTTCCTTCCTCTTCTTCATAAATGATATTTAATAATATTCATGCTTTCATTTGGTCATATTTATTGCACGCTTACTGTGTGCAGAGCACTGGACTAAGTGCTCGGGATGTACAACTGGGCAACAGATAGAGACAATCCCTGCCCAACAACGGGTTCACAGTCTATAAGAGGAACAACGTGGCTCAGTGGAAAGAGCCCAAGTTTGGGAGTCAGAGGTTGTGGATTCTAATCCCCACTCCACTGCTTGTCAGCTGTGGGATTTGGGGCAAGTCACTTCACTTCCCTGGGCCTCAGTTCCCCCACCTGTAAAGTGGGAATTAAAACTGTGAGCCCCATGTGGGACAACCTGATCACCTTGCATCTATCTCCCCCCAGCCCCATGCTTAGAAATGTGCTTGGTACATAGTAGGCACTTAACAAATACCATCATTATTATTATTATTAAAAGACGATTGGGGCATTTGTTAAGCTAAATGTGTCTCTCTGTTCTTATAGGGTACCCTCCCCAGCGCTCAGTCGTGTTCTGCACACAGCACATGCTCAATAAATACATTTCATTCATTCATCAATTCATTCATTCAATCGTATTTATTGAGCACTTACTGTGTGCAGAGCACTGTACTAAGCACATGGAACGTAGAGTTTGGCAACAGATAGAGACAATCCCTGCCCAGCAACAGGCTCACAGTCCAAAGATGATTGGGGTATTTGTTAAGCGCTTAACATGTGTCTGTTGTAATAGCGTGCCTTCCCAAGCACATAGTAAGCGCTCAATAAATACACTTCATTCATTCAATTCATTCATTCAATTGTATTAATTGAGCGCTTACTGTGTGCAGAGCACTGTGCTAGGCGCTTGGGCAACAGAGACAATCCCTGCCCAACAACAGGCTCACAGTCTAAAAAGGGGAAAGAGACAGCAAAAGAAAACAGGTAGTCAGGCATGATTGAATGAATGAAGGCTGAGCGCTGGCATGGATACAGAGAAGAGAAGCAATGTGGTTCAGCAGATAGAGCCCAGACCTGGCAGTTAGAGGATGGGGCTTCTAATCCCGGCTCCGCCACTTGTCTGCTGTGTGACCTTGGACGGGCCACTTAACTTCTCTGGGCCTCAGTTACCGCATTTGTAAAATCGGGATTAAGACTGTGAGCCTTACCATTGTTATTATGCACTTAACTATGGGTACGGCATAGTGGATAGAACACTGGACTGGGAGTCAGAAGATCTTGGGTTATTAATCATAATAATAATAATAATGGTATTTGTTAAGCACTTACTATGTGCCAAGAACTGTTCTAGGCACTGGAGCGGATACAAGGGTTGTCCCATATAGGGCTCACAGTCTTAATCCCCATTTTACAGATGAGGTAACTGGGGCACAGAGAAGTTGTGATGTGCCCAAAGTCACACAGCTGACAAGTGGCAGAGCAGGGATTAGAACTCACAACCTTTGACTTCCAAGCCCATGCTCTTTCCACTGTGCTATACTGCTTCTCACTAGTCCCCACTCCACCACCTATCTATTGAGTGACCTTGGGCCAGTCACTGTTATAGTGTACCCTCCCAAGCACCTAGTATAGCGCTTTGCACACAATAAGCGCTCAATAAATACGATTGAATGAATCAATTCTCTGGGCCTCAGTTACCTCAACTGTAAAATGGAGGTTGAAACTGGGAGCCCCAAATGGGACAGGGGACTGTGTACGAATCAGTTTGCTAGTATCCACCCCAGCGCTTAATACAGTACTTGGCACATAGTAAGTGCTTAATAAATGCCACTATTAAACTATCATTGCAATTATTACTAAGCGCTGAGGAGGATACCATGGTGGTGTTCCCCTAGAGAAGCAGAAAGGCATCAGGTCCTCAGCACTTCACCCACTCCTTGCTCTGTGCTTGGGATTCAGCTCCCAAATGCAGTCTGCAGGCGGTAACAAAGTGGAGGGGCAATCTATCAATCAGTCAGTGGTATTTACTGAGCGCTTACAGTGTGCAGAGCACTGTACTAAGCACTTGGGAGAGTACAAGACAGTTGACAGACAAGTCCCTTACCCACAGTGAGTTTACAGTCTAGCGGGGGAGACAGACATTAATATATATTACCGATGTGGACATAAGTCTTTTACGGGCTGTCGTACACTAGTAATGGAAGTTCCGTCAGACCCGCTACTCTCCTCCCTCAACTTTTAATCCTCTGCCCCAAATTAACATCTCTCCACCCCGTTCCAAAAATTACAGTAAGGTTTTAAATTGAATGCAATTGCTTGGACCCAATATACAAGTGCATAAAAACTCCCATCACAGAAGGCATAAGTTCACCCCATCGCTCAGAGCAGTGGAAAGATGCCAGGTGGGAGGAGAAAATGATGATTTCCAACCAATCCCCCTGCTAGACTCCGAGCCATTTAGGAAACAAAACAAGGGGAAGTGGATCTATTATGGGAGCAGAGAAAGTTCACGATTCCATCTCCGTAGTGTACAAGCCTTACATAGTAATCTTTCCGATTAGTATGAGCAGACAGAGCCCACTTTCTGCTCCTTTACACCCAAGTAGAACTGACAAACATCTCGGGAAACTAGCATATAAACCATGGAATGGGAATATGAAGGGAAGAGAGAGAAGAGGAAAAAATGGTTATCAAATTCAAAATGTTTACAGTTGTTCACTACGAGCAACCAGAACTACTGATGGTAACAACTGCTCTGGAGTTCATCTTCCCTCACAAGAAGATAGTGAACCAAAACATGATATTTACTTGTAGAAATAGGAAATGGCTCAATTCAGAATATAAAATTATAAAACATGTATAATGTCCTCTGCATTCAAAGACACTAGTGGTGAAATTCACCTTGGTGTGGGAGGCTGGAAAGGTCAACACAAGAACCCACTGTCCCAATCTCACCGTGCGCGAAAATGGCTGCTCTTTTTTTCAGTAAGCTTAATATTTCCAGGGGTTGGTGTAATTTTTTCTTTTGTTTCCATATCTCTAACTCCTTACTAAGTTTTTTTTACTGACAAGAGCCATTCCTTTCATGCCTATTATAGTGTCACTGGCCAGTGTGCTGCCTAGGTAACAATTCTGTGGGAGCATTTGACTCTCTATTCCCAACATATACTTTTGATTGTTTTTCTGGCTTCCCTGGTGCAAGCCGGTACATCTCAGTTTTCTTTAGAATTATCATCAGCTCAAAATGCCTGGCTGATTCAGAGAAACAATCTACAATTTTCTTGGGTGTGTGCCTGCATGGGGCAGTCATCCGCATGTGGTTATTCTTGAATGACTTTTTCTATGACTTTCGATGAAGCACATAGTCTGTTGGGTTGGAAGAGTTACCCAGAGGTGTGAAAGCATAATCAAACACCTACATCCAAATCTCTTGGGTGTTTTTTGTTTTGTTGTTTTTTGTTGTTGTTTTTATGTGGGGGGGGGGTGTTAAGTGGTATTTGTTAAACATGAGAAGCAGCATGGCCTAGTGGAGAGAGCGCAGACCTGGGTTCTAAACCCAGCTCTGCCAACTGCTCGCTATGTGACCTTGGGTAAGTCACTTCACTTCCTTTCTACCTCAGTTTCAACTGTAAAATGGAGACTGTTCTCCCTCCTAACTTGGACTGTGAGCCCCATGTGGGACAGGGACTGTACCTGACCCAATTAACTTGTACCTTCCCCAGTGCTTAGAACAGTGTTTGACATGTAATAAGCACTTAAATACAAATGAAAAGCACTACGTGCTAGGCCCTTTACTAAGCGCCAGGATAGATATGAGAAAATCGGTTTGGACACAGTCCCTATCCCACATAGGATTCACAGTCTTAACCCCCATTTTACAGATGAGGAAACTGGAAAGTTAGGTGACTTGCCGAAGGTCACATAGCAGACCAGTGGCAGAGCTGGAATTAGACCCAGGTCCTCCATCTTCCAGCGTGGTTGCATAGATTAAGTTCAGTAGGACTGGATCCACTCCATATCCCTACTCTACCCCACTGGCAAAGGGGAATTGGATAAGACAGGGCACCCTTGGCTCTGTCCTGGTCAGCCATGCTGTCATGAAATAGTCTCAGACTCCGATCCAGATAGAGGGGGATAAGCAGGCCCAGGGATAAACTGAGTTGCAGGAATATCTGACAAGATGCAATTATTCAGGTGAAATATTTGTCCTTAGCTAAATTTTAGGGTCCAGAACAAACACAGACTCCCTAGATGAAATTTCCACCAAAAATAACCATTTTTACATAGGCCTATAGGCAGTGGGAATATCATTATTCCTTTACTTTTACCTTTTCCTTGTGCCTGCAAACCTTTCCCTGAACTTAAAAAATGTAATCCAAAACACCCATCTGATTTTTGTTCCTGATTCTCTGGAATCAAAAGCAAAGAAAAAGCAGAAATTTTCCCCACACTTAATTTTAGCAATGAGCCAGTTTCTTTTCATTCCAGCTATTCAAATGCCAAGAAAGATTCCATTCATGAATTTTATTTGTACATCAATGATTTGGTAAACATTTTTTCTATTTAAAAAATAAAAAAGCCTCAAGAAAAAGAGTCATTTTCTCTGCCTCTTTTCTAGCACTTGGATTGTCTGAAATGAAGCACAAGGAACAGAACACTTTGAGGTGCCAGGTTGCTCTTCCTCTTCTTCCCAGGCACGCTTTCTGCTTGTAGAAGGCTAAAGGCAGAGGGGAATGTAAAAGCTCTCATCAAAAACATTTCACTGCATATCCTTTGGCTATTAACATCTTCAAAATGTAATACTCCTCCTGGTAAATTCTACAAGTGTGAGAAAATAGCTGCTTCAAGGTATAAAACAGAAAGCAGTTTTCCATGTGACAAATTTAAAGGGGTACTCCAGGAAATCTCATATCCAAGGTCACTACTATTTCCCACTCACCGTCATCCACTTTCCCTAAGGGGGTGAAGTCCAGGAGACAGCATTCTCTTGATTCCGTCCCCTTCATCTAAAAACCGATTTTGACTCACGATGATACAGGTTTTCTGGTTTCTATTAAAGATTCCCCGTTTTCTACTCTCTTTGAACTTCCATCGATTTGAAAACGAGCTGTGTCGATGTGAGGCCAGGACAATCGGCTCCGAGAAATATAACGATCCTTTACTTTGTAACAATATGAGAAATGCTTTAGCAACGCTCAGATCCGTGGCCATCCAGCCCAGTATTTTCATCTGGATGGTGATAAAGGACCCTCAAAGAAACAATGTAACGGCTGCGGGAGTGCTCACTTTTCCTTTTAATAAGCCACCATGAATCTTTCATTCACAAATCTCCCCAAAACCCTCCTTGAACTTTCTAACTTCTCCCTCTAAGAATCTAACTCTTCCCTCTAGTAACCCATTATGGGCCTCTCATTCATGAATTCGATAAAAACCCTTCTTGAACCAATTGCTCTTTTCTGCCTACGCAACTTCCAGTGGTAATGAATTCCAGATGCTTGCCACTTGCTGTATAAAGAATTGTTCCTTTTTGTTTGAGCTTCAGTGGGTCCCCCCAACTCCCCGCTTGTGAAATTTGGTGAATAATTCCACGCTTGCCCCATCCTCACCCTTCAAGATTTTACTGTTTTACTGTACTCTCCCAAGCGCTTAGTACAGAGCTCAGCAAACAGTAAGAGCTCAGTATACATGCCTGAATATCATTCACTCCAAATCCTATGTCCCCTCTCAGACTTCAATTTTACCTACTGAAGCGTCCCAGGTCTTTTACATCTATCTTCAAATGGAAACCCCTTCAACCTCTGATCATTCTAGTTGCCTTTCTCTAGATTTGTTTTCCAGGGCAAGTATCTACTAACTCTGTTGTATTGTCCTCTTCAGTTAAGCACTCAATAAATAACATTGCTGATTGTACTTTTTTCCAATTCTCTTGAATTCTTCCCAAAAGGTGGGAACACCTCACAGTAGTATTCCATGTGTCTGTTTATTGCTATACTGTATTCATTCCGTCGTATTTATTGAGCACTTACTGTGTGCAGAGCACTATGCTAACCGCTGGAGAGAGTACAACAATTAACAGACACGTTCCCTCACCACAACAAGCTTATTGTCTGGGAGCGGGAGGGGAGGGGAAGACACAGACATTAATATAAATAAATGACAGATATGGACATAAGTGCTTTGGGGCTGGGAGAGGGGAAGGACAAAGGGAGCAAGTCAGGATGACGCAGAAAGGAGTAGGAGATGAGGAAAGGGGGCGCTTAGTAAGGGAAGGCCTCTTGGAGATGTACCTTAAATAAGGCTTTGAAGGAGGGGGGAATAATTGTCTGTAGGATTTGAGGAGGGAGGGCGGTCCAGGCCAGAGGCAGGACGTGGGTGAGGGGTCAGTGGCGAGACAGATGAGATCGAGGCACAGTGAGAAGGTGAGCATTAGAGGAATAAAGTGTACAGGTTGGATTGTAGTAGAAGAGTAGCGAGGTGAGAAGAGGGGCAAGGCGACTGAGTGCTTTAAAGTCAATAGTGAGGGGTTTTCTACCTCTTCTCCCTGATTAATTAGTTTTCCTCAACTACCTGGCATTATACAAGCAGGATGAGCTTAATGGCACTTCTAAACGATCAGTTGCAACATGGAGACTTCATTGGGCAGGCCCTCCTTCTGGTCATTTATAAAGATGCTCAATAAAATCAGTTCTAGCTCCTAATCCTGACAGATGCCAACATTTAGACCTTCATTCAGGAAATATGGTCGTTTATCCTTTTCTTTTGTTTCCCATCTTTTAACCAGTTTTCTATTCCAAACGGGAACATTCTCTCCTGTAATATAATAGCTCAATTTTTTAAAGCCTTTGATGTGGAACACTGTCAAAAGCTTTAAAAAAAAACAAAAAAAACTGGTTCCCTTCTTTCCACATGCTCAAAGACTCCTTCAAAGAACCTCGACAGTTTAGTATAAGGTGACCAGATGTCCAGATTTTGGTGAGACCACTCTGAAATTTTAGGGTCTGTATCTGCTTTAGGTTTTTCATACATGATTATGTCCCCTAAAATCCTGAGGTCCCAGACTGTAGGAGGGAGAATGTAGAGAACAGAGAAGAATAGGGGCAGAGGGAGAAAGGAAAGGAAGGGGAAGGAAGTGGAAGCCATGAATTATTTATTCATATTGTCTTTCTCTCCTTTAGACTATAAGCTTGTTATGGAAAGGGAATGTGTCTGCTGATTCTGTTTTACTCACCCAAGTCCTTAGTACAGTGCTCTGCAATTAGTGTTCAATAAATGCCAATGATTGATTGATGGCCACCTGAACCCCAAAGCCCAGAGGCCCAAGCAAGTTCAAGACGGAGGAAGTGAGGTACAAAGAAGTGAAGTGATTTGCCCAAGGTCACACAGCGGACACGTGCCGGACCCAGGATTAGAACCCATGTCCTCTGACTTCCAGACCCGTGCTCTTTCCAGGGCTTGCTGCATCTGGCTCCCCTCGAACCCCTTCTGCATGCCTCTGCCCTGTCTGCCTTTTCCCATCCAGCAAAGAACTGAGAGTTCAAAATTCAAAACGTAAAGCCCCAACTCTGTCCCTGATTCCATGGGTGATCGATCTATCAGTGGTATTTATTGAACGCTTACTGTTTGCAGAGCACTGTAGTAAGCACGTGGGAGAGTGCACTAAAACAGATTCGGTAGACACATGCCCGCCCGCAAGGAGCTTACAACCTAGAGTGGACGACAGACGTTAATATAAATAACAGTCATGGTTAAAGCTTTCGGTTCACATTCCCATCACTAAAATGGCCATCCACCTATTCTTGAAAGCGGGGTGGAGGAGGGGGAAGCGGGGTCAGGGTTAAGTAATAAATGTAAAGCACCTTAAAATATAAAATCCCATTAAAATGCCAAATAATGAACAATGATTAAACCATTCTCAAAACTTTAATTCAAAAGGCTTATCGCATTCCCCAGTGAAGTTATCAGAATCCACTCTCTGCTAGTTATTAAGTGCCCAGGCCTTAAAAACCTTTCCTCATCCTTTGAAAGGGAAGCAGGCAAATTCAGGAGGAGACATAAAACTCGAAACAAAGCACCTACAACCTTAAGGCAGATATTTTGGCAGCCCACGAAATCTTTAGAAATATCCATCTCTAGACATTTTTATAAATGGCACAGGGCAAACTGCTCAATGTACGATGTACCATCTCTAGCTTTTAACTTCAGCTTTTAATGCTTCTTCTTCGGTCGAAGCAGTAGTAGTAATAATAATATTTACTGAGCACCCACTGAATACAATGCACTGTATTAAGCTTCTGAAAGTACAAAATAGAGAAGTAGCATGTTCCCTGCCTGCAAGTAGCTTATACATCTAATGGGGGAGACATATAAAAAACATTTATAAACATTTATAAGTCAAAGCAATTGAATGTACAATTGAATAGCATATATATAAAAGTGTAGAGAATTCCTGATGTGTGTGTAGGACCTGGGGTGCTGGGAACCAATCTGGGAAGGCTTGTTGGAGAAAGTGAGATTCTAGGAAGGCAGTAAATATGGGATTAGTTTTATGAATAATACAAAAAATACACATATATACCTGTATGGGGTGCTGGGGAAGAGCTATTGACACCTTTTGTTGCATTAGAAGCCTTTCAAATGTGTTTTTCATAGATTCGTCCTGTGAAAGTTATAAAAAAAAAACAGGCATTTAAATAAAAAACCAAAAGCACTGCAATCACAAGCCAGTCCAGTGTTCCAACCTGAACAACCCAACTACACTCAGGTCCCTGGGTTTCAAGTCTATGATGGAGACGGGTCGAGGTTGCAGCCAAGTTGAAGCCAGCTGAAATTGAGCCGTCTAAATCCCCTGCAGTATTTCTGCCACTGGCCCCATCCTCTCTCCACCTTTTTGATCTCAAGCCTCTCCCTCCTTCAGTCTATCTTACAGGTGTGGTCGGAACATCTTAATACACCGCTCAGAATGCATCACTCCCCTTCTCAAAAATCCCCAACAGTCACCCATTTTTCTCTGCATGAAACAAAAGCTTGATAACCATTAGATTTGAGGCTCTCCAACAGCTGACTCTTACCTAGCCATCCTCTTTCCCCACAACACCCCAATCTGGGGTCTCTGCTCCTCCCAAGAGTCAGGGCCCATGACTAATTCCCACCTGTGTATTCTCTCCCAGCACTTACTACAGTGGTCTGCACACAGTAAACACTTAATAAATACTTAATAAATACTATTAGTGGCCTAGTGGATAGAGCACAGACCTGGGAGTCAGAAAGCCTGGATTCTAATCCTGGCTCCGCCACTTGTTTGCTGTGTGACTTTGGACAAGTTCGTGATGCCTCAGTTACTTCATCTGTAAAATGGAGATTAAATCATACTCGCTGCTATTTTGACTATGAGCTCCATGTGGGATAGGGATGGTGTCCAATCTAATTACCTACTTCTTGAGCATTAGCTTGAGCACTTAGTACAGAGCCTGGCATCACAGTAAGTTCTTAACAAGTGTAACATTATTATTATTAAACAATAATAATAATAATGATTACGATAATAATAAACCTTTAACTGCACCTCACTCCTGACTCATCGTCAATCCACTGTTTATGCCTTCCTCCCCACTCAAATCTTTAAACCCCTCCTACAAACCACCTCTTCCAAGAGGTATTTCCTAATTCATTCCCTCCCAAACGTCACCTCAACATTAGTCATTTTAACACTCCTGTCCCTCAGTCAATTGTACCGTCAGTCAATTGTATTTATTGAGTGCTTATTGTATGCAGAGCACTGTACTAGGCGCTTCAGAGACTATAACAATAAACAGACACATTATATCAATTTACAGACTGTCCTTTTTATGGTCTCTGCATGTATACCCCAAAGAAATATTTATTTTATCCATAAACTAAGGCATCCTGGGTCAAGCATTCTCTATTTTCTATGCAAAAGGGAAGGTGGGTAGAATGGAAAAATTCACAGATTAAACCCAAAGCCTGATTTAGTTTCCACCACTTCCTTTCCAAGCCTCTTATATCGACTGATAAGTAAGAATTGATTAATTTGAATTTCACGTCCCCCAACAGAGGTTCTAACAAGCAATGAAATAGCTAAGAGATAAGGCAGAGGAGAAAAATAGTGAGAAACCAAGATCCAGGATAACCCTTAAATGGCATTATTAGTCTTACAGAGACTTACCTGACAACACCTGTCTATTAATTTTAAATCCTGTCATCAACCAGCAGTGGTAACAACAAAAGAAATTGAGCTAAGTTACATGAAATGGGTAACCTTTTCTATTTACATACTGTCATAACTTTAGGGCTCTGGAAGAAAGGTAAAGACAAATTCACCAATAATTCCAGAATATCCATAAACACTGAATACAGTGTCTGCACACAGGAAGTGCTCAGTAAATCCTACTGACTGACAAGCAGGTTCTGTGAAGCAGGTCAGAAGTATTCCCATTGTTCAGCCAGCAGAGAAGAGGCCCAGAGAACACAGGTGACTTGACCAAGGTCACAAAGAATAAAATCGGTCCCCTGACTCTCTATTTGATGCTACTTCCAGGGACCATATCTAATTCCACCTGCCTATTCTTCCCTAACACTTAATACAGTGCTCTGCACACAGGAAGCGCTTAATAAATACTATTACTACGACTTCCATAAAACTTTGCAGCTTCTCCAAACACAAAGGAATTTCTCCACACAAAATCCCAAGTAGCAATTCAAGACACTTTGCGTCCCTTTTGACATTGTTAGCTCCACACTCCGCTTTCAAAGAAAGCTTATGTCTAGAGCGCCAGCCAAACTGTGAATCCTGAAGTGAGCTGACATCATACAGCCCCCTTAATCCTTTCCAGAAGTTTTCTTTCAAGATGACTGCAAGGAAAATACTGCTGTTCTATATATGGTATTTGTCAAGCGCTTACTATGTGCCAGGCACTGTACGAAGAGCTGGGATAGATAGAAGACAATCCGGTTGGACACAAATCATGTCCTACATGGGGCTCAGTCTTAAAGGTTGAATCCATAGCCTACACAGAAAATTCCTTTCCAGTTGGAAGGATGATGCAAGTTTTCTGCTTGCTTGTTATTTGGTATTTGTTAAGCGCTTATTATGTGTAAAACACAATTCCAAGCGCCGGAGTTAATTAGTTGCATTAGAAGCCTTTCAAAGTTAATTAGTTAACAAGTTAATTAGGTTGGACACAGTCTGTCCCACGTGGAGCGCACAGTCTAAGTCGGAGAACGGGAGCGGGAGAAGTGAGGCACACAGAAGTGAAGTGATTTGCCCAAGGCCACACAGCAAGAATTTGGATTAGAACTCAGGTCCTCTGACTCCCAGGCCCATGGTCTTGCCACTAGGCCATGCTGCTTCTCCAATGAGTTCCCACTAAAAAACTATGACCTGCCATAGTGCTGTTCTCTCTTGGACCTCTAACATTTCCACTTGAATGGCCTAGCTCTGGAGCCAAACATAGCAAAGAGTGTTATGAGATACTCTCCCCAGTTCTGCTCTGAACTCAGGAAAGTGTCCAACCCCAGAAGGATTCCCTGGGCCAAAAAAATCCCCATCCCTGAAGCCCCCTCCTGATTCACGTTAAGTTATTCACCCCAAGGATGAGCTCCTGGTGGCCAACGCTACCAGGGAAGTGCTTGCAGCTTCACTGCAGTCCATACTTTACTCTGCTGCCCGGATCAACTTTCTACAAAAACATTCAGTGCATCATTCCCCACTTCTGAAGAATCTCCAGTGGTTGCCCATCCACCTCCACATCAAATAGAAACCCCTTACCATCGGCTTTAAAGCACTGAATCACCTTTCCGCTCTCCTAACTACAACCCAGCCTGCACACTTTGCTCCTCAAATGCCAACCTAACTCATAGTACTTCCATCTTGTCTATCTCACCATCGACCTCTTGCCCACGTCTGTCCTCTGGCCTGAAAAACCCTCCCTTTTCATAACCAACAGAAACTACTCTCCCTACCTGCAAAACCTTACTGAAAGCACAATTCCTCCAAGAGGCCTTCCTTGACTAAGCCCTCATTTCCTCTTTCCCACTCCCTTTTGCATTGCCCTGACTTCACCTCCCAAACCCATAGCACTTATGTATATATTCCTAATTTATTTATATTAATGTCTATTTCCCCCTCTAGACTAAGTATTTCATGCTTCCAAACGCTTAGTACAGTGCTCTGCACACGGTCAGCGCTCAATAAATACAATAGATTGATTTTTGTCACTGAAAGGAGAGTTTTAGTTCCTCGTTTTGTCATGGTATTTGTTAAATGCTAACTACGTGCCAGATACTGTACTAAGTGCTGGGGAAGATACAACCTAACCAGTGAAATGACTTGCCCAAAGTTACACAGCAAATGGCAGAGCTGGGATTAGCAACCAGATCCTCTAACTTCCAGGCCTAAGCTCTTTCCACTAGGCCACCCTGCTAGTGTGGGTTTTAGTAGAATCTCACCATGATGGACTCTCCCCTCCACTCCAAAAAATGGCAGGTGGGACCCCCTACATTGAAGGAGTCTCCCACCGGTCGCCCTCCCCCCTCCCCAAACCACTAGAGTCCCAGGCCGGTCCCCCAGTATAAATTCTTCCCTCTTCTGTCATCCTGCCCATGACACAGTACAACAACATGGGACTCACTCACCCCAACCCACAAAGATTGTCGTTGTAGATCCTGATGAAGAGTGCACTGAAGAACAGTCCCGATCCTGGGGAGTCGACTTGCCCTTGTGAATGGCTTGGTGAATGTTTCTGTCTCACATTTGTATTACATCAAGGACAGCTTTCCCTTCTGAGACAAGGGGCAAATTTCTATTCCTTCAGATTTAAATCCTTTGCGCCACAGGCACCCTTTTGTTTCTCAAGTGTACATCTCCAGAGAGCCCTGCTATTCCAAATGTGTGGGATTTATTGAGTGCTTAATAATTTGAGATTTCCTTTTGGTGTAGGGGGAGAAAATGCTGTTTCTAGGCAACCACCCAGGCACAGATCTATAAATTTGAAAAAATGATTTGGCGTTTATAATCCAGCAATGCTGACTCTGAATTCAGTACAAATGCTAATCACAAAATATGTTTGTGTGCATGCATGGGGCGGGGTGTGTCAAAGCCCACTCCTCCCAAAAGAAACTACCAGGCATAGAACAACTTAACAAAAAAATCTTCACAGGAAATAAAATTAGCGACACAATCAAGTGAACGCCTTCCAAAAAAAATTGTTGGTAGGTTAAAAAAAAATCTGCTTAGTACCAGCAGTAATGTGTGTCGGTGCCCAATGAATGAATACACATGGAACTATACTGCACATGGAGGTAGCCACAAGTCTATTCATACTAGCTTTGAAAATTTAACAAGTCACATATGCTCTCAAAAGAGGGGGAAATATGGGCCAATCCACCCAGAGAACTCTAGGTTATATGTTGTTTTTTTAGCAGAATACCACCATTACCATTACCCCCTTTGAAAAATTCCTTGCCATTAACTAGACTTTTATTCGCAAATCGCCTACACTTCAGGAACATTAGTTCGAACAAACTGCTTTGTGAGAAAAGGAATTCTCACCTCCCGAAAGGAAATCTGGGCAGACGAGAAAGCAATTTGCACTAGGCCTCACAGGAAATCAGAAGCAAGGCCTAGAAAGACCTGTGATGGCAGTTGAGCAAGAGGAAGAAATCCGGGAAGACTCTGGATCCAATTGAAAAAGTCAGTGGCATGGCCAGGGTTTACATGTATATTCCTAAAGATGGGTCCTTTTCTCCAAATAAACCATAGTGTACCCCCTTCGTTATTTACTGTTTTTCAATATTGTATTATTATAATAATGAATTTACCATGTATCTTTCTAAAGATGGGGTCCTTTTCTCAGAATACACCATATGGTACTCCTTTGTTAATTACTGTGCTTTTTCAATATTACACTTGTAACATAATAATAACGGTACATATTAAGCACTTACTTTGCCAAACACTAAAACAGATACAAGATAATCAGATCAGGCACATGTCCTATCCTACACAGGGCTCACAGTCTATGAGATTTAGTCTACTATTTGTAAAATGTAAGCCCATTTCTTTCATTCATTCATTTAATGGTATTTATTGAGCGCTTACTGAGTGCAGAGCACTGTACTAAGTGCTTGGAAACTACAATTCAGCAACAGGTAGAAACAGTCCCTACCCAACAACGGGCTCAGAGACTAGAAGGGGCAGACAGACCACAAAGGAGAACAAGTAATTAATAAAGTCACTTGATGATAGCCACCATCAGAAAGGCAAAAACAGGCATGATCTAGTGAAAAGACTGCGGGTCACAAGACCAAGGAATCTTTGTTCTAATACCACCTCCACCACTGGCCTGCTGTATGACCTCAGGTAAGTCACTTTACCACTCTGGGCCTCTGTTTCCTCTTTAATAAAATGGGAATAACAACATCTGCCTCGCCATACCTTACTGGGCTGTTGAAGATAAAATGGGATCAGAACTGGTATTTTAATCCCCACTGTACAGAGGAGGCAACTGAGGACCAGCGAAGTTAAGAGCCGTTAAGCTGGGAGAACAAGGCAAAGGTTTGTGTTAAAAACTCTCCAGTATCATCTCACACACACAATTTCATAAGTTGCACAGGGCTAGTTTAAAGGCAAATCACAAAACCCACCTGAAGCCAGGGATGCTCTAGGGCTTTTTCTGTTGTAAGGCGTTCATTTGGGTCCACCACTAGCAACTTCTTTACGAGATCCACAGCTAAAAAAATCACATAAAATGAGCCGGTATATTATTCTTTGATTTGATCCAATGCAAACAAAACATAACAGTGACTCATCGTTAAATTAATTCATTAAGATACCCCGCTCAATGGCCTGGTTCCTACAGAAAGAGCCTATCCCGGGGCCGCTTTGCCACATTTCACTTTATTGTTTAATCTTTCTTCTTCGCTTCCTCTCACACTACATGCTTCAAAAGGAAGAGGCAGGTCTCAAAATGACAAACACACCTTCTCTCCCCATTTTCCGCTTCACTTCCTTCCATTTGCTCCTCCAAAACAAGTGCCTCAATGCACTTGTTAATGCAATATTTCAGAAATGAAACTTCTATTTTCACATAGAAAAATAGATGGATTGTGGTATTAAACCCCTACTGAGTACTAAGCACTAGTGAAATTCACATGAACAGTTTATAATTCCTGACCAACAAGATGCTCAAAATTTTAAGTGGGGAAGGACATAGTTTTCATGACCTCGATTTTCAGAAAAATCTTTTTTGAACCCATGTAGATGATAGGAAAGTTTGCTTATATCTAGACTTCGCAAAGAGCCACTTCTGGCAATGCGTATTTGCTAGAATTACACAACATTTCACTGACAGGGGACTATGACAGTGAGGCGAAACCAATCCAGGCTTTATTTTTTTTTTTTTACCTTGAAAAATTGTGTCTTTGAATTTAACTCCTTTATACAAGTAACACGCATGCGATATATCATGACCTACATTCCGGATAGTTCTAATTTCTTTTGAAATTTTCTGCCTCACTTTCACACTTTCATTTGGGGAATTATTAAAACCTCCCATTAGGTGCCTCTTCCTCATTTTTTGATGGGACTGCCTTCAGAGGAAAGACAATGCAAAACAAAACTGCAGAATTTTGTAATAGAAAATCTGGTTGAGTTTAAATCCTCATGACAAGAACCCAGATCAAGCAAGGAAAACTTCTAGTCCATTTAATTTTAAAATCCAAGAATTCAATATTGGGTTTATTTCTTGAAATGTATTGCTCTCCCACTCTGCAAGAGAGGAGGATGAATTCACCATGCAAAAACCAAGAAGACCAATGAGAACAGAGTAAATGAGAGTGGACTACAAGTCTTTTTTTCATGATATTTAAGTGCTTACTATGCACCAGACACTATACTAAGCACTGGGGTACAGGCAAGCTAATCAGATTGGACACAGTCCATGTCCCACATGGGCTCAAACTCTTAATCCTGATTTTACAGCTGAAGTAACTGAGGCACAGAGAAATGAAGTGTCTTGCCCAGGGTCATGTAGCAGGCAAGTGGCTGAACTGGCATTAGAACCCAGGTCCTTTTAAGTCCCAGGACTGTGCTCTCTACTAGGCCACGCTGACCATTAACAGGGTCAGTACTCTTCCCGAAAGTATCTACATGATCCTAAAGCCTTCTCTCCTCCCATTTCCAGAAATGGACACCTCCAGCAGGCAAATCTCAGTTTTTCCATTGCTGAGCCGCCACCACCACCACCACCCCTTGACTCTTGTGTAAAGAAAACCCAGTTTTTCTTAGAAAGGGGAGGGCAGAGTAAAGCCTAGATTTTCAAGCCTTTTCAGGACACGAAAAAGATCATATATTTTTTCCTATGTAAAAATGATATTTGCTTTGCATTTCCCCCTGCACTAGCCCCCACTGGGCCAGAGAGGGTGAATTTTCAGGGTGAATTTTTCAGAATGGTGGTAAGCCAACCCATGTTATCACTCCATCTCTCTCCTACATTTCCTCTCCTTCAGTGAGTTGTCTACACTTACTGTCTCAATTTCCTTTCCTCCAATTCTCTTTCTGACCCCCTCCAATCTGGCTTCCATCCATACACTTCAGAGAAACCGCCCTCTCAAAGGTCACCAATGATTTCCTTCTTGCCAAACTCAACGACCTCTACTCCATCCTAATCCTCCTCAACTTCTCAGCTGCCTTTGACACTGTCGACCATCCCCTTCTCTGGGAAATACTATTCAACCTCAGTTTCACTGACACCTGGTACTCCTCCTATCTCTCTGGTCGCTCATTCTCAGGCTCCTTCGCACGTTCTTCCTCTGCCGCCCGGAGGAGGCCTGTGGGACTGAAGGTGGGGTGAATAAAAGGTACAAATCCAAGTGCCAGGCCAACGCAGAGGGAAGAGGAAGTAAACCAGGATGTGGTTGGGGAAGGCCTCCTGAAGGAAATGTGATTTTAGGGGGGTTTCGAAGGTGGGGCGAGTGATGGCCTGTCGGATATGAAGAGGGAGGGAGTTCCAGGCCAGGGGGAGGATGCGGGTGAGGGGATGGCGGCGAGGTAGACGAGATCGAGGTAGAGTGAGGAGGTTGGTGTTAAAGGAGACAAGTGTGTGAGCTAGGATGTAATAGGAAATCAGCGAGGTAAGGTAGGTGGGGGGAAAGTCGACTGAGTGCTTTAAAGCCATTTATCTGTTTCTCAGGGATGGCATCCTCAGCAGTGTGTTTCGACTCGTTCTGGGAACTTCTCAGGTTTTGTGTCCCCTAAAGCTGTGTCTGGGACTAGCTTGAGTGATCATCACAGTACATACCCATCTCTGAGACATGAGCCCAGGCCTTTGGAATGAAGTTCAGTGTCCCACTTGTGATTTGATCTTTCAGAGGTACTTGAGTCTTATGTTTAGCAATTGATGGCTCGGCAAATGGTGGATATCCACCTAGGCTTAGAATAGGGGAAGAGGAAAAATAAAATGAAACGGTGTGTTTGTTTGGGTTTTTTGTTTTTTTAAAAAAAAAGGTCAGATGATAATGTGCAGTGGTGACTCTTAATAATCAAAAATTAGATTGCTCTGAACAAATATTGAATAGCTGTACAGGTGTATTTCATAATGCTTCCTATGTTCTTTGAAAATGGGGAGGCATCATGAACAGCTAAATCATAGGGTGCCTTTCCCATAAATTTACATGCACTTTGTTAGGGTCCACTGTGGAACCTGACCTGATGGCCCTGTCCCTCCCACCCAGCCTCCCCCACATCCCTTTCCTTCCACTATTTTTAAAGAATTTTGTGACTCTATGGCCCCCCAGTCTCACATGCTCTGTCTTCCAGGGCAGCTCCCCCCAGCATTATCGTGTTGTTTGTAACTACACGACGTTTCCACTGCTCCCCTCAAACAGTGAACCACCACTGATACTGCCAAGAGAGAGGCCGGAAAATGCCGCCAGGATCCCCCTCCTGGTGGCCGGACACCTGGGTCCCAGCCCACAGGCAGTTGTTCAAACATCCAGGCTCCACAGACTGCAGGAGCTCCTCACAAAAATCCCCCCCCCAGGCCCCCTGGGTACCCACACGGGAGCTCCAGCCCTCTAAAACAGCAGCTGACATCCCCATGCCCAACCTCTCTTTTTTCCCTGGAGGCTTTTTGCCATCGCTATCAGACTGTAATTGTCAGCAGATCCAGGGATTAACCACAGCCTCCTATCGCTATGGACTCCAAGCACTGTTCTAAGCCCTGGGGTAGCTACAAGTTAATCAGGTTGGACACGGTCCCCGTCTCACATGGGGCTCACACTCTTAATCCCCATCTTACAGATGAAAGAACTGAGGCCTAGGGAAGTGAATTGACTTCCCCAAGGTCACACAGCAGACAAGTGGCGGAGCCAGGATTAGAACGCAGGTCCTTCTGATTGCTGGGGCCAGGCCCTATCCACAAACTCACGGAGCAGCCTCAGCCTGGCCTCATCACCAGGACGAGAGAGCGCGTGGCCAGATGGCGGCCTCCCCACCTGTAATTTCAGGGACCCCTTCTACCGTCTGCTAGGGGCTCAGAGATTAGTTCCATGCCCTACCGCTATGGGCTCCAGGAATTAGCTACACACCTTATCGCTGGGAGCTCCAAGGATTAACCCCAGCCTTCTATCACTATAGACTCCAGGGATTAATCACACCCCCTATCACAACGGGCTCCAGGGCTTAGTCACAAAACCTATTGCTATGGGCCCCAGGGATTAACCATGTACCCCTCCCCCGAGTCCCAGAGAATAATAACGAATGTATTTTTCAAGCGCTTACTGTGTGCCAGGCACTGTACCCAAGCTCCAGGTGGATACAAGCAAATCGAGTTGGATCCAAGCCCCTGTCCCACATCGGGCTCACAGTCTTCATCTCCATTCTACAAATGAGGCAACCGAGGTCCAGACGAGTGAAATGACTTGCCTAAGGCCACACACAAGACAAGTGGCAGAGTGGGGTTTAGAAACCAAGTCCTCCTGACTCTCAAGCCCATGCTCCATCCACTAAGCCATGTTGCTTCCAAGTGAGGGAACCCTACTTCCAAGACACTCTGTGAAGCTCTTTAAAGAATCTGTTCTGTGGCCAGATTCGCTTGGCCACGACAGCAGCCTTACCCAAGTTGGAGAAGCCATCTTGAAGTGCCCAGCAGGCCCCAGGCTGCAGGGGCTGGCTCTTCCTGTTTTTCGTCCTTGGGCATCGCTTCGGGCTTGAAGGATTAGCCACATCCTACCCACTAGGGACTCCAGGGATTAGCCACACACCCTTTCGCCATGGGCTCCAGGATTAACCACACCCATTCCCCATGAATGGGGAAGCAGCATGGCTCTGTGGAAAGAGCCCAGGGTTGGGGCCTCAGTTACCTCATCTGTAAAATGGGGATTAAGACTGTGAGCCTCACGTGGGACAACCTGATTAGCCTGTATCTACCCCAGCGCTTAGAACAGTGCTCTGCACATAATAAGCGCTTAACAAATACCAACATTATTATTATTGTTATGATGGAGCTAGCCACCATAAAGAAGACACAACAGAGACAGGAGCTGGGAGAGCGGTGAAAGTTGGCAAGCTGGGAGGCAGCAGGATCCATCCTGCCCCTTTCCTGCTAGCAGGAAGGCTTAAACAGGGGCACTTTGATGTATTGGGATTTAAATTAAAAAAAAATAGTGGGGGGAGAGGGCTAGGGAGATACAGACCAGAGAAGACTGAATTAGGAGTCTGGGAGGGGAGGGGGAACAGAATGGCACAAGGAGAAGGGTGGGGGAGGGTGATCAGGGAATTGATTTTCAAGCAATAGTTGAATATGATGCTGGGCAGGGTTTATAGATTGATGTAGAACTCTGTCAACAATTAGTGCACGCCTTATCTCCAGATTTTAAGCACTGTGGTCGCTCAGAAATGGGGCAAAGCTTCTACTAGTAGTCATAACATTTACTAAGAACCTGCTGAGTGCAATGCACTGTTATAAGCACTTGGGAAGTGCAAAACAAAAATGTTCCCACTAGGAGCTTAGTTGCCAATGAGTCAAAGTACTTAGAGAAGTAGAGTGGCTTAGTGGATAGAGCACAGGCCTAGGAGTCAGAAGGTCATGGGTTCTAATCCCAGGTCCTCCACATGTCTGCTGCTTGACCTTGGGCATGTCATTTAATTTCTCTAGGCCTCAGTTACCTCATCGGTAACATGGGGATTTAGACTGTAAGCCCCTAGTTAGAACAGTGCTTGGCACGTAGTAAGTGCTTAACAAATACCATAATCATTATTACTTAGAAATAGAGTAGCCAAACAAAAGCAATTGCCTATATCAATGAATAGCAGTATTACGGATTGGTATGATAATAATGATAATGGTAATAATAATAATTATAGTATTTGCTAAGCATTGACTAGGGATCAAGCACTGTAATAAGTGTAATAAGGTTGCTAATCAGATAATCAGTTTCCTTACCCAACTTGGGGTTAAGTAGGAGGGTACTGACTCCCCATTTTACAGATGAGAAAAATGAGGGACAGTAAAGTGATTTCCCTAGGTCACATGGCAGGCAAGTGGAGGAATTAGAACCGAGGTCCTCTGACTCCCTGGCCCATTCTTTTTTCACTCGGCCACACTGCATCAGTGTTTTGAGATGGCTGGTGTGTTTATATGATTTAGTGTGCTGGGAATGAACTGGGGATTAATCTGAAGTAAACACATATCTACACATGGAAGGCCACTGACGTTAGCCAACCAACCAGCACCAAGTGAATTCTGCAACAATGAAATCATTCTTACCAAACAAAGAGAATGACGCCCAAACTCCAGCAGTCCACCGAAGACTTATACCCAGCTGTTCCAAAGGAATTAAGAACTTCAGGAGCTAGATAGGTGGGAGTACCACATAATGTTCTCATAAGAGAAGTCTCGCCGAGAATCTTGGATTGCCCAAAATCGGTAATCTAAAATCAAAGGGGAAGATGTGGGAACATTTGCCACAGTATTAGAAAAATTGATCTGGGCATCATCTGCTACACATCAAAATATACTCTTAGTTCTATTTCCAGAGTCTAATAGTCTCGCTTCTTTAATCCACAGGTGTCAGTAATAGTAGCCGTCGTATTTATTGAGCACTTACTAAGGGCAGTGTATGGGTGTAATAACTTGGAAAGTTCAAACAAGTAACATTTCCTGACCACAAGAAGCTTACACTCTAATGGGGAGCAGAGATGTGAGAATAGTCACAAATAGATTAATCAAAATAAAGATACATTCAAAGGTGCTGATGATGGGTATAAAAAGTACATACATGTTAAGGATGGCTGAAGGGTTTTGGGATACCGGGAATTACCATTTAAGCTTCTATCATTAGAACAGAAGGATTGGCATATAAATTCTCCTAGCCAACCACAGAGGTGAGGTTCATCAAAGTTCAGGGGCCTGGCAAAACCATGAATGATCAGTCAGTCAATCGTATTTACTGAGCGCTTACTGTATGCAGAGCATTGTCCTAAGCGCTTGGGAGAGTACAATAGAACAGTAAACAGACACATTCCCTGCCCACCACAAGCCTATAGTGTAGAGAGACAGACATTAATAGGAATAAATGAATTAGGCTAAAGATTTATGAGGATGAAAATAAAGAGACTCTGGCCATTGTCCTCTCCCAGGCACTTAGTACAATTAAGTAGCGCGGGAGATAGAAAGCATCACAATGATATCAGGAGAAAGACGCAGAGGACTGAGGTCAAACCTGACAAGTGTGAAGCACGGTCTAAGACGGTCCACCGAGCATTCTGAACCCCACGCCTCCATCTGACCTGTGTTGTGGGCTGGGAATGTATCTGTTCACTGTTACGTTGTCCTCTCCCAAGCACTTAGTACAGTGCTCTCCACACAGTAAGCACTCAATAAATCCGACTGACAGCCTATGAATCCCAACAGGGGTGGCCAAGAGTGGGGGGGACATTTGAAGTGCCAGCTGGTGGGCGAATGAGCTAATCCAAGCTATATGCTTTGGTAACCAAAGTAGTAACAATGTTAAGAATCTATCAATCAGTCGTATTTTTTGAGTGCTTATTGTGTGCAGAGCACTGTACTACATGCTTGGAAGAGTGCGTTTTGACTCAGGTGGAAGACAAATTCCCTGCCCCCAAAGATTTTACAGGTTAGAGTCTAAATAATAAAAGCAGGGGTTCCAAATGGACGATCGTATTTTAGCTTTGCTTTTCTGCAAAGTTCTACATCTGTCAATTTCCCAGCTTAAAAAGCTGTTCTACCTGGTCCTGGATCTCTCAAATGCCCCACTGAGTTTTCCTGTACCCTTGAGGCCTGGGCTTTTCACTTTGACGCTACTCTGATTTGCTATCACCCAGAGAACCCTAGTCCCACCTCTATAGTCCTGCTAGGCACTACACAATTTTGACAATGTCTCAAAGAGAAAAGGGTGGTCAAAGGCAGCTGAGAGGTCAAGAAGGATTAGGATGGAGTAGAGGCCACTGGACTAAGTGAGTAGGTCACTAGCAATCTTGGAGATAGCAATTTCAGCAGAGTGGAGGAAGCAGAGGCCAGATTGCAAGGGGCTGGAGGACAGAAAATGGAGGCAGCAGTCAGAAACAACTTGCTCAAGAAGTCTAGAAGGAAACTGTGGGAAAGAGATGAAATGATACATGGCAGAGGCAGGGAAGTCAAAAGGAGGGATTTTTTAGAATAGCGGATACATGCACATGTTGGGAAGAAGCCATTGGAGGGCGACTAAAAATTTCTACTCAAAGTACTAAATGGAATGTTTAGGTTCAATCAATTGTATTTTTAGGCGCTTTCTGAAGGCAGAGCACTGTACTAAGCGCTTGAAAAAGTACGATGTAACTGAGGTGGTGGACAAATTCCTTGCCCACAGAGAGCTTACAGTCTAGAGTTTAAATAACAAAAACAAGGGTTCAAAATGGAAAATCGCATTTGGCTTTGCTTTTCTGCAAAGTTCTGTATCTGCCAATTTCCCAGCTTACAAAGCTGGTCTACTTGGCCCTGGACTTCTCTCTCAAATTCCCCCCGAGTTTTCCTGGAAAACTATCCCAATTCAGTACATATGTGTGGGTATGTGTGAGTGCATATAAAACTTAATCCTCTCACCTTTATGAGACAATTCTCCTCGTGAGATGACAGCAGCACATTTTCCGGCTTTAGGTCTCGGTGTATGATACCGTTATCATGTAGGTACTAAATTTACAGAAATCAAAGAAAAAATAATTCTCAGATTACAAGAGTATGTTTAGGGAATGTTGAAATAGTATTTCAATATCACCCTATGATGATTCAAGCTACACTGCTCAAACCAGATGTCTAAAATGTGAAGATATTTGCTTCTCTCCCCTCAAACAACTATCAGCCCTGCTCCCGAGGGCAGACACAACCAAAGAAAAGAGGTGCAAAGGCTGAGACCATGCAGCAATCGGTCAGTCAATGGTATTTATTGACCACACACTGTGTGCAGAGCACTGTACTAAGCACTTGGGAGAGTACAATACAGCAGAGTTGATAAATGCATTCCAGAGACTGTAACATAACCTCATTCTCCCCCAGTTTTGGGAATGCAGGTCGTGAGAGCTCTTTCCCTCTAGACTGTAAGCTCACTGTGGGCAGGGAATGTGTCATATATTGGACTCTCCCAAACACTCAGTACGTAGTAAGTACTCTGCACATAGTAAATGCTCAATAAATATGATTGACTGACTGACTGACTATCCTCTTATTTCTAAGGAAGACGTGGAATGGACACTTTCTGGCACTAAGAATCCAGTTGCGCTTTTCACTTCAATACTGCCCTGATTTGGCATTTCCCAGGAAGTCCTGTTCCTACCCCTACAGCCATAATATTAATAATAATAATAGTACCTATTATTGCTGTTCTTATTGTGGTATTTGTTAAGTACTTACTGTGTGCTAGGCATTCTTCTAAGGAATGAGGTAAATACAAGCTAACTGGCTAGACACAGTCCCTATCCCACATGGGGCTCACAGACTTAATCCCCATTTTACAGATGAGAGAACTGAGGCACAGAGAAGTGAAGTGACTTGCCCAATATCACACAGCAGACCAGTGGTGGAGCCGGAATTAGAACTCAGATCCTTCTGACTCCCAGGCCCCGTGCTCTATCCACTAGACCACGCTGGTCAATATGCCGCTGGGCAATACACAATTTTGAAAGCTAATAGGAAGAATGAGGAAAATTTCTTTAAGAACCACCCAAAATTTTCTAAAGGAAATTAAAAAAGGAAATCGCTCGAGCACGTTTCACAGAAAAGGCATCAAGTGGAACATAAAGCTGCCACACGATATATGATCCATTAAACCTACGTGGGCATTATCGAGCAGACTATACGCTCCAGTGGGCAGGGAATGCACCTTCCAACTCTGTTATGTTGTACTTTCCCAAGCACTCAGTAGAGTGCTCTGCACACAGTAAGCGTTTAATAAATATAATTGATTGATCAGTGTGTATTACTTTGATCCCAAAGCCTCATTTCCCCTTTTCGCACTCCCTTCTGTGTCTCCCTGATTTGTTCCATTTACTCACCCTGCCCTCAGCCCCACAGCATTTTATGCCCATATCTGAAATTCATTTTATTTATATTAATGTCTGTCTCCTGCTCTAGACCATGAGCTCGTTATGCGCAGGGAACGTGTTTACATGCCTACCAACTCTCAAGTGCTTAGTAGAGTGCTCTGCACACAATAAATGGTCAATTAAAATGATTATGGTAAAGAAAGTAAAGCTAGGGATTAAAAGAAATCCCAAACACAGTGCAAATGTCCACCTCTCAATTGCCAGTCACAGATTGATTATGTTCTGCCATGCAATGAGGATGGTCCATAAATGAAAAACTATCGACTACCAATGCAAATAATCTCACACACATATTCTGCCAAGGTCTTTACCCAAATATACAGTACTGAACTAGTGTCTTATTAAGAAATTTTATCTGACACTGCAAGAACCTCATCATCTCAGAAAAAATTCTGAGATGGGATAGTTTTCAGAGTATAAAAGAACAACAGACACCTAAAAGACTCTGTTTTCCAGTCTATAGTCAATGTTTGATTTTCTCTTTCCCTGAATTTTCAAAGCCCAGTTTCCACAGAAAAGCAATGTGGCCTAGTGGAAAGGACAGAGGCCTGGGAAGACAAAGGGTCTGGGTACGAATTCCAGTTCCATCACTTTCCTGCTGTGGAACTTTGGGCAAGTCACTTAACTTTTCTGTACCTCAGTTCCCTCATCTGTAAATGGGGATTAAGTGCCTATTCTACCTCGCACAGACTGTAAACCCCATATGAGGCAAAGATTCAGTCTGGTTGGATTACTTTACGACTACCCAAGGCATTAGCAAAGCTCCTGCCACAGAGTAAGTACTCGGGAAGCAGCGTGGCTCAGTGGAAAGAGCCTGGGCTTTGGAGTCAGAGGTCATGGGTTCGACTCCCGGCTCTGCCACTTGTCAGCTGTGTGACTGTGGGCAAGTCACTTAACTTCTCTGTGCCTGTTACCTCATCTGTAAAATAGGGATTAAGACTGTGAGCCTCACGTGGGACAACCTGATTACCTTGTATCTACCCCAGCGCTTAGAACAGTGCTCTGCACATAGTAAGCGCTTAACAAATACCAACATTATTATTACTTAATATCACACTTATTATAACCATAGCTCCCTCAATGAACATCTAAATATGGCTCAGAAGAATGACTTTTTTCCTACATTCTATAAAGTTTATAATAATAATGATTGAGGTATTAATAAAATGCTTATTAGGTGCTAAGCACTATACTGAGTGCCGGGGTGGATACAAGCAAATCGGGTTGTACACAGTCTCTGTCCCACATGGGCCTCACAGTCTCAATCCCTATTTTACAGATGAGGGAACTGAGGTCCAGAAGTGAAGTGACTTGCCCAGAGTCATACAGCAGATGAGTGGCGGGGACAGGATTAGAACCCATCACCTTCTGATTCCCAGGCCCATGCTCTACCCACTACACCATGCTGCTTCTCCTCCAGTCATCTACCTTCACAGCCAGTAGCATCTGATAAAAATATAGCTTGCATGTAGCTTCTTTTAGTCCTCCTTTCCTTGCCACTCTGTCAAACAATTCTCCTCCTTCCATCCTGAAATAACAAAACAGAATTTAACAATATACATTTTAGACAGCCTTGTTAGTTAATTATGGTATTTACTTAACAGGTTAATAAATATCATAACTACCAGTATTTAACTCTTCATACTTTGGATATCGGCCTTGTTCCCAGACAGGACTGAAAATGAAATCTTTTTTGTGGTCAAAGGACTAATGTTAAAATTAAGTACCTTCTCATCATATATACTGAAAAGTATATGTACATATTAGTTACTTTTGTAAGGTAGTAACGTCCATTAAGCAGCAAACATTAAGGCAATACCATCAGATTGGAAGGCCCAGATGCAATTTACAGTTAACTGGAGTTGAAATGCCCCATTGCGCTAATGTAGAAGTTGACCAGTCAGTCAGTGGTATTGAGTGCTTACCATGTACTAAGCACTCGGTAAAATACAATGTAACAATATAACAGACACATTCCCTGCCCACAATAAGCTTATAGTCTAGAGAATGAGCTTACTGTCTAAAACGAATGACTGCTGTCTGATTGCCTGAAAAAATATTCCCATCTATGTACATTTTCCTCCTGAATAAGCCATGTCAATTCTGCATATTCTTTCAGCATTTACTCAGAAATCAATATTTTTTAAAAGTGTCTGTTATGACATAAAAACTTACATTAACAGCATTCAAAGTAGGACAAAAGCCCAAAAAAAAAAATAGATGGAAGAATTCATCTTTGAGAAAGAAGATCGGCATCTTATTAAAAAATGTGCACCTCAAACTTTTGCTGGAAAACAGAAAATCTGTCAAGAACCCAAAACTATATTTCTGCAAGATATTTTTTAAGTCAGTATCAACTTTTTCACCAATTTAAACATGCAGAGTTCAAATTGTTATCAATACACTCTAGCTTTTGAGTCTTCTAAGGTACTCTAGCTTTTGAGTCTTCTAAGGTTACATTTAAGTAGAAACTGGAGAAAAACTGACTTACAATTCCAAAACAATAAAATAATCTTCGGCTTCAAAAAAGTTCTTAATCTTGACTATGCAGGGCTAATAAAAGAGAGGAAAAGGAAACCCATTAAAATTACTCTAAAACATTACATTTCCAATAACAAAGACATAGAATCACTGCATAGGTATGTCGGGCACACAATCTGCTGCCTTTAAGCGCTTATGGGTTATGTAAAGCCAAAAGGAGAACAAGAGGATATGTCTCCATGCCCAGAAATATCAAAACAAGGTAAATTAAATACATCTACAAATGCACCATTCTTTGGAAGTAGGAGAAAACACCCAGAGACACAACTGTGCATTGCAAGGGAAATAAATACCAAAACCAAGCAATAGTCATGAGCCAGGAGATCTGGATGTACTGAATGATATCAAGACAGAGACAGTGTGCAGGGGGACACTGGGAACAGGAAAGATGGAAAGAATGGGTTTCCTTACTATTAATCAATCACCATATTTACTTAGTACTAACTGAGGGAAGAGCACAATTCTAAAGACTCGGGAGACAACAACAGAAATAGAAGAGGTCAAAGGGGCATATACTTCCTTTACTTTTTGATTTACAGCATGTGTTAAGTGCTTACTATGTGCCAGCCACTGTTCCAAGCTCTGGGGTAGATACAAGTTTATCAGGTTGCACACAGTCCCTGTCCCACGTTGGGCACACAGTCTTAATCCCCATTTTGCAGATGAGGCAACTGAGGCACAGAGAAGTAAAGTGACTTGTCCAAGGTCACACGGCAGCCATGTAGTGGAGCCAGGATTAGAACCCAGATCCTCTTCCTCCCAGACCTGTACTCTTTCCACTAGGCCATGCTGCTTCTCAAAGAGGTACCTTTTTTCTTTTCCATTTATGGCATTTGTAATAATGATAACAATAATGATAATAGTGGTATGTGTTAAGCGCTAAGTATGGGTTAAGCACTGTAATAAGTGCTGCGGTGGATACAAGCAAATCGGGTTGGATTCAGTCCCTGTCCCACATAGGGCTCACAGCCTTAATCCCCATTTTACAGATGACGGAACTGAGGCTCAGGGAAGTGAAGTGACTTGCACAAGGTCACAAAGCAGACCAGTGGCAATGTCGGAATTAGAACTCAGGCCCTTCTGACTCCCAGGCCTAGGCTCTATCCACTAGATCACGCTGTTTCTCCAAGAGGTGCACAGGGGGTCTGGGGGTAGACAGGTGTGTCTACACCCTGAACCCAGGGTGGAGCGCTAAACTCTCTTTCCATCAGAAAATATAGGAAAGGATGGAGCGAGGGTCTTCTCCCCTTCCACTTTTGAGATTTGTACGGCAATCTATTGTCCTGGGTAATAAATTAGATACGATGTAGCGGAATTTTTCTCACCTCTCAACCTGGGGCTTACCCTTGCTGGACTGCAGAGGGAAAGGGAGGAAACTAACATCCGGAAAAGGAGAGTAAGGCCAGGACAACAGACCACGCTTTAACGTCCTTTAACCCCCATCTAAACTTTAAACTCATTATGGGCAGGGAATATGTCTGCTAATTTCTCTTGTTATTGTACTCTCCCCAGGGTGTAGAATACTGTTCTGCGCATAGTAAGAGCTCAATAAATACCAGTGATTAAGGAATTAACCAAATTTATCAAAACAAGACTTCATACCAGACAAAACATTCTTTGCCCAGAATAAACACCACTAAGCTTAGAGCTGTGCTTAGAGCAGATGCTACCTAGTAGGGAAAATATTTGACTTTTATCCTAGTAAGATGACTTGGTATGCTTTTTTTTTAAAAAAAAAAAAACCTTCAACTTAACCGAATAAGCAAAATGAGAATTAACTGGATAAAATAAACTCAAACATTTTCTAAAAGTAATAATAATAATGTTGGTATTTGTTAAGCGCTTACTATGTGCCAAGCACTGTTCTAAGCACTAGGGGGATACAAGGTGATCAGGTTGTCCCTCATGGGGCTCACAGTCTTCATCCCCCATTTTACAGATGAGGTAACTGAGGCCCAGAGAAGTGAAGTGACTTGCCCAAAGTCACACAGCTGACAAGTGGGGGATCTGGGATTAGAACCCATGACCTCCGACTCCCAAGCCCGGGCTCTTGCCACTGAGCCACAGTGCTTCTCCAAAGCAGGGTAGCATTCTATTTGTAAGACACATACTTCAGTTGGATTGGGACACTAGGACACTTGTGATGCTTGAACAAACACTTCTTTTGGCTTGGAATCAATGACTAAGAACATCACAAAACAGCTTTCCAAGGAATCGAATAACTGACCATTTTACTCACACTGAAAATAACCTTTGTCTTTCTCCCCCATGAGACTGTAACTCTTTGAGGGTAGGGGACAGGTCTTGCCTCTGATGATTACTCCACAGGCGCTCAGTACAATGCTCCACACTCAGACATGTTCAGTAAATACCACTGATTGATCATTTTGATGTGCTAAATTTGGAGGTTTAAATTTTAAGACAGCTAGGCACACTAACTTCCACTAATCAAAATTGATTACACCACTTTAAATAAATCTATGATGAGTGGCAGTGTGGAAAAAAAACAAGATTGATCATTAGATGGAAAGCAAAACTTGTAAAAATCCACTCACGTGATTTAATTTCTTCAAAATTTCAATTTCAGTTTCCACACTTTGAGCTGGATCCTTTTGAAAAGAAAAGAGAAGCAGCAAATAATAGATCAAAATTCCAATGAATTACAATGTCAACCACAGAACATCACCACAATCAACCCTTCCCATTGGACTATTGAGGACACATTTCAAAATTCAGGAGTGACATTATATAAACAATTCCAAATTACGGTGCTCTGGAAAATCCAACTCAGCAACTAGCAGGAGATGCACAGTGAAATATTTCCAAAATACCACTTTGATTTTAAATACTTAGGGGTACCCATACATCTTAGACTGTGACCCGTCGTTGGGCAGGGACTATCTCTATCTGTTGCCGAATTGTACGTTCCCAGAGCTTAGTACAGTGCTCTGCACACAGTAAGCGCTCAATAAATATGATTGAATGCATACATATACAGAGGTCTGCACACAGGAAGCCCTCACTAAATACCACTGATTGATGTATTTACTTTATACATATGAAAGAGCAAGATTGCTTAAAGTGCGGATCTTGGCAAATTTCAAAAGAGTGCCTATTCTATGAGTTGTTATTGTCAACTACAGTATCCAGTATGTCAATGTAGGTTAAAAACAACCCAATGGATTTAGTAGCCCAATAGTGCAATTCAACAAAGATCTCTATCTCAGTTACTTCTATAGAAAATAGGAAATAGTAAAAAATAATAAAATGCTAAGTCTAAAATAATGTATATTGAAAGAGGAAATTATTTCCTTTTAAAGGGGAGGGTGGCAGTGTCTAAAAAAACCCACCGACACTTAAGGGATTCTGAAGGACAATGCCCTGAAACTGCTGCACCCAATAGTCAAATGTTAAGCAAGAAACAGGCTCTTCTGGACCTTCTCTGGATGCTGTTTCTAGCCCTTTTATTAACTGAGTAAACATCTGTTAAAGAGGAAGCTCCACTCCATTGGCCTGAAAGCATCTGACAGCATCAGCCTCCTTCCTGACCTCCCAGCCTCCTGTCTCTCCCCACTCCAGTCCGTACCTCACTCTGCTGCCCGGATCATTTTTCTATAAAAACGTTCGGGATACCTCCCCACATTCCTCAAAAATCTCCAGTGGTTGCCCATCCACCTCCATATCAAACGAAAGCTCCTCTCCATTGGCCTTAAAAGTAGTCCATCACTTTGCCCCCTCCTACCTCACTTCGCTTCTCTCCTCCTCCAACCCAGCCCGCATGCTTCACTCCTCTAGTGTTAACCTTCTCACTGTGCCTCAATCTTGCGTGTCTCGCTGCCGACCCTTAGCCCATGACCTGCCTCTGGCCCAGAACGCCCTCTCTCCTCTAATCTACCAGATGACCACTCTGCTCAACTTCAAAGCTTTATTGAAGGCACATGTCCTCCAAGAAGCCTTCCCAAACTAAGCCCCACAATTCCTCATCTCCCACTCCCTTCTGCGCTGCCCCTGACTTGCTCCCTTTGTTCCCCCACCAAACCCCAAAGCACTTAGGTACATATCTGTAATTTTATTTGTATTGATGTCTGCCTCCCCAACTCTAGACTGTGACCTTGCTTTGGATAGGGAATGTCACTATTTACTGTTGTCCTGTACTTTCCCAAGCGCTTAATACAGTGCTCTGCAAACAGTAAGCACTCAATAAATATGACTGAATGAAAAACATTTATTAAGTCTAATGGCTTCTGCACAAAGATGAAAGCATTTCTTGTATGTCTCTCAAATGCACTTGTTCTACTCCCTGTCATCCTTGTTTTTCCTATTCCTCTGTACCTAATAATAATAAGAGTAGTATTTGTTAAGCACTTACTATCTGCCATGCACTGTTCTAAGCGCTGGGGTAGATACAATTTAATCAGGTTGAACACAGTCCCTGTCCCACATGAGGCTCACATTCTTAATCCCCATTTTACAGATAAGAGGACTGAGAAGTGAAGTGACTTTCCCAAGGTCACATGGCTGACAGGTGGCGGAGCCGGCATTAGAACTCAGGTCCTTCCGACTCCCAGGCCCATGCTCTGTCCACCAGGCCACGCTGCTTCCTAATTGGCTATCTGTCTCCCTCTCTAGATTGCAAGCTCCTTATGGATAAAGAACAGTGTATTTTGCTTCTCTTTTCCTTTCTCCAAGCATTCCGTACCATGCATTGCATTTTAACAGGGACTCTATAGATGTCATTACACTGCTCTCATCCATGACATTCAAAGATGATGCAACTCAGTAAAGTGCTCTGCATAGTCAGCACTCAATAAATACCACTGATCGATTAATAGATTGCCTGAAGCCAGAATTCAATCCAGGATGTGGGTTAGGTTGAGAACTATTTCAGCCAACAATCCATCCACATTACAGGCACATAAAGGGTCTCCCTTGCAATGCTGTTATATTTGCTACTTGCAGCACCTAATGTAGAAATGTTTGTGATTTTTAAAAAATCTCTAATATCAACCTTGTTTAGCCTGGAAATGTCATAAAAGCATCCTCTTCTTTACTGCACAAAAATTCATACACAAATAAAAATCCTCTGAGAATGTGTGTGGGTGTTTGGACCCCAGAAAACCACCACAGTAACAAACACTTAAGTAGACTAAAGTAAGGAGACAGGTACAAGCATGCCCCAAAATACAAACTGTAAGCTTGTTGCAGGCAGGGAATGTTATACTGTACTCTAAGTGATTAGTCTAGTGCTCTGTGCATGATAAAAGCTTGATAGATACAAATGACTGAATGACAGCTGTGAGGTCTTCTTTAAAAACAAGGATGCATTTAGAAAAGCTGTATGATCGGGTACACTTTCTTTTACACTTACATAATGGAAATTGGGATCCGTTCTAAAGCCTCTGGAAAACTATTAAATTCCTTTCTGTGCTCTACAGCATTACATTAAGTATCCCTAAACTACTGTTTAATCTTTGCTAAAGTAATTCATAGCAAAACATCACAACATTAAGTGGGGAGTTGTGGTGTGATTTTGATCTTTTGCAGGAGACTGCAAAATTAGGCTTGTTCTGCTGGCTGTGGTAGTGGTTTTTTTTTACTTATCCCGAAGAATTTATCCAGCTTTGAAGAACAGTTTTGTTGTCATCAGAAAGTATCAATTCCTTATCTACTCCATGTTTAGGACAATGCTTGCCCCTAGTAAGCATTTACTAAATACCATCACTATTATTCTGGTTAACATATCTTCCCACCTTTGATTTCTTTTCTCTATCACGGTCTTTGTCAAGCATTCTTATAAATTTGTCTGCTTTAATTTAAAAATTGATGCAAGACTTTTTAATGCCAAAATATTAGCAGGTGGTGGAGCGATCATAACTTCCTTCTCTGTTTTGGTACTGGCATATTTGTCAAGTTGTCAAACAATGTATCCCTACCTCATACATATTGTGGGTCACTTTAACTTTGGGTAAAGTATCAAATCATAACGTTATGTCTCCAGATTGTTTGGATCACGGAGTGGCTGTACTTACTGCCTCCCTCACAGAGCAGAATGAGAATTTCCTTTTACTGATTATCTTCACAGCTACTTTCTTACACGTTGTCTTCTCAAACGCCAGTTTCACCTCTCCACAGGCACCACTAAAGGCAAAAATTGATTTAAGATTTTTAAAAAGGTGTTAAAAGAAAACGTTTACCTGCTGATGCTTTTTTGAAAGCATTCCGTACTTCTGTTGACCAGTCCTACATTTAGCCCCATTTTATGAAAGATGCCTGAAATCAACACCCAGAAAAATCTCAGTTTAAAAAAACGATAGCATGCTCGAGCTTTCTGACTGGGTGGTCTGGGAGCTTCCAGGGGAGCTGGGACTTCCACCACCCTCAGGAGCCTGATCACTTCACCCATCTTCTGCCATGTCCAAAGATAGCATGACCCGAGGCAAGAGGGATTTCCTGCTCAGGACTGTGAAGGAAGCAGGAGGTCCCGGCCACTGCCTGGGTGAGAAGAGAGTTCAACTGAGCTTCCTCTGCCAGTCTTCCCCACTTTTCAAAATAATCTCAGATTCACACACGTAAATACACGTCGTTCGACGCGTACCGTCTCCCTGTACCCATAACCACACCCACACCTGCATTATATAGACACATTTATCCTTATTTTTCATGCTTCCCACAAAAATCTACACACCTTCTATCAAACCTTCTCACCCCAAAATATAAACATATGCTAATTTAACATACCCATCTGAACCTTCCCCTTTACCCTCAAGCCCACACAAATATAATTATACACCCCAATTCATAACTTACCCATAAATCACACACATGCTTCCTCTCTCATACATTCTCCGGTCTTACAAGCCCATACCATGTCTCTCTCCCACACATTGAGCACATCCCTCCATACTTAAATCCTCCCCTCACCATACCTATTTACATCATCCCCACACAAAGATTCTTTTCCCACCCCATACACAAGCACACTGTTCACAGACCTTCCCTCAGACCCGATCACTTATATACACATGCATACATACATCATACAAAGATAGGTTATGTGTCCACAAACCCACATCTCCACACAAATTCAACACATATGGTCATAAATCTCTCCCACCTGGATGTGTTAGATCCCCACAGGCAAGGTCATACAGAAACATATTTACACAGAAATCTCAAACTAGGCCATATAAGCGGACCCACACAGGAAAAAATACAGACATGGGGCAGGGGAATAAGTGCTATAGGGTAAAGGTCAGAGGAGAGTGACAACCAAAACAGAAGTCTAGGAGAAAAGCAGATATGATGCAGTACAGAGAGGAAAAATGAGAAGTACAATATCTATTTAAACCCAGGCAAATACTGGGTACCTCTGTTATTTCTATTCAGATAACACCCTTGGCAGGAGTGATATCCTATTGGTCTAAAAATGTTAATGTACATCCTTAAGCACAAAACTTACTTCCAGAAAGTGGTGAGGAATATTTCTGGCTTTCCTTGCTGTATTCTCTGGGTTAACTAATAGCTCTAAAGCACTCTGAAAACACAAAGCACTAATAGGTCAATGTTAAGCATTATCTTCCATTTAACAGCCCTGACTTCCCTTTCCCATTCTTCCAGTGATCCTGTTCGAGATGTGATAGTTTTTAAAAAGAATCCGGACCTTCCCAATTCCATTTTCTCTCACCGTGAGTCTTTAAAAAATAGAATACAGCTTCCCTCCGTAGTAGAAAATTACCAGAAGGATTTCATACCTTTTCTTATTCCTTGCTTATCTCCCTCAGATTACTAAGGATTTCTGTTCATTATTTATGACCTTCTTCAGTACAGAGAAAAGGAGAATGGCTAATCTGAAATTAAACAAAGTGGTGTGGTTTCTCGTGGAGTTAGAATGAAAGCATTTTCCCTGGGGCTGTACTTTTTACCAGCTGTCTTCAAAATGTTCAAACACTCTGGACTTTTCTTGGTTGGGAAAGTTTAGGCAAGAACCTTGACCTTCAGATTCACCCAATTCTCTTTCTTAGTGTTAGAAAATGTCCTGCATGCTTTTTTTCTTCTATTTGACTTGACTGTCTTTTCACACTGGGTCCCAACCAGCAGGGAAAGTAAAAGAAATAGTGGTTATTTACCTGTAACCTTGTTCCCTTGAAGGCATGTGGCCTTGTAACTTTTATTGCTACCCTCACTCATGTTCATACTTAAATTCATTTATTTATAGGTATATTCACTTGTGTTTAGCTGCTTCTCCTGAAGTGTTCGTATTGTTTCATGCATTACCCTTATTCTCCCTCCTGCATTCACTATTTGGAAGTAATAGTTCACTATTAGCCCTCCTTTTCCCTCCGCCCCTTCTCCCCTCCCCATTCCCCCTACTACCTGCCTTTACTCTATCCCCTTCCTCTCCCCATAGCACTTGGGTATTTTGTATATATTATTACTCTATTTTATTCATGCTGTGTATATATATCTATGATTCTATTTATCTTGATGGTACTGATGCCTGACTACTTGTTTTGTTTTGTTGTCTGTCTCCCCCTATTAGACTGTGAGCCCCTTGTTGAGCAGGGATTGCTTTTATCTTTTGCCAAATTGTACATTCCAAGCGCTTAGTACAGTGCTCGGCACACAGTAAGTGCTCAATAAATACAATTGAATGAATGAATATTTGGGATTTTTTTTTGTTTCACCCATTAAACTCTAAATTCCTTGAGGAGTGGAAAGGTGTGCTAGGTTACTATTGTATTCTCCCACTGTGCTCAGTGCAGGGCCTACCACTCAGAAAGTGCTAAAATCAATCACTTGGCAATATTTCTTCAGCACTTACTGAGTGCAGAGCATGGTATTAAATTCTCAAGCAGCGTGGCTTAGTGGAAAGAGGATGGGCTTGGGAGTCAGAGGACACGGCTTCTAATTCCGGCTCTGCCACTGGTCTACTGTGTGACCTTGGACAAGTCGCTTAACTTCTCTGTGTCTCAGTTACCTCATCTGTAAAATGGGGATTAAAACTGTGAGCCCCCACGTGGGACAACCAGCTTACCTTGCATCCACCCCAGTGCTTAGAACAGTGCTCAGCACATAATAAGCACTTAACAGATACCATAATAATAATTAAAATTAAAAAGATTTCAAGAAGTACAATCGATCGATTGTTAGCCCACCAATTTGGTAATCCCTTCAAGCTGTTATTTTATGGTATTTCTCAAGTGCTTACTATGTGCCAGGTGCTGTACTAAGTGCTTGGGTAGATACAAGCTACAGAGCTTGGACATAGTCCTTGTCTCACATAGGGCTCAGTCTCAATCCCCATTTTGCAGATGAGGTAGCTGAGGCCCAGAAGGGAAGTGACTTGCCCAAGACCACAAAACAGACAAGTGGTCGAACTGAGATTAGAACTCAGATCCTCCTGACTCCCAGGCTTGGGTTCCCTCCACTAGGGGACGCTGCTTCTCTGCCAAAGCTTCATCGGGCCTTCAAGGAAATTTAGTAGCTGACAAGGGGCCTATGCACATCTTGGGGAAGAGCTAGCCCTTCTACATCTTCAGTCAAGATCACCATATTCATGGAGAAGCAGCGTGGCTCAGTGTAAAGAGACTGGGCTTGGGAGTCAGAGGTCATGGGTTCTAATCCTGGCTCTGCCACTTGTCAGCTGGGTGACTTTGGGCAAGTCACTTCACTTCTCTGTGCCTCGGTTACCTCATCTGTAAAATGGGGATTAGGACTGGGAGCTTCACGTGGGACAACCCGATCACCTTGTATCCCTCCCAGAGCTTAGAACAGTACTCTGCACATAGTAAGCACTTAACAAATGCCATCATCATCATATACATCTACCAGACACTAACCTGTCAGCCCCTCCTAGTTGGCCAATCAACTTCTGCTGCTTCTCAACCAAGGCCAATAAGTCCAAGGATCTATAAATTCTATATTATAAATTACCTATTTATATGTCTGTCTCTCCCTCTAGACTGTAAGCTTGTCATGTGCGGGGACCGTCCCTGCCAACTCAGTCATATGGCTCTCTCCCTAGCCTTCAGTATCATGTTCTGGACATTGGCTTTAAAGCCCTCAATCACCTAGTCCCCTCCTACCTCACCTTGCTACTCTCCTATTACAACCCAGTCCGCACACTTCGGTCCCCTAATGCCAACCTTCCTCCTCTAATGCCAACCTTTTCACTTAATAATAATAATAATAATGTTGGTATTTGTTAAGTGCTTACTATGTGCCGAGCACTGTTCTAAGCGCTGGGGTAGACACAGGGGAATCAGGTTGTCCCACGTGGGGCTCACAGTCTTAATCCCCATTTTACAGATGAGGTAACTGAGGCACCGAGAAGTTAAGTGACTTGCCCAAAGTCACACTTCTAACTCGATCTCATCTATCTCACCGCAACCTGTCACTCATGTCCTCCCTCGGGCCAGGAACACTCTCCCTCTTCATATTTGTCAGACACTTACTCTCCTTGCTTCAAAGCCTTACTGAAGGCACATCTCCTCCAGAAGGCTTTCCCTGACTAAGCCCTTCTTTCTTCTTCTCCCACTCCCTTCCTTTTTTCCTCTGACTGCTTCTCCTCAATTTCATTCGCTGGTGCCTCTTCCACCTCTCATTCCCTAATTGTGGATGTCCCAAGCACAGGGCTCGGTCCTGAGTTTCTTAATCTCCTAGAGAAGCAGCATGGTGTAGTGGAGAGAGCCCAGGCCTGGGAGTCAGAAGTTCATGGGTTCTAATCTTGGATCCATCTCTTGTCTGCCGTGGGACTTTAGGCTTGTTACTTTACTGGGCCTCAATGACAGGGACTGTGTTCAACCCGATTTGCTGTATCCACCCCAGTGCTTAGCACAGTGCCTGGCACATAGTAAGCGCTTAGCAAATAGCATGCTTTCTCACTATACATTCATGCTCTGGCCTGGTTTAACCTAATGCCATATTACTATTGCATCAGCCCCCTCATTAATCTAATAATAATAACTTTGGTATTTGTTACATGCTTACTGTACACCAGGCACTGTACTAAGACTGGGGCAGATCCAAGCAAATAGGGTTGCACACAGTCCCTTTCCCAGGTGGGGCTCACAATCTCAATCCCCATTTGACATATGAGGGAACTGAGGCCCAGAGAAGTGAAGTGACTTGCCCAAGGTCACACAGCAGACATGCGGTGGAGTCAGGATTAGAACCCACAACCTTCTGACTCCCAGGCCCGTGCTCTCTCCAATATGCCATGCTGCAAATTCAGCCTCTGCCACCTTCAATCTAAACTACATGCTGCTGCCTAGACCGCCTTCCCGAAATACCACTTAGCCAGTGTCCCTTCATCCCTCCAAAACCTCAGATAGCCACCCATCTCCCCCTGTATCGACCACATGGTTATTCTGATATTTTATCCTGACCTAGTCATACCGACTACCTATTATTTCCTTGTTCTCCCTCCTACTTGTTCTACTTAAATACTTCTTGTCTGACCCCCCGCTTAGATTGCAAGCTCCTTGAGGGCAAAGGTACATATCTGTTTCACTTCTGATGTACTCCCTCAAGTTCCTGGCACAGTGCTCTACACTAGGAGCTGCTCAAAGAATACCACTGACTGACTGAGGGCACAGAAGAGTCTCCCTCACTGACCCCTGGATTTCTCCCGAACTTTTAAAGATCATCTACATTCCCTTCATTCCTTCATTCAATCGCATTTACCGAGCTCCTACGGTGTGCAGACCACTGTATTAAGCACTTGGGAAAGTACAATACAACAAACAGACACATTCACTGCCCACAAGGAGAGTCCTTTGCAAATGAAGCAATTCTTGGCAAGTCTGACCTTTTATCCTTTGGGAACTTCTCAGGGGGACTTCTCTTTACTTCATGACTTTTTTTTAATTGAATTTATTAAGCTCTTACTATGTGCCAGGCTCTGTACTAAGCACTGGAATAGATACAAGCTGATCAGTTTGTACACAGTCTCTGTTTCATATGGGGCTCAAAGTCTAAATCCCCATTTTTCAGATAAGGTAACTGAGGGTCAGAGAAGTGAAGTTACCTGCCCAAGGTCACCCAGCAGACAATTGGCAGAGCCGGGATCAAACTGTGACTCTCAGGCCCAGGCTCCATCCACCAGGTCACGCTGCTTCTCACAGGCCATGCTGCTTTGTGAGAGAAGCAAAGGGAAAAGAAGTTGTGGCTCCCCCTTAGAGATTGGCTCATTGAGAGATGCCACAAGCTGCATCTGACTCATTGGAAAGGAGGCAGCAATACTATTCCCTTTCAAACCAAGGAGGGAAAAATAGACTGTCTCTCACAGCAGTTTTCCCTCCTCGGCCAAGAAGCTGCCTGGTAAGCAATTCAATAGGAACATAATAAACTGAAAAGCAAAGTGAATGTGTCCCTGTGTGCACAAGCAGACCATGTTGCTGTGTCCTAGGTGATCCTTAAATTCAGAGCAGTGAACTCGGTCAGATCCATCAGGACCACAATCCCCACTAGAGAAGCACGCTTGACCTAGTGGATAGAGCACGGGACCGCGAGTCTGAAGGACCTGGGTTCTAATGCCAGCTCTGCCACTTGTCTGCTGTGTGACCTTGGGCAAGTCCCTGCACTTCTCTGGGCCTCAGTCCCCTAATCTGTAAAATGGGGATTGACTGTGAGACCCGGGTGGGACAGGGACTGTGTCCAACCTGATTACCTTCTAAATACCCCAGTGCTTAGTACAGTGCCTGGTTCAGAGTAAGCATTTAACAAATTCCATTAAAAACAAAAGTTTTTTTGGCCGAGGGTGGCAAAGGGGTCCACATTTTCCATCCCTACCTACACAGCCTGATAGTCACCTGGGTTCTAATTCTGGCTCTGCCCCTTGTATGCTATGTGATCTTGAGCAAGTCACTTTACTTCCCTCAGTTCCCTCTTCTGTCAAATGGGGTTTCAATACTTGTTCTCCCTCCTATTAGGCTGAGACACCCATGTGGGAATGGGACTGGGTCAAGCCCAATTACTTTGTCTCTATCCGAGTGCTTAATACAATATGCATTTAATCGTATTTACTGAGTGTTTACTGTATACAGAGCATCGTACTAAATGATTGGAAGAGAACAATATAACAGTAAAAAGACACATTCTCTGCCTCTTGAATCTAGAGGGGAAGTCAGAAATTAATATAAATAAATAAGTGGCACATAGTAAGCACTTACATACCAGTTATTATTACTACCGAATCAATTAATTAATAGTAGTTACTGAGTGAATACTGTGTACAGTGCACTGTTCTAAGTACATGGGGAAATGTGTTAGACCACTCGCAAACCAATCTCTGAACTGTTTTACTTGATCCAGGTCCCAGTTAATCTAAAGGAATCCATCCTTTGGCTAATTTTTCCTCCCTGCTATAAGGCTTTACGCAGCAAAAGCGGGTGAGGAGCTAATGGTCATTTCATTAAGGGAGCCAAAACTTTGTATTGGGAGGGGTAGCTAGGACTGGACAGCCTCCAAATTAGCAAAGCAGAACAGAATCCAAGGAAAAAAGTCACCACATTCTTGGCAAAAGTGGAATCTTCGAGGGCAGCAGAATGAAGACCTCCATATTTAACTAATTCAGCTGTTCGGAGAAGATTAAAGCTAATCTTGAAAGTCTAAAAACAGTCTCTTCCTAATGGTCTGTAGCTGGAACTTCAGAACTAAATGGAGTAAAAAGGATTTAGAGATAAAATAGAACAAAGGGCTCTAATACTGTTTGTCATTCGCTACTTCAAAAGAGAGTTCTCCCATTTGTTCTTGAAGTTAGGCATGCAGCTTAAATCCATATCCCTAAAAAAAAAAAATCTTCTCCCCAGTGACCTATGGCCAAAGCAAACAGATGGCTAATGTTACATTCATTGCTCATTAATAAAAAATTATCTTCAAATATTAAAAAAAACCTTTAAGACACTCCCCTTATTTATGCCTTTCCAATGTATAAATGGGGGGGGGGGGCCTGTGAATTTATTTTTTCACCCCTCCCTCAGCCCCACAGCATCTATGTACATATCTGTAATTTAATTTATATCAATGTCTGTCTCCCCCTCTAGACTTTAAGCTTGTTGTGGGGCAGGGAAAGTGTCTGCAAACTCTGTTATACTGTATTCTCCCAAGTGTTTTGTTCAGTGCTCTGCACACAGAAAGCACTCAATAAATACAATTGATCCTCACCACCAAGGTGTGCATATATATATGTACACACACACAATGCACACATATGTACAAACATATTCATCTGAACACTGACTCATTTATTCAGGAACTTCATCCTGATATTCTTATTCTTCCCTCCTGCTCCCATTATTTGTAAATAATTTATGACTACCTATCTCTTCCATTAGATTGCATGCTGTTTGAAGACAGAGTCAATGCCTTTTGCTCTTTGTGTATCTGGGTTTGGGAGGGTTTACCAGGGCTCTGTACATAGCAGATGCTCAATAAATAGCATTGACTGACTGATCCTAGATTAAATGTTTCATCCAGTGTATTATTATTTACTGAGCTTCCATTGGGTGCAAAGCACTCTACTAAATCCTTGGAAAAGTCCAAAACAAAATGGCATGTTCCCTGTCCACAGAAAGCTTACACTCTAAGAGGAGAGATAAATACAAAAATATGCACAAAGAGTAATCAGAATAACTGAGTATTCAACCTAAGCTCGCTATGGGCAGGGGCCGTGTTTGCTAATTCTGTTGTATTGCACTCTCCCAAGTGCTTAGTTCAGTACTCTGCACATAGTCAGTGCTCAATAAATAGCATTGGTTGATGACTGATCTAGAAAGACACAAATCCAACAGAAAAAGTTGTTCTCAAGGATTCAAATCTTGGCTTGCCATCAATTGCCATGACCTATTTTATGATTTGCAGCTCTACTAGAAGGGTGACGGCTGAAACCAACATTTCATAAGAAAGCTGGCAGCTGATATCCAGCCAAACCACGATTGACAGAAAGAGAAATGTAATAGAAAGTTAGAGAAAAAATATTTACCTTCCAAGTGTTTTATACATGATGTATTTTTCTCTGAATTCACTAGGGTAGATCGATTGATCATCTACAGTCAGGTCAAAAAATACAAAAACTGGGGAAAAGAAGCAAAGAAACAACATATTAAAGATATCCTTCCAAATTGCAATATTTGATTGGCTACAACAGGACAATAATGATCAGAAACTTTTGCATGTGAACAAGAGTTGGGGTGATTAGCCTCCTGTCAGTGTATTTATTTATTTTTATTAATGTCTGTCTCCCCCTCGAGACTGTAAGCTCATTGTGGGTAAGGAATGTTTCTGTTTACTGTTATATGGTACTCCCCCAAGCGCTTAGTACAGTGCTCTGCACATGGTCGGCAGTCAATAAATATAATTAAATGAATAAATGAATGCCAGTCAGGCCCAGAGAGAAATCCAGCCCTAAGAAACTTTCAAGAAGGAGCAGGAGAGAAATCTTAGGACAAAACCAAGCTATTGGTAATGGGCTGGGGAGGGGCACAAGTTGGCTCACTGCTTCTCCTCCCCCAGTACTCCCCGGATGATAGAAAGCCCAGAAATCTGTTACCAAAGTAGGGCAGAACTAAAATACATCAGGATGCAGACAAGTAAAATTTCAATAAATGGATAAAATCTGGGATTTATCATTAGTACTTTCTCCTTTAAGTTGCTCATTGTTCAAGTATAAGATGTACCATCAACATAACACCGCGAGAAAAGGTAAGGATTTGTACTCCCTTTTATTTTTTTATTTTTTGGACCTCAAAGGTATTTTGAGCATTTTTGCAAGGCTGGATTTCCTGCCAACTACTGTTTTCCAATAGAAACGCTTTTCATAATCCCATGTCCAAGTTTTAAACCCAAAAAGGAATCAACGCCTAGACACAAGAAGCAAAAAAAAACCTCTCCCAGCTCATTCTGGTTGACACCTCTCGATGGCGAGCTCGTTGTGGGCAGGGAATATGTCTACCAACTCTGTTGGACTGTACTCTGCACACAGTAAGTGCTCAATAAATACCACAGACGATGGCACCACCTCCCCATTTGAATCTAACTTGGTCAGAACAAACTTATTTCTAGAAAATGTAGGGTTTCCCTAATTGGATTAATTTACGATCTCCTTCTATTGTTAAAACAAATAAGAGACTCCCTAGCAAATATTTCTTACTTAATATTATGTCCAGGATTATCCTGACAGCTCTGGTGGTATAAAGCACTACAGAATCAGAATTCACTTTCCTCTTCTATGGCAACTGCAATGGCAGGGGAGACACCTTGCTTGAAGTTTGGCGGAGGAAATAAACATTGGCAACATCGCTGTCCACTCGGTGCGAATGGATCAATCGTCCGATCGCATTTATTGAGCGCTTACTGTGCGCAGAGCACTCTACTAAGCTCTTGGATGAGTACTACATAACAGAGTTGGCAGACACGTGCACTGCCCACAATAAGTTTACAGTATAGAGGGATCACCTCCAGTCAGAAAGGAGCAGGGGTCAGTTACCCAGCCCAGCCATTGGATGGTGAAAAGTGGAAAGCCCATTTGAGACAGTCGCTCTCTTTATTCATCCCCCGTCCCAACCCCATGCCACTAGGTTCATACCTGTCATTTATTTCTATTAACGTCTGTCTCCCCCTCAACCGTAGGCTCAGTGTGGGCAGGGAGTGTCTATTGTTATACAGTACTCTCCCTAGCGCTTAGTACGGTGCTCTGCACACCATAAGCGCTCAATAAATACGATTGACTGACTGACTTAGTGGGAAATGGGATAAAGTAGGGAAGGGGGGGAGGGAGGGAGGGAGAGGAGTAATGGAAGGGAAGATTCCCTGGCAGGCAGAGGAGTGAACATCTTGGGTTTTCTTGCCCCCCACAAGTCACCCCAGCAGAAGATACATCCTAAACATCGAGGCCCATTACCTTTATTAGTCAGTAATGACAATGCAATTTCAGAATTGTTACTCAACACCAGACGTTTGCCTTTCCCAACACACTCCTTATTTACAAAGGTCCCATTCCCACTGTGATCCTCGATGTAGGTGATGTAAGAACTTTTGGGTCCCAATTCCTAGAATAGAAGAGACCTCATTAGCCAGCTTTAAAAAAAAATGGTATTTGTTAAGCACTTGCTATGTACTACACAAAGCACTGGGTAGATCCAAGCTAATTAGGTTGGACATGGTCCCCTGTCCCACATGGGGCTCAGAGTTTTAATCCCCATTTGACAGACGGGGTAACCGAGGCAGAGAGAAAGGAGTGAAAATCGGCTGAGATGTAGGGAAATAGCCACCTGGTTACCAAAATGAAAATAAGATTGCAATAGAATCCAGTTCCTCTCAACGAAAAGTTCACTGTGGGCATGGAATGTGTCTACTGTTATACTGAACTCTCCCCAGGGCTTAAGACATTGTTCTGCACATAGTAAGTGCTCTATATATGACTGAATAAATGAATACAATATATATCAAAATCAAGGTTCTTCATTCCAAGTACTGAAAGAAGTGGGATGGTGCATTGTTTAGCCCACCTCCTGCTCAGTCAACTTGGCTCCAAGCCTAAATCAGGCCCCCCATTCATCACTAGTGTTAATAATTTATGCTGGGTAAAAGTAGTAAAAAAAAAAAATGCCGACTGCACCAATTTTCCATCCTTTTTAAACCTGGAAGATCAACGAATAAATGATTTTATGGGTGGTCCCACTAATGCACTGATTTGCAAGGTTACTTTACCCCTCAGAAACTATTTAATGGATGAGGACAGTGAACATGAAAGACTTCCCTTGGTCTGACTGTGGAAGAAGCAAATTACCACAGCTGTCCACTGACCCCAGAGGAAAAAAAATGCAGCTGCCTCAACCCCATTTTGTGTCCCAGGAGTCCACATACCTAAACCTAGAATCAAGCACTCGGTTTTGGAGTCATCCAAGATGAAAGACGAAGGCCCGTTCTTCACCGCCGTCATTCCTGCTATTATTCTGAATGAGATCTCCAGCTAGAGCCCTGCTCAGATTGGGTGAGCCCATGACCCAAACCAAATCCGAATCAGAGTCGCCTCAGCCAGGATGGACTTGCTCGTGGGCAGAAACCTAGTTCAGTCTCTTTGAGCTCCTTCCACTTTTAAGGCCTCTGATGGCTGAAGGGCTCTGAGGTGCGGTAACGTTGGCAACTACCCACCCCCAACTTCACCCCATACCCTGTCTACTCTTATCAGCTAGGGTAGCAAATCTCAATTAAAAAAAACAGGTGCAGATGCACCATAGATGGTTAAGGAGACCATTTTCCCTGCCCTACAAAAGTCAAACCACTGGATTCTATTACAATCGTCACAAGGCTCAGCTGGTGGCAGGCCAAGGAAATCTAGCCCTGTGAGCAATTTATTAATCAGCTGACTGATCAATGGTATTTACTGAGCACCTACTGTGTGTCGATCACTGTACTAAGAGCTTAAAGGAGCCTCTGCTTCCTGGCTTCTCATTTCTAGCGCTTCAGGTCAAAGCATCCTGTTCCCAGCCCCTTGCTGTGTCTGACAAACAACAGGCAAACCCCATAGCACTTAAGTGCATATCTTTAATTTTATTTACTTGTGTTGATGTCTGTCACCCTCACTCTAGACTGTGAGCTCACTGTAGGCAGTGAATGTCACTGTTTGTTACATTATACTTTCCCAAAAGCTCAGTACAGTGCTCAACACATAGTAAGCACTCAATAATAATGAATGAATTCTACTTCCACAGATAATTTGCATGAAATTCTCAGATGTTAACATCTTCCCAAATGGAAACTTCCCAGCAACCTCGGCACGGTGGAAAAAAATCAAATGGTCCTCGGGTCAACTCAGCACTTGACTAGGTTTGGAGGGTTGGGTCTAGTCCATTCACCAACAACATTTAATGAATGCCTCTACTAGTCAGAGCCTTTAACTAGGCACTTGAAAACATTCCACAAAGTAAAAATACCTGGTTCCTGTCCTCGAGGATCTTAAAAATAATGATAATCATAATAATTGTAGTATTTTGTTAAGTGCTTACTACATGCCAAAGGCCGGGGTAGAAACGAGATAACCAGGTTGGACACAGTCCCTGTCTTACCTGTGGCCTCACAGTCTAAACAGGAGGGAGAAGAGGATTTCAATCCCCTTTTACAGATAAGAAAACTGAGGCATAGTTATCTGCCTGTGATCACACAGCAGGGGAGTGGGGAAGCTGGGATTAGAACACAGGTCCTCTGACTCCCAGGTCTGGGCTCCTTTCACTAGGCCATGCTGTTTCCTTAGAAATCTAATTATATCCCTTTGGGGTGAAGATAAATACAGAAGAGTCCCACTTAAAGGACAAGAGTGGGAAATAGGAAAAGTGCATGAAAAGAGGGAGTGGAAATGTACAGCTCTTGAGAAATTTTCAAACCTACCCTGAAAATCCTAAAGTGCTTCTTGCTGTAGGTTTTATATTTCTCTGTTCTATTTAGCTCTGGCTTATCAAAACTGTAGTCACAGCTTTTATCTCTTCCAAACCAGTAGTCATCAAGCACACATTCTGTAACAAAGAGGCATCAAGATATCAAAAGAATGATTTAACATTGTAAAATGGCAATATAAAAAAAAAGCTCTTGGTATTACTGTGTCGTAATCTGTCAAGTTCTTAGTACAGTGTTCAGCCCGTAGTAAGAACTCAATAAATGCTACTGTTTTTCCAAACATGACTTAGATGGACAAGAAAATAGAAGACACTATTTTCTGCCCTTAAGGAATTTAAAATCTACTGAGGAGACAAGTTAAACAAAAATATATACAGCAGAACTTTGTGGTTCATGAATTTTTAAAACGCAATTTGGGATATCAAAGACAGCAACCATCACACTAGTCTTCCCAATATCCTTTCTCCCAAGTGCTTAGTACAGTGCTCTTCAGATAGAAAGCACTCAGTAAATACCATTGATGATGATGATGATCCTTTGTCATAGTATGATAAAGAACACTGAGTTGGCTATACCTCATCCTTTTTTTTTTTCCCTTTCAATTGTATTTTAAGCGCTTACTCTTCCTCAAGCACTGTTCTAAGAACTAGGGTAGATTCAAGTTCATCAAGTTGGACTGTGCCACAGGGGGCTCTCAGGCTAAACTGGAGGGAGGAGGACTTAATCCTCATTTCACCGATGTGGTAACAGGCCAAGAGAAATTATGTGACTTACCTAAGGTCACACAGCAAGCAACTGGCAGAGTCAGGAGTAGAATCCAGGTCCCCTGACTCCCAGGCCCACACTCCTTCCACTAGATTATGCTGCTTCTCTGACCCGATATGGAATTTATGACTAACGACATAAGTGAGTTAACATTTACCCTCCATCTTTGAATAACATAGTGGCTCCCTTGGAAGTCATCTCTGCACCCATTGACTTCTCTCTCACTTTTTCCTTCTCTACCAAAAGGGAGAGAGCTTGAGAGCTACAGGAAACTACAGTTGTAGCTAAAGTTAATATATATCCTCATTTCTCCTGGAAATCCCTGAGCAGCAGAAGATAAAGATAACAAATGTCGTCAAGTACTGCAAAGGAAAAGTGCACTTCCTATTGCTAATCAAACCAGCAGTAGATTTAAAGAAACTGTCTGTTGCCAAATTCCTTTTTCCCTTTTGATTAGACTGTATGTCCTCTTGAGGTACAGGAAGTATATTTAATTCAAGCCTGTGTATTCTTTCCCAGTGCTTAATAATAATTATGGTATTTGTTAAGCGCTTACTATGTGGCAAGCACTGTTTTAAATGCTGAGACAGATAAAAGGTAATCAGGTTGGCCCACGTGGGACTCACAGTCTTAATCCCATTTTACAGATGAGGGAACTGAGGCCCAGAGGAATGAAGTGACTTGCCCAAGGTCACACAGCAGACTAGTGGCAGAGCTGGGATTAGAACTCACATCCTCCGACTCCCCAGCCCATGCTTTTGCTACAAGGCCATGTTAATACACTGCTCTGCACAGACTAAGCCCACTTAAAAAATACTATTACTTTTTTTAATGGTATTGAAGCACTTTCTACGTGACAGGAACTGTTCTAAACACTGGGATAGATACAGGCTAATCTATTCATTTATTCAATCGTATTTATTGAGAGTTTACTGTGTGCACAGCACTGTACTAAGAGCTAAGAAAGTACAATGCAGGAATAAAAAGAGACAATCCCTGCCCACAACGAGCTCACAGTCTAGAGGGGGGAGACAGACATCAAAACAAGTAAACAGGAAGAAGGAAGAAGAAGAAAGAAGAAGAAAAAGAAGAAGGAAGAAGAAGAAAAAGAAGAAGGAAGAAGAAGAAGAAAAAGAATGAAGGAAGGAAGGAAGGAAGAAGAAGAGACCTTGAGCAAGTCACTTCGCTTCTCTGGGCCTCGGTTACCTCACCTGTTAAAGGGGGTTCAAGACGGTGAGCCGTGTGTGAGACAGGGACTGTGTCCAACCTGATTAGTTTGTATCTACCCCAGCACTTAGGACAGTGTCTGGCATATAGTAAGCACTTAAATACCATAAAAAATACTATGCACAGAGTAAGAGCTCAATAAGTCTCTCCCAAGCACCTAGTACAGTGTACCACAGTGTACAAAGAAGCAGCATGGTGTAGTGGATGGAGCACAGGCCTGGGAGTCAGAAGGTCATGGGTTCTAATACCAGCTCTGCCACAAGTCTACTGTGTTCCCTTGGGAAAGTCATTTCACTCCTCTTCTCCCATTCCCTTTTGCACCTCTTTTACTTGCTCCTTCATTCATCCTTACTCCATCCCCACAGCTAATAGGTATTTTTCTGTAATTTATGTATTTATCTATTCATATTAATGTCTGTCTCCCTCTCTAGACTGTGAGCTCATTGTGGGCAGTAATGTGTCTACTGTTATACTATACTTCCCCAAGCACTTACTAAAGTACTTTGCACACAGTGAGAGTACAATAAATATGATTGAATGAATGAATTCTCTATGCCTCAGTTACCTCATCTGTAAAATGAGGATTGAGACTGTGAGCCCTACAAGGGACAGGGACCATGTCCAACTCCATTTGCTTGTATCCACCCCAGTGCTTAGTATAGTGCCTGGCACATAGTAAGCGCTTAACAAATACCACAATTATTACTATTACCACCACACCAGGCGAGTGCCCAGATGCTGCTACTAGTTTAGAACCCAAGTCCTTCTGACTCCCAGGCCCACGCTCTAACCACGAAGCCATGCTGCTTCCAAGACTCTGTGTGAAGCTCTGTAAAGAATCTGTTCTGTGACCAGAGTCGCTGGCCCGACCGGCAGCCTTACCCAAGTTGGAGAAGCCATCTTGAAGTGCCCACAGCTGGCCCCAGGCCGCAGGGGCGGGCTCTTCTGGTTCCTGGTCCTCGGGAATAGAAGGAAGATCCTGCGTAGGGATCGTGTCTAAGGAGCTAAGGGTCCCTGAGCTGGAGTAGGATGACTGGCTGGAGGTATGTGTGGCGCTCGAAGAGGAGCTTGAGGCGTTCTGTGATTGGGAAGCACTCTGAGACTGCTGGGATTCACCTCTGCTCTCCCGGGACATCTTGTCCTCCAAAGAAGCTGCAAAACAGGAAAAAGGAGTGTTCTGCATCAGAGATTAGGTTCACAGAAGTTGCACTCAGCTGAGGAGACATCATGGCAGGCAGGAGGACCTGGGTTCTAATCACTGCTCGGCCACTTGTCTGGTGTTTGATCTTAGGCCAGTCGCTTCACTTCTCTGGGCCACGTTTACCTCATCTGTAAAATGGAGATTATGTCTGAGAGCCCCTTGTGGGAAATGGATTGGGTCCAAACTGATTGGCTTGTATCTATCCCAGCTCTTAGTACAGCTCCTGGCACATGGTATTTACCATTTAAAAAATTCATTAGAACTGTTTAGACGAGGTCCTAAGTTAGTTAGGACTAAGTTAGTCCATGCTGAAAAAAGAAATAGGGCCTGAAGTCAGAATTTCAATAAATTTTGGTCCTCGACATTAATACTGCACTTTCAGGCTACTCATACGCACTGCATGCACTCAGACCCTTAATAACTACACCATTAATAAGAATGGGAAGATTAAGCTTTCTAATTTACCTTCCCGGCTGAACTATCATATGCTTTAGACCCAAGATTTTACCTTTACCCTCTGGTCCCCTATTCTCTGTCCCTTTTCTTCCCCATTCTCCACCTAACTGGAGGGTGTCGGATTATTTTACCTCCCTAATTTCCTACTATAGTTCAACCTGCACAATTCACTCCTTTAGGGCCAGATGGCTCACTCTGCCTCAATCTCATCTATCTCACCACCGAACCCTTGCCCATGTTCTCCCTCTGACCTGTAATTTCCATCCCCTCCATATACCCAGAACACCACTCTCCCCACCTTCAATGCCTCATTAAAATCACTCCTTCCCCAAGTGGCCTTCCCCAACCAAGTCCTCTTGTCCCCTCCTCTCTCTCCCTTCTATGCTGCCTATACACTTATATTTATACCCAGAAAATACTAGATATTATTAATAATAATGTGTGGTACTTAAGCACTTACTATGTACCAAGCACTGTTTCAAGTGCTGGGATAGATACAAGTAATCAGGTTGGACACAATCCCTGTCCCACATGGGGCTCATGCTATCAATCCTCATTTTAGGAATGAGGTAACTGAGGCCCAGAGAAGTCAATTGACTTGCCCAAAGTCACACAGCAGACACGTGGAGGAGCCTGGACTAGCACCCAGGACCTTCTGACTCCCAGGCCCATGCTCTATCCACTAAGCCACATATTCACCCTACCCTAAGTTCCACAGCCCTTAATGAATTTATCCATTCTTTATATTAATGCCAGTTTCCCTCTGTGGGCAGGGAATGCATCTACCAACTTTATTACATTGTACTCTCCCAGGCACTTAATACAGTGCTCCGCACATAGTCAGCCCTCAATAAATACCACTGATTGATCTTGCGAGAGGGCTTTTATAACAAACTGACATCTATCTACCTAACCAGGTATTTTATATAATACTTGAAAAAAAACATTCAAGCCTCCAAAGTCTTGCTCAGATGAATCTAGAAGTAGTCGTGTTTGTTACGCTCCCACCTGAAGCAGTGCACTGTACTAAGCGCTTGGGAAGTACAAAACAAAATGACATATTGCCTGCCCAAAAGTATTTTAAACTGTGTCTGAAAAATACATCTACCTCACCACTTAGAACAATGTTTGACACATAGTAAGTGCTTAACATACATTATGAAAAAAAGAGTAGCCAAATGATTGTAAAATTACTAAACAAAAATATAAAACTGCTGAATACGGGTAGAAATAAGTTTGTAAAAGCTAGAGATCGTGAGTAGACTTATAGTGCCTTAGGGTGCTGGGAATTAATCAGGGAAGGCTTGGTGGAGGAGGTAGACTCTTCAGGGGCTGAATGTGGCACCAGCTGGACTTGGAGAAGGAGGGAGTTCCACACCGGAGGAAGAGCACGAGGAAGGGGACGGAAGCCGAAGAGTCGGGGGCAAGGTTCCGTTTTCAAGACTGGAGCCAAACAGTTACCTCTATGCTCAATCTGAGGTTGACGAGAAGGATGATCTAAGCTTCACTCTGTCAGGGCCAAGGGCTGGTTCAACCTCTGAGATGTTTTCTGTGTGGATTGCTCCAACCTGGATTCGGTCCTGCCCTGGGCAACTGGAAACAAAGATCAGCCACATGAAGGTGAACAGACACCATATCTTCAGGTTCAGGAACTACAAAAGGAACTCAACTTGAAGGCAGTTTTCACAACCTTGGTCACATAGCACTCTGCACACAGTAAGCGCTCAATAAATACCATTGATGACACAGCAGTACTGGACTAACCCATCAGGGGTTTGAGCACTTTTCAAGAAGCCTAAAGATCTGGTTGTCAATCAAAAGTATTTATTGACTGTCCACTAAAAATGATGGCATTTGTGCAGAACACTGTACTAAGCAATCGGGAGCCCCAAAGCACATACATATACTTTATATTATTGTCTGTCTCCCCCTCAAGACTGTGAGCTCATTGTGGGCAGGGAATGTATCTACCAACTCTGTTGTAATCTCCCAAGCGCTCTGCAATCATGGCTGGGACAGTACAATATATCCAAATTGGTAAACACATTCCCTGCCCACAAGGAGCTTACAGTCTAGAGGGGGAGACAGACATTAATATAAAGTATATGTATATATGTACTGTGGGGATGAGGGAGAGGTGAAGAAAGGGTGCAAATCTAAGTGTAAGGGCAATACAGAAGGGAGTGGGAGAAGAGGAAAAGAGGGCTTAGTCAGGAAAGGCTTCTTGAAAGAAATGGGTTTTTAATATGGTTTTAAATGTGGGGAAAGTGATCGTCCATTGGATATGAAGAGGGAGGGCATCACAGGAGAAAGGGAGGACGTGGGCAAGGGGTAGGCGACGAGATAGAAGAGATGGAGATACAGTGAGTAGGTTGGCATTAGAGGAGCAAAACATGTAGGCTGCGTTGTAGTAGGAAAGCAGTGAGGTAAGGTATGAGAGGGCAAGGCAGCTGAGTGCTTTAAAACCAATGGTAAGGAGTTTCTGTCTGATGCCGAAGTGGATGGGCAACCACTGGAGGTTTCTGAGGAGTGGAAAAACATGGTCTGAACAGTTTTGCACCAAAATGAAATAAGAGTAGCAGCATTTATTAAGCACCTACTGTATGCAAAGCACCATATTGGAAAATAAATTCCTTGATGAGAATTTAGACACGGTCACTGGCCCCCACAATCTAAGAATAAGGAGGAGGTGGGAGTTTGGCGATAGCCACATGTGGAAAGATGAAATGACACAAAAATAATTAAGAAAATGAGGACAGGTTTGAATAAAAGCAAGAGGGTAGTATAGTTTCAGGATCCCCACAGCTCAGCATCCAAGAGACATAGAGATAGAGTTTTCTCAGGGTTGTAGAGGTTAAGGAGGGGCCTCATGCTACCGCTGTATCCTCGCCCTTCCTGTGCTAGAGCAGGGGCTGAAAGTCCCGAGGTCACGGGGGCTGGGCAGCTTCTCTTTGGGGCTGCAGATCTCAGCAGTGAGCTCTGTCATATCCCACAGTCAATAATTATTCTCCTCCACTTTAAAACTTTATTAAAGGCACACCTCCTCCAAGAGGCCTTTTCTGATTAAGATCCCCCCTTCCTCCCACTCCCTACTGTGCCTCCAATAAATACAACTGATTGACTGAGGTGGTAATGGAACTTGATGGGGCCTCAGGCTGCAGCTGATCCCTCGCTCTTCCCAGGCTAGTAGCCAGAAATAAAGGGCTAGTTTTCCAGGTGCCAAATTGGGGTAGCACCTTGCTTCAGCAACCAACTGGGCTCGGCGACCGATAGCCATAGCCTGGCGGACCGCCTCAGCTCAACACCATGACCAACAGCTTCTGCTATCAAGTTGCCCCAAACAAGGGGTTTCCAGGCTTAGTCAGTCGATTGAATTTACTTAGTGTTTACTTGTGCACAGCACTGTACTAAGTGCTGGGGAGAGTACAATATAACAATAAACAGACCCATTCCCTCCCAACAGTGAGCCCATAGTCTAGAGGGGGAGACAGACATTAATATAAATGACAGATATGTACATAAGAGCTATGAGGGGGGATGAGTAAAGGGAGCAAGTCAAGGCAGTGCAGGAGGGATTGGGAGAAGAGGAAAGGAGGGCTTAATCAGAGAAAGCCTCTTGAAGGAGATGTGCCTTCAATAAGGCTATAAAGGGGGGAGAGTAAGCTGTCGGATTTGAGGAGGGAGGTCGTTCCAGGCCAGAGGCAGGATGTGGGCGAGGGGTCAGCGGTGTGATAGACAAGATGGAGGAATAGTGAGATTAGCATTGGAGGAGCAAAAGTGTGCGGGCTGGGTTACAGTAAGAGTAGTGAGGTGAGGTGGGGGCAAGGTGATGGACTGCTTTAAAGCCGAGGGTGAGGAGTTTTTGCGTGATGTGGAGGTGGATGGGTAACCACTGGAGTTTCTTGGGGGTGGGGGGAGGAACATGTCCGGAACGTTTCTGTAGAAAAATGATTCGGGCAGCAGAGTGAGGTATGGGCTGGAGTGGGGAGAGGCAGGAAGTTGGGAGGTCAGCAAGGAGGCTGATACCACAATGAAGGTGGGACAGGATAAGTGATTGAATTAAGCACTTGGGTGACTACAATGTAACAGAGCAGACACATTTTCTGCCCACAGTGAGGTAAAGACTGGAAAATAGGTAAAATTCAGTGAACAAAATCACCGGCACTGATGCTTGATATAACGTGCACTCTTATCCAGATTTCCTCTGAACATATTATTGTACCATACGAAGTTACAAACAGGACTAGATCCGTCAGTCAATCGTATTTACTGAGCGATTACTGTGTGCAGAGCACTGTACTAAGCACTTAGGAGAGCACACAGAACAATATAACAGACACATTCCCTGCCCATAATGAGTTTGCACGGCATCTTTCCTGGGTGTTTCAGACATTTACCTGAAGATGAAAGGCTGAACCAGGTGAACTGGGAGACACTTTCCTGCTCCAAGATTCTTTCCTGATCAGCGTGGCTCTGTGGAAAGAGCTCGGGCTTGGGAGGCAGAGGTCATGGGTTTGAATCCCAGCTCTGCCAGTTGGCAGCTGTGTGACTGTGGGCCAGTCACTTAACTTCTCTGTGCCTCAGTTATCTCATCTGGAAAATGGGGATTAACACTGTGAGCCTCACGAGGGACTGATGACCCTGTATCTACCCCAGTGCTTAGAACAGTGCTCTGCACATAGTAAGCACTTAAATTCCAACATTATTATTAGTTATGATGGCCAATTCCACTAGGCAACGAGAAGCAGCATAGCCCAGTGGAAAGAGCAAGGGTCCCAAAGTCGGAAGAACCTGGGCTCTATCCCGGCCCTGCCCCTTGTCTGCTGTGTGACCTTGGGTAAATCACCTCACTGGACCTCAGTTACCTCATCTGTAAAAAGGGGGGATTAAGTAGCCTCATGTGGGACATGGACTGCATCCAACCGGATTACCTTGTATCTACCCCAGCGCTTAGAACAGTGCCTGATACATAAGTGCCTAACAAATACCTTTAAAAAAAAATGAGCTGAGGAAAAAAAGCACATGGTTGAGATCTAGGCCCTATCTCTATCCTCCAGTGGGGCTATAGTATAAAAGCTGGATTTGAACTAGGTCCAACCTGATTATCTTGTATATGCCCCTGCGCTTAGAACAGTGCTTAGCATGTAAAGTTTTTAACAAACATTTAAAAAAAGAAAAATTAGCTGGGGGGTGGGGGAAGGGTTGGCAACAGACAGAAAAGACAAAAGCAAGCATCATAAAAGACAAGGATAGCGAATCAGGGCTTAACACACTGCTTGGCATATATTGAGCCCTTAGTAAATCTCATCTCTGTAAATATAAGGGCAACAGAAAAAAGCAAACTAGGAAGAAGCAAAGAGGAAAATGCAAGTAATGGCCGACGACAAAAAGCAGAACGGCTTAGTAGCCACCGCAAGGCAGGGCTGAGAGTCAGGAGCCTGCAGGCCCGGGGTGGCCAGGGATTGTCTCTTTTGCAGAGCTGTACTTTCGAAGCGCTTAGTACGGTGCCCTGCACACAGTAAGCATTCAGTAAATACGACCGAATGAAGGAGGACCGTGCCGGGGTCCCAGCTCCGCCCCTGGGCTGCGGTGCCCCCTCGGGCAACTTACTTAACCTCTCTGGGCCTCCCCTTCATGGGCTGTGAACGTGGGGCTAAAATCCCCGCCCTCGCCCCCTTCTCGGGGGAACCGGGGCTCAGGGGCCCCGGCCCGGGGGTCAGAGGTCGTGGGTTCGGATCCCGTCCCCGCCGCTTGTCTGCTGTGTGACCTTGGGCAAGTCACTTCTCTGGGCCTCAGTTCCCTCGGCTGTAATTGAGGACGATCTCATCCCCTGGTATCTCCCCCGGCGCTTAGCACAGTGCTCGGCACATAGTAAGCGCTTAACAAATACCCACCTAACTATTATTAATCCCGTCTCCGCCGCTTGGGCAAGTTACTTCATTAGGGCCTCACTTTCCTCACCTGTAAAATGGGGGTGAAGACTGGGAGCCCCACGTGGGACTTGATAACCTGCATCTATCCCCGCGCTTAGAACAGTGCTTGGCACCTAGCGAGCGCTTAATCAATACCAACATGATTTATTATTATTAATCCCATCTGCCGCTTGGGCAAATCACTTCACTAGGACCTCACTTCCCTCACCTGGAAAATGGGGGTGAAGACTGGGAGCCCCACGTGGGACCTGACCTGGTATCTCCCCCCCACGCTTAGCACAGTGCTTGGCACCTATCAAGCGCTTAATCAATACCAATATCATTTATTATTAATCCGGTCTCCGCCCCTTGTCAGCTGCGTGACCTTGGGCAAGTCCCTTGCCTGGGGGGCCTCAGTCTCCCCACCTGTAAAGGGGGGAGGGGATGAAGACTGGGAGCCCCACGTGGGCCAAACTGAGCCGGAGCGCTTAGAGCAGTGCTTGGCACCTAGTAAGCGCTTAATCAATATCATTTATTATTATTAATCCGGTCTCCGCCCCTTGTCAGCTGCGTGACCTTGGGAAAGTCCCTTGCCTGGGGGCCTCAGTTTCCCCACTGGTAAAAGGGGGGGGGGGTGATGACTGGGAGCCCCACGTGGGCCAAGCTGAGCCGGAGCGTTTAGAGCAGTGCTTGGCACCTAGTAAGCGCTTAACAGCACGGTTATTAGGGGGCAGGGTCTAGGGGCTGCGGAGTTGGGACGCCCCTTGTCTTTGGGGGGGTATCCGGGAAGGGGGGGGGGGGGGAAGTTGGGAGAAGGCCGGGATCGGGCAGCGGAGGCGCGAAGGCGCCGAGCCCGGACTCACCCCCCGGGAGCCACCTCCAGCCCGCACACGCCGCCCCCGCCACGGGGCGCAGCGGCGCTAAACGCTCCCATCCAAACTCCGCCGCCCAGCCAATCGGGACCAGCCGCCCCGGCCCTGCCGACCAATGAGGAGGCCCCCGGAAGTGACGGCGCGCGGGGGCCGCGCCGCCTTGTGGGAGTCGTAGTTTTTCGCCTCCGAACGGCCCGGGGGCGACGGGCGGCCCCGCCCCCCGCCGGCCTCGCCAGCCAATGGCGAGACGGCGGCCCGGCCGTCCCGGCGGTGAGCGGGCTCCGGCCGCCGGCTCCGCCTCAGCCCGCCTCGGGCCCGGGTGCGGCGAGCGATGTGGCCGGCGGGGCCGGAGGGGCTGCGCAGGGCGTGGACGGCCCTGCGGGCGGGGGCCGCGGCGGGGAAGGCCCTGAGCGGCGGGGCCGCGGCGCAGGCGCAGAGCCGGCCGCCATGCTGGAGCTGCGGGGGGGCGGCGGCGGAGGAGGCCGGGGACGCGCATGCGCTCTTCTGCCCCACCTGCCGCGCGCTGCAACCGCCCGACCCGGCGCGCGACTACTTCCGCCTCATGGACTGGTGAGGGGGGGGAGGGGCGGGGCCTGAGGGGGCAATAATCATCATCATGGGGGTATTTGTTGAGCGCTTACTCCGTGCAGAGCACTGTTCTAAGCGCTGGGGGAGATCCAGGGGCATCAGGTGGTCCCACGGGAGGCTCCCAGGCTTCATCCCCATTTTCCAGATGAGGTCACTGAGGCCCAGTGAAGTGACCCGCCCACAATCCCACAGCTGACAAGTGGCCGAGCCGGGATTCAGATCCATGACCTCGGACTCCCAAGCCCGGGCCTTTTTCCACTGAGCCACGTTGATTCTCTATAATGAAGTCATTAATCACAACCATAATCATTCTGGGCTTCTGCTTTTTTAGGGTCCTTATTCATTCATTCATTCAGTAGTATGTATTGAGCACGTACTATGTGCAGAGCACTGGACTAAGCCCTTGGAAAGGACAGTCGGGCAACAGAGAGAGAGATCATCCCTGCTCAACGACGGGTTCACAGTCTAAAAGGGGGAGACAGACAAAATAATAATGTTGGTATTTGTTAAGCGCATTCATTGTGCAGAGCACTGTTTTAAGCGCTGGGGTAGATACAGGGTAATCAGGTTGTCCCACGTGGGGCTCACAGTGTTCATCCCCATTTTACAGATGAGGTAACTGAGGTAAGTCACACAGCTGACCTGTGGCCGAGCGGGGATTAGAACCCGTGACCTCTGACTCCCAAGCCCGGGCTCTTTCCACTGAGCCGTGCTGCTTCACTTGAAGATGGACAGTGAGTGAAAGCCAAGGAAAGACAGGGAAGGGAAGAGGATAAGGAAGAATGAGCAGTGAGTGAAAGCCAAGGAAAGAAGGGAGAGGGAATCCTGCTGGGGACCGGGAGGTGTGGCCAAGGTGGTCGCTTGGTGAGGCCGTCCCTCTCTCTCCACCTGTTTTCTCATCTCCCCCCATTCCTTTAGCTGCCGTTCCTTCACAGTTGATATCCGAAAGCTGCAACGCAGGTACCAACAGCTACAGAATTTGGTTCACCCCGACCACTTCAGCCAGAGGTCTCAGGTACACCACCTGCCACCCCTCCCCACCATGGCTGCTTAAACCACTAGGCCTTAGTCTCACCGCCTTCGGGGGACGCCCCGGGATCACCTTTTCCCTTCAACCGATGCCCAAGTTTCGAGAACGAGGAGCGGTTTACCGGCTCTGTTATATTGTGCCCTCCCAAGCGCTTAGAGTGCTCAGCACACAGTAAGCGCTCGGTAAATATAACTGATTGATGGATTAACTAGCCCTGCCAAGCGTCGAGGAGACGTGCACCAAGAAGCAAGGCTGGCAAAGTTCAGGGCTGAACTTTAGCCTGAAGATCCAACTTTCTGTGCCCCTTCCTCACCAGGGTAATAATCTGCCCTCCTACTTTCACACTTCTCCAGGGGCCTCCCCTGAAGGGCAAGGACAGAAACCCTGTTTTTCCCAGATTTTTTCTCACTGTATCAGTGAAGCAAAGCCCCTGAGGGTGTGTTTCATCAAGACCATTCCTTTGGTGGGTCCCACCCCTCCCCTCAGAGAGGGCAGTTGGCTGAATGCCTGGGGACAGGGGAGGGGTGGTGACTTGGGCGTGAGACTGCCCCCTTCATCCCTCAGCACCCCATGGTCCAAGGGTCTGGAAGCCAGCATCATATGTCCCCCCACCCCAACATAAACAGAGGACTAAACTGTTAAAAGTGATGCCTACTCCACTCACATCGCCTATCTGCATTCACCCGTGCCCCTAATAATAATGATTGTGACACTTGGTAATTGCTTACTAAGTGCCAAGCACTGTTCTAAGCACTAGGGTAGATACAAGTTAGTCGGGTTGGACCCAGTCGCTTTCCCACATTAGGCTCACAGTCTTCAACCCCATTTCATAGAAGAGCTAACAGGGCCCAGAGAAGGGAAGTGATTTACCCGAGGTCACACAGCAGAGAAGTGGCGAAGCCGAGATTAGAACCCACGGCCTCTGATTCCCAGGCTCGTGCTCTTGCCACTAGGCCTGTGCTTCCCATTGCTTCCAGTGGCCTGTGGGCCTACTCCTAGATCCCTCCCCCGACAGCTCACAGCATCAGGTGGCTGGCAGGAGAGCCTGCGAGCCAAGGGTTGGTTTATTTAAGGGTAATTTCTCAGTAACGAAAAGCAGGCTTCTCATCCCAGTGTTCAATCAGCAGGTTTAATTATTGTGTGTGAGTGTAGGCTTGATCTCTGGCCTAATAATGTGAATCTCTTTTTTCCACCTCCAACTGACAGACCGAAAGGGACTTTTCAGAGAAGCATTCTACGCTGGTCAACGAAGCCTACAAGACTCTTCTGATTCCACTAAGCAGAGGGTTGTATCTTGTAAGATGGTTTCTGACCCATCCGGTAGTCTAGTATTGCAGTGCTTTTTTTTATGGTATTTGTTAAGTGCTTACTCTCTGCCAGGGATGGTACTAAGCACTGGGGCAGATGCAGGCTTATCAGGTTGGACACAGTCCCTGTCCCACATGGGGCTCACAGTCTTATTCTCCATTTTATAGATGAGGGAACTGAGGCTTAGAGAAGTGAAGTGATTTGCCCAAGGTCACACAGCAGACAAGTAGAACCCAGATCTTTCTGCCTCCCAGACCCGTGCTCTATCTACTAGGGCACGCCACCCTCTACCCTTCTACTGCGAAGAGCATTGGGTGATAGTTCATAAATCTCCTTAATTAAATGGAACATCTACTCTGCATGCATGTATCCAGTCAAAAGAGAATGAAACTATATCAGAACCCAGTTCAGAGACTCACCTTCTTCTCCCACCCCCACCCACCCCATATCATCTAGTTTCCAAATACACCTTGTTCTCTTAGGCAAGAGTTGCGTCCTTGCAAACTCTCACATGTAAGAAAATCTGCACTGTAGCACTCACCCTAGACTGTAAACTCATGGGGACAGGCAGTGTATCTATTTATCACTATATAGTACTCTCCCCAGCTCTTAATACAGTGCTCTGCACACAGTAAGCACTCAATAAATACAGCTGACCGACTGGCCCATGGTGATGCCATATACATGCACATAAGCAGTTTCTTTGATAAAGTGGCTCGTATTGTCAGATGATCCTCAATTCCCTTATCCCATTCTAGTCGATACATCTCAAAAACCCACCCTTTGGCAGAACTAAACGTATTTCCTGTCCACTTTTTGTAACCGCCACTCTTCCATCCTCCGGTTGTGGTGTGGGGTTCTTGTCTGTATTTTTAACAAACTTGGATCTAGTCCCACGAAACTCCCCTTAAACCTTTCTACTTCTGAGATAACCCCAGCTTCCCCCCACCAAGGACCCTGAAAATGAGTAAGATTGAAATGGCCACCGCAGCTGGAGTTAGAACTTGTTTTACTCTCCAATAGCTGAAGCTGAGTGGTTTGGTAATACCCGAGGGCACAGACAGTGAAATGGACACGCAGTTCCTTGTGGAAGTCATGGAAGTCAATGAAAAACTGGCAGAAGCTCAGAGCGAGGCTGCGATTGAAGAGGTCGAGACCTTAGTCAAAGGTAAGTTGGAAATGAGACGATCATTAGGGTTCTGTTATGGTTCTGACTTGTGAAATTTGTAGAGGTGAGTTCAAGCAGGACGTGATCCATCATAATGAATCAGTGGACTGTTTTTTCTTAATTACTGAAACTGCCAAGTAGGGCTCTTAACACTATTTTCCTGGAACCAATTAAGGATGCCAAGTTAGTTCCTGATGGTGTAAAATGAATTAGACTGTTCCCAGTATTTTTAAAAACCATAGTTAACACCATTAACTCGATCAAAAAGCAATTTAAATATGTGCTGATAATACAATATTGTGAATTTAAACAACTAAATGCTTCCCTGCGGTCATTAAAAAAAAAGAAAAAACTGAAATTACCCAAAGCCTGGTTTGATACTTCTCTGAGTTCAGACATTGCAATACCTGTAATTTAACTGCCAGAATTAAGGTTGTTCATTGTTTGCTTCTTGCAGCCCCTGATTCTGCTTAAAGAGGTACCAAATTACCGTCATTCAGGCTATAAAATTCCCTGATGCTTCTTAGCAGAACGCTACTGTGTTACATTGAGGTTGGATTTGAGGCCATGATGAGCTGTATTTCCTCTATTCGTAACTCACTTCAGTGCCAAACCCTGCAGCTGTGTGTGTTGATACTATGCAGTGGGCCAAAGGATGCCCAGAACAACCATCTTCCTCTCACTGCACGTGCGTGGCAAAATCTGAGCATTATTGCCAAGTACGACAATGCTGAAAGGAAAACTGGCATTGAAATTCAACAGGGCTGTTGCAGAGAAGGGCCAAAAAAAAAGAGCATTTATAATGGGGATGTAGCAGGATGGTTTTCTAAAACCAGAAGTTGGTTTTTTCCAACCGTTTTCTCACCCGATCCTCCTAGATGGGTCTGATGCCCAGTTTCTTTCATACTCACGGGGTTTGATTTGGGAAGATTGAACTCTCCTTTAGGTTCACCCACACTCCTGGTCCTCCCTCCCAGCTCAACCCAGGACTTAACCCTGAAGACTGTAAGCTCCATGTGGGCAGGCAATGTGCGTACCAACTCTGTTGTATTGGACTCTCCCAGGTGCTCAGTACAGTCGTCTGCACATGGGAAGCGCTCAGTAAATACAATAAAGCAGCAGCTCAACCTAATGCTTTTAAATCCTACCATGGTCAATTGCAACAAAATTCTGGTAACAAATTCTCTTAATATTAGCTAATATGTGCGATTTCATTAACGCTGCTGAGAAAAATATGGAAATTCCACCTGCATTTGCCCCATGCCGACATGGCCATAGAGCAAAATGCACATAATCCAGTCCATAAAGTTTTAGCAGTGTTTCCTATCACATCCTTAATCATGTTTGTTGAGAATGTATTGAAGTGTAAAGATTAATGCAATAATTTTTTTTCAAGATAAACAGAAGAAACTGACTGAAGATGTAAGCAGAGCTTTTGAACAAGGTAATGACTCATTCTGTAGTTTCCTTCATTTTTAATTTCTTTTTTCTTTACTGGTATTTGTTAAGCACTATAAGCCAGGCACCCTTCTAAGTGCTGGGGTAGGTACAAGCTCAAGCTAATCAGGTTGGACACAATCCCTGTCCCAAACAGGGCTTGCAATCTTAATCGCCATTTTACAGATGAGGTAACTGAGGCACAGAGAAGCGAAGCCCAAGGTCACACAGGAGACAAGAGGCAGAAGTGGGATTAAAACCCAGGGCCCTCTCATTTCAGGGCCTGCTCTCTCCCCTAGGCCATGCTTCTTCTCTGCTTCTCCTTGTGAGCAGAAAAGGGAGTAGGGGATCCAGAAGAGGAAAAAGGAGTGGAAACCCACTGGGATGGAGTCACCATAAGCCATTTCAACGGGCATGCAGGAAGGGAGAAGCCCACGCTTCAGCAACATTTGCCCCTGAATGGGGACCATTTTTTTTGACTTTCCACTAATTTTTTTTTGCATGTCTACTTAAAAATGTATCCATCAGTGGTATTTACTGAGTGCTTACTGTGTACAGAGCACTGTGCTAAGCACTTGGAAAAGTACAATACAACAGAATTGGTAATCACAACCCCTGTTCCTGCTGCGAGAAGTTCGTGCTGTGGCCTAATGAAAGAGCATGGTCCTGGGAATCAGAGGACCTGGGTTCTAATCCTGGCTCTGCCAGTTGTCTGCTGTCATCTTGGTACAACTCACTTTACTTCTCTGGACCTGTTACCTCATCTATAAAATCAATCAAGAGTGTTTACTGAGCATCTACTATGTGCCAAGCACTATCCTAAGCACTTGGGAGAGTACAGTACAACAGAGTTGGTAGATCTGTTCTTTGCCCACAACGAGTTTGCAGTCTAGAGGGGGAGACAGATATTAATATAAATAAATGAATTAAGGATTTGTACCTAAGTACTGTGAGGCTGAGGGAGTGGTGAATAAAGAAAGCAAATCAGAGTGATGCAGAAGGGAGTGGGAAAAGAGGAAATGAAGGCTTAATCAGGATTAAATCATCCTCCTATGTCGACTGTGAGAAAGGGACTGTGTCCACCCTGATTATCATGTATCTATCTCAGTGCTTTGAACACTGCTTGACCTATAGTAAATGCTAAACACATACCATTTATTTATTTATTTTATTTATTTAAAAAGGGAGCTTAGGGCCTACAGGGAAGGACCAGACAACTGAATCCCATAATGTGGCACAGCGATTTAACTTGTCTTAATTCAAACCACAATGCTGTTGAACTGCCAACTGGTAGAATTTCATGTGTTATCATTCTGCCTCTCTCTCTCTCCCTATACTGCCCAGATCATCTGTGTCACTTCCCAAATGTCCAGAGCCATTGCTCAGCCATGGGCTGGGAAAATATCCCCCAAGTCCATATCCAGCGAGCAGCAGGAGGGGACTCAATCACTAGTATTGATTGAGCACCTACTGGGAGCGAGCACTGTATTAAGTGCTTGGGAGAGAACAGTAGAGTCAGTGGGCATCATTCCTGCCCCCAAGGAGTTAACAATGTCTGTGTTGGGGAGGGGGGAGCCCTGAGGAGGGGAGAATCTCCCAACCCTCCCTGAGGGGACAGTTGTAAAATGAGATTGGAGGGAAAGAAGGGGGGCAGCATTCATTCATTCAACTGTATTTATTGAGCACTTACTGTGTACAAAGCACTGTACTAAGTGCTTGGAAGAGTACACTTTAAAAACAGACACATTCCTGCCCCCCACGAGCTCAGTCTAGAAGGAGAGACAGACATTAATATAAATAAATAAATAAATAAATAAAATAACAGATATATACCTATGTGCTGTGGGAATGGGAGGGAGGATGAATGAAGGAACAAGTAAGAGCAGCACAGAAGGGATAGGGAGAAGGGGAGAGGAGGGCTTAGGGCAGCAGCATTCTCTCTTCCAAAAAATAACACTGGAAGCATTTTTTAAGTTGTCCATGCTTGGAGGAGGGGTTCCCCAGAAAATGCAATGGGGTGTCCCCTTCCTAAAATGGGGGTCTCTGGAATTAGCCACAGGCGCCCTGACCTAGGTAGTGCTACTAATAGGAAGTGAAAATCCTGGTTTTCAACCTTTCAAGGGGCATCTGAATTTAAAAGCTGGGTGCAATTCACTCTCAAGCCTTTTTAACATTTTTCTTTCATTTCAGATGATCTTCAAAAAGCCAAGGAACTTTTAACAAAAATGAGGTACTTTTCAAATTTGGAAGAAAAGGTGAAGATAAAGAAGATACCTTCCTAATTTCACATCCATTAACATCGATACTGAATTTCATGAGAATGCTCACTACTTTAATGGAATTTTTTGTCTTAATTGAGCAGAGGCATATTAAAAGACCTGATTTCCAAGTCTTGGATCAGATATGTAGAATTGTCTCAGGGAGTGTGGAATCCTTATATTTCTCGCCAGTCAGTCGATACTTCATTAGGACAAGACTCCTAATTTCAGCAGGCAAATGAATTTAGCACAATTTAAGAACAGATGTAGAATTTAATGCTAGAGGAACAAGTCTGAAGCCCAAGCACATCTGTAAGATCATGTCAGAAATGGTGATGTGATTTGGACTTCTCTTCATCTTGCTTTTAAACAGCAAAACATGAAAGAAGAATCACAGGTTACAGAGGAGTTTGGCTAATGTCTCTAAGAGAACATTCATGCTCTGAGCCAGAGGAGAAGAATGTGCATCAACATCGATGCCAAGAGTTAAGATTTGTCCTGCGGCTGCCTTATTCTAAAAGACCCTCCCAGAATAGTCCATCATCTCCAGATTTGGATCTAAATTTCTTGGAAAATAAAACTAAAAGATGGCTCCCTCTTTCCATGCCTAGGATTAGTCATGGTCTGCTGGGGTCTGCTCTTCAGAACTTACAAACCTGAGAGTTGAAATATTGTCTCAGTGGGAGAAGATAAGTGCTAGATAGTTTTTCGTGAGCCCTGGAAGTTCAAAATTCTGAACCTTACAGGCACCGCTCTACTCCTTCAGCGCCCAGTTCTGCTAGATCACAGATTACATGATTTGGATCTCTCCCGATGAAAGGAGTAGAGAACTTGAGTCCGTTCTGGGTGTATTTGATAGCTAATCAGTGGTATTTCCTGAGCATTTACTTTGTGGAGAATACAGTTCAGGAGAGTAGGTAGATAAAATTCCTGCCCACAAGAAGCTTAACAGTCTAGGGTAAAGACAGAAATTAAAATAATTTATGGATGGGGAAATGAGAGGGTACCAAGTGCTTAGTACAGTGTTTTGCACACAGTAAGCACTCAATACAAACGATCGAATGAATTTTCTGATAGGTACCTAAGGGCTGTGGGAATGGGGTGAGCATCAAGAGCTAACAGGGTGCTGATCAAAGGGGGACAGAAGGGTGGGTGAATAGGGGAGACCAATCAATCTAAGGTATTTATTGTTTTCTATGTGCGGATCACTATATTACATGCTCTGGAGAGTATGGGCTTATGTATGTCCAAGAAAAGGAAGAAGCAGTTATGATGATGATGATGATGATGTTGGTATTTGTTAAGCGCTTACTATGTGCAGAGCACTGTTCTAAGCGCTGGGGTAGACACAGGGGAATCAGGTTGTCCCACGTGGGGCTCACAGTCTTCATGCTCATTTTACAGATGAGGTAACTGAGGCACAGAGAAGTTAAGTGACTTGCCCATAGTCACACAGCTGACAGGAGGCAGAGCTGGGATTCAAACTCATGAGCTCTGACTCCAAAGCCCAGGCTCTTTCCACTGTTATGGGCATACAAGTGGCTGTGGTAGAGGTGTTGTGTGGCTACATATCCCACCCTGTGCTTCAGCCATACTGTACCTCCCAAAACTTTGTATTTCTTGCTGTTTTTGCATGTTTGCACTATTTAGCAAAGCAAACAGGCAGTGAGTAGCAAGAGGGTAGTGCGCTCTGCTGTGGTGGACCTAACGATATGGGAATTTTTACTGAAAAATGTCAGTCAAGGTGGTATTTTTGAACTGCGAACCGGTAACCATTTAATTCTAATTGCCCAACAGGTTATTTGAGAACAACCCCGTCAGTGGTCAGTGATAAGGAAAGTATGTGTAAGGAGTACCCCACTTTGATAGTAGAAGTATCACAGTGTAGTCCACAAAAATATGTGCTTGGGAAGTACAGAATACAGACATGGCATGTTCCCTGTTAACTATGACAGTGGCAGTTGAAAAGAGTAGGTGGGGAGATGAGCGATTAATCAAGGAAGGCTCCTGAAGGAGGTGGACATTCACACAGTATTGTGAGTGCCCCAACACAAGACAACCATTCGAGGCAGCAAAAAGTAAAAAGAAAAAGGGATGTGACATATCATGGCACTATTTCCTTGCCCTGCCTTTAGATGCCACCATTTTCTGTGTGTGGGCTGGGGGCCTCACCCCCCCCCCCCCCGAAATATTTTCCTGCTTTTGCTGCCTTTTTAGCTCACTTTGATTCAGAGAAGCAGCGTGATCTAGTGGAGAGAATACAGGTCCGTAAATCAGAAGGACCTGGGTTTTAATTCCAGCTCCGCCACTTGTCTGCTCTGTGACTTCAGGCAAGTCACTTCACTTCTTTGTGCCTCAGCTACCTCAGCTGTAAAATGGGGATTAAGACTGAGCCCTCTGTGAGACAGGGACTGTGTCCAACCTGATTAGCTTGTCTCTGCTCCATTCCTTAGTACAGTGCCTGGCAGATAGTAAGCACTTAAATACCATTTAAAAAAGAAAACCCTTTCTGGGCTACCTCCTGCTCTGATGCTACCAGGCCAAACCAGCCTAGAATTGGCATTCGAGCCCTAAACCAAACCGGATATGATCCCAGGCCTACCAAAAAACAAGTCAAGGATTGCCCAGGAATTTCTAACAACGAGAAACCCTGCTGGGTTCATACAGTATGAAACTGATTCATTTTTCACTTTCAGAGTCCATAATATAATCTCACCGATAATAACGGTATTAAGCACTTACTATGTGCCAGGCACTGTAATAAACTCAGGATAGATAAGAGATACTCACATTGGACAGAGTCCCTGCCCCACTTGGAATTTACAGAGAGGAAGATCAGGGATTTTTTTCCCCCATTTGTAGGTGAGGCAACTGAAGCACAGAAAAGTTAAATGATTTGTCCAAGAGAACCCAGACGGCAAGTGACCCCAGCAGGCAAGTGGTAAAACTGGAACCTGGATCTCCTGCTTCCCAGTCCCAGGATCTTCTCTTTTGGTCATATTGCCTCCCTTTAAATCTCATCTGGACAACAGTCAAAGGATTTTGTGGGATTTTTACACCACCCGCATCTATTTGAAGGGGCTCGGCAGGCAGATTAACAGCAGCGATTATTATCGGCTTGATTTTTGCATGTCAATGCTATCACTCTGGAAACCCACCTCCTGGTGGGTCCTTTAAATAATTAGAATTCAAACAAAGACTCTCGAATAAATAGGGAAGGGGATGAAAGAGGTGCTTTACTACCTCCTCCACAGACCGATATTCAGTCCTTCACAGGTGGAGGAGGGAAGGAGCCAAAACATGATTAGAACAGACCACAAACTGAAATTGGAAGGGCTTCACTAAAAATAACATTTTTATAGTTCAAATAACCTTTCTTTTATTAGGAAAGATCATCTCGAACATGAATCCAGGCCTCCAGACTAGAAAGATTAAGCAAACATGAATGACTCTCTGACTTGGGGCAAGAAACCTAGAGCTCAATTTTCCCTGCAAACCCAAGGGGGTGGAAATCCTCAAGGGGTCAAGGTATCATGAATATTTAGTTTATAGCCTCCTTGCCTCACATCATTTTGTGTAACTAAAGAACCTGTTAAAGCATTATAAAATAATCATTTAAGCAGTGGTATTTATTGAGCACTTCCTCTAGGCCGAACACTGTACTAAGCGCTTGGGAGTAGATCCTTGTCCTTCAGGAGCTTAACTTCTTTTGGAGGTTGCAACTGAGAAATGTTGTGCTTGTTTGGATTGGTCCCCACAGGGGCGAGGAGCCTAAAAATCCTTCTTTTAGCAGTTTTGTGCTGCTGGTCTTTTTGTTTTCGTGTATGGTTTGGCTGCATTTATCATTTCATTCTTTACTTTTGTGTTTGGTATAAATTCCTCCCAACCCCTATTTGCTTCCTACCTTGTAAGGGTGCTGTGTGTCAGAGGCTATTTCTAAGTTGACCACCTCGTTTGGTGCCCCAGCACTGACTGCAGTGTTCTGCATGCAGTAAAACAAATATAATAAAAACAAATATGTGATTTCTGATTCTCAGCCTCTCATTTTGGTAGTATTTCTTTTTTAGTATTATTTCTCTTCCCCAAATCTCTTCCTTTGGAAGTTTGAACCCCAGGCTCCTCTCAATAAACATTAACACCCCACTGAGTGATAAATATAAAAAAATTATCAGGGGGATTTTGAGTTATGCAGGCAAAAAATATACATAAAGTGCTCTGCTCAAACTACAGCCTCAATAAATATTTGTGAGGAAGATGATTAAAAGGGTGACAGTAAAATTCTAGGATCACATAAGTCTTTGGCGGGCAGGAACTATGATTCACCCAGGTCTCTATAATATGAGGGGTTGCGGTCTTTAAAAATTCCACAATAAGAACAGGTTCTATTGATCCAATTTCCAGTGCAACATATATGCACATAAATTTCTCAAAACACCACATTGTGCAATATCCAGCAAAGACGGTATTGATGTATATGCACACACGCACATACATAGCAGGGGGAGAAAGAGTTGTCCTTTGTACTGTGAAAGTCTCCATTGACAGTGGAATTCACCTTTGGGTGAAGATGGATAAGAGGGCTGAGATGCAGAGTGGCCTACTGGAGAAAGCTGGGGCCTGGGTGTCTGAAGGACCTGGGTTCTAATCCCAGCTCGGCCACATATGAGAAGCATCATGGCTCAGTGGAAAGAGCACTGGCTGGGGAGACAGAGCTCATGGGTTCACATCCCGGCTCTGCCGCTTGTCAGCTGTGTGACTTTGGGCAAGTCAGTTAACTTTTCTGGGCCTCAGTTACCTCATCTGTAAAATGGGGATTAAAACTGTGAGCCCCATGTGGGACAATCTGATCACCTTGTATCCCCCCTGCGCTTAGAACAGTGCTTTGCACATAGGAAGCATTTAGCAAATACCATCATGATTATTATTATAACAGCCAAACAAATACCATTTAAAAAGGCGGGGGGGGGGGGGGGAAGTCCTGAATAGAGCACGGCCTGGGAGTCAGAAGGTCATGGGTTCTAATCCCAGCTCCGACCCTTGTCGGCTCTGTTACCTTGGTCAAGTCACTTCTCTGGGGCCTCAGTTCCTTCATCTGTAAAATGGGGGGGATGAAGCCTGCGAGCCCCCCGTGTCTCAGGGCCTGGATCGTAACCCGATGTGGCAGCACCCACCCTCTCCCTTGGGCCCGTCCCTGCCACCCCGTAGGCGCTCCAGGCCAACGGCAATGAGGCTTAACTTCCCTGAACCGCCCCCCGCCCCCAGCGAAGGCCAAAGGGGCGCGTGAACTACAAGTCCCGGCGTGCACCGGGGCAGAGACGACAACTCCGGGGAAAAGAGAACTACAAGTCCCGGCGTGCACCGGGGCAGAGACGACAACTCCAGGGGGAAAGGGAATAACAAGTCCCGACGTGTACCGGGGCAGAGACGACAACTCCGGGGAAAGGGAACGACAAGGCCCGGCGGGCACCGGGGCGGAGACTACCACTCCGGGGGGAAGAGAACGACGAGTCCCGGCGTGCACCGGGGCAGAAAGAGAACTACAAGTCCCGGCGGGCACCGGGGCGGAGACTACCACTCCGGGGGGAGAGAGAACGACACGTCCCGGCGTGCACCGGGGCAGAAAGAGAACTACAAATCCCGGCGTGCAGCGGGGCGGGGACTACCACTCCGGGGCGGGACGGGAACTACAAGTCCCGGCGTGCGCGGCGGCGGGAGGGTTCTAGAAGCCGTGAGGTAGCGTGGGCGGGGGCGCTGGGCCTGGCTTGGGGCGGAAGGCGCGCGGCGGTGACGGTTGGCGGCCCGTCCTGAGGAGAAGAAGAAGAAGAAGGAGGAGGAGGAGAAGAAGAAGAAGAGAAGAAGGAGGAGGAGGAGGAGAAGTCGTGGTCCATGGCGGCGCTGGGCCGACCCTTCAGCGGGCTCCCCCTGGGCCGCAGCCCCGACTTGTCGCAGCCCCCTGCGGCCTGCGCCGGGCTCGGCCTGGACCTGTCGCGGCCCTCCTGCCCCAAGGCCCCGCCGCCCGCCGCCCCCCGCCCGCGGTAAGATCCACCATCGCTTCTTCCTCCCACCGTCAGCCTCAGTTAGCTCATCTGTCAAATGGGGGGGTGAAGCCTGGGAGCCCCACGTGGGACCACCTCATTCCCCTGGGTCTCTCCCAGCGCTTAGGACAGCGCTCTGCACGTCGTCAGCGCTCAACAAATACCAACGTTATCGTTACTATTATTAAAATGGGGATGAAGATTGGGAGCCTCCCTGTGTCTATCCCAGCGCTTAGAACAGCGCTCTGCACACAGTCAGCGCTTGACAAATACCCACATTATTATGATTAAAATGGGGATGAAGCCTGGGAGCCTCCCGTGGGACCCCCTGATGACCCTGTGTCTCCCCCAGCGCTTAGAACAGCGCTCTGCACATAGTCAGCGCTTAACAAATACCAACATTATTATGATTAAAATGGGGATGAAGAGTGGGAGCCTCCCGTGGGACCCCCTGATGCCCCTGTGTCTCCCCCAGCGCTTAGAACAGTGCTCTGCACATAGTAAGCGCTTAACAAATACCCACATTATTATTATCATCATCACCGCATCTGTTAGGCTCCCACTCTCCGCTGAGCGACGGACGCCGTCGCCGCCTTGCCCCCCTTTGGCCCCCCTCCAGGCTTCAGCCCCATTTGACAGAGGAGGGAACTGAGGCCCACACAAGAAGAAGAATAATGATGTTGGTATTTGTTAAGCGCTTACTACGTGCTAAGCACTGTTCTAAGCGCTGGGATAGTTGCCAAGTCATCAGGTTGTCCCACATGGGGCTCACAGTCTTCATCCCCATTTGACAGGTGAGGGAACTGAGGCCCAGAGAAAAATAATAATAATGGGGGCATTTGTTAAGCGCTTACTGTGTGCCAAGCACAGTTTTAAGCACTGGGGGAGATACAAGGTTGTCAGGTTGTCCCACTTAAGGCTCACAGTCTTCATCCCCATTTTAATAATTATAAATAATAATCTTGGTATTTGTTAAGCACTTACTGTGTGCCGAGCGCTGTTCTAAGCGCTGGGGTAGATACAGGGTAATCAGGTTGTCCCACGTAAGGCTTCACTCCCATTTTACAGATGAGGGAACTGAGGCCCAGAGAGTGAAGTGACTGGCCCAAGGTCACACAGCTGACAAGTGGCGGTGCCGGGATTAGAACCCATGACCTCTGACCCCCAGGCCCGGGCTCTGGCCACTCCGCCAGGCTGCTTCTCTAGTAGCTCCCCAGGCCTCCCCCAGACCCCTCAGCCGTCAGCCTGTCTGCAGCCGGAACTGGACAGATTAATCAGAAGAAGCAGCAACATAGTGGCATTTGCTAGGCCCTTACTATGTATTAAAAATAATAATAATTTTTTTTGTATATATATCTCTCATTCCAACTTAGTGGCAAGAGCCCGGGCTTGGGAATCAGAGGTCGTGGGTTCTAATCCCGGCTTCACCACTTAATAGTGATAGCATTTGTGAAGCGCTTACTCTGTACCAAGCACAGTTCTAAGCGCTGGATCAGGTTGTCCCACATAGGGCTCACAGTCTTCATCCCCATTTTACAGACGAGGTAACTGAGGCACCGAGAAGTGAAGTGACTTGCCCAGAGTCACACAGCCGACAAGCGGCAGAGCCGGGATTTGAACCCATGTCCTCTGGCTCCCAAGCCCGGGCTTTTTCCACTGAGCCACGTGGCTTCACTTGTCAACTGTGTGACTTTGGGTCAGTCACTTCATTTCTTTGGGCCTCAGTTCCCTCATCTGTCAAATGGGGATGAAGACTGTGAGCCCCACGTGGGACAACCTGATTACCTCATATCTACTCCAGCTCTTAGAACAGTGCTTGGCCCGTAGTAAGGGCTTAAATTCTATTGTTATTATTATCTATAATTCTTTGTATTTATAATGATGCCACTGATGCCTGTTTACTTGTTGTGATGCCTGTCAACTCCCTTGTAAACTGTGAGCTCTGCACACAATAAGCGCTCAATAAATACGATTGAATAAATGAGTTTGAGCCCTTTGTGGGCAGGGATTGTCCCTCTTTGTTGCTGAAATGTACTTCCCAAGCGCATAGTACAGTGCTCTGTACACAATAAGCGCTCAGTAAATACAATTGAATGAACGAATGATGATGATAGTCTTTGTTAAGCGCTTACTTTGTGTCAGGCACTGTACTAAGCGCTGGAGTGGATGCAAGCAAATCGGTTTGGGCACAGTCCCTTCCCATATGGGGCTCACAGTCTCAATCCCCATTTGACAGATGAGGTCACTGAGGCCCAGAGAAGTGAAGTGATAATAATAATAATGTTGGTATTTGTTAAGCGCTTACTATGTGCCGAGCACTGTTCTAAGCGCTGGGGTAGACACAAGGGAATCAGGTTGTCCCACGTGGGGCTCACAGTCTTAATCCCCATTTTACAGATTAGGGAACTGAGGCACCGAGAAGTTAAGTGACTTGCCCAAAGTCACACAGCTGGCAAGTGGCAGAGCCGGCTTGTGCAGTGACTTGCCCATGGTCACACAGCAGACATGTGGTAGAGGCCAGGATTAGAACTCATGACCTTCTGATTCCCAGGCCCGGGCTGCATCCACTACACCATGCGTGGGTCATTCTAAATATTCTGCTCTACTCTACGTAGATACCTATATCTGTCTATATACTTACTCTGCGCCAAGCACTGTTCTCAGCGTTGGGTCACAGGCTTAATCCCCATTTTACAGATGAGGGAATTGAGGCAAGGAGAAGTTAAGTGGCTTGCCCAAAGTCACCACTGAATACAAAGTCACGCTGAACAGTGTACCAGGCACTGTCACAAGCGCTTGAGTAGACACAGGCTAATGAAGTCGTGCACAGTCCCTGTCCGAGCTGGGACTCAGAGTCTTCATCCCTATTTTCCAGCTGGGGTCACAGGCACAGAGGAAGTGCAGCGACTCGCCCCAGGTTACAAGGCAGACAAAGGGCAGAGCTAGGATTAGAACCCAGGTCCTTATAACTCAGGCTTGGGCTCTATCCACTAGACCACACAGCTTCCACATCCCGGCACTTACTCCAGGGTCCTGCGCCTAGTAAATGCCCCCGATTGACGGCTGATGGTGCTCCCCTTAGACGCTTCAAGTTGTTGCCAGGTTGAGTGGTTTGTGATCTGGAGTATTCATTCGTATTTATTGAGCGATTACTATGTGCAAAGCACTGTTAATTTATTGAGCGTGAAGATCACCATACTACCTGGCGTGAGAGAGTACATATGAGCCAGGAGATAATAATAATAATAATGTTGGTATTTAAGCGCTTACCATGTGCAGAGCACTGTTCTAAGCGCTGGGGTAGATACAGGGTAATCAGGCTGTCGCACGTGAGGCTCACAGTTAATCCCCATTTTACAGATGAGGTGACTGAGGCACAGAGAAGTTAAGTGACTTGCCCACAGTCACACAGCTGACAAGTGGCAGAGCCGGGAGTCGAACCCATGACCTCTGACTCCGAAGCCCAGGCTCTTTCCACTGAGCCACGCTGCTTCCCCTGTCCTCAAGAAGCTGACCGTTTGGGCTGCTCGGAACAGGGAGACGCAGTTTTGCCATCCTTCCCCACCCCTAAGTCGGGAAATACAGCCCGGGACCCTCTGCTGCACTCTCAGCTCAGCGTTTTGATTTGGCGCAGTGCTCGGGAGCCTGTTTGCAAGCCCCTATAACCCCAGGAAGCGGGCCAGTTGTCGTGGAGCCTGCATCCTGGAGCCCCGAATTTTCAACTGCCTTTCCCTTCGGTAAGGGAACTCCAGGCTCCTATCAGTAAATATTACCACCCCAGTGGGTGGTAAATATATTAAAAAAAAATTATAGTGATCATTGCTGGGGGTGTATTTTCGAGCCACCCTAATTCCGGGAATTGGGGTACCCGAATTGGTACCCTGTAAACCCAGAGGCTGTGTTCGAGATCACATATGACCTTGTGCTTTAGTTGGAATGCCTGCTCTGCAAGTTGAAAAGTTTTGCTAATGATGAAGATGATGAAGGCAGCCCAATTAAGGTTTCTCAATTGATTTCCCCTCTCCTTGACAGGGTCTTTCTCCACAATAGAAAGAAGCACAAGAGAGAAGAAGAGGATGATGGGTGAGTTTTACGGCTTGATTATTTTATAACTTGGTTTAATTTAGCTTTCTTCTTTTCCTGGGCTGTTTACTGCCTATGGAGATGGTAATGTGCTGTGTAGTTTTTCTTTTGTTTTTCCCCATTCACACCCTTGCCTTCTTGATGCCCTTTGTTAAAAATGCTCCTTTTTTACTGCCCACTTCGCCTAGGTTGCTTTTCCGGCACCAGCAATAATTATGAATAGTTCTGCCCGGAGCTGGGGGATAAAGCTTCAGGCAAAGAATTACCAGAGGAAACTTTCTGTTTTATCATCTAGAATTACAATAATAATAATATTGGTGGTGTTTATTAAGCTCTTACTATGTGCAAAGCCGTGTTCTAAGCGCTGCGGGGATACAGGGCGATCAGATTGTCCCACGTGGGGCTCACAGTTTTAATCCCCATTTTACAGATGAGGGAGCTGAGGCACAGAGAAGTTAAATGACTTGCCCAAGGTCACACAGCTGGCAAGCGGCAGAGCTGGGATTAGAACCCATGACCTCTGACTCCCAAACCCGGGCTCTTTCCACTGAGCCACGCTGCTTCAAGGGGGTGGGGTGTAAATCATGCTTATTTATTTCATTGTGTTCTCTTGTTGTTTTCCTGTAATCATTTGGTTTTGCGGCATTCCTTTCATGGCAACCCTCATGATCAGTGTGTGCGTGCTTTTTGACCTTGGTCAAGTCACTTTGTGTTTCTGAGCCTCACTTTTTCCTTCTGTAAAATAGGGATTTAAAAAATGGCTCTCCCTCTTAAACTTTGAGTCCCAAATGGGAAAGACAGTATGTCCGATTTGTTTCTCTTGCATCTACCTCAGTATTTGCCCAGTGCATAGCACATTAGTAAGTGCTTAATAAATACTTTCCTGATGATGAAGGTGATTGAGGGGACACTTCTTTCCATAGGCAAAGTGAAAAAAGACCCTGTTGCTGACTCAGTTGCCTAGGGTCTTTTGTCCTTATTTTCCAGTTTGCCAGCAACTAAGAGACGACTGACAGAGTGTGCCCTCGGTCCTGTGGACCCTAATCTCGGGGACTGGGTTCTCCATGCACATGAGCAAGGCGTGGGTCAAGGAGTAAGCCAGTGCATTGGTGCCCTCCCCACCCCCAGCGTCCTGGATGTCACCTGCGAAGAAATGGATCAGACAACTGGAGACCAGCAATGTGAAGTGGCCCGCAGAAAGCTTCAGGAGATTGAGGAGAGGTAACTACAGCCAGACCAGCTCTCTCGCTTTTCTCTCATCACGTGTATGGAGGAGGATATGATGTTCTATCCTACGCAGGACACAGGAGGAGAGACCGTCGTAATCCCAGATTTGATCATGCCACAGGATTCAGCGCCTCAGATGACCCTAGTGCAGTGTCAGGGAAAGCTAAAAATGCACTTAAGTGCCCTGGGAGAAGTGCTACTTCTCTGAATTTCTTTTTCATTTTTTTCCTTTCCTTTTTCAAATGGATGTTATTTGTTTAGAATTTGGGGAGGAACACATTGCTCAGCCTCTTCAGTTTTTCTAATCTCCCTACATTATTTTTTCATCGTTTCCAAGTTCAGTAATACTTCATAGCACGGTGGCATCTGAAAGTTTTGGGGGGGCCCATGATCTGTGTGTCCTGCTTCTCTCGTACAGGTGCTCAGTACAGTGTTTGGCACTCAGTGGGCATTCAGTAAATACCACTCATAATGATTACCCTCATTTTCTGAGCCCCCAGTGTGTGCTAGGCAGGAGGGTATTAGATGCTTAGGGAATATAGTTGCTCTAAATTGCATCGTATAATACAGAGAGCAACGTGTATGCCAATTCATGAACTTCTTACTATTGCTCTTCACTAACCTCATTTTGTACTTGCATAACCACAGCTAGAGGTGGCTTATCACTTCCAAATGTTTTTGAAACTCAGTCAATTTCTTTTCAAAAAGGTCCAATAAAGTAAAATGATTTGGCTTAAAAAATGGAATGTTCTGACCATGTTTCTTCTCTTGTTCCTTTCTGCCTTTACTCAAATCACCCAGATTGATTGATGAAGATGAAGAAGTTGAAGCTGACAGAAGTGTGAGCAATTTACCCACGCTCATTATGTCTGATGCTCTGAAAACAGGCTTGAAAAGGGAATTGGATGAAGTCCTCACTAAGAAAATAATTGAGTCCATGTAAGTCCTGGGGGCAAATGGAGTTGGGGAACCAGAGTCAGATTTTTTCCTCTAGGAAATCCCAATATTTTGGGATCTTCCATAGGGTGCAATGAAATCTGTGTGTTCATTGTGCAATCCCTAGCACTTCAATCGATTAGTGGTATTTTTGAGCACTCTCTGTGTGCAGAGCACTGAACTAAGCACTTGGGAGAGTATAATATAACAGTTGCTAGACACATTCACTTTCCACAACAAGTCTAGAGTTGTACTTATTGGATCAAATCACTTATATTTGTTTAATTTTGTGTCCTCGTACTTCAGTATACCTTATGTTAAAGGGGAAAAGCCTTACGATGATGACTGTCTGGGCAATGTTATTTCACCAGGAACTGATGAAAGATCTTATTATTCTACCATATGTAGCTCACTTGTGATCACTTCAGTTGGATTTGCGTGGTTATCCATCATCTCTTTTAAACCATTGCCATGAATAATTGGTGACAAATACCACCGTTATCCTCCAAAAGAATTATAATTGTATTTAAGTGCTTACTATGTGTCAAGCACTGTATTAAGTGCTGGGGTAGAGGCAAGCTAATCAGGTCCCACGTGGGGGCTCAAGGTCTAAATAGGAGAGAGAACAAGTATTGATTCCCCATTTTGCAGATGAGGGAATTGGGGCACGGAGAAGGTAAGTGACTTGCCTAAGGTCACACAGCAGGCAAATGACAGAATGGGGATTAGAACCCAGGTCTTCTGACTCCCAGGCATGCGCTCTTTCCACTAGGCGGTGTTGCTTCTCAGTACCAAGAGGGTTTTTTTGTAAGTTTAAAAAACATAAATATTTACTCTCTTTCAGGAACCGTCCTTCCATGGAGTTGGTGCTGTGGAAACCACTTCCTGAAATTCTCTCGGACAAGCCAAAGCGTCTCTCTGGTGTTAAGAACTTCCCACAAGAAACAAGAAAGGGCCGTGCCAAGCCAGGGGTAGCCGGAGCCAACTTCCATCAGCGAAATGAACTCTTCTCCGAGGCTCGGTCAGCGGAGATACCTCTGTACAATAGCTTGGAGCCAGCGGGGTGCACAGAAGAAGAAATGGAACTCTAGACACCCATTGGAAAGAATTTTCTGAACGTTCTTGGGTTTGATTATGAGACTTTCCTAGCAAACTTTGTGGGCTTGAACGTCATTCCAGTTGACATTCTGCCCAGGGCTTGTGTGGGGCAGCTACTTCTTGGAGGCAGCAACTTTTTGAAAAGGGAGTTGTTCTTTGGATCAGGAGGAAGCACTTTCCATTGGGATGATTGGGAATGTCTAAACACTGCCTTGGGAGAAGGAATAAAGTCTAGATAATGAATGTATTGGTGGCTTGGGCCATCCATTGTACCTTCTGAGCCATGAAAAATTTGCGGGGGGGTGAGGGGGCGGTGCTCCTCGATGTTAGCATTAGTAGTTGTCATTTCACAGGTGGAGCAGGGATTTTGCCACTCTGGAGTGTAGCCTGACCGTCTTTTCACAGAGAGCTCAGGGGCCAGCGGTATCACTTAACAGGAGGAAGGGACATGACCTGTAGCCGAATTTAGTGATGAGGAAAGTCAGGGGTTGGGAGGCACCCTCTATCAGTTATCTACTAAATGTAGTTCTTTTGACCCAAGGACAAGTCAAAGTGAGGCTCCTCTTTTTGCCTTGTAGGAGTGGAGAGATCAAGATTAAAACGTGGAGGAGGGTGACATGAGATTTGCATTTGCGCTACTGTTCACCCCTTATCTCGTATGACATGAAGTGAATGGTAATGCTCCAGATGAGCCATCTGTAATGTTTGCAGTGTAGGACTGCTGAGGTCCTTTTGAGTTGAACCTGTGTGACTGAGCATGGCTTGTGCCAATTGGCTAAAAGGGAGTATCCTTCAGGTAACTCTCAGTTCTTTCACTTTCCAGGGTTGAGGATGGTTTTTCTAAACCAGAAGAACCTGCCCTGGGTGGCTGCCCCTAATGTAATTAGTGCAAGAATTCATTCTGCTAATGACATCTGACACAAAGAGTGAATTCTGAATTCATTTCAGTGTACATAAATAGCTTCTGTACTTGGTGATGAGCCCATGATTCAGTAAAGACTATCTTCAACAGTCTTCCCAATGATAGGGTCATCACCTCTGAGCTTCTTAATCAGTCCTCACGGGTTTCCTCTGGAGACATCAGGAATAAGATTTTGGGGCTAGACTGGTGTTTTTTTTTTCCTCAGGAAGATGAGCGCTGGTTGTCTGTTGTTGAGTTGGATGCTGAGCAAATTAAGCGTGCTATGTTACAACCGAAAGTCCTCCATGAGGTGCACTGGCCTTTCTAAAAACTTACTCAGGAGACGGCTTTTCCCATTTCTTCCTGCTCAACCAACTAGCATTTCCCACAGGAAGAAGTGCTTCGTACTAGTAAGTAGAGTGGGTGGTGGAAATCAGCACTTTAAACAGTTTTTAATCTCTTGCTGAAGCCCCCTCCCTTGTTACAAATATATAAAAGGGAGACCTGGTCTTTCAAAAGAAGTAGCTTCTGCTTTTGCCTGTTTTGCGCCTGCCGTCATTATCTTTACTTCTTTGGGTAGCCAGCAAAAAGTTGAATATTTGTAATGAAATTTGTAGACGTCTAATTAGCAAAGCATTCTAGTTTTGAACGATTTTTGAAGCCACAAGAAACTAGCTCAGTCAGTCTCTTAGGTTCAGACTTGCAAGCTGGAGGTGGCCCTCTTCGCTTTCTTTTTCTAATTTTTCTAGTTGATGTCCTCAAAGATATGGCCTGGGAAGTTCCAACTCCATGGAGTTTGATTTTCATGAAACCACCTTGCAAAATATAAAGCCTTAAATATTTTGGTGCAAGAAGGATTGCTAGAATACCTGAACAGAGGGGAGCATTTATCACCAGTTAGAGGTACAATGCTGGCTCTGAGAAGGGGATCAAACTGTACTCTCTCAGAATTGTTTTATTTACAAAGGTTTAGAGCCAGGGAGTGTTTTAAAAAAAAAAAAAGGTCACAGGTTTAGTAACTCCAAGTGAAACTGGCAGCGGGGTAGCAGTTTATAGAAGATACATAATTCAGAAAAGTTTTCTACTCTTTGATATCTTTTTTGCAAAAAAAGAAAAAAAAGGTTTTGATGTTCCTGCCTGATGTTTCTTTTCCGTATGATAAAACGAAGGTTACTGTTCAGATGTTCCTTTTTCCTCTTCAGGTGCTTAATTATTCTGAGCCATCTACTCAGTCCTTATGCTGCCTCTACTTTTTTTTTTTTTAGCATAAAGCTTTTGTTCCTTAGAGGTTTTTCTATGAATCGTTATCTGTATTTATTTAGGGTTACTCCTGCAGCATGGACCAGTAGATGGGGGAAAAATAAGGGGGGATTTTGTCTGGAGCAGGTGAACTTCAATGAGCAAAGATTGAATTATTTGTAAAACTTAACAGGTGGCAGGAATAATATAGTGCCAGGGAAGCCCTGAAAAGTTTCTGGGTATTTTATTTCCAGTTGAGAATCTGGTCTTTTGTTATGTCATGGTTTTCAATAAAACTTTTGTGGTTTTGACTTCTTTGCTGGACTTTTTGACATTTCTGCAGCTAGCAGAAGGGGTTTAACTAGTGAAAAAGTGGAACCGTTTAATGAAAATAACAGAATCTTCCTGCTTTTCCGGGCATCTTGAGTGGGTATATGTGATGCAGCATTCACATCACTACTTGTGACTACCACTGATCCAATCAATCTGTGGTATTTCTCAAGTACCTACAGAGTGCTCGGCCCTGTGCTAAGGTCTTCAAAGAGCACTGTACTAGCAATAATAGTGATTTTGGTACTCATTAAGTGCTTACTACATGTCAGGTGCAGGGGTAGATACAAATTTATCAGATCGGACGTAGTTCCCTCTCCCACATGAGGCTTTCAGTCTTAGGAGGGAGAACAAATATTGAATTTTCATTTTACAGATATGAGAAACTGAGGCACAGAGAAGACAAAGTGACTTTTCCAAGGTCGCACAGCAGGTAAGTGGCAGAATTCTGACTCCAGACCTTTGCCCTTTTCGCTAGGCCACAGTGGCCCTCCAAACATACTCCCTGCCTTCAAGGATCTTACAGTTTTCTGGATAAGACATCAGTTATTTTTGCATAAAGAAAATAGAATGACGATCAAGAAGGAAATTCAATAGTATTTATTGAGCGCTTACTATGTGCAGAGCACTGTACTAAGCGCTTGGAATGAACAAGTCGGCAACAGATACAGTCCCTGCTGTTTGACGGGCTTACAGTCTAATCACAGGTTTACAGTCTAATCGATCTGTACAAACAGGATGAAGCAGCTGAACAAATAATGTATGGATGAAAATATCCCTATATATATATATGAGTGCTGAGGTCAGGAATAAAACATTGAAGAAAGTATACATTGGGTTGGGATGCCCATGGAGTGTTTAAAATCCATGGGGGAAGGCTTCTTGAAGGAGGTGTGGCTTTTGAAATTAGGGAGCTATGTGGGCTGGTGAGTTTGGGCCAGAGAAAGGGAAGTTTGTGGATAGGCAAGAGATAGAACTAGAAATTGGAAGCAGGAGAGTCAAGATCAACTATATAATGGCTCACTATACATAAATATATTTCAAAGGACGTGAACTGCTGCATGTCTCCACTGATAACTTTTGATATTTGACAATTAGATTTTTGAAGGATAGTGTATTCTTCCCCTACCCTTTCCCCCCTTAAAATTGATTCCAAATTTTAAGAGTAAACTGTGGGCCTCAAAACTTTCCAATCTACAAATGGATTCTAAGTAATGACCAATAAAAGTTCAGAATGGAAGAGCCCTTCAGCTAGCCTGGCAAATTTGACAAGACTTCTGTTTTATTTTTTAAATGGTATTTGTTAGCGCTTATTATGTGTCAAACACTGATTTGAGCACTAGGGTAGGTACAAGTTAATTAGGTCAGAAACAGTCCATGTCCTGCATGAGGCTCTCAGTCTAGGGAGAACAGGAATTTAAGCCCTGTTTTACAGTTGAGGAAACTGAGGTACAGAAAAGTAAAGTGACTTGCCCAAGCTCACACAGCAAGACCTTGGCAAAGCCAGAATTAGAACCCAGGTTCTCCTGACTCCCAGGCCTGTGGTCTTTCCACTAGGCCAAGCTGCTTCTCAATCAAGACTTCAGTCAACCATTTTACAGAATTTATTGAGCACTTGAAGAGTCCAGGACCCTTCACTAAACACTTGGAAGAGTAGAGTAGAATTGGTAGATGGGAGATAAGGCTTTTCTTTGCGAAGAGGTAAAGTCCATTTGAGCCTTGGAGGGTTAAACTGGGTAGAAAGTTGTGAAAAATTAATTTTCAAAGCCTGATTTCTGGGGCTAACTGGGGAAAGAAAAAAAGGTGCTCTTCACCTCCAGTCACACAACCACAGACCCATTTCCTTTCTGGGATTCCACACTAAGGCCACAGGGTGGCAGGGTTGCCAACCTCTTCCTACAGGGTGTGTTCCCAGAAGCCTACTATAAATGTAGATTATTTTAAGCAACCTTTCCCGATGGAGGGGTAGAGTGGAGGCTACAGTCAGGGTGTAACCAGGAGTCGATACTATTTCTCTTAAAAGCCCCTATGAATTTGAGATCATTTATGGCTGAACTATTCACAATTTGCAAGTCAATATAGTAATAATAATAACAATGTTGGTATTTAAGCGCTTACTAGGTGCAGAGCACTGTTCTAAGTGCTGGGGTAGATACAGGGTAATCAGGTCATCCCATGTGAGGCTCACAGTCTTCATCCCCATTTTACAGATGAGGTAACTGAGGCACAGAGGAAGTGCAGTGACTTGCCCACAGTCACACAGCTGACACGTGGCAGAGCCGGAATTCAAACCCATGACCTCTGACTCCCAAGCCCGAGCTCTTTCCACTGAGCCACGCTGCTTCTCTATAATAATAATAATGATAATGTTGGTATTTGTTAAGTGCTTACAATGTGCCAAGCACTTTTCTAAGCACTGGGGTAGATACAAGGTGATCAGGTTGTCCCACATGAGGCTCACAGTCTTCATCCCCATTTTACAGATGAGGTAACTGAGGCACCGAGAAGTTAAGTGACTTGCCCACAGTAACACAGCTGACACGTAGCAGAGCCGGGATTCAAACCCATGACCTCTGACTCCCAAGCCTGGGCTCTTTCCACTGAGCCGCGCTGCTTCTCTATACATATTATATACTAGTTACATACCTGATAGCTAAAAACCTGTTGTAGAGATTCATTCATTTGTATTTACTGAGCACTTAAAGTATGCAGAGTGCTGTACTAAGCGCTTGGGAGAGTATGATAGACATTCTTTGCCTACAACGAGCTGACAGTCTAGAGATCTGCATACTGTTTTAGCTAATTTGACACATTTGAGTAGGTTCCCTATCCCACTCAAATACTTCAAGTGGTTTTGTTGGCATCACCCTGGAAGTCCACAGGCTTTTGGATTCTGAGGGGAGTTCAAATATTCCTGCCTCCATGACATCGCCTGATCCAGCTTTTTCTCTGACTACCTCCTTTCCATCCTTGTATTCCGACATTAGAGTTATAAGGTTCCAATCTGGCTTTAGAGGTCCCGAAAGAAAACTACAGAAAGGAAGTTAGATGCAATTGTGAACAGGGATTGGGACTACAAATACCATTGTAGTGTATTTTTCCAAGTGTTTAGTACCCACAATCCTGGATCACCTCCACAGTCTCCTTCGTCCGCTCCCGTCCCCCAGCTGCAGAGTGCTGTTGGAGGAAATCCAGACATTTCTCTGACCTTGTCCACCTAAAATTAATTCTTATCTGCTTCAGATCGGCCCTCTCCACTGCCCGACAACAATACCTCTTCTGAATTCACACCCACACCCAATGTCCCTGGCAGCTGTTCCAGACATTCAACTCCCTTCTCAATTCTCTTGTCCGCCCACCCCACCATCTCTTTCCCCTAATGACGTGGCCACGTACTTTATCAACAAAATTGAAACCATCAGATGTGAGCTCCCTGAAATCTCCCCTGCTCTTCTCCAAACCCCCTCCTCCACCCTCTTTGACTGTCCCCATGCTCGCTGCAGTAGCTTAAGATGAAATATCTCGCCTCCTTTCTATATCTAGCCCCTCCACCTGTGCTTCAGACCCCATCCCTTCATAGCTTTATAACACTCACCTCCCCCACCCCCCCTTCCTTCCTGGCTTCTTCCCCACTGCTTTCGACCATGCTTACGTATCTCCTATCCTAAAAAACCCCTCCCTCGATCCCACGGCTCCCTCCAGTTATCCCATCTTCCTCCTACCATTTCTCTCCAAACTTCTTAAGTTGTTTACACCAGCTGTCTCCACTTCCTCTCCTCCAATTCTCTCCTAGATCCCCTCCAATCTGGCTTTCGCTCCTTTTGCTCCCCAGAACCAGCCTTCTAGGTTATCGGCGACCTTCTTTGCCAAATCTGACAGCCTGCCTTGTCTTATGCCATCGAGTCGTCTCCGACCCATAGCAATGCCATGGACACCTCTCTTCCAAAACGCCCCACCTCTATCTGCAATCATTCTGGTAGTGTATCCATAGAGTTTTCTTGATAAAAATCCAGAAGTGGTTTACCATCGCCTCCTTCCACGCAGTCAACCTGAGTGTCTGCCCTCAACTCTCTCCCGTGCCGCTGCTGCCCGGCACAGGTGAGTTTTGACTTTTAGCATATTGCCTGCCACTGCCCAAGCTAGGAATGGAATGGACAGGCCTCTGCTTGACTCACTCTCCCGCCGTCGAGACTGGTAGAGTATTGTAAACTCTCCGGGTGTGGCCCTCAGAGGGGTTCTCGCCATCAGGCCCCCCTCCATCCCTATCTCTGAACCCACAGACTGGTAGGGAGGGGAGACTGGGCTTGAAGAAGGAAGTGAAAGCATGAGGTAGGGGGCAATACAACCACCACACTGTACTAGTAGATGTTTTTTTGGATTCAAGTTAAAAAATTAGAGTGCTGGGGAGAGGGCAGATATGGAGAACTGGAGCAAAAAAGCCACCGGAAAAGGGGAGAACTAGGAGGGGCAGGGGGAGCGACTGAGCGATCTACAGGGTCAGCGGTGGGGCAAGAGCACGGGTTTGGCAGTCAGAGGACGTGGGTTCTAATCCCAGCTCAGCCACTTGGCTCCTGTGTGACCTCGGGCAAGTCACTTAACTTCTCTATGCCTCAGTCACCTCATCTGTAAAATGGGGATTAAAACCATAAGCCCCATGTGGGACAACCTGATTACCTTGTATCTACCCCAGCGCTTAGAACAGTGCTTGGCACATTGTAAGCGCTTAACAAAGACCATTATTATTTTAACTTAGGGCTCTTTCATTGTCAGGGTTAACTAACATCCCCTAAAGTGCATTTTAAGTCCGAGAAGACATATCCCATGACACAGCCGTTCACGAAAACCCCTATTTTCAGAGAACATAGCCTAGTGATAGTGTGGGGTTCTCCTGTGCTCTTTATTACATTCAATGGGATGAAGAATGGTAAAAGAAGCAAGAGGAAGGGTCATCCTGCACGCTCCATTCTCACCTAGGTTTTCTCTGTTGAAACTCACTGCTATGCCAGAGGCTCGTTAGAACTGTGTCTTATGAGCCATTTAAGCACAGTAGCATTAAAACTTTAGACAGGCCTGAGTAGGCAGGCTTATTTCAGTTGCTACTCAATAGTAAAGGGGAAAGTTTTGATAGTGTGTCGAGATAGTCACTAATATGTAGTGCCTAGGGGAGGCTGTTATCGAGTGAATGTGCTTGTAGAGTACAGAAAGGAGATTTGGAGCAACAGTCACTTAGGGATTGGGGAACTATGATTTATTAAGTGGAAATATGTCACAGGGTGGAACATTGTTCCAAGTGTTCTTTGTTTTCTCCCCACTAAGTACTTCTCCCCCTCCTCCTCCTCAGGAACATGGGTACTGAGAACTGAGGCAAGAAGCAGAGAGAGGATCAGAAATGTTTCAAGACCCAGAATATTGTAAGAAATTTTATGAGAAGGATTGTGGTTCATAGGTTCATAAACACATCTGTACATGAGATATACTGTTTCCAGATTGCCTTCTTGCCAAGATGAAAAAAAGAAACATTCCTGGGATTTGTGACAACTTCCTGAAAACTTAAGTCAAAATGTAAGTCTGAACCAATTGTGTCCTAGTAAAATGTTATACAGGATTGGATTCTCAATTTAAATTAGATTTTTTTTACCTAAACTATCTAACTTGTGATATAGGTGACATTTCTACATTAAAGTCTTTATACTGAATCAGGGGTTCTACGATAGGGAAGATAGACACGATTAACAGGTCAACCCGGTAATCAAGTTTAATTTATTCCCTCCAGCCTCTCCCACCCTCCTTAAACTTTTAAAGTTTCTCTGCTCTGCCTCCATCAGAGTTTTTAAAACAATTCCTCATTTCCCTAGAGCTCTATGACCCCACACCCTGAGCCACTGCCATAAATGAAGTTTGTGAAGTTGAAGACGAGGTGCAAACTTAAAAACATTAAGTGCCATTCAATCTATCTCCATCTTAAATCAAGAACTGGCTGTACAGGCCAATGTTTTGATCAATCTTGTTGTCCTGGGACACAATTTAAGGTCAAGTTGGCCTGCTTTTGCTGACAGCGGGCTTCTGTCTTGCTATCCTAATAGGTCTTGCTGTGTAAATCAACATGAGCTCCAAGTGCCACTGACATCAACTTGGGTTTACTTACATTCATGTCCATCTTCCCTTCTAAATTGTAAGCTCCTTGTGGGCAAGGAACCTTCCTTCCAACTCCAGAGTTGTATTGTACTCTCCCATGCACTTAGTACAGTGCTCTGCACATAGTAAGTGCTCAATAAATACCATTGATTTGTTGGCTCCAAGCCATGTCTTGCATAACTATCTTGGGGTGGCAAACGGGTTGGATTTTGAAGTAGCACTTCAGAACCTGGCAAATGTTCTTCCTATCTTAAACAATCCTCCTGGATAAATTTTGCCACCTAATGGGTGTTAGGATACTCTGGACTGGAAAGGGAAGTAAATGGCTTTCCTTAGTAGGAAATTTTGCACCCTCCCAACTGTCAGGAAAAAACCTCTTCTCTGCTCTGTATTTTAGTGTGAAATAGCAGGTGTCTTCACATCTGCTCAGGAAATGAAACTTGACACTATTGAAATAGAGTCATGTCCTGCTCTGGCTCATTCTCGTGCCACAGCCCAGGCAGGAGAACTGTCACAGCCCCCAGTTTCAGGCAGCTGGTCCTACTTGCATTGAAATCATGGTTTTGGCCCTAAATGGCTGAAGCGATCTGGGTATTTATCTGAAAAAGGGTGTGCCAGAGATGACTATGATGGGTTAAAATTGTCTCGTCACCTAGTGCTTGAAAATAAATGTCCTTTTTCATGAGGTTTCACGAGGACGTGAGGTTTCTGAAGTCTCACATCCCTCAGATGGGGAGGGGCCAAAATGGTCTGTTCCTGCCCAACATAAGGTAAGCATTTACTATGAAAAACAAAGCACTCAAATACAATAGTTGACTCCATTCTACTTAGAAAAATTAAAGAACCTAACTGCCTGATGTTAGCCTGGCTCAGCTCGTTTCAAAGCTAGTCAGAGAGCAAGTGACAGGCATGTAAATGTGAAGGTTAAGTAAAATTATTCCACTCATCAGGATTACAGGAAGGAGGGCCCATGGTCCTGTAAAATGTCTAATTTATGTAAATGTCCACCTCCCCCTCTAGACTGTGAGCAAATCACCAACAGGGAATGTGTCTGTTATATTGTACCCTCCCGGACATTTAGTACAGTGCTCTGCACACAAGATATGCTCAATAAATACCAATAACTGACCACAGTCACCCAACAAGAACATAATAGTGCCTGACTACTCCCCAGGCAAAGGCATTTTGAAATCCTGAAACAATAGCATTGACGCTTCCTTTTCATAGTTGAGTGGTGTGGTTGGGTGTGCTCAGCCTTTTTCCAACCTCACATATTGCTGGTAGCCCCCCACGTGAGACAGGATAAAGAAAGCAGGTTACTGGTCCCGCCACTGCTCTCAGCTGTTGCTTAGGCTTTAGCTGTCATTCTCTCCTTCCCTACAGCTTGAGCGCCTTTAAATTCTTAGCTTAGTAGTGATAGTTAAGGAGGCAGCTTAAACAGAGAAGTACGAGACCTTAACGAGTGACTCCCTTCTATCTTACTTCCCCATTGCCTAGTAGATAACTCAAAACATTTCTGTTTTATGGATTCTGGGCCTATACTTCAACTGCCACAGATCAAGCCTTTACTGTTGTAATAGTAATAATAATAATGGCATTCTTCAAGCACTTACTATGTGCCAAGCACTGTTCTAAGTGCTAGGGTAGATACAAGGTAATCAGGTTGTCCTATGTGGGGCTCACAGTCTTAATCCCCATTTTACAGATGAGGTAACTGAGGCACAGAAGTTAAGTGACTTGCCCAAAGTCACACAGCTGACAAGCGGCAGAGGTGGGATTAGAACCCACAACCTAAGCCACTAAGCCATGCTGCTTCTAATGCCCATCAGGGGCTTGTGAGCATCGCTCAAGCTGGGGTTTGATCAGATATATGGGCGGGGAGAGAGCAACACACTCAAACACCCCATTTAAATAAGCAAACACCTCACCCTTCTCCTTTCCTGGAATCTCTTACATTATTTCACAAAATATCACTCTTGGGTGACCAACAGTGGCAAACTTACTTGAGTCAGAGTGGGTTCCTTTTTCTTTAGAAACTTTCCAACACGATGCCTGACCTTCAGCCTTCAAAGTGATGCTTCATTGAAACAAAAGTGTTAAGGCAAGAGCTCGAAACTCAAAAAACCGGGCACACAAGCTGCATTGCACTTTTTTTTTAATTGCACAGGTAGTTTTAAATATCAAATGGAGAAAGCACCCCACAGAAGCCAAGCTAGCATGGAAAAAGATTTCCTCAAGCATTTATAAAATTCCTAACTTTTCTTTCTTTTCTTTTTTTTACAAAATAGTCTTGATCTGCACTTTATTCATCTGTACACGAGGGAAGAGTGGCCCTCTCGGACATTCTCTCTGCTTGCTCAAACTCAGGGGTGTAAGTGTGAAGGGGAGACTGATCTATCGAGACCCAACTCCAACTTTTCCCCCTTAGAACATTTTACCCAGATAGGTTTGGCATACCAAGTGGCCACATCAGCCCTTCTATTCCGGCTGCAGCCTGAAACCTGCTTTTGGACTCTCAACACTTAGAATGGGCGTGAATGACCAGCCTCACTGACTGCTAGAGACAGAGCAATACTTTGGGTGAACCGTGAGCTCTGACAGAGACGCGGATACTCTCTGGAGAAATACACCTGGAGAGCTGATTCATTTTGGCTTTATAAACAAAAGGGCGCCGAGACAGCTCTTGCCCTTGAGGCTTTCCATCCGCTTCTGCCCTAGGAAGGAGCAGCATGCCCGGAATGGTCAGACGCTGATCAACTGGGGAAAGAGTTCGTTGGCGAAGGTGTCCTCCCACGAGCGGTCCGTGCAAAGGGGAGAGGACAGGTCGCTGAAAGGGGAGGGGGAGCCTTCGTATCCGGAGTCGCTACAGGCGTCCAGCAGGCAGGGAGATGGTTCCAGGCTAGGGCTGGCTGAGAGGAGCTGGGCGATACCCAGCTCGGGAATGAAGTCATCCTCTAAGGGCTCCTCCTTCACAGAGATGATGGGCTGCTCGAGGGGATTATCCTCTTCCGAGGGGCTGAGGGGTGCTTCCTCTATTTTCACTACCACACTGGCTTGGCCACCTGCCTCAGAGGGAATCTCCAAGATGAGGGGCTTGGTATACACGTGGTCAAACCGGATCAGTTCATTAATGGCCTCCAACTTGGCTGATGGGGACCCCAGCGAAGAAGAGGGGGAGGCTGGTAAGGAACTGGGCTCTTCTGCACAGACCTCTTCTTCGAGTTCCTCCAGACAGGCGGACTCCACATCGCCATATCTGAGGAACATTTCTGGGTCCAGGCTGTCCAGAATCCCCAGTAATATATCAGACTGAAAGAGAAACCAAACCAAATCCTAATCAGAGGGGCTGAAGGATTAAGCAAGTTCAGCTTTCACACCTTTCTGCCCTTCAGAAAGGAAGCTGGAGGCGTCTCTCCTCACTGGAAGCTTAATATCGTGTGCAAGCAGGGGAGCCTTCAAGACAAGCACAATCTTTCTCCTAGTTTAGATCCACTAACACAAGCTCACAGTTGCCCTTCCCTCCTTTCTCTTCTTCACCTCGGGGGGGACCTCAGAACACGGAGTTGTCCCCAACTGGTGACAATTTCTGCAACTAGCCTCTCCTCTCTGGACTTCTTGCACCCAGCTTTCTTGGTGGCCAGCTCTGGGCTACCGAGCGACCACCGGCTCACGGAGTGTGGTACGCACCTCAGAGTCTGAAGAGTCCAAGCTGTCTGAATCCATGGGGAGATGATCAGAAGAAGTGACAACTGGGCCTGCACCTGCTGCAGAGGCGCACGTAGTCTGAGTGCTGCGGACTCAGCAGACCCGGCCACTGTCCTGACTTCATTCACCTGTGACCAAAAAGTCAAGAATCAACAGAAGCCGTGCCGCCTAATGGGTGGAGCCTAGGCCTGGCAGTCAGGTCATGGGTTCTAATCTCTGGTCCACCACATGTCTGCTGAGTGACCTTGGAAAAGTCACTTTACTTCTCTGGGCCTAAAAGGCTTCATCTGTAAAATGGGGATTAAGTATATGAGCCCTATGTGGGACAGGGACTGTGTCCAACCTGAGTTGTATCTACCCCAGTCCTTAAAACAGTGCTTGGCACATAAGTAAGCGCTTAACAAGGACCATATTATTATTATTATTCTCTGGGCTTCCCTTCCCTCATCTGTAAAACGGGGATTAAGACTGTGAGCCCCCAAGTGGGACATGGACAGTACTTAGTACAGTGCCCAGCACACAGTAAGCACTTAAATGCCATTAAAAAAAACAAAAAACCCACAATGGTATTGAGTGCTTATTGTGTACTATGTGGAAGAGCACTGTACTAAGTGCCTGGGAGTGCACAAGTCTTGCCCATGAGCTAGCACTCCTAACAGTTCTGTGCGTCATTTCCCCTTGAAGTTGTGATTTGGCAGTGAGCATGTAGTAAAGATTCTTCCCCAACAACTGGGCAACAATGGGGTCCTTTACAGTCTCATCACATTTTATATTTTGGAGCTGAAAACCTTTGCAGTCTTTGCATTTATTACTCTTTTTAGTCGGAAATCAGTTACAATTCAGGATAGAGTGGAACCGGTGATTTTTTTTTTATTAAATAAGTTAAACAGTTTCTTCCAGCCCTTGCTTGAGTAGGTGAATGCAACGTTCCCCTCTGGGAGAATGTCATCATTTTCCATTATGGGCAGGGAACATGTCTACCAACCCTGTTATAGTATACTCTTCTTAGAGCTTAGTACAATGCTCTGCGCAGAGTAAGCGCTCAATAAATACAACTGATTGACTGTTCTTTGAAAAGGCATCCCAGACATAAGAACAGCAAGTTTTGGCTCCCCCTAACAGCATTCTTCATTTCCCTTCTTTAGATAAGATGGTCACATTTAAACTTTCTTCCAAATTAATGGCTCACTGTTCACTGGAGAGTAGTGTGGCCTAGTGGAAAGAACATAGTCCGGCCTGAGAGTCAGAGGACCTAAGCTCCATTCCCCGCTCCACCACAGGCCTGCTGTGCGACCTTGGGTAAGTCACTTAATAATAACTGCAGTATTTGTTATGCACTTACTATGCACCAGGCACCATATTCACACTGGGATGGATACATGCAAATTGGCTTGGACACAGTCCCTGTCCCACATAAAGCTCACAGGCAAGCTTCTTTGTGCCTTTCTTATCTCATCTGTAAAAATAGGGATTTAGTACCTGATTTTCCTTTTCCTTAGATTGAGAGCCCTATGGCTCTCTGGTAGGGACTCTGATCTGATTATTTTGTACCTTTCCCAGAACTTAGAACAATACTTGGCACACAGTAAGCACTTAAATACCAGAATTATTCTCCACTGTTCAGCTTGCCTAAACCACTTTCAAGGCCAAAACATCTCATACCATCCCAGCAGTTTTTTTAGCAATACTACAAAGTTCTCTTTACTCTTTATTTTTTGAATAAAGCACAGCAAATGAAGTTGCCCTACAGATATTACTGACTTGAAATATCTTTGTATTTCTCCCTCTCCTCACTGAATGCTCCAATTCTGGCTATGTTTTAATTTGCTAGCATTCCTTCACCTTCCTTGAAGTCCTTAAATATTTTCCAAGCTATTAGCCACAGGTCTTTGGGAGAATTTTTAAGTTTAAATTTTTGCCACTGTATCTTCTTGGATTTTGTTGTTGTTGAATATTTCTGTTGGGTTTTTTTAATGGTATTTGTTAAGCTCTTACTAGGTGTGCCAGGCATTGTACTAAGCACTGGGGTAGATAGAAGTTAATCAGGTTGGCAGAGTCCTTTTCCAACATGAGGCCCAAAGAAGCAAAGTGACTTGTCCAAGGTCACACAGCAAACAAGAGGTGGAACTGGGATTAGAACCCAGATCCTCCCGACAATCTTAGAATTACTATATCGACGGATAACAAGCCTGAGTTTACCTTGGATTCACCCTCCTCTTCTGTAACTAGGGCATCTAGTCCCAAGCGTTGTCTTAACTCTTGGTTCTCCATCACAAGATCATGAGTTTTCTCTCTCAAAAGCTGATTTTCAATCAAAAGTTTCTGATTCTGAAAGAGACGGCAAGTTCAGACAAACTCAAGGCATATGGTTTTGCTCAGCTCCCCCACTGCCTCCCCCATCACGGAGAAGACTTGTACCAAATCTCTGGGAGCCTTCTGAGCCCTTCCTCTAAGGGTCTTTGGACCAATATGTTTTATGTACCAAACCAGATCTTCTAGTTTGAACTCAAGATTCTCCATTTGGTGGCAAAATTTACAAGACCAAACCTAAGTGATTCTCTGGAGCTCTCTCATGATGTCGGAGCAATCTAATTTCTGCTCCAAGTGAGACGCCTGTTCTTCAGATCACCAGCAAAGGCTCAAATGGGAGTTAGGGGTACAAAGATTCAATTCCTTTCAATGCAGGCATTGCTAACAATGTGGATCTCTAGCCAGGGAACAGATACCCAGATTAGCAGAGTAAAGAACCTGACAGGTTTAAGCATCAACCTTGAGAACCATCAGGCAGCTAGTGGTTTTAATGGAGAGAAAACTAAAAGAACAGGACTATTTCTAAGTTTCCTTGTTCTTGAACCTGCAAGTGTGTCATAGCATGGCATATAGTCTTTTCAGAAAAGTAAAAATGGAAATAAAGTTACTGTATTTATTTCATAAATAATTCAATGGTAGTTACATACTCCAACTTCATTTAAGAAAAATGACCATTACACCTAAGAATAGGCATTGTCCTTATTCAGACTGTGTGTCTTTGAGCAATGTTTAAGATTATATCAGAGACTAAGTCTTGACTGATTTGATCCAGACAAAGCTTACAATTTAGGGTAATAGTCCCCAACCGAACATTCAAAAACTATTACAAATAAGCCCCAATTCATCATTGTTTACTTTGTTTCTGGTCTTGAAAAGCCCCACTTAGAACAATTTAAAAGCTTCAAAACTAGAAATGATTCAGAGGAAGGCTGGGGGGGGAGAGGGGTGTGTAGGATGGTTTTTGGGGGGGGGGGGGGGGCCCGGACCCGCAAAGGTTTAGTACCTGGGTTTGATGATGCATTATGCAAATGAATTGAGGGAGGGTGGGTCACAGAGGGCAACATTCGTTTTTTAAACCCCCAATCTTAGTTTATTTTTTTTGTTGTTTTGTTTTGGTTTTTTTTACCTCTTCTTCCAAGTCAACCACTTGCTGTTCCAGTTCGCTCATCCTGGCTTTTTTTCTGTCTCTGGCAGTCTGTGCTGCTACTCTGTTTTTCAATTTCCTGGGAATGGCAAAAAATATGTATAACACAATGCTGTCAACTGGGATCTCAACATAAAACTTAAATACATTTTCCCCCACTTTTAAGAATATAGCAGGTGGTGACTAGAAATGAACTCCCCCTTTCCCTATACAAAATTGAATCGAGAGAATTTGACCTGGCACCTCCTGTGCATTTTGTGATTATTTCCCCAATAATAAAGTAGATTTCGGTTGGTGAGGATCCAAATAACCCCTCAACCATGCCCGTTTAACTCAAATTCACCACGAACCCGCCTTTACCCTAGTCCTCACTATTGCATCATTTAAAAATCTCTGGAAGCCACGTCTCCACCCACCACCCAACGGGTTTGGACAACCTCCCTGTCAGATCTCTTGAATCCGAAAACCCTTCTCTGCTCCCTTTCCTTCTCCCGCTTCATCCCCATTTCCACGGCCCCAGGATTTTGCAAGACCCTTTTTTAACATTTTAATGAGGCCACAACCCCACTAAACCATAAAACTTCGATTCCAAAGCCCGGGCCAGAGGTGGCTCCTCTCATTTCATTCAATTGTATTTATTGAGAGCTTACTGCGTGCAGAGCACTGTATTTAGCGCTTGTACTAAGAGCTTCCAGTGGCAAGCTCCCCGCGTAGTGCACGGGCTTACTGAATAATAAATAAAATAACGACAGTATTTGTTAAGCCAGGTACTGTACTAAGCGCTGGGGTGGATACAAGCAAATCGGGTTGGACCCAGTCATTGACCCATGTGGGGTTCTGAATCTCTATGCCCGTTTTAGAGATGAGGGAACTGAGGCCCAGAGAAGTTAAGTGACTTGACTAAGGTCACACAACAGACATGTGGCAGAGCTAGGATTAGAACCCAAGACCATCTGACTCCCAGGTTTTAGCCATAGGCCATGCTGCTTCCCTTTCTTCTCGGGACCTCAGGGTTCTCCTCTGGAAAATGGGGCTGGAGGGGGGCGATTTAAAAATACCGGTCCTCCCCCTTAGCCTGGGAACCTCGATGGGGTCAGGGCCTGGCGCCCAACCTCACCATCTTCTAGCCACTCCAGTAGTAATAAAAATAATTAACAATCATTATGGTATTTGTTAAGCAGTTACTATATGCCAAACACTGTTCTACCTGCTGGGGTAGATACAAATTAAGTTGCCCACGTGGGGCTCACAGTCTTAATCGTTTCTCGGTCTTTTGGGTAAGATCAAGCATAGTACCTGTCCTTATTTCAGAGAAACAGCGTGGCTCAGTGGAAAGAGCCCGGGCTTGGGAGTCAGAGGGCATGAGTTCTAATCCCAGCGCTGCCACTTGTCTGCTGTGTGACCTTGGGCAAGTCACTTCACTTCTCAGTATCTCACTTCCCTCATCTGTAAAATGGGGATGAAGACTGAGTCCCACGTGGGACAGCCTGATGACCTTGTACCTACCCCAGCGCTTAGAACAGTGCTTGGCACATAAGTGCTCAAATACCACCCTTATTATTCTCTGTGCCTCAGTTTCCTCATCTGTAAAATGGGGATGAAGACTGTGAGCCTCCCGTGGGACAACCTGATGACCCCGGATCTCCCCCAGCGCTTAGAAGGGTGCTCTGCACACAGTAAGCGCTTAACAAATTCGAGAAACATTATTCGAGAAGCAACGTGGCTCCGTGGAAAGGGCCCGGGCTTGGGAGTCAGAGGGCATGGGTTCGAATCCCCGCTCTGCCACTGTGGGCAAGTCACTTCACTTCTGTGCCTCAGTTAGCTCATCTGTAAAACGGGGATGAAGCCTGGGAGCCTCACGTGGGACAACCTGATGACCCTCTATCTCCCCCAGCGCTTAACTTCTCTGTGCCTCAGTTAGCTCATCTGTCAAATGGGGATGAAGCCGGGGAGCCCCACGTGGGACAACCTGATTCCCTTGGGCCTACCCCAGCACTTAGACCAGCGCTCTGCACATAGCGCTTAACAAATCCCAACATGATTATTAGACCAGCGCTCTGCACACAGCGCTTAAATCCCAACATGATTATTAGACCAGCGCTCTGCACACAGTCAGCGCTTAACAAATCCCAACATGATTATTAGACCAGCGCTCTGCACACAGTCAGCTCTTAACAAATCCCAACATGATTATTAGACCAGCGCTCTGCACATAGCCAGCGCTTAACAAATACCAACATGATTAGTGAGCGGTCAACGAGTGCAGGCCGCCCCCCCCCCCGGTGACCCCGAGGGGGGTCAAACCTTCCCCCCCCCAACTCCGCACCTTCGCAGCGCCTTCTCCTCCGGGCTGAGATGCGTCAGCCGCTGCCTCTTGCGGGCCTGGGGCGGGCTGGGGCCGGGACCCCCGGCCTCCGGTGCCGCCGCCGCCGCCGCCATCATCACCACCCCGCCGGCCGCCGCCGCCGCCGCCGCCTTCCCCGCCGCCAGCAGCAGCACGTTGGGGGCGGCCGAGGGCGGGCCGGACACCACCACCATGGCGGCCGCTGCCACGGCCGGTCCTTCCTCCCCGGCCGCCGCCGCCCCGACCTTTCTAGAGCGCCGTGGCCGCCTCCCATTGGTCAGTTGCGCGTGACGCGCGCCCGGGGCGCCCGGCGATTGGCTGCGCCGCGCTGCAGAGGGGCGGGACCAAGCACCCCCCCCTCCCCCGTGAGGCCTGACGTCGCGGGGAGGCCTGAGCGGGGGCGACGCCTTGTCCGTCGTTCATTGGGTTGGCTTGGTTGAGCGCTTATTAGGTGCGGGGCGCTGGACTGAGCGCTTGGGGTAGACAGGTCGGAGACGGAGAGGGGACAGCCCCGCCCAGTGACGGGCTCACCGTCTAAATGACTCCCTGTCAAGTGGGGGGCTTCGAGCCCGCCTCTCGGGGACCCTCAAGGCCAACTCTTGGGGGGCTTCGAAGTCACCTCTTGGAGGGCTTCAAGCCCACCTCACGGGGACCCTCAAGGCCACCTCTTGGGGGCCTTCAAGCCCGCCTCTCAGAGACCCTCAAGGCCACCTCTTGGGGGGCTTCAAACCCGCCCCTCAGAGACCCTCAAGGCCACCTCCTGAGGGGCTTCAAGCCCACCTCTCAGAGACCCTCAAGGCCACCTCTTGGGAGGGCTTTAAGCCCACCTCTCGCAGACCCTCAAGGCCAACTCTTGGGGGGCTTCAAGCCTGCCCCTCAGAGACACTTAAGGCCATCTCCTGGGGGATTTCAAGCCCAGCTCTCAGAGACCCTCAAGGCCACCTCTTGGTAGGGCTTCAAGCCCACCTCTCAGAGACCCTCAAGGTCAACTCTTGGGGGCTTCAAGCCTGCTCCTCAGAAACTCTCAAGGCCACCTCCTGGGGGGCTTCAAGCCCACCTCTAGGAGACCCTCAAGACCACCTCTTGCAGGCTTCAAGCCTGCCCCTCAGAGACCCTCAAGGCCACCTCTTGGGAGGGCTTCAAGCCCACCTCTCGGAAACCCTCAAGGCCAACTCTTGGGGGGCTTCAAGCCCACTCCTCAGGGACCCTCAAGGCTGCCTCTCAGGGACTTCCAAGGCCAACTCTTGAGGGGGTTCAAACCCACCTCTTGGGGACCCTCAAGGCCATCCCTTGGGGGGCTTCAAGCCCCCTCTGGGGTACCCTCTTGGCCATTCTTCGAGGGGCCGTGGTCCTGCTGCCAACGGTTGAAGCTTCACCTGAGGTAATATCCCAGTTGTCGCCCACAGCCTCTTCTCAGAGCCCCCTCCTATTCATTTCTCCATTCAGTCGTATTTATTGAGTGCTTACTAGAGCTCTGTAAGAGAAGCAGCGTGGCTCAGTGGAAAGAGCTTGGTGGCTTGGGAGTCAGAGGTCGTGAATTCTAATCCCGACTCCACCACCTGTCTGCTGGGTGACTTTGGGCAAGTCACTTAACTCCTCTGGCCTCAGTTACCTCAGCTGTAAAATGGGGATTAGGACAGTGAGCCTCAAGTGGGACAACCTGATTACCTTGTATCCCCCCCAATGCTTAGAACGGTGCTTGGCACATAGTAAGCGCTTAACAAATACCATCATCATCATCATATTAAGCGCTTGGAATGTACAATTGGGCAACAGATAGAGACAATCCCTGCCCAGCAATGGGCTCACAATCTAAACGGGGGAGACAGACAACAAAACAAGTTGTCTTCCTCCCACCTCGCTTGTCCTCAGAACTTGCCTTTTAGGAAGGCCGCGGGGCCAACAGTTTTTTTCTTTGTTGTTTCTTTTCACGGTCTTCTTTAAGCTCTTACTATGTCTGAGCGCCAGGGGAGGTATAAATTAATCTGATTGGACACAGTCCCCATCCCACACAGGGCTCACAGACCTAATCCCCATTTTACAGATGAGGTAACCGAGGCACAGAAAACTAATTTGCCCAAGGTCACACAGCAGGCCTCCAAGTCTCTAAGAATCCCACGAGCTTTCCTGTGTTATTATTATGGTTTCTGTTAAGTGCTTAGTATTAACAATAATAATAATTATGGTACTTGTTCAGTGCTAGCTATGTGCCAAGGGCTGTTTTATATGCTGGGGTAGGCATAAATTCTGCCAAACTCTGTATTAGACACTGGGGTAGATGTAAGACATTCAGGTTGGACACAGTCTCTGTCCCACGTGGGGCTCGCAGTCTAAGTGGAGGGTGCAAGATTTAATCCCCATTTTACAGATGAGGAAACTGAGACATGGACAGGTTAAGTGACTTGCCCGAGTTTACACAGTATACAAGTGGTGGAGTGGGGATTAGAATTCAGTCAGTCAGTTGTATTTACTGAGCACTTACAGAGCACTGTACTAAGTGCTTGGGAGAGTGCAGTATAACCATAAACAGTTACATTCCCTGCCCTCAACGAGTTTACGGTCTAACAGGAGAGACAGATTGACTCCCAAGCCTGTGATCCTTCAACTAGGCCACTGTGCTTCTCTATTATTATATGACCCTCTATGATTCTATGGTTGTAAAAATAACGGTGGTATTTGTTAAGCATACACTATGGGTCAAACGTACTAGTCACCGCAGTAGGTACAGTACAATCATATCGAACACAATCCCTGTCCCTCCTGGAGTTTACAGGCTAGGGGAAAATTGAACAGGTATTTAATCCCCATTTTACAGATGAGGTAACTGAGGCCAAGAGGTTAACCGATTTATCCAAAGTCATACATTAGTCAAGTGGTGGACCTGGGATTAGAATCCAAGACTCTTAACTCCCAGCCCTGTTTTTTTTTTGTTTGTTTTTCAAAAGACCATACTCCTCGATAAATTGAATTACTTTAGGGATGTGTTTTGACTCGAGGGAGTGAGTGAGGAGCCCAGTTTGGGTACTAAGGGCTTCTGGCTTACTAGTCCCCTCAGTTACATGGGGATCAAAGCTGACGGATGGGTTGACCAGGCCTTTTGGGGAGAATTAGCCTCTGCAGGGGCCAGAGCCATTTCACGGCCACTTATTTCCCCTAATGGACCAATAGTACTTTCTGGCTTTAAGGGACTCAATCTACTCTCCCCTTCCTGCCTTGCCTTGCTGATGTCATACTACAGCCCAATCAATCAATCATTCGATCATATTTCAGTCCACACACCCCACTCCTCTAGCGCCAACCTACTCTCTTGTATCTTGATCTCATCAAGCCCCGCCCCTGCCCTGATCCCTTGCCCATTTCCTCTTTTTGGCCTGGGGCTCCCTCCCCCTTCTTATCCAACAGACCACCTATCTCCCCACCTTCAATGCCCTCCTAAAATCACATCTCCCCCAAGAGCCTTCATTTTCCCTACCTACCCTCTCCCTATGTCACCTATGCACTTTGACCTGTATCGCTTAAGCACTTGATATTCACTCCACCCTCAGCCCCATGGGACTTAACGTACATATCCTTACACTCTGCCATTTCTCCTTCCTGTTATTTATTTGAATGTCTTCCCCTCTTGACAGTAAGCTCTTTGTGGATCATGGTGGTGTATTGTACTTTCCCAAGTGCCTAGTTCAGTGCTTTGCATGCAGTAGAACTCAATAAATATAATGGTTGAGTGCTAATTATGTGCAGAGCACTGTACTAGAGCAGTGGGAAGAGTACAGTAGAATTGGTAGACTTGATCCCTGCCCTCAAAATGTACAATTTATTGGAGAAGACAAATACTAAAATCAATTACAATCAATCAGTGGTATTTATTGAGCACTTTACTGTTCTAGTGCTTGGGAAGATACAATACAATGGAATTAGCAGAAACATGCCCTGCCCATAATGATCTTACAGTCTATGGAGGTATAAGCTCATTGGGGGCAGGGAATGTGTTTATTGTTGTATTGTACTTTCCCAAGCACTTATTACAGTGTTCTGCACACAGTAAGCTCTCAATAAAGATGCATGAATGAGATAGATATTAAGTAAATAATTTATAATAAATAGTTTAGAGATATGTATATGAATGCTGTGGTGTTGGGGGATGGGGTGAATATCAAATGTTCCCATATCAATTACAGGTAGGGGGAAGCAGCCAAGTTGAAAGAAATGTACCTGAGTGCTACAGTGAGACCGTGGGATGAATGCTTAGACAATGAGGAATTGCTGGGATGGCAAATGAGGTGGGGGAATGGGATGAGGAGATACCAGATTAATCAGGGAAGGCCTCCTGGAGGAGATGTGATGTCAGGAGGGCTTTGAAGCAGGGAGAAGGGTGAGTTGCCAGAGGTGAAATTGGAAGGAGTTCAAGGCAGGAAGGAGGGTGCGAGCAAGAGGTAGGGAGCTGGAGAGAGGAGAACAAGGCACAGTGAGTAAGTCGGCTGGAGAGGAATAAACTGTGTGAGCTGGGATATAGTGGGAGCAATGGTAAGTAATGAGGGAGAGAGTTGATTGAGTGTCAAAAAGCCGATGGTCAGGAGTTTCTGCTTGAAACTTGTGGCAGGTGCCTTCTCTCTCACCAGCGGACTAGCTTGAGCAGCGTAACTACTTGTGCTGGACAGGACCTGCTGGTGAATATGCGGTGCTTTTCATCTGGGACATGGTGCTTCAGCAAGCTGGAAAGGAGGCAGGTGTGATTCCTATCTCTGCACGGCAAAGATCCTGGCTTCTTAGCTTAGATCACAGGGTGTGCTGGCGGGCACCTTGTGTTCCTCCAGATGTGTGGCAGTGAAAACTTGCAGCCGGAAACCCAGACCATCCCTTCTTTTAGCCTCTGAAATAGCTTCAAAGTGGCAGAAGGTGGAAACTCTTCCCAGAAGACACGTTCTTAGAAACTGTAAGCCTATAGTGCAAAACACTTAACCAAGGCAGGCCTTATCTAAAACACTGTCCGAATTTTCTAGCATACGGAATGAGGAAAGCAATAGAAATAACTTATTCCGGGCAGGAAAATAAGTTTTACATTGAAAGGTATGTTTGGTATTTATTGGAAATAGCTTGGGATGGGGGTCAAATAAATTGGAGAATTGAAGGGAAAATACACCTGTGAGGTGGGTTTAAAAGGCTCCTTATGCCCTTCTTCATTCTCCTTTTCCACCAGCGCTCCCTCTTCCCAACACCGCTTTTTCTTCTCTCAAATACAGTTGACTCAGCCGACTGGAGAGAAACAACAGATGCTGCCACTGGGGCCTCTTTTTCAGGCACACTCAGATTAGCCGTGCTTTAATCTGTAACCATGACAGTGGAGAGGTTAACAACTCGAAAGAAATTAAGGCCAGTTGCCTTGGGAAGGGAGAAGGAGAATAGGGCTCTATGTTTTATAAGCCATACAATGAATAATTCCACAGATTGCAGGCCACAGAATAATTTGCTCAAGTTGGAGAGGGGAAAGAGGAAAAGGGGCATAAGGATTTCAGGATTCTTGGAGAGCGAGTTGTTGTATGATAGGTTAGAGATGACAGTGGAAAGGGAATTTCTACTCCCTCTAAACTGGAAGCTACTTATGGGCAGGAAGCATGACTGCTAATTCTGTTGGATTGTACTCTCCCAAGCGCTTAATGGAGTGCTCTACGCTTAGTAAGCACTCAATAAATACCAATGATTGGGTTTATCAATGATTGAAATGGGCCATCTAAGTAAGATGACTACAGCTGTTTCCAAGGCTTAATTTTGTCTACAAAATATTTGACTTCTCTCAAATAGGATTTTTGACCCAAATAGCTTGCCCTTCTGCAGAGCCCTCTGAATAGTGGAACAGTTTCACATCCTCTTTCTGTGTCTTATCTGGAGCTCCGATAGTCTTACATCGGATGTTGTTAATATTTAATAACAGCAGAAATACCCAGGCTGTGTGCAGGTGCCTATTCCTGTCAGCACTCCCTTGTTCTCATAGAAGCCCCTGTCCTTCTCCTTCAATCGTCCGAATCTTTCTCCAGGATCTTCCTCTGCCATCATTTCTGTCCCACCACCCTTCTGATCCAGCTCCATGTGTTCAGAGCCCAGCCTTATAGCCCCTCTGGTTCCCTCCTTAATATCTATTTAGATGTGAATTCCATGTCGGACAGAGACTGATTATCTAGTATCTGCCCCAGGGCTTAGTAAAGTGCTCGGCATCATCAGTGGTACCTATAGAGCTCTTACTATGTGGAGAGCACTGAACTAAGAGCTTGACAAGGTACATTATAGCAGAATTTGCAGACACATTCCCTGCTCACAAGGAGTTTATAATGTAGAGGGGGAGACGAACATTAACAAAAAGATAATTATGATATAGAATTGAAAGATATGTACATAAGTTATGTGGGGTTGAGGGTGGGGCGAATATCAAATGCCCAAAAGTCAAGGATCCAAATGCATAGGTGGCTCAGCAGGGAGAGGGAGCTGGGGAAAAGAAGACTTGTTCAAGGAAGGCCTCTTGGAGGAGATGTGACTTTAGTTCAGCATTGAAGGTGGGGAGAGTGGTGGTGTGTTGTATGTGGAGGGGGAGGGAGTTCCAGGCTAGGGGAAGGATGTGGGATAGGGATCGGCAGCAAGATAGGTGAGATCGGAGCACAGAGAGGAAGCTGCTGCTAGAAGAGCAAAGAGTTTGGCCTGGGCTGTAGTGTCATAGGGTAAGCACTTAACCAGTACTACAGTTATTTTATCCTCCTTTTCTCTAGACTGCAAGGTCCTTATGGGCAGGGATTGGGCCTACCAACTTGTGTGTCCTTCTTTTCCAAGCAATTAGTACAGTGCTGTGCATGCAGTAAGCACTCAGTAACGATTCATTGCTTCTTCCTCCTTTCCTTTCCTTCTTGCCCCTGCTCTTACTCAGTTTTTCCTACTGCAAACCTGTGTTGCAGCCCAACACACCCTTGTCAATTATTGTCTGGGAGCCATCTCTGAGCCAGATATGACCCAGATCAAGACAACATATACAGTACACCCAGACTATACATGCTTACTTCTTCCATCAGTATTTCGGGAAACCAACAAGAGGCATACAGTTAGCTCTAGACAACATGTGTTCATTGTGCATTTGGGATAGATTTTTTTAGTGATGAATTAGGGACTGCCCTTCCTACGGTGTGTGTCTGTCTGGATATAGCACAGGGTGTCAGAAGAAATGGTTCTGTGACAGGATGAGTGGCTGGTGAGAAAGCCATGGGAGCATGGGACCTCGAGCGGGTCCTTTTTATACTGAGCCATGATGGCCTGCAGCCGGGGAGAGAAGATGCCTCCTCCCCCCTCACGCACCACCCCCCCCCCCCCACCACCACCACTGCCTTCAGGACTCGTATCAGCTCTTTCTTCTCTAGCTGGGAGGGTAAAGAAAGAGCCGCAGCATGAGGGTCTCTGCTTTCAGTATGTTGGGAGGCCTGTGGCTACGCCCAAAGATAGGACCCTAGTCTCTGAGCCACAAAGAGCCCAAAACTCCTCACCTCTAGCTACAGCCACCTATCCCTCTTTTATTTACATACATATATATATACACACATTATATATATACATATATACACACACACACACACACTATATATATATATACATACATATACATACATATATATATACACATATATATACACACACACACATATATACATATATACACACACACACATATATATATATAAATGTGTATTCAATCGCATTTGAGTGCTTACTGTGTCCAAAGCACCGTGCTAAGCACTTGGGAGAGTACGATATAACAACAAGCAGACACATTCCTGCCCACAACAAGCTCATGTGTACATGTATATATAGATATAAATAAAAGAGGGATAGGTAGTTGTATAGATATACAAATATAATTGTCCTTTGATTTTGAAGAAGACACCCTGATAGTGAAATTCACCTATAAGCAAGCATGTGGCTGGAAAGCCCAGTGTGGAATTCACAGACCCGGTCACATTGGGCACGTAAAAAGGTTGCCCCTTGTTGCGTTGTTGTACTTTTTAAAAAATATATTATTCTTGTCTTTTATGTCTTTTTTGCGTTTTTATTGTTTCAGCCTTCCGTGTATGTCAGTCACGCTCTCCTCATCGCTCCCTTACTCTCAGATTGTGAACTCTTTGAGGGCCAAGGATCATGTTTAATTTATACTGATGTAGTCCCTTTTTTCCAGCATGTAGTGTAACGTTCTGCACACAGAAAGCATTTAATAAATACCAATGCTACTTTTGACATCTGTCATACCCGGGGGAAATCTCACACCTGATGACAGTTCAAGAACATTCCCCTCCTCGCTGAAGCCACATAGCATTACTCTGCCTCTCAGCTCACTACCGGAAACCTGGCCAACAATTTGCACTTACTGCATTTGAGGCTGATTTCTTAAGTTATTTCAACAGCGTGGGCTATTTCCCAATTCTCTTTTAGTTTGAGTGAAAATAGAGCAGGTTACACTGTGCTCATTAAGAAATGTCTGTGGTCAGAACTGGTTTTACCCCGTCACACTTGGTCATTGAGTCAGGAGCAAAATTGGGCCTAGGACTTTTCTGCTGTGTGACCTTGAGCAAGTCACTTTGCCTCTCTGTGCCTCAGTCACCTCATAATGTAAAATGGGGTAAAGACTGTGAGCTCTGTGTTCAACAGCTCCTGTGTCCATCCTGATTATCTTATATCTACCCCAGCATTTAGCACTGTCCTTGGTACATAGTGAACACTTAACAAATATCGTTAAAAAAAAGACAAGTCTTTTTGACAGAACCCTCTTCTTGAATTTCAAAATCCAAGTGGAAGCTGTTTAACAACATTCTCCCCTTTGGGATTAAGCAGATTGTAAACTCTTACAGCTAGGAGCAAAATCTTTGCTTAGTTTTGGGTCCCTATTAATCGAATCACTGAATTTGAACTTATAGAAAGGGTCATTCAGAGTGGTTTTTATCTGGATTGATACTACTGTCTCTCTAACAATGGGTGAGGAGTAGTCTCCAAGTGGTAGGGTATGCGGCTTCGTAAAATGGGCAAATGGCGTGTGTTTGTGGGACGCTGGAAGGACACAGGCACATTTTTCTGAATACTCTGGTAATGTTCCCTGAAATCCCTACTGGTTAGAGCCTGGGTGTCAGAAGGACCTGAGTTCTAATCCTAGCTCTACCACTTATCTGCTGTGTGATCTTGGGCAAGTCATTTAACTTCTCTGGGCCTCAGTTACCTCATTTGTAAAATGGAGGGTTAAGACTGTGAGGCCCATATGGATATGGTCTGTGTCTAGCCTTATCAGCTTGTATCTACCCCAGTGCTTAGTACAGTGCCTGGGACGTAGTATGTGTTTAATCAATACCATAAAAAAAATCCTGGGGCCTCTTAACTAAAACAGCCAACTAACTCTTTTGGGACAAGAGTTGCACCATTTCCTTAAATTCAGTTGTGTAGCAACTGGGGTTCTAAGAAATCCAATACGATTTGACTTCTGCATAACTGATGGGAGTTTGCACAACTCATTCAGCTTGGCCAAAAAGGGATGGCAACAGAAGGAAGAGGTTTGTTATAAAAGTGCGGATGTCACAAAACACAAACCTCCATTGTAGGTACCTGACTCCTTGCCAGGGGATATGGGTTTGTGACATCTAATTAAGCCTACTATTACTTTGCAGATTCTATTGATGGATTATATTTATCAGCTCCAGAAAGGGGGAGGCAGTTTTCAACTTGCTTCAAAAAAGAGTTTTGGATTTCCTTAGGACTTGTTGGTTTCCTTCCATAGTAGATTCAGCCAGTCAACAAGTATCTGAGCAGCCACGGAATCATTTTTTCTTTTGTTATTTATCACCTGCAGTGCTTCTAAGCGCTTAGTAGAGTGCTCTGCACAGAGTAAGCTCTCAATAAATACCAAATAATAATAATAATGTTGGTATTTGTTAAGCGCTTACTATGTGCTGAGCACTGTTCTAAGCGCTGGGGTAGACATAGGGGAATCAGGTTGTCCCACATGGGGCTCACAGTCTTAATCCCCATTTTACAGATGAGGGAACTGAGGCACAGAGAAGTTAAGTGACTTGCCCACAGTCACACAGCCGACAAGTGGCAGAGCTGGGATTCGAACTCATAAGCCCTGACTCCAAAGCCCATGCTCTTTCCACTGAGCCACGCATCGATTGATTGATTGATTCCATGTTTGTCAGGTCATAAACGATCACTTCCATTTGCTCCCTGTTTTTGGTACTAAGCCATTTATCACCATCTAGGGTCCACCTTCCCCCTGCAAGCTGATCCTATAGCTTTGGCTACTAAAAATTGTGGTTATTCTAAGCGATCCCAATTTCTCCCTCCCTCTACTGCAGCCCATTTCTTTTCTTTAATGGTGTTTGTTAAGTGCTTATACTATATGCCATGCAATGTCCTAAGTGCCGGGGTCTTGTCTTATGCCATCCAGTTGCCTCCAACCCACAGCGGCTCCTTGGGCCCTTTTTCCCACTCTCCATCTGCATTCATTCTGATAGTGTATCCGTGGACTTTTCTTGGTAAAAATCTGGGAGTGGTTTACTATTGCCTTCTTTCACGCAGCAAATTTGAATCTCTGCCCTCAACTGTCTCCCAGCCTCTGCTGCCCAGCACAGGTGAGTTTTGACTTGTAGCAGATTGCCTGCCACTTGCTAGCCACTGCCCAAGGTAAGAATGGAATGGATATGACTCTGCTTGACTCTCCTTCCCATAGCTGAGCTGGAAGAGTACTGGAAACTCTCCAGGTGCCATCCTGAGAGAGGAATGCTGGAGTAGGTACAAGTTAATCAGGTTGGACACAGACCATGTCCCACATGGGCCTGACGGTCTTGATCCCCATTTTACAGATGCAGATATTGAGGCCCAGAGAAGTGAAGCGACTTGCCCAAGGGCACACAGCAGACAAGTGGTAGAGCTGGGATTAGAACCCAGGTCCTTCTGACTCCCCAGGCCTGTGATCTTTCCACTAGGTCATGCTGCTTCTCATTTCCTCCATTTAGTCATCTAGACGGAGTTTTTGCATAACCTAAACCCTAGAGAGCTCTTGAAGTCTCTAGAGGACATCAAAATTCAAAGCAGAAATGAGCAGGAAGACAGCTTGCGGATGAAACCCTATCTGCGATCGATAACTGAGCATCTCTGATCCTAAAGTGAAGGAGTTGGTGACACCTGCTTTTTTTCCTTTTTTCAAAAGAATTTCCACAGTTGTTCTTCAGAAAACATCCTGTATTTGCTTTTATCCAAATGGCCAGCTGGCTGCCAATATAAGACAAACTGTGGATTGTTGAATATAGGTGGGAGGGCTGTTAACAGAGAGAACATAGTAGAGGGGCGTGGAAGAAATAAACAGAGTTTCAACTTCAGAAGGGCAGAAGGAAGTAGAATGGGAATAGTTTTCTACCAGGAAATCATCTAGAAGAAGGGACCATTCATGTCTTCTAAACCTATTCAAGAAGTGGCACAAATTAACTATTTTTTGCCCTTTCACTAATCAATCGACGGTATTTACCGAACCCTTACTGTGATCAGAGCACCGTACTAGGCCCTTGGGAGAGTACAATGTAACGGAGTAGGTAGACACGTTTGGTAAACGTTTGTTATTCTCCTAGATCAGGTTCTGTAGTGCATCTGCTTGGGTGGGACTACCGGATTGTGCTTTGGGAAAGTTCCATCTAGTTATATTGTAATGGGTTTATAATATTTTAATAAAAATGACCTTTGTTAAGAGCTTACTATGTATCAAGCATTGTTCTAAGCACTGGAGTAGATACAGGTTAAACAGGTCGGACTCAATCCCTATTCCACATGGGGCTCACTAGGAGGGTTTAGCTGTAGATTCTAGGAGCACAGTGCTTACTGACTTGCTGGGCCCTGCCTTGGGCCAGTGGGCATTGCATGGACTTCCTTCCTGCTTGCCCACTCCATTAGTAGGCTGCCTCAACTCCACCAGGTTAGGAAGCAAAAAGGATCAACCTAGGCTGCTCATTTGCCAAAAAAGCCTATTTGGAAATAAAACAATGTTCAAGACATCAGTGATATCCATCGATCAACCACTCAATGGTATTTATGGAGTGCTTACTGTGGACAGAGCATTATGCTAAACACTTAGGAGGGTACAGTACAGCTGAGTCGGTAGCCACAGTGGGCTTTCTACATCTTTCCAGTCCCCTGCACTCCTACCATGACTTGGATGCTAAATTTCCTGTTTGTTGGATAGAAGTGCAAATATTTGCCCTGCACACAGACCTATGGCCTGTGATTGGGTTTCAGGGACAGCGTCCATGTTACCCCACAATATGGGCTGGATGGTTTGCTGGAAGGTGTGGGGCCCCTACAAAGGAAAAGAGGTTAGAGATTTTGAAGAGAGGTAGCGATGTGGACCCAAAGGGTAAGCTGGAACTCTCCAGAACACTGCACCAATAAAACAGGAAAGGCCAGGGTCACTCTTCTGGTATGAGAAGGTAGACACTGTTTTTTTCTCTCCCTACATGTTGGGATTGGGCCATAGTGTGCCACAGTGTGCCAGGCAGCTGAGCCCAGCATGGCTTCGAGTTGGCTGCAGGGGGACCTGGCGGGGAGCCTGGGAGGCACCCCTGGGGGCTGCTCCAACAGGTGGGGGGGTAGGGGGAGTAGCCTACACTGCCACCATTCCAGGATCCTTCAACAAGATGCACTTCCCCAGCCTGCCCGGGGGCCTGTGGGCTTCCCGCCTTCCTTGGTGACTCTCATCCCCCGCCTGTGCCTCTGTTCCCATCCATTCATTGCCCACATGCTGCTGCCCTCCTTGGCATCATACGGGGGCACTGGAGGTAGATTGAAAATGACTTCCTGGGGGACTGGCGGCTTTCGAATGTGTGGCTGTTCCATTGAGAATTTTCCTTTTTTCTTTTTTTTTTAACCTTGGTAGAACAAAGATTGCTAAGATATCTGACAAGTAAAGAAGTAAAGCAGTGTCATTTAGGGGAAATAGCCCCAATCTGGGAGTCAGAGGACCTGGGTTCTAATCCCCACTCTTCCACTTGCCTGCTGTATGATCTTGGGCGAGACACTTAATGTCTCTCTGCTTCAGTTTCCTCAGCTGTAAAATGGGGATTCACTACCTGTTGTCCTTCCTGCTTACTGTGAGCCCCATATGGGACAGGGACTGTGTCTGATCTGATTGATCTGTACCTACCCTAGGACTCAGAACAGTGCTTTACATATAGTAAGCGCTTAACTGATACCATTTAATAAAAGGTTGATTATTTGCCAAGTAAATGGGTTTATTCTATGTAGAAATGACATTTTCCCACTACCTATTACAATCATAGTCACTCTTACAGCTTACCCACTAGTTCCCGTGGAGCATTACAAAATGTCCATCTTTGCTTGAACTTCACTGTAACACTGGCAGTCTCTTCTGAGCACAGTGGTTCCACTATTTGGGCTGAGCTCCACTCCAGCATATCTAGAGCAGAGAAGCAGCATGGTGTAGTAGAAGGTCATGGGTTCTAATCCCAGCTCTGCCACTTGTCTGCTGTGTGATCTTGGGCAAATCACTTCTTTTCTCTGGGCCTCAGTTACGTCATCTGTAAAGTGGGGATTGAGACTGTGAACCCCATGTGGGATAGGGATTGTGTTCACCACAATTTGCTTATATCCACCTCAGTGCCTAGTACAGTGCTTAGCACATAGTAAGTGCTGAACAAATACCACAAGTATTATTTATTATTCTCTGTGCCTTAGTTCCCTCATCTATAAAATGGGGATTGAGACAGTGAGCCCCATGTAGGACAGGGACTGTGTCCAACCTGATTAACATATCTACCCCAGTGCTTAGGACATAGTAAGTGCTTAATGAGTACCATAATTAGAAATGAAGAATGAGCAAAGGTACAGATTTTAAGGCAGCATGATGACATATAGTTTAGAAGTTAATTTCCAAAAGTGGTCCTTTCATCCTGGTCTGGTGTTAACAGCATGGAGCTAGGAGTCAGAGGATCCATGATATCTCTGAGCCTCAGTTTTCTTATCTGCCAAATGGGATTCAATACCAGTTCTCTCTCCCCCTTAGATTGTGTGCCCCTTGTGGTTCAGGCAGTGTGTCCCAGCTGATGATCTCGAATCTACCCCTAGGCTTAGTACAGTGCTTGGCTCATAGCAAGTGCTTAACAAATACCTTAAGCATCATCATCACCATTCTCACTGCCATTAAGGGCGGCGGTAAAGCAAGTATCAATTAAGATGGTAATATCTTGTCCAGTTACCTTTGTCAAGACTTATAATAACCAAATGAAGAACATCAAATGTTAAACTTCAGTTAAAAAGGTAACCCATTAAAAAGAACTAGTTATCTGAGGAGTCAGCTGGTCTTAGCCTTCAAAGTGCCTCATTCCCCAACCATATCTCAGGATCTGAGCCAGGGATGTTCGTCAGTCTATCGTATTTACTGAGTGCTAACTGTGTATAGAGCACTGTATTAAGCACTTGGGAGAGTACAATATCAAAGACACAGTCTTTGCCCAAAATCATTTTACAGTCTAGAGGGGGAGACAGACATTAATATAAATAAGTAAAATTACAGATACAGACATAAGTGCTGTGGGGCTGGAAGTGGGGATAAAGGGAGCAAATCAGGGCAATACAGAAGGGAATGGAAGCAAAGGAAAAGAGGGCTTAGTCAGGGAAGGCCTCTCAGAGGAGATGTGCCTTCAGTAAGGCTATGAAGCAGGGAAGAGAAATTATCTGTCGGATATGAAGAGGGAGGGCATTCCAGGACAGAGGCAGGACCTGTGCGGGAGGTTGGCAGCGAGATAGACAAGATCAAGGTACAGTGAGAAAGTTAACATTAGAGGAATTAAGTGAAAATGATCCGGACAGCAGAGTGAAGTATGAATTGGAGTAGGGAGAGACAGGAGGCTGGAAGGTCAGCTAGAGGAGTCCGATACAGTGATCGAGGTGGGATAAGATACGTGGCTCAGTGGAAAGAGCATGGGCTTTGGAATCCGAGGTCATGGGTTCAAATCCCGGCTCGGCCACTTGTCAGCTGTGTGACTTTGGGTAAGTCACTTAACTTCTCGGTGCCTCAGTTACCTCATCTGTAAAATGGGGATTAAGACTGTGAGCCCCACGTGGGACAACCTGATTCCCCTGTGTCTACCCCAGCGCTTAGAACAGTGCTCGGCACATAATAAGCGCTTAACAAATACCAACATTATTATTATTATTATTATAACTGCCTGGATTAACATGTTAGCAGTTTGGATGGAGAGGAAAGAGTAGATTTTAGCGATGTGAAGCTGGAACCACAGGATTTAGTGAAGAATTGTATATGTGGGTTGAATGAGTGAGAGGAGTCAAGGATAATGCCAGGGTTACGGGCTTGTGAGACGGGAAGGATGGTGGTGCCATCTATAGTGATGGAAAAGCCGAGGGAGGACAGGGTTGGGGTGGAAAGATAAGGAGTTCTGTTTTGGACATGTTACGTTTGAGGTGGGACATCCAAGTAGAGGCATCCTGAAGGTAGGAGGAAATATGAGATTGAAGAGAGGGAGAGAGATCAGGGCTAGAGATGTAGATGTAATAATAGTAATAAGAATGGTATTTATTGATTCCCCCACTGAGGAAGCGATTGCTTTAAGGAACATACTATTACAGGCAGTGAGGCCCTGGCAAGTCCTCTAAATTTTCACAATGATTAGGGGATATAGTCTCTATCCCTTCAGCTTCCCTGAACCTTCCCTCTCTCCCTTTGTTCCCTTAGTTTGAACCTGCTCTACCCACCCCTAGCTTGGGGCACAGACTGTGTCCAACCTGATTTGCTTGTATCCACCCCAGTGCTTAGTACAGTGCCTGTCACATAGTAAACGCTTAACAAATACCACGATTGTTATTATTAGTTCATGTCCTTTTGGAGATTGACAGACTGTGGTATCCCCATAGCCTCAAGGTCCTTACCAAACTGAAGGCTGTAGAGCAATTGTATATGACTGTGGGTTTGAGACCAGGCCGGGGAGGGTGGGGGGTCTTGAGTCCCACTTTAAACTCAGAACCAGGCAACGGGAGGACAGCAAGCAAGATGTCTCCTCTGTCTTCATGTTCAGTATGCTTTTCTTCCTCCATAGGCTTCCACTGGTCTGGGCCAGAAAAGGGGGCTTCTGGAAACATGGGGTCCCCCTGCCTCTAGCCTCCTGGCTAGTGCGGTATAGAACATAGGTTTCCGTATGTTTTGGTACACAGATGCTAGGTTTTTACATTTTCTTCTCCTCTCCACTCTCTACGACCGTCACCCTCTCTGCTCTCCAAAGCTTTGTCTTACCGATGCGAGTGTTTCAATCCCAAACGTTGTGTAAAGCAGAAGAAGGAACAACAGAGCTGGCTGCTGGGGGAAGCACCCAGGGCTGCACAGCCGTAGACCGGATCTTATTGCAGCCGACCAGCTTGTAGTGTGGCCATTGCTCACAGGGGAACAGAGAAATTTGTGGATCAATGGCTCAATTAAACACCTTATTACCCCTGGAAAAAAAATGACCTTAATTTCTGATCCTGTTGACAGAAGTGTTACACAAGTAGGTGGTGCTGAATCTTGTTTGCTTGCTTGCTTAGTCAATCAGTGGCATTTACTGAGTGTTTCCTGGGTGCAGGGTACTGTACTAAGTGCTTGGAAGAGTACTTAGTGCTTAGTACAGTGCTTTGCACAGAGTAAGCACTCAATAAATACGATTAAATGAATTCAGTAGAGTTGGTAGACACATTCCGTGCCCATAAGGGGTTTAGTAATAATAGTAATAATGTTGGTATTTGTTAAGCGCTTACTATGTACAGAGCACTGTTCTAATCACTGGGGTAGATGCAGGGTATTCAGGTTGTCCCACATGAGGCTCACAGTTAATCCCCATTTTACAGATGAGTTAACTGAGGCCCAGAGAAGTGAAGTGACTTGCCCACAGTCACACAGCTGACAAGTGGTGGAGCTGGAATTCGAACCCATGACCGCTGACTCCCAAGTCTGTGCTCTTCCCACTGAGCCATGCTGCTTCTCTGTTTATGGGAGAGCAGGGGAAACAGACGTTAAAATAAATTATGGATATGTATCTAAGTACTGTGGGGCTGAGGGTGGGGTGAATGACAAGCATTTAAGAGGTACAGGTCCATGTGTTCCTGCTTCCTGTCTCTCCGCACTCCAGTCAAACAATCACTTGTATTTATTGAATTTATTGAGTGCTTACAGTGTGCAAAGCATTGTACTAATCACTTTGGAGAGTACAATATAACAATATGACACACATTCCCCGCCTACAATGAGCTTACAGTCTAGAGGGGGAGACAGATATTAATAGAAATTAATTGTGTACAGAAATTGTGTACAGATAGTTACATAAGTGCTGTGGGGCCGGGAGAGGGATGAACAAAGGGAGCACGTCAATTCTTCTCTCTCCTGCCTAGATCATTTTTTCTAAAAAAATGTTCAGTCCATGTCACCCCTCTCCTCAAGATCCTTGGTTGCCCAGCCACCTCCACATATAACCGAACTCTTATAATGATAGAATTACACATGAAGTTACCCGAGATATTTGTGGAGAATCCAAGGCTCCTAACCCTAGAGGGGGTGGGCCAATTAATCAGTCAATCAACCAATCAATCTTATTTCTTGAGTGTTTACAGCAGGCAGAGCATAATACTACCTGCTTGGGAAAGTACAATACAATAGAAAAAAAAGAATTGGTAAGACATGATCCCTGCCCACAAGGAGCTTACAGTCTCATCACTACATTCATTCAATTGTATTTACTGAATGCTTACCGTGTGCAGAGCACTGTACTAGGCACTTGGAAAGTACAATTCAAGCAATAAATAGAGACAATCCCTACCCAGCAATGGGCTCACAGACCTTCAGTTTGGTGTGATGTCGTGTTGTTGCCACACTTTTCTGATAGTTTCCCAAAAGACTGTGCTTTCTTTCTTGGTCTCACCGTCTCTGGATTCTCCACAGATACCTAAGGGGACTCACCCTGAGTAGTTAAAGAATTACTTAGGTCATATGTCCTCCAAGAGGCCTTCCCCGATTAAGCCCTCTTTTCCCCAGCTCACTCTCCCTTCTGCGTTTTCTGTGGACCTCAGTCTGTGACCTTGGGACACTTGATATTCTCCCCACCCCAACCCCACAGCACTTATTTACATATCTTTAAATTGTATATTATAAATTACTTATTTATTCATATTAATGTCTGTCTCCCCCTCTAGACTGTAAGCTCATTATGGCCAGGGAACGTGGCTGCTAACTCTGTTGTACTCTCCCAAGTGCTTAGTACAGTGCTCTGCACAGAGTCAAACCTCAATAAATACGGTTAATGGATTAATTGATTCGTTCCATCAGCTTCAACATAAAAATGATAAGACAGGATTACAGACAAGGAGAACTTGAAATGTCGTAATCACCATTTCACTCTTGCTCTCTGCCTTCTCTCCACACCCTATGCCAAATCACCATATTTATTTACTTCCTCATTTTAAATCGTATTTGTTAAGCACTTACTTTGTGTCAAGCACAGTTCTAAGCACTGGGGTAGATACAAGTTAATCAAGTGGGACACAGTCCTTTCCCACAAGTGATCCTATTATGTGGACCACCCTCTCCATTTCTCTCTCTTTCCCTCTCTTCTGTCTCCTTCTCTCTCCCCTTTCTCGCTCCTCTTTGTTATCCCTAAATCCTCTCCCAACTGCCTGTAGGCCTTTGTAAATTAGCACAGTTCCCTCACTGCTATTTTTTAAATGGATCGTGCTATTACGTAGTAATCTCCATTTTCTCTCCCTTTTTCTCTCTATCTCAATTAATTCATTAATTGTCGTATTTATCGAGCACGTACTGTGTGCAAAGTACTGAACTAAGTGCTTGGGAGAGTTTGGTATAACAAAAAACAGACACATTCCCTGCTCGCAACAAGCTTACTGTCTACAGAGTATTTGTTGAGTGCTTACTATGTGCAGGGCACTGTACTAAACACTTGGGAGAGTACGATACAATAGAGTTACTAGATACGTTCCCTGCCCGTAGGGAGCTTACAGTCTAGAGCCTAATCTATCTCTCTCTCTCTCCTCTCTCTCTCTCTCTCTCTCTCTCTCTCTCTCTTTCTTCCCAGATGATCTTCCAACCACCTGTAGACTTTTTAAAATCAGCACAGTTTCCTCATTGCTGTTTCTTAACTGGATCCTGCTCTAGCCCCTAAATGGCCTCTGAATAAAACTCAGCCAGGAAAAACCCTGTGCAACCATGAAATCTTGAGGCTGTGTTCTGGTCCCAAGCCACTCAACAGGTTCAACCAGCTTTGTGGGGAAAACAGGCAGCTGTTGAAACCGTGGGGGCCATGCAGCCTCAGTTCCAGTAAATTTCCTTGTTTGCATATCCTGGTTCAAGAACAGGAACCTCTGATTGGAAATCCATTTGGAAGATAAAGTTGCTTATTTAGTGGGTTCAATGAAAGCGGTGGAAAGCAGCCTTCCGTGGGCAGTGGAGTCAGGCTTTTCTTCCTCTTTCTCTAAGATTATTTTTTTTTGACAGAAATATCCGTGTGTGTGTTTTTCTTCCCCTTGAAACTCCTCCCAACCCCCTAGACCCTGGCCTTCTTAGCAAGAGATCAGATGGCAAAAATAGTTAGAGGTCCGGGGAAGTTAAGTCCTATTCTTCACCCCTGCCTTCCCTGCCTCTCTTCAACACACTGTGTATCTGAAGCACCTCATTACCTACTGCTAATGTGACTGTGAGCCCGTCATTGGGCAGGGATTGTCTCTATCTGTTGCCGAATTGTACATTCCAAGCACTTAGAACAGTGCTCTGCACATAGTAAGCGCTCAATAAATACTATTGAATGAATGAATGCTACCCACCTCTTCCAGGGCTGGCTTTCACAGTGCTGGGAATTTTTGATTGCCCAGGTCTACTTCATATTCAGCACGATCTGGGAGGCAAGAGACCTGGGTTCCCAAGCCAGCTCTGCCATAGCCCTGCTGTGTGACCTGCGCCAAGTCACTTCACCTGCCTGTGCCTCAGTTTTCCCACCCATAAAATGGGGAGCCTAATGCCTCTTCTCTTTATTTGGAGATTTTGGACCTTAAAAGGGGCTGACCCCCGTGGAAGCGGCTTGGTAAAATGAAAGCCCGATCCAGATTTCGGCTTGGGTAAAATCTCATTTCTAAGCGGGTTGCCCATGCTGAAGTCTGCCCGAGAAGTACAGCGGCGGAAAACTTTGGTGTATCCGTTCCAGAGGCTTGGTTCGGGCTTTTGCTCTGGGAGGACTCTGTGACATCTCCATGCAAACAGGCAGAGCTGGAGGGCAGTGGAATGTACACTGAGCTGATGCCTGCTATGGGATTTTGAGCAAGTCACTTCACTTCCCTGTGCCTCAGTTCCCTCATCTATAAAATGGGGATTAAGACCGCGAGCCCCATTTGGGACAGGGACTGTGTCCAACCTGATTTCCTTGTATCCACCCCAATGCTTAGTTCAGTGCCTGGCCCACAATAAGTGCTTAACAAATACCACTATTATTATTATTATTGGTCCTGTCAGGCCACTGCCTAGGGAAGGGGCTGGGTTAATAATTGTGGTATTTATTAAGTGCTTACTAGGTGCCAGGGACTGTACTAAGCGCTGGGATAGATACAAGCTAATTGGGTTAGACACAGTCCAGGTCTTACATGAGGCTCACAGTCTTAAACCCCATTTTACAAATAGGGTAATTGATGGCCTCCAGGATCTAGAGCCCCACACTAATAATAGTAATAATAATAATAGCATTGTTAAGTGCTTACTATGTGTCAAACACTGGTCTATGGACTGGGGGAGATATAAGTTAAATAGGTCACTCACAGTCCCTGTCCTACATGGGCCTCCCAGTCTAACTAAAGGGAAGAACTAGCAAAGAATTCCCATTTTACGGTGAGAAAACTGAAACACAGAGTCCTTAAATGATGTGCCCAAGATAATAATAATAATAATAATGTTGGTATTTGTTAAGCGCTTACTATGTGCAGAGCACTGTTCTAAGCGCTGGAGTAGATACAGAGTCATCAGGTTGTCCCACGTGAGGCTCACAGTTAATCCCCATTTTACAGATGAGGTAACTGAGGCACAGAGAAGTTAAGCAACTTGCCCACCGTCACACAGCTAACAAGTGGCAGAGTCAGGATCACAGAGCAGGCAAGCAGCAGAGTCAGGATTAGAACCCAGGGCCTGGGACACCCAGGCCTGTGCTCTTTCCAGTAGGTTACAGCTGCTTCCCACTATGATGAGGGCTCCCCTTAAAGCTTATCTCCTCACAGATCTGGAGTGTCTGTGTTTTAAATGTGCTGAACTTAACTCCTTCAGCCCTCTATATCTCTCTTTTTTTCATGATATTTTTTAAGCACTTACTATGTGTCAAACATTGTTCTAAGTACTGGGGTTTGTATACATTAATTAGGTGAGACACAGTCCCTCTCCCATGTGGAGCTCACAGCCTAAGTAGGAGGGGGGACAGGTATTGAATCCCCATTTTACAGTTGAGGAATCCGAGGCCCAGAGAAGTTAAGTGACTTACCCATGGTCACACTGCAAGCCATTGGCAGAGTCAGAATTAGAACCCAGGTCCTCTAACTCCTAGACCCATGCTCTTTCCACTAGGCCATGTTATTTCTCCAATTAAAGAGCTCCCTTCAGCTCTGCCAGAAGGTGACTTTCTCCATTTTCAAAGTCCTCTTGAAAAACTACATCTGCCAAGGGGAATTCCCCAAGTAATTTTCCCTACCTTTAATAAGTCATTTCCAATAACCTCCCTTGGCACCTATGTGCATATAATAATGATAACGATAATGATAACACTTCTGGTATTTGTTAAGTGCTTACTAAGTGCACTTAGCAGGGTAGCCTAATAGAAAGAACACGGGCCTGGGTGTCAGAAGACCTAGGCTCTAATCCCAGCTCTGTCACTTGCCTGTTGTGAGACCTTGGGCAAGCCACTTCCCTTGTCTGTGACTCCGTTTCTTCAACTGTAAAATGGAGATTCAATACCAGTTCTCCCTCCTACTTAGACTGTGAGCTCCATGTGGGATAGGAACTTTGTTCAACCTAATTATCTACTCTCGTGCTTAGTACAGTGCTTGGCACATAGTGAGCACTTAATAAATCCTATAATTATTAAGCCCTGGAGTAGATACCTGATAATCAGCTCAGACACAGTCATTGTCCCGGATGGGGCTCCTAGTCTAAAATTCACAGTGTTGAATTAACCATCCCAGTGTCACATTCATTCAGTCGTTTTTATTGAGCGCTTACTGTGTGCAGAGCACTGCACTAAAAGCTTGTGTCAGCCACTTTCCTATAGTCAGTCATTCAGATGTATTTAGTGAGCTCTTACTATGTGCAGAGCACTCTACTAAGCACTTGAGAGAGTACAATATAACACAACAATCTTAAAGTATAGATGGGGAGACAGACATTAATATAAATATATGAAATTACAGATATGTACATAAGTGTTGTGGGGCTGGGAGGGGAGATGAATAAAGGGAACAAGTCAAGGCAACAGAGAAGGGAGTGGGGGAAGAGGAGGGTTGGGGCTTAGGCAGGGAAAGCCTCTTGGAGGAGATGTGCCTTCAATAAGGCTTTAAAGTGGAATAGTAATTGTCTGTCAGATATGAGGAGGGAGGGCGTTCCAGGCCAGAGGCAGGATGTGGGCGAGGGGGATGGTGAGATAGACGAGATGGAGGTACGGTGAGAAGGTTAGCATTAGAGAAGCTTAGCAAACTGAGCCCAGATGGACTTGCATTGTGAGGAAGATTGTTCCCCGATTTTCTAATCACATTCAAACCAAAATGCCTATTGAGAACCCTCTTAGAATGCAAGATCCTTGTAGGTTTGCAACATCATTTCCTTCTGTTGTCCTTTCTCTAGCACTTATTCAGAGCTTTGCATTCAGGAGGAGTTCAACATGTATCATTACTACTATTTGGAAATTACTTCAATCTCAGTGAGGTAGTTTGAATGTTGGTAGTGTCTGAATTTTTTGCATGTTAAAAGTTAGTGACTTTGCCCTAAGTCACCAGGTCATTCTGACTCCTGGGTGGGTTCTGTGTCCACTAGGCCCCACTGTTTCTCTGCTTTGTGACCTTGGGCGAAGTCACATAGGTGTCCCCACTGAGGATTGCACCTGGAGAGTTTCCAGTCCTCTACCAGACTCGGCTTTAGGAGGGAGAGTCAAGCAGAGGCCTGTCCATTCCATTCCTAGCTTGGCCAGTGGCTAGTGAGTGGAAGGCCATCTGCAACAAGTCAAAACTCCCCTGTGCTGGGCAGCAGCAGCATGGGAGAGAGTCTGGGGGGAGACTCAAGTTGATTGTATAGAAGGAGGCAAGGGTAAACCGCTTCCATATTTTTACCAAGAAAACTCTATAGATAAGCTATCAGAATGACTGCAGATGGAGAGCAGGGCCATTCTGGGAGAGTAGCTCTGGGTCGGAGACGACTTGACAGCATAAGACAAGACAAGACACACAGATAGGCTTTGTTTTCTTTTTCTCTTACCATTTCTCTGCCCACTGCCTCCTTCCCAATCTCTTTCTTTTGCAATCCAGCATGGTCTAGTGGAAAGAGAACGTGTTTGGGGGTTAAAGGACCTGGTTTCTAATCCCCGCTCTTCCACATGCCTGCTGTGTCACTTAATTTCCCTGTGCTTTAGGATAAAGTGAGGCTAAAATACCTGTTCTCTATCTTAGACTTTGAGCCCCAGGGACTTTGTCCAACCTGATTACCTTGTAACTGCCCCAGGGTTTAGAATGAAAGTGCTTGGCACAGAGTAAGTACTTAACAGATATCCCATTTATCATCCTAAAATCTCTTCTCGTCTTGCCTTTCAGAATCCTCTTATCCGTATATAATACTTTGGCATTTTAACAAGTGGGTCATTCCCACTACAGTATCTCCATTTTATTCCATTCTCCTGTTTTAGTCCATTTATTTCTCTTTGACTGTTAAGAAAATAGGGATGGAGAAATTAAAAACTTCTAGAAAACAATTTTCTAGTTAGGGATCGTTTCTGGCATTATTTGTCCTAATAAGTACAGTTGCCTGTGGATATCTCATGGCCATCAATTCATCAGTGGTGTTTACTAAGCGCTTACTGTATACAGAGGACTGTACTAAGTGCTTGGGAGAGTAAAATACAAAGGAATCAGTAGACATGAACCCTGCCCATAACCAGTTTACAGTCTAGAGGGAGAGACAGACATTACTGTAAATAAGCAATTTATAATATATAGTATATAATTTAAATGTAAGTACATAAGTGCTGTGAGGTTGAGGGTGGGGCAAATATTAAATGTCCTTAGGACACAGATCCCAAATACACAGACCACAAGTGCAATCCTGCCGTTGTTTCCTTCCTCTTTAATGACATTTTCACTCTAAAGGGTGTATTTTTTAAAATTTAAAATTTCACCAGTCATGGCTGGATCAGATTTATCAGATAGGTACTTGTGTTTCTGCTCAATCAATCAATCAATCAAACAACTGTGTTCCTTGAGCACTTATTGTATGCAGAGCACTGTAGCAAATGCTTGAGAGAGTACAATGTAATAGACTTGGTAGACGCAATCCTTGTCCACAAGGAGAAGCAGTGTGGTCTAGTGGATAGACCATGGACCCGGGAGTCAGAAAGACCTGGGTTCTAATCCCAGCTCTGCCCCCTGTCTACTTTGTGAACTTGGGCAAGTCCCTTCATTTCTCTGTGCCTCAGTTACCTCATCTGTTGAGTAGGGATTAAGACTGGGAGCCCCATGTGGTACAGGAACTGTGTCCAACACGATTTGCTTGTATCCACCCCAGCACTTAGTACATTGTCTGGCCCAGTGTAAGTGATTAAAAAATGCCATAGTCATTAGCAAGATTACAATCTAAAGGGGAAGACATGTTAATATAAATCAGTTAAATTAGGGATAAGAGAGGCATGAATTAAGGGACCAAATATTAGTGCCAGGGCAACACAGAAAGGAGTGGGAAAAGAGGAAATGAGGGCTTAGTTAGGGAAGGCTTCTTGGAGGAGTTGTGGTTGTAATAAGGGTTTGAAGGTGAGGAGAGTGATGGTCTGTTGGATATGAAGAGTTAGGGAGTTCCAGGCCAGAGGCAGGAGGTGGGTGAGAAGTCGGTGATGAAATATGCAAGATCAAGGTACAGTGAGTAGGTTGGCATTAGAGGAGCAAAGTGTGGGGGCTGGGTTGTGGTAGGAGAGCAGGGAAGTGAGGTAGGAGGCAGCAAGGTGATTAAGGACTTTGAAACCTATGGGAAGGAGTTTCTCTGTGATGCAGTGACGGATGGGCAAACACTGGAGGTTCTTGAGGAGTAGAGAAACGTGGACTCTATGGCCTTACAGGAGGATGATCTCCTACTCAGGACAGCAGAGTGAATTATGGACTGAAGTGGGGAGTGAATTATGGATCGAATGAATGGCGCACCCCAAGGTAGCCGCTTCATTTGCTTACCGTGTGACTCCAGCCCTGACTGTGATGCCAGACTGTTCCCAGGACGTTGAGACCTGGCAGCAGAAACCTTTCATTCATTCAATAGTATTTACTGAGTGCTTACTATGTGCAGAGCACTGTACTAAGCACTTGGAATGTACAATTCGGCAACAGAGACAATCCCTGCCCAATAACGGGCTCACAGTCTAAACCTTCTGAATCATCCTGAATCAGTCAGTCAATTGTCTCTATTGAGTGCTCACTGCATGCGGAGCACTGTACTAAGCACTTGGGAGAGGACAATAGGACAATAAACAGACACATTCCCTGCCCCACAAGGAGCTTACAGTCTAGACTCTATAAAGCACACCTGGCCTAATCCCTCTCCAGTACCTCCTTCCCCCTCCTCCTCTGCAGAGGTCTAAGTAGCAAGGGGAGAGGGGAATGAAGGATGCTGGCATCTCTCCAACAGCTTCCCCATCGCAGCTGACAGAGAGGAGTGGCTGGGACACGGAAGTTTCTGATCTGACTGTAATGATATATCATACTCTCCCAAGCACTCAGTGCCTTGCACACAGTAAGTGCTCGACAAATAAGATTGAATGAATAATCCCACCGTGCCAGAAACCTGCTAGGAGCAGCCCAGGATATGGACCAGTTGATCTAGGCCCACCGAGGCTTCCACTTTCGGGTCTTCTCGGGGTGGGGATTGGTTCAACCCGGCTGCTTCCCTCCCCCACTGCCACTCCCTCCGACCAGGCAGGAGCCAAGGGGCAACCTGGCTGAGCCAACCTGCGCTGGGCTGGACTGGGCTGGACTGGGCTGGGCTGGGCTAGCCAGGCCACCTGAGGCTGCTGGTCTTTCACCTGTTTGGCAGCGATAAATGCAGTAGTGAGTCTCCCTGCTCCTTTAGTCAGTCAGTCAATCGTATTTATTGAGCCAGTGCTTACCATGTGCAGAGCACTGTACTGAGCACTGGGTAGAGGACAATAGAACAATAGAGCAGATGCATCCCAGCCCAAACAATCCCTTTCCTCTTTCCCTACCAATCGGCCAGGCAGTCAGTAATATTTATTGAGCACCTACGATGTGAAGAGCATTAAACAAAACGCTTAGGAGAGTACGGTAGGAGTTAGTATTCTCTCCTTTTCCTATTTTTCACTTTTTCCCTTTACCCCTCCTTTTTTCCCATATCACTTTCCCTCTCTCCCTTCTTCCCTACTTTCCCATTCCCCCTTTTCCTTCTGTTTATTCCTCCCTCTTTCTCTTTTTATCCCTTCTCTCTGCTTCCTTCTCTCTCTCCCCCTCCTCTCTTTGTACATTCTCCTCTGTCCTGCCTCCTAAAATGTCCACTTCCAATCCACTTAAGATAACCTTAACTCAGGAGCAAAATGACTTAGTACCCTAGCTCATGAGAGATGACTTCCAACCTTGCTGAGTCTGCAGACGAGGATAGCCCCGTCAGTCAGTCAATCATATTTATTGAGCGATTACTGTGTGCAGAGCACTGTACTAACCACTTGGGAGAGGACAGTAGAACAATATAATGCAAACCGCTTCAACAGAGAGCCACCCCAGGGCTTGGACCTGGATAGAGCCTCTCTGGCTCCTGGAGCACGTACTACAAGTCCTAAACAGCCATCCAACCAATCAACTGATCGATCAGTCAATCAGTGGCATTTACTGAAGCAGTATGGCCTACTGGATAGAGCATGGGCCTGGGAGTCAGAAGGATCTGGGTTCTAATCCCGGCTCTGCCACTCATCTGCTATGTGACCTTGGGCAAGTCACTTCACTTCTCTGGGCCTTGGTGACCTCATCTCTGAAATGGGATTAAGAGTGTGAGCCCCATGTGGGACAGGGACTGTGTCCAACTCGATTACCTTGTATCTACCCAGCGCTTAGAACAGTGCTCCACATGTAGTAAGCGCTGATGTCACTGCCAGGTACAGCGATGTCTTTCCTCCAGACGGCACCAGGCCCATGGCCAGCACAGCTCTGCCACCATGTTGAGACTCTATTGAAGAATTAAAAGCTTAAGTAATAATAATCATAGTAACTGATATTTGTTAAGTGCTTACTGTGTGCCAGGCACTATACTAAGTGCCAGGGTGGACACAAGCAAATCAAATTGGACCAAGTCCCTTTCCCACGTGGGGCTCACAGTCTCAATCTCCATTTTACAGATGAGGGAACTAAGACATAGAGAAGTAAAGTGACTTGCCCAAGGTCACACAGCAGACCAGTTGCAGAGATTAGAACCCATGACCTTCTGACTCTTAGACCCGTGCTCTATCCAGTATGCCGACATCATACTAATAATAGCGGTATCGGTTATATGCTTATTATGTCGAAACTCTGTACTAGGTTAGAGACAAGATAATCGGGTTGGACATAGTCCCTCTGTTCCACATGAGGCTCACAGTTTAATCGAGAGGGAGAATAGGTATTGGATCCCCAGAGGAGAAAGCTGAATGAAGTGACTTGCCTAAAGTCACACAAGAGGTATGTCAAGGAGCCGGATTAGAACTCAGGTCCTCTGACTTCCAGGCCCATGTATTCACTTGGGACCTAGCAGAGCCCAAAGAGAGCTAGCAAAAAGCTGAACTTTTGAATGATCCTGTGGAAAAAGAGGACTCCCCCCAATCAAAAGTCAGAGCCAAATGAACTTTGAGTGGGAGCTCCTTAATCGCCCGGCTGGCAGGAGCAGTGAATGCCGTGCTCGGTTCAAATAAAACAAACCCATAACTGTTTCCAGGATGCCTACGTTTACTTTGGGTGCTGTGTTTGATCTTTATGTCAATGTCATCCCAAGCGCAAAACAGTTGGGGGTGCTTTCTTTGGCAGGAGCATGGCAAAATTGCACTTCGTTGATAAAAGATTCAACACAGCCCCACACAGACAATATGACATTTCAGCCGCTCTTCAAAATGCAGTGAGTGGGGCTGAGAGAGGCATGAAGGCTAAATCTCATCTCATTCCTATTGAGAAAGTATTCCTTCCTGACACAATTTTCTGCCTAAATTATACTTTATTTAATTCATCCTCATCCACCCCCCTCTCTCCCTTGAAGAACTTTACATAGCCCCTCCCTTTATGGAGAGTCATTCTGCCGATAGTAAAGAGCAAACGAACCGGGAAAAGTAAAGGTCAGTGTCCCGGAAACAGAATTCCCTCAAAGAACTGTATTTGGCCTGTCCCTTTGAAGTTACATTCATCCACTTCAGAACGGGATGGATGGAGGGAAACTCTTTTTCTCTTTGTCGATTGAGGCGTTTTATGAAAGTGATGTTTTTCTAATGGTATTTGTTAAGCCCTTATTACGTGGTAGGCACTGTTCTGAGAGCTGGGGCAGATACAAACTTATCAGGTTGGACACAGTCCATGTCCCACAAGGGGCTCAAGTCTTCATCCCAATTTTACAGAGGAGGTAACTGAGGCACAGAGAAGTGAAGTGACTTGACCATGATCACACAACAGTGGCGGAGACAGGGTTAGAACCCAGGTCCTTCTGACGCCCAGGACCAGGCTCTATCCACTGGGTCATGCTGCTTTTTTGTGTTACCTTCTTATCTGCCAAGTAAAGTTGGGCCTTTCAGGTTGCTTGTCAGGGCTTCATTTTGAAATGCTTGATTTCTCTCAGGTCAGATCACTCCCTCATACACAGATCCAAATCCTTTTTTTTCTTCTTTTTCAGAATCAGTTGCCTTCCAGACTGACCACAAGTTTGATCTTACATAACCACTCACCTTACATAGGCAACCAAAGATTTTCACTGACGGCACAACTAAAAACGGGCATCGAGCTTTGCCGAGAGGACAGCAGATTGTTCAAAAATCCACTCCTATAAATAAACATTCAACTAAGCCAAGAAAGTCGGCGTACATTTGAGGATGAGGGCAAGGAAGTGTGGCTGCAAGATACGAATCAAGCTCTGAGGTGAGGATATTGACCAACCTTCTTTTCTTTTAATGACTCCCAGGCCTGTGCTCTATCTACTAGGACAATGCTGTTTTTTCATTGTAAGGCCTGGCCCTGCCTCAGAAATCTCAACCAGAGGTCCCCAACCTGCTTCTCAAAAGTTTCATTCATTCAGTTGTATTTATTGCGCACTTTCTGTGTGCAGAGCACTGTAATAAGCGCTTGGGAAAGTACAGTATGACAATAAACAGACACATTCCCTGCCCACAATGAGCTTACACATCTATAGTCTTTAAAATTAACTTAAAAATGTCAAACAAGATCTCCTTCAGCAAACCCTAGGATGCAACTTTGGTGGTGAGGTTCTTGAAGGCAAAAAACATGTGGCTTGGGCAGGGATCGTGTCTACATTGCATTATAGTCCCTCAAGCTCTTAGTACAGTGCTCTGCACATAGGAAGTGCTCAATAAATACTACTGATTGATTGATTGCTACTTATACTATCCCTAGGTTGTAGAACAGTGTCTACCATTCACAAGGTGTTTCATACTGATTGATAGATTAATTGATAAAGCAAATTTGGAGGTTGAGTGAAGGCAAGATCTGGGAAATAGTAGAGTTCTGCGGCCCCTGAGAAGGAGAGCAGCCTATTGGAAAGAGCACAGGCCTGGGAGTCAGAGCACTTGGGTTCTTATCACGACTCTGCCACTTGCCTGCTGTGTGACCTTTGGACAAGTCACTTAACTGATCTATAGCTCAGGTTCCTCACTTGTAAAATGGGAACAAAATAGTTGTTCTCCCTCCTACTTAAAACTGTTTGCCTCACGAAGGACAGGGACTGTATCTGACTTGGTTAGCTTGGATCCACTCTGGCTTTTAGTACAGTGTGTACACACAATAAGTGCTTAATGGATGTTATTATCAATATTATTATTATTAGCAATAATAATAATAATAAATACTTGTCTGCTGTGTGACCCTGGGCAAGTCACTCCACTTCTCTGTGCCTCAGTTATCTCATCTGTAAAATGGGGATTGAGACTGTGAGCCCCAGGTGGGACAGGGACTGATTCCAACCCGATTGGCTTGTATCCACCCCATTGTTTAGTTCGGTGCCTGGAACGTAGTACGCACTTAACAAATATCACAATAATAATAATGTGAAATGTTGGAAGCTCAAACAGAATGGGAAGAAAAAGGTACCAGAACACCTTTGAAGTACAACTATTTAGCATAACAGTGGAGCACTTGGAAACAAGAACAACCCACTTGGCAATTAACAATTAGCCGGGGCGGAATGACTTCTTATGAGTAAAGGTGTCAAATGATCTGTCAGACAGAAAGGCAGAGCCTCCAGTAATGACAGGTTCCTTAGACAACAGCTCCTGCACAAGTCAAAGGACAGCTTTCACAGGTATCCAGGGAGGAAAGGATCGCTTAGATTGAATTGTACTTTCCAGTTCACCTATCCGGGGTAGTGACATGATTCTGTGCCTCCCTATGGATGAGGATCACGGGGAAAAAGCCTTGAAATTACAGTTTATTTCTCGGCTTTGGTGTCTCGTTGCCGACACCAAAGAGTTTCAGGGCCATCTGGTGGCTCATCCCTGTTACTACCTAGAGTTCAGCCTTTCTTTTCCAGCCTATAGTCGACACTCTGAAAATGGCAAAGTTTGTGTTATCACAGGAAATGTGTGTGGGAGGTTCAGAAACTGGGCCCTCGCTGGTGAACCTGAAAACAAAACAAAACAAAAAAATCCTTCCCCCGATCTGGAACTGGAAGATTCCAAGCAAAGCAAGGAGTGGCGGCCTCTAGTCGAAAGAGTACGGGCCTAGGAGTCGGGGAATCTGGGGTTCTGATCCAGACTCTGCCACTTTTCTGTGGTGTGATCACTTAACGTCGCTGTGACTCAGTTTCCTCATCTGAAAAATGGGGATTAAATACCTCTTCTCCCTTCCTCCTACTCTGTGATCCCCTTGTGGGACAGGAACTAGGTCTAACCCGATTAGCTTGCAACTACCTGTAACCCAGTACAGGCAGGGCTTGACACATAGTAAGCACTTAACAGATTTCACAGTTATTATTCCCAGTTTATCTTAAACCACTAAGCTGCCAGGGAAATCCCCCGGGGTCTACCGTCCTTGGAAATCTCCCCCAGTGGTCTGCCTGAGGTAGCCAAATGTCCCATGCGTTTGTGGTTGACTTTGATTTCATTGCCTTATTTCATTTTTCAAGAAGAGACTTTCTGGAGATGTCTCACCATTGCCCTGTATTGGCATGACACAAGCCTGTCCTCTCCAAGTGGGTCTTGTGCCCTGACAAGACCAAGTCAGAGGAAGTAGGTTGTCTTGGTTTTGATTACACTCCCACTGGGAGTGGGACATGGGAAATACAAGACTGAAGCGACAGGTTCCCTTCCCACAAGGAGCTTACATTCCAAGTTCACGTTCTCGAATTTGCAATGCGGCCATCTCATCCTAGTCATTTTAGGAACAAGGTTGGAAGGAGCATGCGATGTGTACAGCACCCTCAGGTGCCAGGGTAACGGGAGCGGGGCCAGGGATGGGTAGAGACAGGATTCTGGGAAGCAGCATGGGCCTGGGAGTCAGGAGACCTGGTTGAAATCCCAAATCTTGCGATGTCAGACACTGTACTAAACACTGGGGTAGATACAAGCTAAACAGATTGGACATGGTCCCCATCCCACATGGGGCTCACAGTCCTCAAGAGCTTACTACAGTGCTCTGCACACATTAAGCGCTCAATAAATATGATTGAATGAATCCCCATTTTACAGATGAGGGAACCGAGACCCAGAGAAGTGAAGCGACTTGCCCAAGGTCGCATAGCAGACAAGTGGAGGAGCTGGGATTAGAGCCCAGGTCCTTCTGACTCCCAAGCCCATGCTCTATCCACTAGACCATGCTGCTTCTCTAAATGTGGCTGTCTATTCCCATCCCACCTTGTCCCTTACTCCCCTTCTCCTTCCTCCCATAATAATAATTATGATATTTGTTAAGTGTTACTAGGTGCAGGCACTGTTCTAATCAGAAGGGAAGATACAAACTAATCAGGTTGGACATAGTCCCTGTCCCACTTGGGGCTCACAGTCTTAATCCTCATTTAATAGATGAGGGAACTGAGGCACAGAGAAGTGACTTGCCCATGGCTACACAGCAGACAAGTGGCAGAGCCAAGCCTTTACCCTTGCCATGGGGAGGGAGCATGTCTGCTAATTGTTGTACCGGGCTCTCCCAAGTGCTTAGTACAGTGCTCTGCACAGAGTAAGTGCTCAATAAAAACCATTGATTAATTGATGGACTGACCACTCCTAGTGGAAAGAGAAGGACAGGACTAACTGGGCAAAAGGTTATACATCCAGGCTAAGGGAAGCAATGATTAACTCCTCTTTTACCCTAAGAATGTTGGTATCTTGAGTGTTTGCATACCAGAAGATCTGCCCTTTAGAGCACGTAAAGTTTGCCTCTTCAGATGCTGGGACTCAGCAGAAAAACTGCCAGATCTTCTACATTCCTTCCCATTCCCACTGGACTCTTGCTGGGTGAGAGGGAGGGTTTCGACAACAGATTTCCCTCATTCTCCATGGGGTTTTGGTTCAATAGTATTTATTGAGCACTTACTATGTGCAGAGCACTGTAATAAGCGCTTGGAATGTATAATTCGGCAACAGATAGAGACAATTCCTGCCCAATGATGGGCTTACAGTCTAATCGGGGGAGACAGATGGACAAAAACAAGACAACATAATCACGATAAATAGAATCAAGGGGATGTACACCTCATTAACAAAATATATAGTGTGGGAATCCAGGGGATGGCAAAACTGGAGTCGGTTGTGCTTCTGGTGTCCTTGGCAAGTGCTTAGTCCAGTGGATGGCATTCAGTATGTACTACTCACTCGCCGTCGACCCCTGGGTCACGTCCTCCCGCGGTCCTGGAACGCCCTCCCTCCTCACCTCCGCCAAACTGATTCTCTTTCCTTCTTCAAAACCCTACTTAAAAATCACCTCCTCCAAGAGGCGTTCCCAGACTGAGCTCCTCTTCCCCCTCTACTCCCTCTGCCATCCCCCCTTTACGTCTCCGCAGCTAAAGCCTCATTTTCCCCTTTTCCCTCTGCTCCTCCACCTCTCCCTTCCCATCCCCACAGCACTGTACTCGTCCGCTCAACTGTATATATTTTCGTTACCCTATTTATTTTGTTAATGAATTGTACATCGCCTTGATTCTATTTAGTTGCCATTGTTTTTACGAGATGTTCTTCCCCTTGACTCTATTGCCATTGTTCTTGTCTGTCCGTCTCCCCCGATTAGACTGTAAGCCCGTCAAAAGGCAGGGACTGTCTCTATCTGTTGCCGACTTGTTCATCCCAAGTGCTTAGTACAGTGCTCTGCACATAGTAAGCACTCAATAAATACTATTGAATGTACTCACCATGTGCACTTGATGGATCAATCGATTGACTTAGATGGAAATTCCTATCCAATGACCTTGTATCTACCCCAGCTCTTAGTACAGTACTTGGCATAGAGTAAAGGCTTAACAAATACCATTATTATTTTTATTAATGCATTCTGGATAGAGCACGGGCCTGGCAGTCAGAAGGTCTTGGGTTCTAATCCCTGCTCTGCCACTTGTCTGATGGGTGACCTTGGGCAAGTCACTTCACTTCTCTGTGTCTCAGTTGCCTCATCTGTAAAATGGGGATTAAGACTGTGAACCCCATGTGGTACAGGGACTGTGTCCAACCTGATAAGCCTGTATCTATCCCAGTGCTTAGTACAGTGCCTGACACATAGTAAGTGTTTAACAAATAGCACAGTTATTATTATTTCCATTACAGTGGCCAGCACAAGATTATGCTGAGGTCGGAGAATCAGGAAGGCTTTCCCAGGATCCGCCTTTTGACTAAAGAATTCCCACTTCTGACTCACATGTCTTTTCGCGGCAGCAACATTATTAGAAAGATCCCAGATGCAAGGCTAGAAGATGAATAGATGATGAGAAGCAGCATGGCTTAGCGGAAAGAGCACGGGCTTGGGAGTCCAAGGTCATGGGTTCGATTGCCGGCTCTGCCACTTGTCAGCTGTGTGACTTCGGGCAAGTCACTAAACTTCTCTGTGCCTTCTTTACCTCATCTGTAAAATGGGGACTAAGACTGTGAACCCAACGTGGGACAACCTGATAACCTTGTATACCCCCTAGCACTTAGACCAGTGTCTGGCACATAGTAGGTGCTTAACAAATCCATCATTAATATTATTATTATGAATAGCGGCCTGTCACCTGATAGGAAGCTAACAAATGCAGCTGAGGCGGGGCAGGTTCTCTTCGTGGTCTGGGCTGCTTCCGTATTTGGACTGCCAGGGACCTACAGCTGAGGAGGAGAGATGACTGCCGTGAGTCTGCAGAGAACCAGAAAAGCAGCATGGCTTAGTGGAAAGAGCCCGGGTTTGGGAGTCAGAGGTTGTGGGTTCTAATTCCGGCTCTGTCACTTGTCAGCTGTGTGACTTTGGACAAGTCTCTTCACCTCTCTGAGCCTCAGTTACCTCATCTGTAAAATGGGGATTAAGACTGTGAGCCCTACGTGGGACAACCTGAATACCTTCTATCTCCCCCAGGGCTCAGAACAGTGCTTTGCACATAGTAAGCATTTAAAAAAAAACCATCATTATTATTATTAACCAGTACCTCAGACTTCCCCAAGGGCAAAGGGAGGGGTTGGTTGCCCCAAGTCGTCTCCCCCATCACTCCCCCAGCCACCATCTTGTATTAGACTCATGCTGATGCTAGCCAAGGTGCCAAGGCCACCCGGCACTGTCTGTGCTGTGTTCCTGGGGGCCAGGCTGAGACACTCCGGAAGTGGTTCTGTCAGCCTGTCATGGAGGCTTCCCCTCCCCTGTGCCATGGCTAGAACAGCTGCTCTGTTGGAGAGTGGAGCGGAGGGAAGAGGAAATTGGCACCGGGCACAGTCCCCTCTGCCAGCGACTTGCCTTTAAGGCAGCCTCCGATTGTTTCTAAGAGAGATTGAGAGCGAGTGGGTGGAGGGGGCTTTGGTTCTCTCCTTCCTGCTTCCCAAGGAGACTTGGGGAGGGACAGGACCTGAGGCCAGGCAGTTGGAGATAGGCAGGGATGGAGATTAAGTCTTCCCGGGGAGGGGAAGGAGAGCCGCCTTAAGGAAAAACAGGAAAGCCTATGTAGACTTAAATGGGGGTAGGGAGAGAGAGAGAGAGAAAGAAGAATAGATGTCTCCCTCATGAAGAGAGTGGCCACTGGGAAGCAGCCTGGCCTAGTGGAAAGAACACAGGCCTGAGAGACCCACTAGATTGTGTGCTCTTTGTGGGCAGATCTAGTGTCTACCAATTCTATTTTACTCTCCCAGTGCTCTGCATATAGTGAGTGCTCAGTAAATGCCACGGATTGATTGATTGAGCCGGAAATCTAGGTTCTAATCCCAGCTCCACCACTTTCCCGCTATGCGACTTTCGGCAGGACATCTGTCTTCCCTGGGCCTAAGTTAACTCTTTTATAAAAATGGGGATTCAATATCTGTCGTCCCTCCTACTTAGACTGTGGTCTCCATGAGGGACAGATACCATAATTGATCTGGTTATAGAATACCTCTCCTAGCACTTAGTACAGGGCTTGGCACATAGTAAAGCATGAATAAATATTTATACAATACTAATAATCTGGTTTTCAGCTAGCCTGTCCTCTGTCCAGCACAGATACGGCACAAAGCACATTTATTTTTTTCTATATTCGTTAAACACTTACTATGTGCCAGGCAGTGTACTAAGCACTGGGGTAGATACAAGCTAATCAGATTGGACACAGTCTATGTCCCATTTGGGGCTCAGATTCTTAATCCCCATTTTACAGATGAGATCACTGAAGCCCAGAGAAGTAAAGTGATTTGCCCTAGGTCCCACAGAGCAGACACATGGCAGAGCTGGGATTAGAACCCAGATCCTTCTGACTCCCAGGCCCGGATTCTATCCTCTAGGCCACCCTTGATGTCCAGTATTTCAATTTTAAGCACCCAGCCTCCTTCCAACTCAGTTTCTATTGCCAAGTTCCCACAGCTTGGTAGAGAAGCATTTGTTTAGAGGAGTCTCAAAAGGGAAGAGCAAGGCTCTGGTGCAGTTTCGAGGATGGGGGGAGGGGTCAGGAGACTCCCCAGAGAAGTTTTCAAGATTCAGAGGAACTCAGAGCGCCTATGGCAAATGGTGTGTTTAACATCACTGCATAACGCTGTGAGCCTGAAGTAACCCATGTGATATCATGTCATATGAAATGCACCTGAATCATACATTCCAAGCACTTAGTACAGTTCTATGCACACAGTAAGGCTCTAGAAATATGATTGAATGAATGAATATCATGCATCACCCCGTCCGGTATTTGTGCACTGTGCTGGAACCCCAACTCACCCATGCAGTGTACTAAGACATCAATAATACTAATGATGATGATAATAATAATAATAGCACTTGTTAAACACTTTCTATGTGCCAGGCACTGTTCTAGGTGCTGGGGTAGAAACACGCAGATCAGGTTGGACAGAGTCCCTGTCCCACATGGGGTTCATACTCTTTATCCCCATTTTACAGATGAGGGAACTGAGGCCCAGAGAAATGAAGTGAGTTGTCCAAGGTCATACAGCAGACAAGTTGCAGAGCCGGAATTGGAACCCAAGTCCTTTTGACTCCCAGGCCCGGCCTCTATTTACTAGGCCACACTGCTTCCCATGTTTCACAGTAACAAAATGTTCTTGGCTGGGGTGGGCTTCAGAGGGCTGCTAGCGTTATTTAGTGCCTGCCAGGGATGGGGAGGTCAGAAGGGCAAGCGAAGACCCACAGAAAAAGGGGAGGGAGGTTTCTACCCGCTCAGCTGCTTCTTGGGTTGTGTTCTAGTGCCACTGGGAGCTCTGGAGGAAAGAGTTAGGATCAAGGATAACTGGTAATCCCATGTCTCTCCCTGCCTGAGGAGAAGAAAAGACCCATATAAACTCATGGAGTCTTCCCTCTGGGGATTCACTCAGGCATTTATTCTCCCGAATGTGTCAACCACTCAATAAACATCATTGATCGACTGGAAGGAGACTCAGTGTGCTCAGCACATTGTGATAATTGTGTATTTGATAATCGCTTACTATGTGCCAGGCACTGTACTAAGTGCTGGGTTTGGACAGAGTTCCTGTCTCACACAGGGCTCACAATCATAATCCCCATTTTACAGATGAAGTAACTGAGGCATAGAGAAGTGAAATGACTTGCCCAAGGTCACACAACAACTAAGTGGCAGAGCCGGGATTAGAACCCTTGACCTTCTGACTCCAGACCCGTGTTCTATCCACTAGGCCATGCTGCCTCTCATGTGAAGGGGCACTAAGTGATGGCAGGTCAGGGCCCTGGTGTGGTGGGCCCAGGGTGGGGCAGATGCTTCAATATTCATGACATCTATTAAGCACTTACCTAGGTGCCAGACCCTGTGCTAAGTGCTGTGGTAGATTCAAGGTAAGCAGGTCAAGCACTCTAGACTGTAAGCTCACCCTCTACACTGTAAACTCATTGTGGGTAGGGAATGTGTCTGTTTATTGTTACATTGTACTCTCCTAACCCCTTAGTACAGTGCTGTGCACACAGTAAGCGCTCAATAAATATGATTGACCCACTGACTCTTCCAAGTTCTGCCACTGGCCTGCAGTGTGACCTTGGGCAGTCACTTAACTTCCCTGAGCCTCAGTTTCCTCAGCTGTAAAATAGAGATAAAATACCTGCCCTCCCTACTTCTAAGAGTGTGAGCCATCTGAGGGGCAGGGACTGAATATCATTGGATAATCTTGTACCTACCATTAGGACTTGGCACAGAGCAAGCACTTAATAAATATAATACCTTATATTTCTATTGTTTGATTCCAAGAGCTCTGTTCACAGGGGACTTTCAGTCAGTGGTATTTATGGAGTGCTTACTCTGTGCAAAGCCCTGTACTAAATGTTTAGGTGGATACAAGAGTGTTGGTTCCCTGCCTACAAGGAGTTTACAGTCTAGAGGACATTCAATAAGTGCTGCTGTTCATAGTTGGGAAGCAGCATGGCTGAATGGCTAGAGCATGGGCCTGGGAGTCAGAGGATCTGGGTTCTAATCCCATCTCCACCACTAGTCTTCTGTGTGACCTGGGGCAACTCGCTTAATTTCTCTGTGCCTCAGTTACCTCGGCTGTCAGACGGGGATTAAGATTGTGAATTAAGAATGTCCCATGTGGGACATGGACTGTGTCCAACCTGATTAACTTGTATCCCCATGCTTAATACAATGCCTGGCACATAGTAAGGGCTTAATAAAGACCATTTAAAAAACAGGACTTAAATACCATCATCGTTATTGTTCTTAATAATTTTGCTTGTGAGGATGATGAGAGGCTGTTTCCCTTTCAAGGCCTGAGGATGCTGCCACTGAAGCAAATTTGAACCAGGTGACTGCGTCTGCTCCTTTTAGGAAGAAGAAGGGGGGTCGTGGGTGGGGGCTGCACAGGGACCCCCAACTGTGCCACACATGGAAAGAATTAGGTGCATCTAAGGACGAGTAGAAGCCGAAGGCCTGAGTACAGTGGTGCAGCTCCCACCTGATTCATGCCCACTTTGGAATTCCTTTTTGTAACTGCCGTCAGGTCGGGGTGTAGTTTTTTAGGTCTCCAAGCAGCTGAGTAAGCAGCTTTATTTCCTCTTATCAGGTTCTCAGACCTTCATTGTCTGTGCACAGTCAGGGATAAGGTTTGAAGGCCATCAAGGATGAGGAAACTTGCCCAGGACTAGGCATTTCTCAAAGTTCTGTCACAGTGGGCATCCAAGAAGTGTTGTAGAATGAATGAATGAGTGCTTAGTTCAGTGCTCTGCACAAGTAAGTGCTCAATAAATAACAGCTGATTGACTTAATCTGTAGCTGAAATGTCTTAATTTTCAGTTTTTAAAGTGTGAAAGCTCTTAAAGTTCTTCTGATTATTATTGTTATTTTTGCTGTCATTATTATTATTATTGTATCTGTGGCAATCAAGAGCTTAGTATGTGCCAATCCAAGCTCTTAGTAGAGTGCCTGGTACAGAGCAAGTGCTTAACAAATACCATTATTGCTATTATTATCATTGTTTAGTTGGAGGATAAAATGAGGGGAGAGGAGACATTCATCAGGGTAGACCTTTGGGCAGGTATGAACTTTCAGGAGGATGCTGAAGATGGGGAGAACTGTGTATCACCTGTGCTCTTGAACCCGGACTCCCTCGGCCCAACCCCTACTTGCAGTTTATTTGAATGCCACTCTCCCCTCCTAGATTATAATCAATCATATTCATTGAGTGCTTACTATGTGCAGAGCACTGTATTTGGGAGATGACAATATAATAGAGTCGGTATACACGTTCCCTGCCCACGAAGAGCTTACCATCTAAGCTCCTTAAGGACAGGGATCATTTGTGCCATTTCTGTTTTACTTACCCAAGCCCTTCATACAGTCCTCTGTACAGTGTAAGCATTCAATAAATATCCTCGACTCACTGATTCCTTGGTCTGGCAGATATGAAGGACAGAGGGGTTCCAGGAAGAATCATTATTATTTGGCTAATCCGTTGACCCTCACTGATGATTTCATATTGCCCAGAGAAGGAACCCCATGGAAATTCTTGAAATCTTATTGTTTACTTGAATTTGCACCCTTTATTCACCCCGCCTTCAGCCCCAAAGCACTTATGTTTATCTATGTAATTAATTTATTTATATTAATGTGTGTCTCCCCCTCTGGACCGTAAGCTCATTGTGGCCAGGGAACGTATCCACCAATTGTGTTATAACATACTCTCCCAAGCACTTAGTACAGTGTTCTGCACATGGTAAGTGCTTAATTAATATTATTCATTCTTTGATTGACTGACAGAATTCCTGAGGTCGGGGAGAGTTTTCAGTATAAAGGCCTGTTCTCCCTCCTACTTAAGACTGTGATCCTCTTGCAGGACAGGAACTTTGACTTAATTAACGAGTTCCTACCCCAGCACCTAGGACAGTGTTTGACACACGGTAAGCACTTAACAAATACCATGAAGAAGGAAGTGAGCTTGGCTCTACCTTTTAAGTTACCATGCTCCCAAAATGGAGTACCATGAGAATAGGAGTTCTAGGACTCAACTCAGAAGTCAAAACCCAAGCATAATTGGACTTAGTCATTAGGCTGGATGGAGATCTGTAGCTTCATTTAGCACTGGCAATATGATTAGTCAAACCAACTAGCATCATTTCCATAACAAACCCTGGTTTCAAGATCTTTGAAATCAGGCTCAAATACTTGCTTCTGGCTGAAACTTCATTATGCAGCCTTTGTAAACTATAGTCTCAGGACAGCGGAGATATTCCCTTTGAATTTTGTTATTCCACTTAATTATATTCACCTGGGTAATAACTTGGTCTAAAGAAGAAGAATATAAATACACCCAGTCCTCTGATAACCTGCAGAACCTCATGTGAAGGGATCCTTGCGGTGTAAAACCCACCCGGAATCTGAGGCCACACACCGTTTATTCCGTCACATGGGTGCTCGATCCAGGCAGACGTGTGTTGATAGAAGACCTTTCCTTAATTCTTACCGAAATGCAGAGCAGAAACAGGTGTTGTAGAAGAACTGACTACCTTGTTTGGAAGCGCAACATTTTTTGATTTCAGTAAGGAATTTTTTTGTGGTATTTGTAAAATACTTACTCTGTGCCAAGCACTGTACTAAGCACTGGGGTCTTATGCTGTTGAGTTCTCTCCGACCCATAGCGACTCCATGGATGCATCTCTCCCAGAAAGCCCCGCTCTCTATCTGTAATCATTCTGGTAGTTATCCATAGAGTTTTCTTGGGAAAATTATTGAAGTGGTTTACCACTGCCATCTTTTGCACAGCAGACTTCACTCTCGACTCTCTTCCGTGCTGCTGCTGCCCAGCACAGGTGAGTTTTGCCCTGTAGCAGTTGGCCTGCCACTCGCTAGCCACTGGCCAAGCTAGGAATCGAATGGGTACGCCTCTGCTTGACTCTCCCTCCCGTAGCCAAGACCGGTAGAGTACTGGAAACTCTCCAGATGACATCCTGAGAGGGGAAGGACTAGGGTAGATACAAGCTAATCAGGTTGGACACAGTCCCTGTACCATGTGGGGCTCAAGGTCTAAATCTCCATTTCATAGATGAGGTAACTGAGGCCCAGAGAAGTGAATTGACTTGCCATAGATCACTCAGATGGCTCGACAATGGGCTGCCTGGCGCTCACCTTCTTTGTTCTGTCAGTCAGTCAATCATATTTATTAAATGCTTACCATGTGCACAGCACTGTACTAAGTGCTTGGGAGAGTCCAGTAGAACAATAAACTGCCACATTCTCTAACCAAGACTGTAAGCTCATTGTGGGCAGGGAATTTATTTATTGTCTATTTATTGTTCTGTAGTCCTCTCCCAAGCTCTTAGTACAGTGCTTTGCACACCGTAAGCGCTCAATAAATATGATCGACTGACTGACTAATCTGTTTTCCTGTGAAGTCAGTGGATCACAGAGGCAGGGTGGTTTAGACCTCCTATTAATAAATTTCCAAAATAACAGAACAGTAGTAGCCGCTCAGTACAGTGCTCTGCACACAGTAAGTGTTCAGGAAATATGATTGACTGACTGACCGATCTGTTTTCCCACGTGGTCTGTGGCTCACATAGGCAGGGTGGTTCAGGCCTCCTATTAATAAGCCTCCAAAATAGCAAAACGGCAGTAGCAGAGCCGCAGCGACAGCAGCGGAGGTACCACAACAACAGCGTTGTTTAACTTCAAATTACATAAACTATTCATCAGGACCTGCCAGGAAAACGAGAAGCTCCCGAGGGCAGCCGCTGAACGTGTCAGGGCGAAGCTGCCGCAGGGAAATCATTCAACATCTGAAGAGGGAAAACAGGGCTCTTCCCAGCCTGTCTGTAGTCAGGTTTACCCTAAAATCATCTCTGCCAAAGGGATTCTAAATGTTCACGTGGGCAGGTTTCTTCAGGGCCCGATCCGAACGTTACTGGATTTTGGTATATCCCAGGACCCTGAAATACATAAATGTGGTATTTGTTAAGCGCTTATTAGGCGCCAGGAACTGTACTAAGTGCTGGGGTAGGTACGAGCTAATCGGGTTGGACACAGTCCCTAGGCCACACTGGGCTCACAGTCTTTATCTCCATTATACAGATGAGGTAATTGAGACCCAGAGAAGTGAAGTGACATGGCCAAGGCCACACAGCAGACAAGTGGCAGATCTGGGATTAGAACCCAGGTCCTTCTGACTCCCAGGCCTGTGCTCTATCCACTGGTTCATAATGCTTAGAAAAACAAAAACGAACCAAAAAAGACCATGTCTCAGGCCTGAGTCCAGACTGATGATAAATGGGTTCTGGGAGAGGAATAAGCTTCAGAAATCTGAGCCCTCTCTCAAATGGACAATAGTTTACACCAATTAATCAATCATATTAATGAGCAACTACTATGGGCAGGGCACTGTACTAAATGATCAGGAGAATGTAAGAAAGCCAGAATTAACCAGAAAAGACCCTAATCCTGCCAAGAAAGTCACCCTGACCTTCACCCTCTCATTCATTCATTCAATCGTGTATATGGAGCGTTTACTGTGTGCAGAGCACTCTACTATTCACTTGGAAAGTACAATTCAGCAATAGAGCCACTCCCTGCCCACAATGGGTTTACAGTCTAGAGAGGAGGAAGCAGACATCAGAACAAGTAAACAGGCATCAATATGAATAAATAGAATTATACATAAATACATATATACATAAGCGGTGTACGGTGGGAAGGTGGGGAAGAGCAAAGAGAACAAGTCTAAGTAGGGGGGAGAACAGGCGTTAACGGCCCATTTTACAGATGAGGAAATGGAGCCATAAAGAAGTAAAGTGACTTGCCCAAGTTACCCAGTGGATGTGTCTGAGTTGGGATTAGAATCCAGGTCCTCTGACTCCCAGGCCTGTGTTCTTTCCATAAAGCCATGCTGCTTCCCAGAGTCCATTTTTCATGTATAGGAGTCAATGCTTAAATAGTGGCGTATGTAAGTCAATATGTAAGTACGGAAGAGCTACGAGTAGTTGAAAGTATATAATAAGTGCATAGCTAGTGAAGAAAGGCTGAAGTGGTAGTTGGGAACATAAAACTTCCCTCTACACTTTTCATTATCGATCAAAATCCAGTGAAATCTACATAAGACATGCGTGACTGGGGGAAAAGGGAGATACAGGGTGATGCAGAAGGGAGTGGGAGAAGAGGAAAGGAGGGCTTAGTCAGGGAAGGCCTCCTGGGGGAGATGGGCCTTCAGTAAGGCTTTGAAGGTGGGGAGAGGAGCTGCCTGTCAGATATGAGGAGGGAGGGAGTTTCAGGCCAGAGGCAGGACGTGGGTGAGAGGTCAGGGGTGAGATAGAGATGTGCTCATCTTGGGTCCCTGATATCCACGCTGTGGCCATTCTGACCCTGCACTCCCAACTTCAGTACTCCCCCTCTGGTGTATTCAGCCACAAACTAACGTGCTCTGCGCACAGTATGTGCTCCATAAATATCATTGACTGATTGATTGATAAAATTACAGCCACTGTGCCATTAAGAACTCATCCAGGCTGGCTCCAAGCTGTGAGCCCCCTGCGGGGCAGGGCCTGTGTCCAACCCGATTATCTTGTATCTACCCCAGTGCTTAGAACAGTGTTTGGCACATAGTAAGCATTTAGCAAGTACTATTATTATTATTATTATCATTAATAAGCTGCTTGGAGGGAACAAAGTCTGTAAACGTTCAACTAATCATGAGGCCAAACAGTAAAATGGGGATTTATTTAAGACTTTCCCAGGATAGCAGGATCACAGAGCATCCCAGATAACCCCAGAAAGAGCAACTGCAGGCCCCCAGTTTCTTCTTTAAAGCCTGTCATTTAATAGCCTCTTCCCCTTCTCCTCTTCTCCCTTCTACTTAAACTGTAAGCCCATGTGGGACAGGGACTGTGTCCAACCTAATTAACTTGAACCCATTCCAGTGCTTAGAAAAGTGTTTGACACATAGTAAGCGCTTAACAAATACCCTTAAAAAATGGTAACATTGGTATCTACTGGAGGTTAGTGATACAGACTTTTGCTGGGAACTGGGACTTTTACTAAGCCATCCACTGTTAAATATTCATTCATTTATTTGTATTTATTGAGTGTTTAGTGGGTGCAAAGCACTCTATTAAGCACTTAGGAGAGTACAATATTACACTAAACGGACACATTCCCTCCCCACAATAAGTTTACAATCTAGAGGGGAAGGCAGACATTAATAGAAATAAATAACTTACAGGTTTTTAAATGATTTGAATTCTGGTCCTGGTTTTCCTGTCTGCTCTCTATTACCCCCATTCTTTTCACAGTTCAGGCTGCTGAGTTGAAGGTACTATCTGCTGTGATCATTTTGCAAACACCAGGATCTAGAAATTTGCTTTTGTTGATGGTTGTCTCTGATGTTATCTATTATTCTTCCTCACCCAAGCCAAGTTGCCCAAATTCCCTTCCTTCACCTAGACCTTGCGTTTCATTAATTCATTCAGTCATATTTACTGAGCACTTATTGTGTGCAAAACACTGTTTTAAGCAATTGGGAGAGTTCAGTACAACAATGAACAGGCACATTCCCTGCCCTCAGAGCTTACAGTGTAGAGGCAGGGAGACAGACATCAATAAAAATCAATCAGTTAGATATGGAAGTAAGTGTTGTGTGGATGGGAGAGGGGAAGAACAAAGGGAGCAAGTCAGGGCGATGCAAAAGGGAGTGAGAGAAGAGGAAAAGGGGGGCCTAATTTGAAAAAGCCTCTTGGAGGAGATGTACCTTCAATAATGCTTTGAAGCGGGGGAGAATCATTTTCTGTCAGATCAGAGGAGGGAGGGCGATCCAGGCCAGAGGCAGGACATGGTCAGGAGGGTAGGGTTCAGTGGCCAGAGAGATGAGATCGAGGCACAGCGAGAAGGCTAGCATCAGAGGAGCAAAGTGTGCGGGCTGGGCCGTAGAAGAAGAGCAGCGAGGATCCTCACCACCTTCTGTATGACCTTGAACGAGACCCCGCCTGAGCCCAATTTCTGAGCCATTACTGGCATGGTCTCCTGGGCCAATGGACTTCCAATCGGAGAAGTCCCCACAGACGCTGGTGTGGTGTTCTGCTAGGTTCTCTTGCCAAAGCAGGCAAAGTTTGGAGTGTGTAATTGCAAAATGTCCTTCCTCAGATTAGCAAGCTTCTCCAGGGGAGGGAGAACCTTCCATGATCACTTAAGAAATAAAATACATACCTACATTCCAATCCAGACATTTTAAAGAAGACGTTTATTTAAGGCAGACAATCTTGGGAAAACTCCCACCTCTGACAGCTTTGTTCTCATAGGATCTGCTAGGGCCCTAGAGAGAGGCTAAAACAGAGAGAGCTTTCAAGTCGGCTGATGCCCCTAAATTCTAGAAGGGTTTTACTTTTTCTCTCAGCTATAAGGACGGCTGTCTTCCATCTAGTTTCCACGTCTGCCCCTCTGCAATCTGCTGAAATGATAATTACCCAGTGTCTCTAAAACAGACAGATTGTATCTCTTTCTACGTAATACTACATGACTCCACAGCCTTGACACGTTCTTTCAAAGCATGTGACCTCAAGTTAGAAATTGTCTCTTCCAGCCAGAAAAACAGAACTCTCCCTCTAATCAGAAAAGTGTCCATTTCTAAGTCGCTCTTCAGTTCTTGCAGTAAAGAATTTTTTCATTTCATGTTCCATGCATCGTCATGAGATAAGCCTCGGTCTTCCATATCACATGTTTTCACTCTTCATTTTGGATAGCTGCTGTTTTGGAATTAGGGAATGTTTTATCAAAAAAGATATCTGTTTATCAAAGGCAGTCGTCATGTTGGAAGAAATGGTTGAGTGCATGTTTAAGTCATGGGTCGTGTAAGTATTATAGTATTTAGTACAGTGCTCTACACACAGTAAGCACTCAATAAAAATTGACTGATTGATGAACAACATGAGCACTCATGGTTTGCTAGGTGCTATTCACATCTAGAAAGTCACAGTCTTGTCTTCACATAGTTTAATTCTAAAGAGAAAATAATTTTAAGTGTTTTTGTTTATGTCCTACAGTATGAAAGAAAACTGCTTTGCATCAGGAGGCAACACCTCATTTGTTCTTGGCTTTTGCTAAGCGTTTACTATGTGCCAGGCAATGTGGGGTATATACGAGAGAGTCAGGTTGGACACAGTCCATGTCCCATATAGGGCTCGCAATCTTAATCCCCATTTTACAGATGAGGTAACTGAGGACCAGAGAAGTCAAGTGACTGCCCAAGGTAATACAACATACGAGTGGTGGAGCTGGAATTAGAACCAAGGTCCTTCTGACTCCCAGGCTTGTACTCTTTTTAACAACAGAATAATTTAAATTTAAAAAAAATTATTAAGGAACTTTAAATTTAAAAAACCCCCACAAACTCTCTCTGTCTCCAACTGTCTAAGATCTCTAGGGCCCACTTTGTAGGATATTTCATCCTTTCTCCTCCCTCCCACCTCCTGCATTGCCTGAAGTCCAACTGGTTTCATTTCCTGGCATGTGCTCATTTGCCCTCCAAGATGTAGTGGAGGGGCAAGTTAATTTTTTTTAAATGATATTTGTTAAGTGCTTACTAGGTAACAGGCACCATACTAAGCACTGGGGTAGGTACAAGATAACCAGGTTGGACACAATCCATGTTCCACATGGGGCTAACAGTCATAATCCCTGATTTATAAATGAGGTCACTGAGTCACAGAGAAGCTAAATGACTTGCCCAAATTCACACAGCAGACAAGTGGCAGAGCTAGGATTAGAACCCAGGTCCTCTGTCTCCTAGTCCCGGAATCTTGCCATTAGGCCATGCTGCTTCTAATGTGCTCAGTTATTGATCTTCTAATCAGTACCCCAAGTTGAACAGTTTGATTGGAAAGGATTCTAGTATTAGGGCAGCGATCCTTTCACCTTAGCATCTTGGCCTGTGCGGGGAAATACTTAACAAAATCAGTCTTATTCATTACCTAGTAGAAAGAGCATGGGCCTGGGAGTCAGAGGACCTGAGTTCTAATCCTAGTCTGATGCTTGTGTGACTGTAGACAGAACATTTAACTTCTCTACACCTCAGTTTCTTCTTCTGTAAAATGGGGATTAAACACCTGTTCTCCCTCTCCTTTAGACTGTAAGCCCCATCTGGGACAGGGACTGTTTGTGACCTGATTAACTTGTATCTTAATAGGTACTTAATGAATACTAAAGTAATAATAAGAAGAAGAGCATAGCCTAGTGGAAAAAGCATGGGCCTGGAAGTCAGAGGATCTGGGTACTAATACCAGGCTCACTGCTTGTCTGCTGTGTAATCTCGGGCAAGTCACTCAACTTCTCTGTGTCTCAGTTATTGTATCTGTTAAATGGGGATTATTACTGTGAGCCCCATGTGGATCATGAACTGTATCCAACCTGATTATCTTGTAATCAGGAATGCTAGATATTAGGACGACCTTGTCTACTCTTCAAGCTTATCCTTGAGTGCCTTAAATCTGCCCTCTCCTCTGACAGGCAAAATGATTTCTCCATGCTTGTTGACACCAATTCCTATTGCCCTCACCAGCTGTTTCAGATGTTTAACTCCCTCTTCAAACCCCTTCTTCCCCATCTCTTGCCCCAGATGACCTGGCCACCTATTTTATTGAGAAAATCGAAACTATCAGGCGTGATGTCCCGAAAATCTGCCCTGCCCCTCCCAAGCCCCTCCCTCCTCCTACCCCTCCGTTGACTCTCACATCTTTCCCAGCAGTATCTCAAGAAGAGATTCCTGCCTTCTCTCAAAATCCACTCCCTCCACTTGTGCATCTGATTCCATCTTTTCGCAGCTTATCAAAACCCCTACCCCCTTCCTTCTTCGCTCCCTATCCGTCATCTTCAATTGTTCACTCTCAAATGGCTTCTTCCCCACTGCTTTCAAACATGCCCATGTCTCCCCATCCTAAAAAAACCCTCCCTTGACTCCACAGCTCCCTCCCCTCCTACCATTCCTCTCCAGATTCCTTGAGTGAGTGTAGACAGGGGAATCTCAAGTTCTTCTCCTGCGGTTCTCTCCTTGACCCCCTCAAATCTGGCTTCTGATCCCTTCACTCCTCAGAAACCGCCCTTTCAAAGGTTACCAATGACTTCATTCTTGTCAAATCTAATGGCCTCTACTCCATCCTAATCCTCCTCAACCTCTAAGCTGCTGTCAACACTGTCAACCTTCTGGAAACTTTATCCAACCTCAACTTTACTGACACTGTCCTCTTCTGGTCCTCCTCCTTATCTCTCTGGTTGCTCATTCTCAGTCTCTTTGCAGGTTCCTCCTCTGCATCCCACTCCCCTAACTGTGGGTGTCCCTCGAGGTTCTACTCTGGGTCCCCTTCTATTCTCTATTTACCCCCATTCACTTGGAGAACTTATTCACTCTCATGGCTTCAACTACCACCTCTATGCAGATAATTCCCAAATCTACATCAACAGTCCTGATCTCTCTCCATCTCCTCAGTCTCGCATTTCTTCCTGCCTTCAAGAAATCTCTATTTGGATTTCCTCCCAACACCTCAAACTTAACATGTCAAAAACAAAACTCCTTATCTTCCCATCCAAACCCCGTCCTTCCCCTGACTTTCCCATCACTGAAGACAGCACCTCCATCCTTCCTGTCTCACAAGTCTGTAATCTTGGTGTTATCCTTGACTCCTCTCTTATTCAAACCACCCATTCAATCCATCACTAAATCCTGTCGGTTCGACCTTCACAAAACCACTAAAATCTGTCCTTTCACCTCCATCCAAACTGCTACCACATTAGTCCAATCACTTATCCTCTTCCACCTTGATTTTTGTATCAGCCTCCTTGCCAACCTCTTTACCTTCTGTCTCTCTCAACTCCAGTCCACACTTCACTCTGCTACCCGGATCATTTTTCTACAAAAACATCCAAGATGTTTCCCCACTTCTCAGGAAACTCCAGTGGTGCTCATTCACCTCCACGTCAGACAGAAACTCCTCACCATCGGCTCTAAAGCACTGAATCACCTTGAACCCTCCTGCCTTACCCTGTTATTCTCCTACTACAACCCAGCCCACACACTTTTGCTCCTCTAAGGCTAACCTTCTCACTGTACCTCCATCTCGACTATCTTGTCATCGACCTCTCATCCACATCCTGCCTCTGGCCTGGAACGCTTTCCCTCTTCATATCCAACAAAGAGTGACTCTCCCCAACTTCAAAGCTTTATTGAAGGCACCTTTCCTCCAACAGGCCTTCCCTGCCTAAGTCTCCTTTCCTCTTCTCCCACTCCTTTCTACATCACTCCAACTTTCTCCCTTTATTCATTCCCCCTCCCAGCTCCACAGCACTTATGTCCATATCTGTCATTTATTAATTTCTCTTAATGTCTGTCTCCCCGCCTAGACTGTAAGCTCGTGGTGGGCAGGGAATGTGACTGTTTATCGTTGTAATGTATTCTCCCAAGTGCTTAGTTCAGTGCTCTGCACAGAGTAAGCATTTAATAAATATGATTGACTGACTGACTGACTGACTTTAGTCAGGCTTGCAGCAGAAGGTAATGGTTTCATCATATGCACCATTTTGCAGAAGTTAATCTGAGTCCAGCCAAACCTAGAGCAATCATTCTCGTGGAACCTGCCTTCTCCCGTATTTGGCTCCAAAGGTTTTGCATTCTCTTCCCAGGTCCCTACAAACAAAAGCAATGCTTCCCAGGCTTAGAAATTGGTGACAGAAATTGCAGTCGATGGAACTGGGACGCTTAAAGAAAAGCCACCAGACGTAAAGACATCCTGGTGCCATATCTACTATCCAACAGGAGACAGGCCGGCTGAAAACAGAATTGTCCAGTAGAAAACTAAATAAATGGCCACCCATACATTTCTGCTAATTACAAGTTCTCTCTCACATAATTGAAAAGGACAGGGTACAGTAACTTGGTCCAGACTTATCATTTCTTTAGATAGGATTCTGTAATCTTCCAGGTGAATACTCATTGACAACAACTTAGTCTCCTATTTGCCAGTCACACTCAACTTAGTTCTCAGGCTTTCAGTTTTTCTTCTTTAATGTTGAAGATATGGAAGAAACACTTCTGGGTATTGGAATATTTCAGAACACATTGACAAGTTTTCCTGAGCAGGGCTTTTTGCCCATGCTGTTGTTCCACCCTTAAAATATCCCCATGGGATGAGCTCCTGTAACTATTAGTTCTATAGGTTAGCTTGGTCCCGCAGTGAAGAGCTCTGTTGATTGCCAGTTTCATTTTTTTTATATATTTTTGTATTTGTTTAGCACTTACTATGTGCCAGGCATTATATTATGTGCTGTGGAAGATACAAGCTAATTAGGTTGGACACAGTCCATGTCCCACCAGGGGTTCACAGTCTTCATCCCCATTTTACAGATGAGATAACTGAGGCCCAGAGAAGTGAAGTGATTTGAAGTGAAGATCACTCAGCAGACAAGTGCATCACTGAACAGGATAGGTGTCTCTATCCTTTTCACAGGGAATCTAAGTTTTTTTTTTAATTTTCCTCAATGCACTTTCCACCACTGATGTTGAGGCTTAGGTGCAGTAACATCAACAAGTAAAGGCATAGTCTGTACTCTGATATTCAATATCTATAATTTATTATATTTGCAATGTATTTATTACATCTGTAATTTATTTGTAATTTATTTTATTTATTTATTAATGTCTCTCTCCCACTCTAAACTGTAAGCTCATTGTAGGCAGGGAATAGGTCTTTTTATTGTTCTGTTGAACTCACCCAAGCGCTTAATACAGTGTTCTGCACACAATAAGTACTCAGTAAGTACGACTGAATGAAAGTGGCAGAGCCAGGACTAGAACCCAGGTCCTTCTGACTCCCAGACCCATGCTCGAATCCACTAGACTATGCTGCTTTCTGGTTATGTGTTTGGTGGAGCAGTTAAAATCAGGTTGGGATTTTAAGAGTACTGTAAAATCAGGCTCTTCTGCTGCAGTTTGGATGGCTCAACCTCAAAAGACAGTACTGTTCACTGACCTTGTAAAATCTTCCTGAACCATTCAGGATTCAGGGGGTGTAAGTAGTTGGCAACCATCATTTGGCTACCCGACAAAGGGTAAGCCACATCTATTTTGAAAATATAAGAACTCTTAATCACCCAATAATTTCTTTATAAATGTTTTGGCTAAGAATACTGAGATGCTGATTTGGAGATAAAAATAACATCTCATTTCCTGGCTTATCTTTAGGGGCAAAGATGACAAAATTCCTTAGGAAGGTGATCCCAGGTTTTCACATACTTTTTTCAGTTTTGATCCCAAAGCATTTTAGTAAGACAAAGCCCTTCATATGTATATAAAAATATAGCATAATGTGTATGAAGTTGAAGTTGCTGAATTTAAATTCACTCTGGTCCAAAATTAAGGTGTCTTTAACCAATTCTCTTTAAAGTTTCCCAGTGAATGGTCTGTCTGCTAACTAAAAATGCGATAAGGCGTATTGGAGGAGTTCACCTATGAGAACTTTCACTTCTTGATTACTTGACTTTATTAACGCCGGTTTCCCACCCTAGACTGTAAGCTCATCTTGGGCAGGGAACGTGTCTACTATATCATTATATGCACTCTCCCAAGTACTAAATAGAGTGCTGTGCTCACAGTAAGCACTCAGTAAATTCCATTGACTGACTGACTGACTGGTTAGACTGTAAGCTTGTTGTGAGCAGGGAACGTGTCTACCGACTCTTTCATGCCATACTCTGCGTGGTCTAGCGGATAGACCATGGACATGGAAGTCAGAAGGATCTGGATTCTAATTCTGGCTCCACCAGTTGTCTGCTGTATGACCATGGGCAAGTCACTTGACGTCTCTGTGCTTCAGTTACCTCATCTGTAAAATCGGGATTAAGATTGTGAGCCCCACGTGGAACAGGGACTATGTCCAACCTGATTTGCTTGTAACCACCCCAGCACTTAGAACAGTGCCTGGCACGTAGTAAGTGCTTAACAAACAGCACAATTATTTTTACTATTATTATTCTTACTCTTCCAAGCACGTAGTTCAGTGGGCCTCACACAGTAAACACAATAAATATGATTCTCCGAGTGACTGATTGACTGACTGAAGGAAATACTCTTAAAAAGGCATCAACAATGTGTTACCTCCAGCCCAGACGGAAGAATCTTTTGCCACCATGTGCAAGCTGGCCAGCAGGGGGAATAAATTGACGTCATTCTGGAGGATTCAACTGGCTACCGAGACTCTGATTGTCACTAGCTCTCTGCAATAGCCCATGGCACTGTTATTTAACTGAATGTCATTCATTCAAGCATTGGTATTTATTTAGCACTTAGTGTGTGCAGAACACTGTACTAAATGCTTGGGAGAGTACAATATAACAATAAACAGACACTCCCCCGCCCACAATGATCTTACAATCTAGCGGATGTCACTGTCATTCCTTGTTATAAATGACCAACTGCTAACCAGAGATGCCTGACCCACTAAAGTCTTCAGTTCCAGCTTTAGTGATGGATTCTCTCATCAAAGTAATAATAATTATGGTATTTGTTAAGCACTTACTATGTGCAGGGCACTGTACTAAGCACGGGGGTAGATACAATAATAATAATAATGATGTTGGTATTTGTTAAGTGCTTACTATGTGCCGGGCACTGTTCTAAGCGCTGGGGAAGATACAGGGTAATCAGGTTGTCCCACGTGAGACTCACAGTCTTAATCCCTATTGTACAGATGAGGTCACTGAGGCACCAGGAGTTAAGTGACCTGCCCAAAGTCACACAGCTGACAGGTGGCCGAACTGGGATTAGAACCCATGACCTCTGACTCCCAAGCCCGTGCTCTTTCCACTGAGCCATGCTGCTTCTCTAACAAGTAAATCGGAGTGGACACAGACCTTGTCCCACCTGGGGCTCACAGTCTCAATCCCAATTTTCTTTACACATGAGGTATTGAAGCCCAGAGAAGTTACTTGCCCAAGGTCACACAACAGACAAGTGGCAGAGCTGGGATTAGAACTAATGACCTTCTGACTCCCAGGTCTGTGCTTTATCCACTACGCCATGCTGCTTCCTATAATTCTTGGCACCAGCTTTTCGTAGTAATAGTAGACTGTAAGTTCCTTATGAACAGGGAGCCTGACTATCAACTCTGTTATGTTGTACTCTCCCAAGTGTTTAATTCAGTGCTCTGCAACCCAGCAAACACTCAATAAATATGACAATGATTGATAGTAGAGGTAAGCTCCTTGTGGACAGGGAACATCACTAGCACCTCTTTTATTTTGGACTCTCCCAATATCAATAATGATGGTATTTGTTAAGCACTTACTGTGTGCCAGGCACTATGCTAAGCACTGGGGCACTGGGCTAGTACAGTGGTCTGCACACAGTAAGTGCTCAGTAAACACGATTGAATGAATGAATGATTGACAGTAGACCATAAGCTCCTTGTGGACAGGGAACATCATTAGCAACTCTTTCATGTTGTACTCTCCCAAGTGCTTAGTACAGTGCTTTGCACAAAGTAAACTCTCAATAAATGTAGTTGGATGATAGTACACTGACAGCTCCTTGTGAACAGAGAGCCTATCAACTCTGTTATGTTGTACTCTCCCAAGTGCTTAGTACAGTGCTCTGCACTCAGTGAGTAAACACCATTAGTTGATCATAGCAATAGTATTTATTAAATACTTACTGTGTATACAACACTATACTAAATGCTGCAAGAGAATACACAGGTGGGAATTAGACATGGCCCCTGTCCCTTGAGGGGCTTCCAATAGCAGAGGGAGTGAATGAATAATAATAATAATAATAACTATATTTTTTAAGCGCTTACTATGTGTCAAGCACTGTTCTAAGCCCTGGGGTAGATACAAGGTAATCAGGTTGTTCCACATGGGGATCACAGTCTTAATCCCCATTTTACAGATGAGGTAGCTGAAGCACAGAGAAGTTAAGCGGCTTGCCCAAAGTTATACATTAGTTCAAGTGCTTAGTACGTTGCTCTGCACATAGTAAGCGCTCAATAAATACTATTGAATGAAAAGTGCAGAGTTGGAATTAGAACCCACATCCTCTGACTCCCAAGCCCATATTCTTTCCACTAGGCCATGCTGCTTCTCTACGATATGAACCACCATAGCCAGGAGCAACTGTTGCCACTGGCTACCTGAAATTCTGGCCCAGATTACCTGGCCCTCAGCCCATAGCCACCACTTCTCCCGGGCTGGCAGAAGTGGGAACTCTGGGCAACTGGAGCAGCAGTTGCTCTTGGTTTTTCTTGCCTCCAGCTGTGCTTTTCCTCTGTTCCCCACTGGTTCTGGCCAACCCCACCGTGGATGCCAGAACCAAAAGGGAGAGTTTCATTCCTTCTACTGGTCTCTGATCAAGTGGCAGGGCAGGGGCAAGACAGATGGCCACAGCATAAGGGTTGATTAGGTCAGAGGATGAAAACCCACCCTGGTCTTGGATTTAGTCGACTGAATTTTTCCCCGTTTGACTGTAGCCAATCGATCAGTTGCATTTATTGAGCGCTTACTTTGTGCAGAGCACTGAACTAAGCACTTGGGAGAGGACACTATAACAATATAACAGACACATTCCTTGCCCACAACAAGCTTACAGTGTAGACGGGGAGACAGACATTAATAGAAATAAATTACAGATACGGACATAAATTCTGCGGGGCTGGGAGAGGAGATGAGGCTTTGAAGGTGGGGAGAGTTGTTGTCTGTCGGATATGGAGGGAGGGCGTACCTAGCCAGAGGCAGGTTGTGGGCTAGAGGTTGGCGTTGAGATAGATGAGATCGAGGTACAGTGAGAAGGTGAGAATCAGAGGAGCGAAGTGTGCTGGCTGGACTGTAGTAGGCGAGTAGCCAGATGAGTTAGGAGATTGTAAGCATCTTGAAGGCAGGTATCATGTTTATTCACTCTATTGCCCTCTCCCAGACACTGCATTCAATCAGGTACCATTGATTGATATATCATTGACTGATTAATTCAGTGTTCTGCACAGAGTAAGGGCTCAAAAAATACTATTGATCGATTGGTTGACTGGAGGAAGGCCAGTGGGATACTATCTCAGATGTCACAAGTGGGTTTCTGATCACAGCCTTAATCTCCATTTTACAGATGAAGGAACTGAGGCATAGAGAAGTGAAGTGACTTGCCCAAGATCACACAACAGACAAGTGGCAAAATGGGGATTAGAACTCTGACTAGGCCTCATTTCCTCTTCTCCCACTCCCTTTGGTGTCGGCCTTGCACTTGTGTTTGCACCCTTTATTGATCCCTCCTTCAGTCTCAGAAATATGATTGAGTGAATAAATGAATCACCGGTGGTGAGCCCACAACAAGCTGCCTTGTTAGAGACTGTTTGTGATCCCACGAACAACAACAGGGGAGAGACTTTGCCAGGGCACTGATGTGCTCTACCTGAGGCAGGTGATTGCGGGCCTTGTGGGGGTGGAGCATGGAGGGATGCGGGACTTTCTCTCCCTGTTCTACTCTGTAACGGGCCTGGACCCATCATTGACTGCCATGTAAGCCCCAGCTGCAATGCCTCAGGCAGATAAAAGGCGGTCCTTTTGAGTCACTCAAGGGGCACCTGGAGATAGCATAGAGGTATGCTCAAAAGCAAGAAGGAAGTATGCCAGGAGCAACAGGAGAGCAGCATTCAGCAGCTGCAGAAAGCTCTTGGAAGCTGAAAGAAGCAGCATTGGCAGATTGGGCTCCTTTGACTAGCAGACTGGTATTGAACTGTTGGTGGAGTGAGTGAGTATGTGTATGTGTCACTCCCTTGCACCCTGGTAAAACTAAGTTAAAAAAACATTTCCAAGTAACCTTGCTGATCAGAGGTGTGGTTTGATTTCTCCTACATCTCACTGAGGCTTCCGTGGTACAGGAAGGTTCTGGTTGGTACCAACTCGGGGCTCGTGACATCTCTGAGACATATCAGTCTAGCAGTAGTATTTAATAAGTGTTTTCTGTGTGCAGAACTCTGTAATAGGCACTTGGTAGAGTACAGTACTGTTGATCGACACCATCCCCACCCACAAGGAGTTGTCTAAGGGGGGAGACAGACATTAGCCTTAGAATGTCTTAAATTAGTCTCCCCCTCTGGATTGTAAATTTGCTGAGGGCAGGAAATGGGTCTGTTTATTATTGTACTCTCCCAAGTGCTTAGTACAGTGCTCTGCACACAGTAAGCACTCAATAAATATGATTGACTGACTAAAAATGTTGCAAATTTGGGACACCAGTGGCCTACCACTGCTGCCTCTAGATGGATGATAGATTTCAAAGAGTGAATAGATATTTTTTTAAAGGAGGTTTATCAACTCCATATGATTCTTGTTTTTTTAAGGACTGATGCACCTCTCAAAAGATATAAAATGACTTTATGTGTACGAAATCTCCTCAAAGTGATTACAGATATTGCCGAGGAACACCATGATGAAGTATTTCAACAGCTGAGTTGAAGCACAAACTAATAACACTGCCTCTGAATAACAGCACACACTACATTTCTCTTAGAGTGAGGACAACATGGTCTAATAATTAACTTTATTATTACCATCTTAATAATATTTAATATTTAACAGTTCATAATTAATACTTGATAGTTACTAATACTTAATTAGTTTTAATAACAGAAGTATTTGAGTGCTTACTATGTACCAAGTACTGTACTAAGCACTAGGGTGGATACAAGCAAATCGCGTTGGACTCAGTCCCTATCCCATAGAGGGCTCATAGTCTTAATCCCCATTTTACAGATGAAGGAACTGAGGCATAGAGACGTGAAGTGTCTTGGTCAAGTTCGCACATCAGAGAAGAGGCAAAGTGGGAATTAGAATCTAGGTCCTTCTGACTCCCAGGCCTGTGCTCTGTCCACAAGGCCATACTGCTTTACATAGTATAGTAGAAAGAGCATCAACCTAGAATCAATAGAACCGGGTTCTAGTCCTAACACTGTAGCCTACTTTTAAATGGGCAAGTCACTTAACTTCTCTAATGCCTCAGTTTCCACATCTGTAAAATGTGGATACTACTCACTCTCTCTCGCTCTTAGATCGTGACTGTCCCTCTTCCCAGTAACCCTTATATTCCTCTATTCTACTTTATGACTCCCCCATCTTTAGTGTATTTAATTGTCTGTCTCACCTGCTAGACTGGAAACTCCATCAGGGCAGGGAGTTTATACTTTTCAAAACCCTTAGTACAGTGTTCTGCACATGGTAAGTCCTCAATAAATGCTATTGGTTGATCATTTCATGTGATCTTTTTTTAAAAAAATATTTAAGTGCTTACTATGTGCCAGGCACTGTACCAAGCATGGGGTAGATACGAGCTAATCATGTTGGGCACAGTCCATGTCCCGCATGGGACTCACAGTCTTAATCCCCATTTTACAGATAAGGTAACTGAGTCACAGAGAAGTAAAGTGACTTGGCCAGGGTCACATAGCGGCAAGTGCCGGAACAGGGATTAGAACCCAGATACTCTGACTCCCAGGTTTGGGCTTTATCCAAGGTAAAATGCTTTGGTAAATGGTTAAGGGTTTAGTAAATAGTTTTGACGTTGCATTATATAGAAAGTAATGTATTTAAATATTTAGGCCTAAACTTATGGAGGGAGACAATCCTAACCATTTCCAAATATTATTTGTGTGTGCAGGTGAAATAATGGACTGGAATTTTATCTTTTTAACAACAACACCAATAATAATAACGCTATTTAAAGCGGTTACTATGTGCCAAGCACTGTGCTAAGCACTGGGGTAGATACAGGATAATTAGATCAGACATTGTCCCTGTCCCACCTTGGACTCACAGTCTAATTAGGAGGGAGAAGAGGTATTGAATCCCTATTTTACAGATGGGGGAATTGAGGCACAGTGACTTGCCCAAGGTCACCCAGCAGGTAAGTGGCAGGGTTAGTGACTGTGTAGTGTAGAGGAAAGAGTATGGGCCTGGAAGTCAGAGGCCTTGGGTTCTAATCCTGGCTCCATTGCACACCTGCTGTGACCTTGGGCAAATAACTTCCCTTCTCTGTGCTTCAGTTCCCTCAACTGCAAAATGGGGATTCAATATGTGCCCTCCCTCCTACTTAGGCTGTGAACCCCTGATGATCTTGTATTCATTCAATAGTATTTATTCAGCGCTTACTATGTGGAGAGCACTGTGCTAAGCACTTGGAATGTACAATTCGGCAGCAGATAGAGACAATCCCTGCCCAGTAACAGGTTCACAGTCTAAACAGGGGAGACAGACAGCAAAGCAAAACAAAACAAAATCTACCCCAGCACTTAGTACAGTTCTTGGCACATAGTAAGAGCTTAAATGCCACAATCATTATTATTATTATTATTATTAGGGGCATTTATTGAATGCTCACTTAATGTGGTGACATGCTCCCTGCCAACACTGTCATGGGGAAGACAAACATTATGCCTACTCTCCCAACTGCTTTGTACAGTGCTCTGCACCCAGTAAATGCTCAATAAATGCAACTGATTAAGACAGTGCTACTGGCAGCAGCAGTACATCCCTTCTTTGATGGAAGTCTGATTTGATTATAAACCGCAAGGAGAGTGAATTAAATCTTTCCTATACGCTCAGATAGTTTTGTCTGCTGAATATTAAAGTGCATGATCTCTGCTGATTATTCTGGGCCCTGCAAATCACGTGTAAGCGTAAAACTCGTAGCTGTTTACCTTTAACTAGATCAATAACCAATTTATCGATCAATGGTATTTATGGAGGCATTACTGTGTGCAGAGCACTGTTCTAAGGCGTGGGAAAGTACAGTGCAATACAGTTGGTTTCAAACGATCAATCCATGGTCTTTAGTGAGTGCTTACTCTGCAGAGGACTGTTCTAAGTGCTTGGGAGAGTACACTATAACAGAGTCGGTAGACTCATTCCCTGCCCACAAAGTGCTTACAGTCTAGGGGATGCAGTCCCTGCCCACAAGGAGCTTACAGTCCTCAGAGATAGTTGTCCATCTTTCCAGTTTGAGCTCCTCGAAAGACCCTCTGGGCCACCTTCCCTTCCGGATGTCCTTGCTCGGGTTCGATCCAGCCCTCTCTTCCAAGTGGGCCGATTTTAGAGTCGGGTGCAGCGTTGCCATTCTTTTCTAAAAATAGCCACAGGAACCACGGTTGACCTGAAGGACATTTGAGCACAGGAAAAAGGAACTGGGTCACCTGGAAGGAGGAGAGATGCCTCTTCTTAAGAAGCAGCATGACCTAGTCGATAGATCATGGATCAGGGAGGCCGAAGGGCCCGGGTTCTAATCTCTGCTCCACCGCTTGAGTGCTATGTGACCTTGGGCGAGACACTTCACTTCTCTGTGCCTCAGCCACCTCCTTGGTAAAATGGAGATTAAGACTGTGAGCCCTATGTGGGACAGGGGCTGTGTTCAATCTGATTAGCTTGTATCTCCCCCAGCATTCTGTACAACGCCTGGCACATGGTAAGCATTTAGCAAATACCATGAAAAAAAAAGGCCATGTGGAGCTATCAGAATGGCAGCAAAAGAGGGGCCAAGAACAACATTTGAAAACCCAATTACGTGCTCTTCGATCTGTCAGAAGATAGACACTGGGGAGTTCAAGGAGCACATACAGTCTTTAGCTCATCTGTTTAGGACAGAAGTGACCCACTGAAATATAGTGATGGGTTGAATTCCTTCTCTAGAAACAGACAGGAGGTCAGAATAGTGTCAGTGGCCCTGTTTTGTCCTAAACACAATTTGGTTCACTAGTGTTTTTGTAAGAAGATAATACTCCAAAAGAGCACTTACTCACCCATACCCCTTTTTAACTTTTCAGTGTCCCAGGTCCATGACCTGAAGCCTTTGGCCTATGAACACTCTTGAAATCTACCGTCTTTGTGTGCCTAGCGGAGAGTTGAGCAGATAGGCCTCTGTGACCCTGGGGGGAGAGGATCCTGGGGGAGGATAACAGAAGGGGACAGGAGAGGAACAACAAGGGAAAGAAACCGTGGTAGGGGGTTAGCAAGGGAAGCACAGGAGAGCAGCAGAGGTAGAAGAGATATGTAGGGGAGAGAAACAAAGAGATGCTGATTGTCTGAGACATTAAAACAATCTGTTCCCCCAACTTCCCATCTCTGGGGAGGTCCTCTTCCTGCATCAGGACTGCCATTTTTACAGAGGGGATTAAAATGATGGGGGTGGGGAAGGAAAGAGGGATGGGGCAGCTTCTGGAGAGTAGATGGAAGCTTTGGTCAGGCCTTTTTTTGGCTTGTGAACTGTCAGTTTGACACTCTCGGCTTAGAGATCATCTGACCCAAGCAGGATCCATCACTCTCCCCTAAGGGAGAGCAATGTTATGGAAAAGCATGCCTGAGGGAGTCAAAGGACCTGGGTTCTAGTCCTAGCTCTACCCCTGGCTTGCTGTCTGACTTTGGGGCAGTCGCATTACCTCTCTGTGCTTCAGTTTCCTCATTTGTGAAATGGTGATAAGATGTTGTCAGGGCAATTTTAATCGTTCCTCCTGTGCCTGTCATCAACCTCCCTGGCCCTCTTCTGGAGGGTGAGCTGCTGAGGGCTAGGGGCCCTTTCTAACTCATCCTCTACAGTGCTTTGGTACAGTACAGTAGATGCTCAGTAAATACTATTGAAAGAATGACAAAAATGAGGTAACTCATGTGAAAGCGCTTTGGAAAATTAAAATGTTATAGTGATTCAAGGTACTATTGAAGAATAATTGTGGTATTTGCCAACCACTCACTATGTGCCAGGCAAAGGACACAAGCAGATAGGGTTGGACACAGTCTCTGTCCCACGTGAGGCTCATAGGCCCCATCCCCATCTTACAGATGAGGTAACTGAAGTACAGAGAAGTGAGGTGACTTGCCCAAGATCACACAGCAGACAAGTGGCAGAGCTGGGATGAGGGCCCCATGACCTTCTGATTCCCAGGCCTGTGCTCTATCCACTATGTCATGCTGCTTCCATTTGCCCTGCATCACCACCCATCTGTGACCTTGCCCTTTCCCTGTAAGTAACCTGCCTGTTGCATTCCCATTTTGACCCTTTCCTGCCAGGGCAAATCCCCACTGTAGCCCCTACTTGTCTCCATCCTGACCCTATCCAGGCAGAGTGACTTGACCCAGACAGTTCTGACCTAATGTGGCCTATTGGTATCCAAACCCTCACTCTACAATGGTGGGCATAGTATCGCTGGGTTGTTCAGTCCGCTTAAGAGCAGCTCTAAAAAGCCTTTTCTCTGATAACATTTATAAGAATAGTTTTTCCTCTGATGCTGCTGGCATCACTTCTATTGAACATCTGTGGTAATTATATCTTTTTAAGTATATTCATTGCGATTATTGTTTATGTCCTGCCTTGAAGATGGCTGGGTGTGGTTCACAAGGAAATGGTTTTCCCTGACATTCAGAATGGTACTCAATGATTCTAACAAGAATTTTATTTATCAAGCAAACTGACTAGAGTGGATAATGAAATAATCAGATTTCACACATCCCCTGTCCCACAAGGGGTTCACCTTCAGAGGTAGGAAGAGCAGGTATCCTATTCCCATTTATAGAAATGAGGAAACTGAGACCCAGAGAGGATAAAGGAGACTGTAAGTTCATTGTGGGCAAGGAATACGTACATTTATTATTGTACTGTCCTCTCCCCAACGCTTAGTACAGTGCTCAGCATACCATAAGCACTCAATAAATACAAATGACCAAATGCCGGCCAGCAGCAGAGCTGGGATCACATTCAGGGTCTCGTGACTTCAAGTCCCTTGCTTTTTTCTAGGTCAGGTAATTTTTCTAAATGCCTCTACCGAGTTGTCTATAATGAATACAAATGTGAGGCTAAGATACTGGTAATGTTGCTTAAATAGGGGCCATTTAATAACTGTCCTATTTGTTAAGCACTTACTATGGACTTGATGCTTTCCCTGCTAAGCGCTGGGGTAAATAACAGCACAATCAAATGAGACCTTGTCCTTATCTCACTTGGGGCTCAGCAGTCTAAAGGGGTAGGAGAACATGTGTTTAATCTCCACTTTGCAGATGAGGAAACTGAGACACAGAGCTGTTAAGTGACTTGCCTAAGGTCATAGAGTAGGCAAGTGGCAGAGCTGGGAATACAACATAGGTCTCCTGACTCCCAGGCCTGCATTCTTTCCACAAAGTCACCGTGTCTTTTTCCCGTTCCTTAATATTAAAATGTCAACGATGACTTGGAAATTAAATGGAGAAATATGATGATGGACATGCTGAACAGTAATTTCCCCTTTCTATTTACAACTAAAACAAAAAACAAGCACAAGATTGCACAGATTTTGTTTGAGAATATGCTATTTTAGAGCTCAATGCCACGGTCATGACTGATACATGACAGCATAATGCTATTTTAGTAAAAATCAGGCAGGCCTAACAATCTTAATATGCCACATTACTGTGCCAGTGGAGAATTTAGATTCATTTCTGCCTAACTGGTAGAGAACAGGCTAAATCTGCATTAAAAAATCTTCCAGTCTATTGATTTGAAATTGTAATGCTGTACTTGTAAAAATCGGTCTTTGTTCATCTGCCAAATGGAAGGCAATTCTATAAAACAAACCAACAAAAAAAGGTGGAGTATAAGCAACCTGGCTTCGGTGGTAAACCTGCAGTGTGAATTTAGAATATCCTGAGCTGAGACTAGTTAATTTTGAGTTCTTACTGTTTCTACAAAACCGGTGGAGACTCTCAAATTCAATCTAGTGATGGCACATACCCTTAATCACTCTAGAATGGCGAGCCTGTGTATTCGTGGGAAGCAGCATGGCTTAGTGGCAAAAGCAGGGGCTTGGGAGTCAGAGGTCATTGGTTCTAATCCCAGCTCTGCCACTTGTCTGCTTTGTGACCTTGGGCAAGTCGTTTCACTTTTCTGAACCTTAGTTCCCTCATCTGTAGAATGGGGATTAAGACCGTGAGCCCCACATGGGACAACCTGATTACCTTGTATCTACCCCAATGTTTAGAACAGTGCTTGGCACATAGTAAGCGCTTAATAAATACTATTATTATTCACCAAATTTAGAGTCTCAGAAGTGTATCCAGGGCTTTCCTTGATAAGCTTAAAGGAGCAGAGAGGAGTGATCAAACAGGATTTGACTTTCAAACAACCTGAAGCCTCGGGAAAAACAAAACAACCCAGATAACTTGAGTGCCCGGTGAGTATTCATTCATTCATTCAATCGTATTTATTGAGCACTTACTGTGTGCAGAGCACTGTATCCTAGGCGTTTGGAAAGTACAATTCGGCAACAGATAGAGACAAATACCTACCCAACAATGGGCTCACAGTCTAGAAGGGGGAGACAGACAACAAAACAAGTAGACAGGCAGCACTACCATCAGCGTGGCTCAGTGGAAAGAGCCTGGGCTTGGAACTCAGAGGTCGTGGGTTCTAATTCCGGCTCCACCACTTGCCAGCTGTGTGACTTTGGGCAAGTCACTTAACTTCTCTGTGCCTCAGTTAACTTATCTGTAAAATGAGGATGAAAACTATGAGCTCCACATGGGACAATCTGATCACCTTGTATCCCCCAGCTTAGAACAGTGCTTTGCACATAGTAAGCGCTTAACAAATACCACCATTTTCATTTATTTATAAATAGAACCATAGATAAATGCACATCATAAATAAAATAGAGCAATAAATATGTACAAATATATACAAGTGTTGTGGGGAGGGGAAGAGAATAGAGCAGAGGGAGGGAGTAGGGGAAATGGGGAGGGGAGGAAGGGCAGAGGGAAAGGGAGGGCTCAGTCTGGGAAGGCCTCCTGGAGGAGGTGAGCTCTCAGTAGGGGGAAGAGAGTTAGTTTGGTGGATGTGAGGAGGGAAGGCATTCCAGGTAGGATGTGGACCAGGGGTTGACAGTGGGACGGGGGGGAATGAGGCCCAGTGAGGAGGTTAGTGGTGGCAGAGGAGCAGAGTGTGCGGGTTGGGCTATAGGAGTAGAGAAAGGAGGTGAGGTAGGAGGGGGCAAGGTGATGGACAGCTTTGAAGCCTTTACCACCAGTTCTGGGTGATAATCCCAACTCCGCCACTTGTCTGCTGTGTGACCTTGGGCAAGCCGCTTCACTTCTCTGCGCCTCAGTTCCCTCATCTGTAAAATGGGGATCAAGACTGTGAGCCCCACGTGGGACAACCTGATGACCTTGTGTCTATCCCAGCACTTAGAACAGTGCTTGGCACATAGTAAGTGCTTCACAAATACCATTATTATTATTTTAAGAAGGGACAGAGTTATGCAGTGTACTTGGGTGGTGTTTTATAGTCTTAAATTGCCTAAACGGTATGGGCGGGGAACGGGTCTGCTAATTCTGTTGTATGGTACCCTCCCAAACGCTTAGTACAGCATTGTGCAGATAGTAAGTGCTCAACCAATACCATTGCTTGACTGATTAAATGTTGGAGATTGCATTCCCTGTGGAAGGTGGAGTAAGAGTGGCGTTTGGAAAGAGTTTTGAATGGAAGCGCACCTGGCTCGAACCCGAGGCAGGTTCATTCGATCGTATGTATTGAGAGCTTACTGTGTGCAGAGCAGTGTCCTAAACGCTTCGGAAAGTACAATACGAGCAACAAAGAGTGGCAATCCCATGAGAAGCAGGGTGGCTAAGTGGAAAGAGCCCAGGCTTGGGAGTCAGAGGTCGTGGGTTCTAATCCCAACTCTGTCACATTCATTCATTCAGTAGTATTTATTAGTATGTGCAGAGCACTGTACTAAGCGCTTGAAATGTACAATTCAGCAACAGATACATAGCTGTGTGACCTTGGGCCAGTCACGTCACTTCTCTGGGTCTCAGTGACCTCATCTGAAAAATGGGGATTAAATATGTGAGCCCTAGGGGGCACAACCCCATGACCTAGTATCTACCGCAGAGCTTAGACCAGTGCTCTAAGTAAGCATAGTACATAGTAAGAGCTTAACAATACCATCGTCATCATCATCATTATTATTAATGATCCCTGCCCAGAAGGAGCTCACAGTGCGGACTTTGTCCCGCACCAAGCGGGGCGGCAGATTTCTCCTCCAGCTCTCCTCGGACCCCGCGCAGCGGGGAGACCCCCCCCCCAGGCTTTAGGCCCCCAAATACCCAGGCCCTGCCCATATGCTCAGGACCCACCCCCCAAATCACTGGCCCCGCCCCCCAGCACCCAGGTCCCCGCCCCCGGCTCCAGCATATGGGGCGAAGCGGAAAGGTGCGGGGGAAGCCCGCACCGGGAGGGGGGGGGGGGGGGGGGTGTGTGTGTGTGTGTGTGTGTGTGTGTGTGTGTGTGTGTGTGTGTGTGTGTGTGTGACTGGGCGTAGGCATATATATGGGTATGATTCGTGTGTGTGTGTGTGAGACTGTTCTTCCCCTTGACTCTATTTATTGCCATTGTTCTTGTCTGTCTCCCCCGATTAGACCGTAAGCCCGTCAAACGGCAGGGACTGTCTCTATCTGTTACCGACTTGTTCATTCTAAGCGCTTAGTACAGTGCTCTGCACATAGTAAGCGCTCAATAAATACTATTGAATGAATGAATGACTGCGAATACAAATATGTGTGTGTGTGAGACTGGGCGAATGCAAATGTGTGTGTGTGTGTGAAAGGTGCAGGGGATCCCGCAGGGCGAGCGGGTATGACCGTGTGTGTATGACTGGGCGTATGCATATAATAATGTTGGTATTTGTTAAACGCTTAATAATGTTGGTATTTGTTAAGCGCTTACTATGTGCAGCGCACTGTTCTAAGCGCTGGGGGAGATACAGGGTCATCAGGTTGCCCCACGTGAGGCTCCCAGTTAATCCCCATTTACAGATGAGGGAACTGAGGCCCACTGAAGTGAAGTGACTTGCCCAGTCACACAGCTGACAAGTGGCAGAGCCGGGAGTCGAACTCATGACCGAATGCCCAGGCTCTTTTCCACTGAGCCACGCTGCTTCCCCAATGTACAGAGCACTGTTCTAAGCGCTGGGGTAGACACAGGGTAACAGGAGACACAGGGGCTCCCGCAGGGCGAGCGGGTATGACCGTGTGTGTGTGTGTGAGAGAGACTGGGCACATGCATGTGTGTGTGTGCGGGAAAGGTGCAGGGGATCCCGCAGGGGGAGCGGGTGTGACTCTGTGTGTGTGTGTGTGTGTGTGTGTGTGAGAGAGAGACTGGGCGTATGCATGTGTGTATGTGTGTGTGCGGGATCCCGCAGGGGGAGCGGGTGTGTGTGTGTGTGAGATGTGCGCTAGGGCGCTGGAGGCGTTGCGGGGAGCAGCGGGCCGGGGAGCCCAAAGGAGGGGAAGGGGCCGCCGGATAGAGAGGGAAAAGACAGCGGGCGGGCGGGCGGTCGGTCCTCTCCTCCCCTCCCGCCTCTTCGCCGTCCTCCCGCCCCCTCCTGTTGCTGCTCCTCCTCCTCCTCGTCGTCGTCGTCGTCGTCGTCCTCCTCCCCGTGCGGGAGGCGGAGGGAAGAGCGGGTCACGGCGCTGGCGGGGCGGGGCGGGGCGGGGCGGGCCTAACCCCTCACGTGGAGCAGATGAAAGGGCCGCGGCGCGACGGCACAAGGACCGGAGCGGAGCCTGCGACCCACAAAGCCGCCGCCTTCGCCTCCATGGAGCAGTGATCGTCCCGCCCTGCCTGCCTGCCTGCCTGCCTGCCTGCCTGCCTGCCTGCCTGCCTGCCTGCCTGCCTGCCTGCCTGCCGCCGGTCCCGACCCGCCGAGCTCCCGCGACTATGCCCGGCCGCCGCGCCCGGCCTCCGCGCCCTCCCGCCTCCGGACCATGAGGCCGCGCTGCGGCGGGCGCCCGGGGGCCCCGGCCCGACACCGCCTCCGCCTCCGCCTCCGCTCCCGGCCCCGACCCCGCCGCCGCCGCCGCCGCCTCCTCCTCCTCCTGCCGCCGCCGCTGCCCTTCCCGCCGCCGCCGCCGCTGCCGCTGCTGCTGGGGCTGCTGCTGGCCGCCGCCGGCCCCGGCGCGGCCAGGGCCAAGGAGACGGCCTTCGTGGAGGTGGTGCTCTTCGAGTCCAGCCCCAGCGGCGACTACACCACCTACACCACCGGCCTCACCGGACGCTTCTCCCGGGCCGGGGCCACGCTCAGCGCCGAAGGCGAGATCGTGCAGGTACCCCACCCGCCCACCCGCCCACCCAAGATGGCTCCGGGGGGCCGGTCCTTCCCCGCCCGGCTCACACGCTCACCCACCCCCACACCCCTCCGAGGGGAGGCCGGGGGTGCGGGGTGGGCCCCCCGGCACCGGGCTGGGCCCCTCCGGGCGGCGGGCGGCCCTCCCGCCCTCGCCGGCCCCGGAGCCGGGCACGTGGGCGGCCGCCGGGCCTCGCCCTGCGCCAAGCGTTGGGGCTCCGCGCCGGAGAAGCGGGTCCCACCAACCCCCGGCCTCGCAGGGGGCTCCCGGCCCCAACGGGGAGGACGCCCCGGGCTCGCAACCCCCTTAGACAGCCGGGGAAACTGAGGCACGGAGAACTTCGGCTCGCCCCCTGAAGTCAGATGTTGGTATCCGTTGAGCGCTTACCGTGTGCGGAGCGCCGTATCTCCAGGGAGATACAGGGTCTGCAGCTTGGCCCCCGGGAGGCTCACGGTCATCATCCCCATTTTACAGATGAGGGAACTGAGCCCCAGAGAACGGAAGTGACTTGCCCACGGTCACTCAGCTGACAGGTGGCAGAGCCGGGATTCGAACCCACCACCTCTGACTCCCAAGCCCGGGCTCTTTCCGCTGAGCCACGGTGCTTCTCTTAGAGCCGGGGGGAGAACCCAGGGATCTCGATTCCCTGGGCCTGTGTCTTCAACCGTGGCCCACCCGCTTTGCTTCTGTCCACCCCAGAGTTTAGTACAGTTCAGATTCATTTAGATGTATTTATCGAGCGCTTACTGTGTGCAGAGCACTGTACTGCGCGGCCCCGGTTTGCTTGTACCCACCCTAGCGCTTAGTACAGTTCGAATCCCGGCTCTGCCGCTTGTCAGCTGTGTGACTTTGGGCAAGTCGATTAACTTCTCAGCGCCTCAGTTACCTCATCTGTAAAATGGGGATGAAGACTGGGAGCCCCATGTGGGACGACCTGATCGCCTTGTATCCTCCCTAGGGCTTAGGGCAGTGCTTTGCACAGAGTAACCACTTAAGCAATGTCATTATTATTATTATTACAGTCCCTGGCACAGAGTAAGTGCTTAACAGACTCCATCATTATTAGTGTTGTTATTAGTAGTAGTAATAGTGGTATCACTTAATACTGGGCCACGCCGCTTCGCCCCGAGGAGCGTGTCAGCTCTCTTCTGGGGCATCAGAGGGGAATATCATCATTCCTGCGGGGAGAGAGGCATTTTAGGGCCTCGGCATGGGGATTGAGTGCTTCATTTTAGTCAACTGAGTGTTTTGTTTACACTGCACGGCAGGTCTCTCGTTGCAAGTCATTGGAAATTAGATGTTAGGCAAATGCCGTAAAGACTAGTTGGTTCTAAATAATACGGTGTTGTGACTTGCTTGCTTCCTTTCTCCCGAGTCTAGTGGAAAGAGCGCGGGGCCGAGGGCTCAGGAGGCTGGAATTCTAGTCGGCATTAAATGACTGCTGGTGTGACCTTGGACAAGTCACGTGGCCAGCCTCAGTTTCCCCCTGTGCAAAGGGCATGGGCTGGTCTTTTTGAACTCCTAGGTGTTTGGGGAGGTTAAGGCGAGATCATGTGGAGATCCAGGGAATTATTTCAAAAATACCTTGTGATATATTGTTTGCGGTAGGGGTTTTTTAAATGCATGTTTGACTGCCCGGTAGGATTTCATGTCAAAGTGATTTTGAAAACAGAAAGCCGCCCTTTAAGGATCAGGAGACTCAATAAATAATAATAATGATTGTGGTATTTGAGTGCTTACCATGTTCCAGGCCCTGTACTAAGCACCGGGGTAGATACAAGGCCCCTGTCCCACCTAGGGTTCGCAGTCTTAATCCCCGTCTTCCGGATGAGGTAACTGAGCCACAGAGAAGTGAAGTGACTTGCCTAAGGTCACACCGCAGAGAAGCAGAATCAAAGGGGTGAAGAGTGGGCAGGAATCTGTTCATTCCCGAATTCTCTTTGTGATCTTGAAAAAGAGTCTTGGGCAAGTTCTGCTTTCAGGAGGTGGCTTAAAATGGGGTAGGATGGACTGTGCTTACTGTCAAGGGGCAGCAGATTGCCCACTCCGTCATTAAAGAAGAAGCTGGAGGCTGTCACAGACTCTTGTTTGGAGGTTAGGGAACCTAGAAATTGAGTTCTCGCTAACCAGACTTCCACCTTCTCCCAATAAAAGATGTCTGCGTTTCAGAGGGAGCTTGATGTAGAGGCCTTTGAAGAATGCTGTTACTTGCACAAGTGACTGGCCTGAAATCTGAACTAGTCCTCATGAGAGATGATTACTTCAGTCTTCCCTAGCAAAGACTTTGAAGCTGTTTGGTCTCTGAGAACCGTGTCAACTTGGCCCACTAGGTTGCTGTTGTTGGACCCTTTGATAAAGGGTTAGCAGGTCTTCAGAACTTCTAAAGGCATCTGCAGGCTTTTGGGACTGCCAGCCAAGGGGTCAGGGCTTTCTTCTCTACTCAGAGGCCTCTTGCGTGAGTTGTGTGAATAAACTGTCAAAAGATTTGGATTCTAAGAGAGCCTTGTGATTTCTGCAGTCTGGAGAGGCGGTGATTTAAAGTAGTTCCTCTACCTCCTTATCTCTTTGACCTGCCCCGCCCGCCCCCCAACCCAGTCCTGAAAGAAGTGCTTTGAAAAATAATGTACTCAGCTTCTTGAGGTGTGTCTGCAAAGAACTCCTTTGAGTTTGACTCGGTGCCCTGCGATCTGAATAAACCACATTGCTTTCAGGATTAAAGATTTTTGGGGTAAATCTGAAGAGAGTTGAGAAATCAGACAGATGTTCCGATCCATATAGTGTTCAACTTGCCTTCACTTCTTACTGTACAATAGTTACGGATTAAAGGCGCCTCAGTTTTCTTTAGTATTTAGTTTCAGCATTTGATGTTTTTCTCACTGAGGTAGCTTGAGGGGTTAATTCTCTAGTTCTGCTCTTGGGGCTAATCTCCAGTTTGCCATTTAATACAAATGAATAGTTTCAGCTCACCATTTGGAAGTATTCTTTCCTTCCAAGGAGAAAATGTGTGAATTTGGCATGAGCCTATTTTCTATTCTCTTTGAAACTTTTGAAGTGCTTATCTAACTGCTTTGTAGTCCATTAGCCTAGCAAAAAAATTAAGTCAACAATTGCTAAGTAAAGAGAAATGGTTTAAATGGTATTTAATGTTGGTCTATTAAGCAATCACTAATAGGTGTCCTAATTCACTTAACTGATGCAGTGTTTGAAAGTGGCAAGTTTATCTTAGCTGCCCGGACATACCTTTAATAACTTTGTTGTGGCGATGCAGAATACTGAGCTTTTAGGTTGACATTGCATGTTTGTGTGTGTGTGTGTGTATTTTAGGGGGTGTGTGAGTTTAAAATTACACTGATCTAGTTGGATCTCATTATCCTCTTTACCAGAACTTGACATTGCAAGGAAAAGAAATATGATCACAGATAACCGAGTAAGAAATGGGAAGCCATTGGTTACAGGAAGAAAATAAATCAGCATGTAACTTAAAAATTAAACCACTGGAAAGCACTTAGGGCAAATTGGCAATGATAAACAGTGGATGTGGGTTGGTTATCAGGAACTCCTGCTGGAGGAAAAAGAAGTTCTGATCAATCAAACATCTGTCCTGCCTGAAAGCTGAAGAGAGAGGTTGGCCTGGGATAGCTTGGCTGAATTGCTTAGGGGAAGGCACGGGGTTTCCCCTCTGTAGCCCTGGGAGACACAGTTGGCTACTTCTGGCTGCTCCTGCCTGGGTCTCCTCTTCGTGGTTCCCCTGGCCTTTTGGCTCCCCTAACTTCAGGCTACTGTGGACTGGCTCCCCGGCAGCCTTTTCACCTTCTCTGAGGTGGCCTCCACCCCACACTGGACACTGACCTCCTGCCAGTGTAATGCTCTGATCTAGCAAAAAGATAAGCTGCTGTCCCAATCCATTCACGAGGTCTCAGGAGCAGTCATGAGATGAGTTTTTGGGAAAGCAAATATTGCTTTTTATAAATCAAGTACAACAACAAAAGAGGATTTGAGGGGATTTCGGTGGGGCTTTTTTTGGATTTGTTTCCTTTCCCTCCCTCTCCTCCCCTCCCTCCTATCTCCTTATAGGACTTGCAGAAAGAAGGAGTAGTTTGGATCACTCACTGGGCCATTTTTTGCTTGTGTGTGTAGCCATGTTTTAGCCAGCATAGGATGCAGAACTTGTTCAACCTTATTTGGTGGTGGTTTCTTTTTTTTAAAGATATTTGTTGGGCTCTTACTATGTTCATTCATTCATTCAATAGTATTTATTGAGCGCTTACTATGTGCAGAGCACTGTACTAAGCGCTTGGGATGAACAAGTCGGCAACAGATAGAGACAGTCCCTGCCGTTTGACGGGCTTACAGTCTAATCGGGGGAGACGGACAGACAAGAACAATGGCACTAAACAGCGTCAAGGGGAAGAACATCTCGTAAAAACAATGGCAACTAAATAGAATCAAGGCGATGTACAATTCATTAACAAAATAAATAGGGTAACGAAAATATATACAGCTGAGCGGACAAGTACAGTGCTGTGGGGATGGGAAGGGAGAGGTGGAGGAGCAGAGGGAAAAGGGGAAAATGAGGCTTTAGCTGCGGAGAGGTAAAGGGGGGATGGCAGAGGGAGTAGAGGGGGAAGAGGAGCTCAGTCTGGGAAGGCCTCTTGGAGGAGGTGATTTTTAAGTAAGGTTTTGAAGAGGGAAAGAGAATCAGTTGCTGCTATGTTGCTGGCACTGTCCTAAGTGCTGGGGTAGAAACAAGCCAAGAAACAAGAAACAAGCAGGTTGAGCACGGTCCATGTCCCACATGGGGGGGTCACGACCTTAATCTCCATTTTACAGATGAGGTAACTGAGGCCCAGGGAAGTTAAGTAACTTGCTCAAGGTCGCACAGCAGACAAGTGGCAGAGCTGGGATTAGAACCCAGGTCCTTCTGGCCCCCAGACCCATGCCCTATCCACTGGGCTGTGCTACTTTTCTATTTCAATGATGACTTGGGAGATTTTTAGCCAATCGTCTGAGGCTGAAGTTTTTAGGCGTGAAACATTTTAGGTGGTCCCTCTCTCGATTAGTAGGTAGTGTAAGTTTTTCTCCACCAGTTTAAGTGGTCTTGGCCAGGTTACCAGAGATCAGCCTGGTTCCTCAGTCATTGCTGGGACTTCCCTGCAAAGACCCTTGAGCCTGGCAGACCCGAATGGCTGTTTTGAGAAGCGGAACGTGCTTTGTGGCCAATGTCTTACCTGAATTTGAGTGGCTCCTTGACTTGGGGCTAGTCGAAGTGGTCAGTTGGGCGGTGGAAATGATGGAATTTTGCCAGAGCTGCTCCACCAATGGATTCAATCAGTCCATGCTATTGGAGTGTGTACTGTGTGCAGAGCACTGTGCTCAAGTGCTTGGGAGAATACCCAAACTGCTAGACAGCTGCCCATGAGGCGCTTGGGAAAATGGATGATTCTCCTTAATACTTATCCACCCTATCCCAAGAGGGAAGTAACTGAAAAACTTGAAGCCCCTGGATCCTGGGATATTATAAATTAATGTCTTTCTCCCCCTCTAGACTGTAAGCCCATTGTGGACAGGGAATGTTTGTCATCTGTCAAGCTCTGAATACAGTGCTTTGCACAGAGTAAGGTCTCAGTAAATGCACTTGAAGTTGATGATGGATCCAAAGCCCTGTATCGCCTTGTCAGGTGGTCTCTTTCAAGAAATTTGCTATTTAACTTGAAAAAGACATTAGTTGCACTTCATTGGAAGGAAGACTAAACTCACCTTTCTATTCTTTTGTTCTTCAGTGTTTGTAATCCTAAACAAATTTTCCTAAAACATATGCAGGCACTAAATACTGGCTGAGTTGACCATTTGAACAAGACCAACCTTCTCCGGGTGCTGTTTTCCTCTGCTTATCTATTTGTAAACTTTAGCCTGTTATATGACAGTCCTAATAAACCTAGGATTTAAGGGGTGGAGGTGTGGGGGACTCCCATGTCAATCTTGATGTCACTGACAAGTAGAGGGTTTTTGTTATGTTTTGTATTTGAGCCTGGGTATATTCTGTGTGGTCATTACAGGTTGGGGCCAATTTGTTTCAGTTAATAAGATCTCTATTTGAAATCTTTTTTGAGTTGGCTATCTGGATCACGTGGCTTGTGATGTTAAATAAAGATCTGATTAAACACTAGCTAGGGGTATGTCGATTGTATAAACACAACTCTTTGCCCAGCTAGAGATGAAAGATTCTGTTTTAAAGTGGAAATGCATTTCTTCAAGTCAAATTTAGAAATGCTTGAAATTCACCTGTAGAAGAAATCAAGACATGTTTAAAATGTTTAAGCCCCCACGGGGTGGGGGTGATCTTCAGTTAATTTGGTCTTGAAAGCAGAACAAAGTCAAGCCGGGTGGAATAGGGACCTTTTAGACTGGGTTTAAGGTAGTGCCGGTCAGCTAATACAGGGAAGATGTCTAATTATTGTTGCGTTGCACTCTCCCAAGCACTTAGTACAGTGCTGTGCACACAGCATTCAGTAAATACGATTGACTGATTAATGTGGTCCAGAATTTATTAATGTCAGACTTATTGAAGGCATTCCTGGGAATAATATCAAAGAGATGTATCAGAGCATTTCCAGATCTCCTTGTCCCTGCATCTGCAGAGCAGAGTATCCCCAAATCCTTCCGTGACTCGCAGTGGGCAGGAATTGCATCTACCAACTTTGTCTAATCGTCCTCTCCCAAACACTTAGTACAGTGCTCTGTGCACAGTTAGTACTCAGGAAATACCATCGGTTGATGGCATCTTTAAGTTCTTGTGACAGCTGATCTGAGGTCCGGTATAACAGTGACCCACCAGCTTTTTAAGAGGTTCAGTGTTTTTTTTTCTTTAGACCAGTCTTTTCTTCAGAAGGGAAGAATTATATCAAATGCTTTTTTTTTCCCTTCCTGCTCCCGTGACTTTGAAAGTGTTTTGCTCTGCTTTTCATTGGAGCACTATGATGGAGGCTTTTGTGTTCCTGGTGCTGTTATGGTTTGTTGAATTCAAGAAGACTGAAATAACCCTCTCGGTTCCTAATCCTCACTGGAACTTGATGACACGCAGACCTGCTCTTTAAGCTACCTGTTGTTGTTTGTCAGAGTCCTATGAGACTAATATTAGTATCTGATAGGAAGCCATGTGTATAGTAGGTGCTCAGAAAGTATTTGCCGATGACTGTGATAGCCTAAGGAGACCAGACGGATGAAGTCATTTTTTGTGGGAATGAAAACACATTAATGACTCTCATTTACTAATCTACAATAGAACTTGGGTAGTAAGTCGAGCAGAAGATCAAGCACTTGATATTCAGACCCACCGCATCTTTGTCCATGGTCTTATAGTTTGCCATTTCCTCTTTGTCGGTAATTCATTTCAGTGTTTGCCTATCCATCTAGACTATAAGCTCTTTTTGGGCAGGGATCGTGTCTACCAACTCTATTGCACTGTACTGTCACTAGCGCTTAGTACAGTACTCTGCACATAGGCGCTCAGTAAATGCCATTGATCGATTGATGTTCTCCAGGCCGTCTAGAGCCTGGTCTGGCAATTCCATGTAGGGTGGGGTGATACTGTGGTTGTTGGATTGGGGATGAGACCAAACAGTACAGTGCCCCGCACATAGTAAGCACTTAACAGAGAGCTGGGCTACTTCAGTTTGCCCAGGATTTCCTTTCACTGAGGTCTCACTCCCACCTTCATGCTCTCCCCTTGTCCTTCACCCTGCTCCAAATGAAGGCCCCGGTCGGAATCTGACTGAGGTTGACTTTATTCCCGTCTGGCCTGACTGTGGTCTTGGAATTTAAATGCGGGGCTTGGCCCAGGCAGGGCTCTTGGTAGTGAGCACCCCATAAATCAATATAATAAAGCTGTAAGGGCCTCACTAATGTCCATTCATGAACAGTGCCACGCTTCTCTGCCCACATTCCATTGGCTTCCAGATGCTTCTTGCATCAGTTTGCCCCTCCCTCTCAGGTTGCCCCATTCTCACCTTTCCCCATGCTCTGTATAACTCAGTTGCTCCTTTTGTCCTTTGTTTTTGAATGGTTCCAGCAGTCTTCATGAGGTCATCTCTGCTGCCTAGATTATAGGACCCTGCATGTAACTACACTTGTATCTGTAAAAGGGGATTAAAGGCCCAATTAATCATATAAAGTGCTTACTGTGTACAGGATGTTAAGCTAAGCGCTAGGGAGAGTGCAGTATAACAGAGTTGGTAGACACATTCCCTGCCCGTAAGCTAAGAGGAGATAGAAGATACAGAATAAGAGTGTCGCATACAAGTAGGAGGGGAAGTAAAAGGAATGAAGGAGTGGGTGTTTTGAGGAGGGTGGAATATAGAAGGGAGTGTAAGGAGATTGGTAAAGAGAAGGGGTGGATGGGAATGTTTTTGTTTTTATGGTTATAGCGTACTCTCACAAGCGCTTAATACAGAGCTCTGCCCACAGTAAGTGCTCAATAAATACGATTGGCTGATTGAGTGGGTGGGTAAATGTCAAAAAGAGCGGGAAAGTCGGAGGGAGGGGATCGGACGGCCAGAGAATAAACTAGGGGGAAGATAAATGCTGCAAAACCTGGCACCTGTTGGAAGATCGGGCCCAGCTGCTGGACAGATTTCTCAGGAGTGACCGAGGGCTTCAACCATACTGAGGCCCAGCTCCCTGTAGCTTTTTTCCTCATTTTGCCTCCCAACACAACAGCATGAGAAGTGTGTTCCTATGGGAATGGAGGACAAGTGGAAACGTGCCTTCTTTAGAATGCTAAGTAAAATCACTGTGAAAAGTTTTAAAAAAAAATTCATTGGACTCTGAAACTAGAAAAAGGTTCTTAGTATAGGCACTGGAGTCTGTGACAGCACTGAGTTTGTTTTTATTGTATTTATCTATTGTAGCTTAGAATGACTTAAGATATCACATTGGGAAATGATGAATTTTTCTTCATCTCCCCGCTTGGATTGTAAGCTCCTCAAGAGTGACAGTGTCTAGTTCATTCTTTGTAATTGCCAAAACTTAAACGTTCCTATCAGTGAGAGTAAATAGAGATTTTGGGGGTGTGGGGGTGGGTGCGGAGGGGAAAGGCTGTCACTCTATAATGGACAGTGTTCCTGGGCATATATATTTTTCCTTTTGCCCCCCCCCCATCTTTTCCAGTGAACTCGACATACCTCTTTTGTTGCTCAGAGAGCATTGGTTCAACCCCAAAATAGTAAATTAAAATACGTATTCTTGATCATTTTCTAGAGAGAGACCAGCATTCCAAAATTGCTTTGGGTTCTGACCAGTGACTTATCTGAGTTGTCTGCATGGTGCTGAACTTTTGTGTCAGGAGGCCCTCCTTAGGTCACTTAAAAGAGAGATTGGTGGAGGAGCCGTATGGGAACTTGTGGAAACTCCATCAGTCTCCCTAGCCTCCTGTGATTGTTTTCAAGAGTATGTCCCCACAGTTTTGACCAAAATACACCAAGTTTTTCGTAAGATTAGACTCACTGTGGAGCCTGCCCCCTTTCAGTTCCCCTTCCCCCGCCACCTCCCCCAGTTTTAAAAGTGAATCTGCCAAGTGCGTTGGGGAGAAATCAATGGTGTAAAGTCTAGAATTTTCACTTGGTGGAATTTTATGATGATGTTGGCTTTGAGATGCCTCCTTCCCGGCTCTGCTTTACTTTGGCTCTTAAATTTTGGGGGGCAAGAGAATTCTGGAAACTTGGAATGCCAGAAATTCTCTGAAACATTAAAGTCTGAGTGGTTTTCCCAAAAGGAAATTCCCTTTTTTCTTTCCATAGCCTCTCTTGGCCAACTGTTAACCCATTAATACAGAATTCCTTGGGCTTCTAGGTTCCAGTATAGGATTTTATATATTAAAGAATCTGATTTCCTTTATTCCTTCTAGTTACTACTCTTCCCAGTCTGATTGTCAGTAGTCCAGATTAGTGCTAAGAGTTGTATATATGAAAACACAACTTGGATTTGGATTAATTTTTTTTTCCACCTTTATACCTCATTTGAGAAGTAAGTCACCTCTGTTTCCTCACCTGTAAAATAGGGATTGAATACCTGTTCTCCCTTCTATTTAGACAGTGAGCCACATGTGGGACACGGACTTTGTCTGACCTGATTAACTTGTTACCTACCCCAGTGCCTAATATAATGCTTGGCACATAGTAAACATTAAGCTTTTACTGTCATTATTCCCCACCCACCCACATAACAGAGAGAAAAGAGCAAATAAAAGTTTAAGATGGTCAGGTTAACTGCCAGTTTTTGTATAAAAATAATAATAATTAAGAACTTACCAGGTGTCAAGCACTGTTCTGACTGCTGGGGAAGATACAATCAATCATATTTATTGAGCACTTACTATGTGCAGAGCACTGTACTAAGCGCCTGGGAAAGCACAGTCCAACAGATTTGGCAGACAAGTTCCCTGTCACGATGAATTTACAGTCAAGTTAATCAGGTTGGACCCAGTCCCTCTCCTGCATGGGACTCACAGGAGAACGGGTATTGAATCCCCATTTTACTTGGAGGTACAGAGAAGTGAAGTGACTTGCCCCAGGTCACCCAGGAAAAAAGGGTGGAGCTGGGATTAGGATCTGGGTCCTCTGACTCCCAGGCTCATGCTCTTTCCACTAGGCCCTGCCGCGTCTCTTGTAACTGTTTGGGCTTTGTGGCATAGTGTGCTTTAACACATAGCAGACTCTGAACCTGAAAGTGCAAAAAAACTTGGAAGATCCTATTCCTTTAATAACTTGAAAATCAGCGTTGAAACATCTCCTAGTGAGCATGTTTGACACATGCCAGTGGGAGGGGAATTAGATTGATTTGGCTCATCTTGGGGTGAGAGAAGATAAATTTTACAACTATAAACAAGCGTATCAGTAGAGGACGCCAGTGTCGCAGAACCTTGGTGTTTGATCCTTGTCCATCGTGATTGGACTCTCTGGCATGGAATTATTTTCTCGCCCACCTTGGCCTTTAGCCGTCTGGGCACTGATAGGGGTCGAGTTGCATGGGGGTGGATCTAAGTGTCATGGTCAGTTAAGGCAAGGTCTGCATAATATCTCTGCTTGTTTGCATCAAAGATGTCCATGGATTGACAACAGTTGGCCTCTATTTTAAAAGAGGGGTGTTTGGAACAGATCTTTTTGAAATGACGGTTCTCCCACCCCTTACAGAGACCATGGCCATGTCTTATTATCAAATGGGGCTTCGCCAGCCTCCTGTGTCCTGAAGGAATAAAACTTGGAGGATCTGGAGATGGAGGCCTCTTTTTCCCATTTTAGTGTCTTTCAACTGCTGTAGTGTTGTCCCCTAAGCAAGAGCTTAGTCCATATCATTGAATGAACTCTTCCTTGAAAATCTCCATTATAATTTTTCCCAAAGGTATAGTTGGGTACTGGGAGTCAAGACAAAAAGCAATGTGGTCTAGTGGATAGAGCATGGGCCTGGGATTCAGAAGGCCCAGGCTTCTAATCCTGGCACTGACCCTTGCCTGCTGTGTGACCTTGGGCAAGTGACTTCACTTCTTTGTGCCTCAGTTACCTCCTCTGAAAAATGGGGATTAAGACTGTGAGCCCCACGTGGGTAATAGCCTGCATCCAACCTGGTAACTCTGCATCTATCCCAGTGCTTAGAACAGTGCCTGGCACATAGTAAGTGCTTAACAAATACCATTAAGTCTTTCCTAAAGAAAAGGAATAAATGATAGCCTGTTTTTTTTGAAGTGTGTTATGGCAGTGTTTGGTAAAAGCAGCTTTAGAGCAGCAAGAGCAGTTAGAGAAGTATGCTTGGATTAAAAATTCTTGCAAGTGTATTTGTGAAGTTATTTCAAATCCTCTGGGACTTCTGTGTTGGGGGCTAAAAGTGGTGTGGCAGAATAAACAAAAAGAAATGATACTAGGTTTGAATTTACAAATCACGACCTAGAGAAGAAGGAAGTTAGAACTTACTGTTTATAATTTATAGATAGGTGTTCCTAAAAACCACAGGCACAGGTTCTGTGACTTCAAATTCTAAAGTTTGGTTGTGTTCTAGCTCGTTTTGAATAATGTAAATGTGGATCCATAGCAGTATAAATTTGTCTTGCCTTATGCAGCAAGCTTTCCAGGAGGCCTGACTTGAAGAATATTGAAAGATATTTTCTGACCTTGATTTTTCTGGGGTGGTATTACTTAATTCATTTTGCCAGGGTTGGCCCAAATTCAGTTTTGAAATTGGTATTTCTTTTGGGTCCAGTAGAAGACTCATGCCTCTTGGAAATTTGGCAGGGTATCCGTTTTTGAAGCTACAAATGGACACATCCTCCAGAGTGACTCCCTGCAAGGACATTAGGTCAGCTTGGGAATAGGTTAGCAAACTTATCTATTACTGGCCCCTTAGATCCCGAGGCAGCATTTTGCAAAAAGTCTAGCAAAGGCCCTATTCTGGGAGGATTTTGGGTTATTTCTCTCTTGTTCCCTTCTGTGCAGTTTGTTTCCCCCTCTATTTTGAGTTGTATGTGTAGAGGGGAATTTCAGGAATGCGTACTAAATAGCTTGCCAAGGGGTTACTCTCAAAATCTTGGGCGCTGCCTCAAGTCCCCATGGGTAGAGGTTCTTTAGAATCCTAGGAAGTGAGTGCAAAATCCAGTGTTTGACATTGAGATTACAGGTTTAAGAAAACAGTCCAAGGAGTTGAAACAATCCCGTGTCCTCGTTGTGGTGGCAAGAAATTTATTTGCACGTGCGTATTGGCCTGACTGGATTGGAGTGGCTGTTAAGCATGCATCTGGGCTGCATGAGGGATTTTTTTTTTAAAGTTCGTCTGTATCCGTGGTAATCTTCGCCTTTCCCGACTTGTGTTTTAAATTTGCCCTCTCAACTTTGCATTACCATAGGTTTTTGCATTTAATGAATATTTATGTTGAGACGCGTTCTATCCGAAAAATATGGTTTTAGACTTGATTATAGCTTGCTGTTTGGTGTGGCCAAGAGGGCCCTACAGGCAGCGGAATTGGCACATGCCCTCGGTGTGCCAAGCTCTGCCGGATGTGGTCAGGGAACATGGTGACTGATGCTTTCATTGCTATGGCAACCTCTCTGGGAGAGGGTGGGGGGGGAGCCCTAAAATAACGCTGGGGTGGGGGCACGTTTCTTGAAAACCATAGCCCTGGAGAAAACGGTAAAGAAAACTGCTAATACCAAAACCTTGATCTGCAGATGTGGTACTTCTTCTTTCTATTTAGTCCCTATTTCTTTGAAGTAGATAACTTGTTTTGGAGAAGTAGCGTGGTCTAGTGCATAGAACCTGGGTCAGGGAGTCAGAAGGACCTGGTTTCTAGTCATGGCTCTGCCACTTTGCTGCTGTGTGACTTTTTGGGTAAGTCACTTCACTTCTCTGTGCCTCAGTTACCTCACCTTTAAAATGGGATTAAGACTGTGAGTTCCCTGTGGGACAGGTACTATATCCAACCTGGTTACCTTGTATCTACTGCAGCGCTTAGAACAGGGCCTGGAGCGCACAAATGCTTAACATACTACTAAACAGCCCCCCCCCCCCCAACCCAAAGCTTTGGGTTTTTGTTTTTTTTGAAGTGAGAACCTTTTAAGTTGTACCAAAAGTACTATTTTTGGTCAGTTAATGCTAATACAACCGAAGCATTTGTGAGAGGAGCTAAAATGGTAATTCTGAATGTGCCAGTCACTTCAACTTAAATACATAGTGTAGCAGCGTCTAGTCCTGGGAGAGATCTGCTCTGGGCAGATGACGACTATATCCTAAAGGAAATGCGTGGGGTAGTTCCTTTTCTAGATTTAACTGAGACTCAGTGGAATGTTGTGACACACCAAGCCTGCATTCTTTGATCGTAATTATGTGGGACCTGTGGCAGGCATGAATGATTTTAGGTTTTAGCTGCACTCAATTTACATTTTTTTCCCAAAACAAATATTTTATTAAAATTCTTAACCCCCAAATTACATAGGTTGAGTGGACTAAAAATGGGAATGATGGGAGTGTGCTTTGACTCCCTTGGCCCTCTGAACTGAAACACACGTTCCTTTGCTCAAGTGGAATACTTTCAGCACTGGTACTTTTGGCACTGGTGACTTTCAACCTCCCCACCAGCGTGAGATGCCATCTTGGCTGCCTTCCAACTGCATCAGAGGGCCCCTTTGCTACCAGTTCACTGTGGCAGCTTCTGGATCTGGATAACTGGTCTCTGTTGGCACCCTCCTTGCAGTGATGACGGGGGCTGTGGTATGCAGAAGGGATGGATTGTCCCCTTTTGGACTGGAAGCTTGTTGTGGGCAGGGACTGTGGATAGGGTATGGAGTAGTGGATAGAGCCTAGGCCTGAGAGTTAGGCCATGGATTCTAATCCCGGCTCTGCCACTTGTCTGCTGTGTGACCATGAGCAGGTCACTTGACTTCTCTGTGCCTTTTACCTCATCTGGAAAATGGGGATTGAGACCGGGAATCCCACATTGGGCGGGGTCTGTGTCCAATCCGATTTACTTGTTTCCATTCCCAGCGCCTGGCATGTAATAAGCATTTAACAAATGCCATGTTTTTTTTCTTTCGAAGGTACTCTCCCAAGTGCTTAGTGCAGTGCTTTACACACTTAAGTGCTCAGTAAATACGATTGACTGACTCATAGCAAGGCACGTGCCCGGCTCCGGGAGTAGAACTCTGCATTCTGGTACCCTTCCAGATTTGGTCTCTATCCCCGTCCCGATCTAGACTAAATCCTGGGACTGGAAAAAGGGTCAGGCCAGGCTTTGCTGGCCTCGTGATGTCCTGGGCACTGCTCTGAGGCCCTTTTAGCAAGAATCCGGCAGCAGGCCGGTGGAGGGGACGTGGATGTGCTGGAAGACGTCTGAACCTGGCTGACTTTCAATAATAATAATAATAGTGGCATTTAAGCTCTTATTGTGTGCCAGGCACCATACTAAGCACTGGGGTGGATACAAGTCAATCGGGTTGGACACAGCCCCTGTCTCACATGGGTCTCAGTCTTCAGCCCTATTTGACAGCTGAGGCGAAGTGAAGGGACTTGCCCGAGGTCACACAGCAGACGAGTGGCACAGCCGGGATGAGAACCCAGGTCTTTCTGACTCCCAGGCCCGGCCTCTATCCGCTAGGCCACGCTGCTTCTCTGTGAAGTGATGGCGGGGTGGGGGAGGAGGGGGCAGCCGGGCGCTTCATCTGTGGGCTGGCTGGACTTGGAAGCCCAGCAACCACCGAACCCAGGGAAGTGATGCCGTCTGTACTTGTGGCTTTGTGTCTTCAGTCTTGAGTGTCCTGTTGCAGTCCCACGGGCCACAGTGTGTCCTTTCCACTCAGGAATGAGGGAACGAGGGAAAGCCGAGGGGGAAACCCGGACCGCCGTGTGGGCATCAGCAGTAATTTAAATGAAGCAGTAGGGCCAAGAGCAGCACTTGATTGCGGCCATGGAACGGTTCACTTCAGCGCCCGGCCTTCATCAGGTTGGGGCCGGGCGGGTGGGGGCTGGGGAGGAGCCCGTCCTCGAGCAAAGACTCATCCCGTAGGCTTATTGAAGATTCGTTTGTGGAGTCTCGCCCCTGTTGGCCCAGCACCTATCTACATATCTGAAATTTATTTACTCCTATTAGTGTCTTTCTCCCCCTCTAAACCGTAAGCTCATTGCGGGCAGGGACTGTATCTCTTAGACTGTTCAGTTACACTCTCCCAAGAACTTATTACAGGGCCCTGCACACAGTAAGCGCTCAGTAAATATGATCTACTGACTTCATCCTGCTTCTTGACCGCCGAGGGCTTGGCGGAAATTGCAAGGGACTGTAAGCACCTTATGGGCAGGGAGTACATAATAATGTTGGTATTTGTTAAGTGCTTATTATGTGCAGAGCACTGTTCTAACCTCTGGGGTAGATCCAGGATAATCAGGTTGTCCCACGTGAGGCTCACAGTCTTAATCCCCATTTTACAACTGAGGCCCAGAGAAGTGAAGTGACTTGCCCACAGTCACACAGCTGACGAGTGGCAGAGCTGGAATTCGAACCCATGACTTCTGGCTCCCAAGCCCCGGCTCTTTCCACTGAGCCACGCTACTTCTCTATATCTACTGAGTACATCTACTGACTCTTCTGTATTGTCCTCCCCCAAGTGCTTACTTAGTACAGTGCTCTGCATACAGTGAGTGCTCAGAAAATCCCACTGAATGATTGCAGGTTTCTGCATTTGCTTATTCCCCAATCTCCCATCACCTGAGTCTGGCTACCAGCTCCCCGGCTGTAATGGTCCCCTTCACAGCCAGATCGATCCCCTCTCTTTCCCTGATTCAGAATCTTTATGTGTAAAAATCATCAATCCAGAGCACTCATCTTCATAGGGGAAATGGTCAAAATTAATTAGCTGGCGTGCTTCATTTGCTTTCTGAGAGGTTTAGATTTTTGTCTCCTTATTTTAACACCTTTGAATTACAACTTTGTAGTTAGAGCTTAGATGACATATTAACTGATTCCAACCCAGCAATGTCTCCAGCGCTTAGAACAGTGCTCAGCACATAGTAAGCGCTTAACAAATACCATAATTATTATTCATATTGACTTTGGTCTCTTTGGGAGTGCACTGGAATAGCCACAGGCCATTAGAGAACTTATTGTGGCTCTCTTTAATATTGGGGATGAGATTTGGGTTTTGGGGTTAATATTGGGGGTGAGGTTTTTTGGTGTGGGGGGATTGGTCACATGGTTGAGGTAAAGTAACATCCTTCTCTATGTAGAGTATTAGATGCCTTTTGGTTATTTCAGCCCATAAAGAGAAAACTGGGCACTTAAAAAAAAATAATGAGCAGCTCTGATTTTCACAGTGGAATGACTAGCTTTTTTTATCAAGGTTTAAACTAGTGAAATACCTGGCAACAAGCAAGCAACCTCTTGCCATCTGCAGAAACAAACCACTTGGTCTTTCTGCCCTTCTTCCTCCTTTCTAATTTTGAGGAGACTCAGAGGCTGTTGACTTTGTAATTTTGGAGGGGTGGGACCCCACCCCCGTCTCCATAAATTTTTCATTTTCAACTGGAATTCCTTAGGTGTCATTAAGAGATGTGCAGTGCACTGTGCCGTGTTCTTCAGAACCCTGGCTCTCTTGAAAGAGTTAAATTAAGCTCTAATTAGCTCATTCGAAAGGTATTTAATACCCTTATTAAAACTCAACTGCTGGTTCACTTTTTTCTTTGGTGAATAAAATTTCTTGAGGAGCTGAGCCTCTGCTTCTCAGATCAGAGGCTCACATGTCGAAGCTGGCAGTGCTAGAGGCTAGTTCCTATCTGTGTGACAACATTTTTAATTTAACAGGACCGTCTTTGATGTTCTCAAATATTTATAGGCAGCTTTAGATCATTCCAGTGTGGGCTTTTTTTTTTTTTAAACTGGAGCAAAAGTTCCTCCTCCATGCAACAGCCTTTCTTTTATCCTGTCAGTTTATTTTTGTTTCCCTCTGTGGCTTAAGGGAAAAAAAAAGTTATTTGCAATAGAAATGGCAAGGTTGACTCTTCTTTTTAGCCTTTCTTCTTCCTCATGACGGCTACCTCTTTGGATCCTCTCATTAGCTCCAATGGAGATACTTTGGTTGGTTCCCAGAAAGCCAGTGAGGGTACAGTGTTTTCCTCCATCGCCTTGCATTGGAATCTTCTCCTCATGCCAGCCTCTTGTTTCAAAATCAAGGCTCTCGAAAGTGCCGTCACCCAGCCGGCTGGAAAGTTGCTCAAATGCGAAGCTGCAAGATGGGGCATCTGGGGACAGGTGGCAATTATGTGTGAGAGATCTTGGCAGCAGCGGAAATAGCGATTCTTGAGTACACAACGCCTTGTACTCGGCACTGGGAGAGTCTAAAACGAAGAAGCGAGGCCTAGTTCTCTGCCCACATGGAGCTTACACTCTAGCAGTGGAGTTAAACCGCCAGATAACACCAGTCATCAAAATAATTGAACGGGCAGTTCGATCAACAGGTGTTGGGCAGGGGTAGAAATACTCATTGATTCAAAAATTGTACTTATTGAGCACTTACTGTATGCAGAGCACTGTACTAAGCACTTGAGAGAGTACAGTAGAACAATAAACAGACACGTACCCTGCTCACGACGAGTTTACGGTCTAGAGAAGAGTTCAAATCCCGGTTCAGCTGCTTGTCAGCTGTGTGACTTTGGGCAAATGACTTAACTTCTCTGTGCCTCAGTTACCTCATCTGTAAAATGGGGATGAAGACTGTGAGCCCCACGTGGGACAACCTGATCACCTTGTATCCTCCCCAGCGCTTAGAACAGGGCTTCACACATAATAAGTGCTTAACAAATGCCATAATTATTATTATTATTAAATGTGTACATCAGGGTTATGCTTTAAACTCATCTAGTCTGGAAGCTGCTTGTGGGAAGGAAACATGTCTGCCAACTCTCTTGTATTGTGCTCTTTCAGGCACTTAGTACATGCCCTGCCCGCAATGAGTGCTTAAATCATCAATATCAGTGGTATCTGGTGAGTGCTTACTATGTGCAGGGAGCACTAAGCCATTCATTCGTTCGTTTTTATCGAGCTTTTATTCTGTGCAGAGTACTGTACTAAGTGCTTGGGAGAGCACAGTAGAAAAATAAGCAGACTCAGTCCCTGCCCATAGGGATCTTGCGTTCTAGGGAGAGTCCAAAACAACATCATAGGTAGATATGTCCCCTGCCCACAGTGACACCTTTGACTGATCGCTAGAGAGGGCCGATAGGGTTTTTCTGACTTAATAATAATAATTGTGGCATTGAAGTGTTTCCTGTGTGCTAGGCACTCTACTAAGTACTGGGGTGGATACAAGCAAATTAGGTCGTTCCTGGTCCCTGTACCACATGGGGCTCACAATCTCAACCCCCATTTCACAGCTGAGGTAACTGAGGCCCAGAGAAGCAAAGTGACTTGCCCAAGGTCACACAGTAGACAAGTGACAGAGTCAGAATTAGAACCCATGACTTTCTGACTCCCGGGCCCGTCTTCTATCCGCTACACCATGCTGCTTCTCATCTCACTTGGGTTGCTTGAAACCAAATGGGGAAGGCAGGTTGGAGGAAGAGGGGCTTCAGAGGGAGATGGCAGGACTTCAGGAGGTGGAGGAAGGAGTTCTCCTTCTGCTCCCGTGGAAAAGTGTAAGCGGTTCTTGAGGCAGCCAGAGGTCTGGCCCAAGGCTCCGGTGGAGTCCCCAAGGGTGGAGTCCGACCCTGTTTGGGGCGTCTGACGGGTTTCTTTCTATGGACTGCCAGGCTATTATTGTACATTATTTTGATTTAGGTTATTGAAAGGAGTTGTCTAAGATTAGGTTTCAAAGAACCTTAAGTAGGGGCTTGTTCCTGGAGGCCCGTTGGAGCTATTAAAGAAGTCAGGGGAGGCTAGAGCCTTTTCCCAAAGTTTTGGCCGAAAATGGTGTAGGCTTCTCGGAGGCCCTTGAACTTCATTCAGTTGTACTTAATGAGCGATTACTGTGTACAAAGCACTGTGCTAAGCGCTTCGGAGACTTCAATACACCAACAGACACGTTCCCTGACCACAACTCTGCCTGCATGAGTGGGTAGCGAAGAGAGGCTGGCGTAGATGGTTCTGCTTCTGGTTTAGAGAACGTGGTGATCCGAGTGGAAGCTTATTTAGGACTTCTGTTTTCTCAGCCTCCTGGGAATGGGGCTAGGTTGTGCTCGGGAGAATGTAAGCTTCTTGAGGGCAGGGATCTGGCCTACTGACTCTGTTGTACTAGTGCTTAGCACGGTGCTCTGCACACAGTAAATGGTCAGGACGTATCATTGATTCATAATCTCTGGTGGCATTCTGACACCTGGAACTTTCCTCTGCTATGATCCTCATGACAGCCTTACTGAAGGTTGCTTTCTGACGTGCCTCTTCTTGGGATGGCCCACCGTTATTGCTTTTTCCTACCTTTGACCGCGGTCTGATTAAACCTCTTTATGTCTGAATGAGGGCCTTGAGGAAAAAGCTGGTTTTCCTCCCCTTCCCCCTCTCCTTTTCTAAAAATATTTGATTTTTGAAGTGGTTGTCCAAAAAAAAAAACTGGTTGGGAATCATTAGTTTAGCATCTCTTGCTTTGTGGTGCTTCCTATTTGGGTCCTGACCACAGCAGTATGCAAATGTGTTGCTTTGACTTTCTTGTTTTCTCACTAAAATATACTCTGCAAGTGTAGCTCAAGCTTAGTGTGTGTGGGTGTGTGTTTGTGCATACCAGTTTGGAAGTATTCATTCTCAAAATGTTGGGAATGGCTCTCTGCACCCCCAACTTCTGGGAGGATTGCTAGGGCTATTAAAGAACAAGTCTCTATATCAGCTTCTTTGAAACATAATCTTAAAGAACTCAGTTCAGTAACTTAAAGAAAAAATCAGCCTACTGATTTTCCTGATCAATAACATACATATGTATATTGTGTGTATGTGTTTGTGTTATGTGTGTGTATGTTATTGATGAGAAAAGGCAGCTTCAGTTTCAGGCTTGAATCATGTTCTAGTTCTAGAGGCAGTTTCTGGTAACTGAAAGCCTCTTTAATTGGATAATTCCATTTCATATGAGGGGATCTTTTGAAGTTTTAATAACAATGATGCTATTTGTTAAGCCCTTACTATGTGCCAAGCACTATTCTAAGCGCTGGAGCTTTGGTAGACTCTAAAATTCAGTCAGTGTTTTGTTGTCTGTCTCCCCGGTTGACTGTGAGCCCACTATTGGGCAGGGATTGTTGCTATCTGTCGCTGAATTGAACATTCCAAGTGCTTAGTACAGTGTTCTGCACACAGTAAGTGCTCAATAAATATGACTGACTGATTGATTGCAGTGCCCTGTACACAGAAAGGGCTCAGTAAATGTGACTGACTGACAGACTGTGGCTTGGGTTTGAGAGAGAACCGGGTGAGAGGTAGGGAGGAATCTTCAGGTGTAATCATGAGTTGGCTGGGATACAGTTTCTAAAATTAAAAAAAAGCTAGCTTGCTCTAGACTGGAAGCACTCGTAGACAGGGATCATATCTACCAAGTCCATTTGTAGAGTTACTCTCCCAAGCTCTTAATACCATCCTCCTCTGCATCTGTAAGTGTTCAGTAAATACCACGGATTGATTGGAGAAGTCCTGGTCTGTGCTGCGTAATTTGGATAAAAAGCTCTAGGCATTACTGTGCACCCAAAAAAGGGCAAACCTTGAGTTACAGCCACCCCACGATACATACAATCTGGAGGGGCAGCCGTAATCCTTTGACATCTTGACGAGCAGATGCATCATTGCAAAATACCCAAACTGACAAAGCCGTGGTCTTGCCACCCACTAGCCAGGATTTGGGAATTAAGTCCTGCGTCAGTTTTAAAGAAAGCAGGTGACTGTATAAAAATGATTGAAGAGGGCTGGGAGCGAGAACTTGAAAGGTGTGAAGGAGTTGGCCTGCTCCGAGGTATTTTAAGAAGCCATAAAATGACCATTGAGTGAAAAACTTGTCTAATTTAAAGTTGAAAAACCACTGACTGTCAGCTAAACAGGCTTCTATTCTTGCACCCTCCTGCAAAGATTCGTAATCATAGTACAACCCCTCTTTTTTCAGTTGTGATGTTATAGTTTACATTACTTTAACACAGATTAAACAGTACTGTAGTAGTGCAGAGCACATAAAAGAATTTCATATTCCAGAGTTTCGGAAACAGATCCTTATCGATAACTTGTAAAAATAAAGGGAAATGTAGCCCTTGATGGAGTTGTGGTATGTTCCTTGAAAACATGAATGAACAGTGGATAAGTAATTTTACATTGTGAGGACTGTAAGTTTTCGTAACTTTTCGTGAAATCAGTCAAGTAGGTTGGGGTATTTATATTAATGGTAATGATCAACGGCATTTATTGAGGCCCCTACTGTGAGCTAAGCACCATACTAAACTCTTGGGAGAGTACCATGGAACAGAGTTGCTTGATGCATTCTTTGCCCACAAGGAACTTAGAGTCTAACGGACTGTAAAGTAAATCTTGTGCATGTATTTTCATAACTAGTGAGGAGTGAGAGGAAATTCAGCTGTGAATTGCAAGAATATGGAAAAGTGAGTAGATGAATAATATGAGGAGGTGGAAAATGGATAAGTACAAAGTGTGGGATCTGTTAGGTTGACATCACCTGGGATGGTGGAAGTCAATCAAACACCTTGGCCTAGTGGAGAGAGCACAGTCGTGGAGTCCAAAAGGACATGGGTTCCACTTCTGGGTCTGCCACTTGTCTGCCGTATGGTCATGGGCAAGTCACTTCACTTCTCTGTGCCTTAGTTCCCTCGTCTGTCAAATGGGGATTAAGACTGAGAGTCCCATGTGGGACTTGGACTGTGTCCAACCTGATTAGCTTTTATCTACCACAGGACCTAGGACAGGGGCTGGCACATAGTAAGCACTTAATGAGCATCATTTAAAAGCAACAACAACCCCAAAACAAAAAACCCAAGAACGCCTTCTTGAAGGAGGTGGGCTTCAGGAGGGCATTGAAAATGGGGGATAGCAGTGGTCTGGCGGATTTGGAAGGGGCAAGAACATGAGCCAAATTGAGGGAGGCCAAACTGTGAATCTTATCTTTGCCTCTCACTGGCAGTGGCATCACTCTCTGACCACCTACATTTGTGACCTTGGAGTAGTATTTGATTTCCTGCTTTCCTTTGTCTTTCATCTCATTCAGTGACTCCTTCATCGTGATCAGAATGTGTGTATTTACTGGAGAGGTAGAGATTTGGTGTAAATGTGTTGACTAAACACTTGATGAGCATTTGATTTGAGCATTTGTATTGATGCCTAGACAATTTTCCTTTCCTATAAAACATCCTTGCCCTGCCCTTGAATAACATAATCGGTGGTATTTATTGAACACTCAATTAATGCAAAGTGCTGCATTTAAGCACTTAGAGTACAGTACAACAGAGTTGGTAGACATGTTCTCTGCCTACAAAGAGTTTTCAGTTGACAAGGGGAGACAGACATTAATATAAATGAATAAATTATAGATATGTAAGTGCTTTGGAGCTGAGGGTGGGGTGAATACCAAATGCCCAAAGGAAACAGATCCAATTAATGTGGGCAAACCCTCCATAAGAGGGAGGATCACAAGACGAAAATAATTTAAGATTTGCAACTCCAAGCAGATGTCTTTTGTGATGCCAAAAGCTATTGACCAGTTTAGCCATTGACTAAAACAGATACATATGACAACCCCCCCCCCCCATGCTACTTGAAATAGAAATATCTTTACAGAGGGTATTTTTTGATGCTGTAACATATTTAGAACAAAAATTCCTATGTTTAAGGTACTTGAATTTGTGCATTTGAGGTATTGAGTTACCGCATGGAGAAAACTTGGTATGATGCAGGGTTTGTTTTTCAGCAGTGGGGACCCAGTACTAATTGAATCCTGATTTGTTCTTTTCTTCCCTCTCCCTGCCAAAGTTAAGACCAAAGAGTTTCGTGCTGTTTTTAAAGTGGAGATAAAGCACTGAGCACAATTCTTCCAGGGCCCAAGTTTACTCAGTTCTGCCATGCATGTTTTCACTACGTGTTTTGGCTGGTACGTTGTCGGAATTGGGGAACATTTGTCCAACAATATGAGCTCTTCGGGATATGGCATGCCACGACTCGGGAGAAATGGTTTTGGTGTGCACATGGGTGTCATGTTGGAACCCGTGAATTTTCCTTGACGTGGGATTTTGCAAAAACGCAACCCTCACCGTTATAGAAGTGGGGCAATGAATTGCCAAGTACCTAACTTTCTTTCAGAAAACAGGGGATTGCTTAGTATTTTTGGAGTAGTGTAGGCTCCGTGTAAGTAGTGCTCCACTGCAGCAGAGGTTCTCAATTGTTGGCAAAAGTTGTGCCCCTGGAGGAGATCAATATTTCACCTTTACTACTCGCCACTTGCCTCTGCCTTCTCCCACCAAAGAATAGCTCCCTCCCACAGGCAAGATTCAAAGGAGTGGAACAGCCAGATTAGGGGAGAAGAAAAACTACTCCCTACAAAATTGCCAGTCTCCAGAATTTTCAACTTTGCCAAGGAATCTCAAAACATGGCTCAGTGGTGACAGGAGCCAATGCCATCACAGCCCCACACTGGAAAAAACATGGCATCCGTTTACCCAGAAGTTGTCATAGGGTTTTTAGAGAGGAAATACTCTTCCCAAAGTGCCTAGGATGATGATGATAATAATGGTAATTATGGTATTAAAGTGCTTACTATGTGCCAGGCACTGTACTAAGCACAGGGGTGGATACAGGCAAATTGGGTTGGACACAGTCCCTGTCCCATGTGGGGCTCACAGTCTTAATCCCCATTTTACAGATGAAGTTAACCGAGGCACAGAGAAGTAAAGCGACCTGCCCAAGGGTCACCCAGCAGTCAAGTGGCAGAGGTAGGATTAGAACCCATGACCTTCAGACTCCCAGATTCCCAAGCTAGTGCTCTATCTACTACATCATGTTGCTTCAATTGACTGATACAATCAGTGGTGTATCTCGAGCACTTACCGCGTGTCTGCACAGTATGATAGAACAGAGTTGGTAGACAAGATTCCTGCCAGCAAGGAGTTTACAAGGTGACTTTCAGGAAATTTATCTGGCCCTTGGGAAAACTGAGCCCATCTTGCTCAGGTGATGCTCTCCTTGGGGTTCTTCACTGCAGTTGACTTGAGCATTCTTTTTTTAAATGGTATTTGTTAAGCACTTACTATGTGCCAGGTTCTATGCTAGGCACTGAAGTAGATACAAGCCAGTCAGGTCAGATACAGTCCCTGTCCCACATTGGACTCAAAGTCTTAATCCCCATTTTGCAGATGAGGTAATTGAGGCCCAGAGAAGTGAAGTGATTTACCCAAGGTCACACAGGAGTTAAGTGGCAGACCCAGCATTAGAACCCATGACCTTCTGACTCTCAGGCCCAGGCTCTATCCTTTAGGCCACTCTGCTTCTCAAGGATCAAGTGTTTTGATCCTTTCTTCCGGATTGAGGTGATTCTGAGGGGTCTCATCTATGGCTGTTGGTGAGAAATGGATTGTACCTGTAGAGCGCCTGACTTCTGCCATGTGCCTCAGATTGAATTGGAGAATTCTTTTCTGCATCCCCTGGCATCTCGCCGAACAGTCAGTGGTATTTACTGAGCACTTACCGTGTGCAGAACACTGTAATAAGCACTTGGGAGAGAACAATAGAACAGATACATTCCCTGCCCACAACTAGCTTACAGTCTAGAGAGAGACATTAATATAAATAAATTTATTGGATTCTCGGGAGAAACCGATGACATCATATTGGTGGTATTTGCAAGATTAGAAGTTTTGGCAACCAGAGAAAAATTTCCCAAATGCACCTTTCCCCTCTCTCCTGTTTCTTCTCTCTCCCCCGACCCCACCCCAATTTGGCTAAATGTTGGGAGCAGCACTGAACCGTGTTGCCCGACTCTCACCACAGTTATTCCTCTGTCTTGTCTGCCATTTTCTGGCCATTGTCAAATCTTCAGCTGAGGGGCAGCAACAACGAGGATGATGGTATGGTAACAATACCTCCTGTGGCCCTTAATTTCCAAGCTTCTATCCTCATTTCAACTCATTTCAGGTTCTCCTCCTAGGAGAACTGCTCTGTTACTGTGCCTTGGATAGGGCTTGGTGGGAAATGAGTGTCACCAAGGAGTAGCAGGGTGTCAAATGAGCAATTGCCTTTTCATTTCACACTGATTGTATTTACCCATTTTTTTCAGAAAATCCTCAGCCTCTGCTTCAAGTCAGTCAGTGCTCTATCTTCACTCAGCTCCGACTACAACTCATCTCACACACACTTGGCTTCTTCAATCCCAACGTCTTCACTATGCCTCACTCTTGTTTCTGTCTCTCTGTTTCCACACTCTTTTCCGCCCCCCCTCCATGAACCCCTTGCTCAGGAACTTCTTCCTCCCTCTTCTCCAACACTTCACCCATCTCCCCATCTTCAAAGCATTATTGTTTAATGACATTTGTTAAGCACTTACTATGTGCCAGTAAGCACTGGGGTAGATACATTTTAATCAGGTTGGAAACAGTCCCACATGGGGCTTACAGTCTTAAACCCCATTTTACAGATGAGGAAACTGAGGCCCAGAGAATTGAAGTGACTTGCCCAAGGTCACACAGCAGACAAGTGGTGGAGCCAGAATTAGAGCCCAGGCCTTTCTGACTCTCATCTGCATTATCCACTAGGCAGTGCTACTCCTCATCTGCTCCAGAGAGCCTTCTCTGATGAATCCCTTATCTCCTCTTTCTTTTCCCTTCCGTTTGCATTACTTAAGCATTTTAACCCACCCACCGCCCTTTTGTGCTTATGTTCATGTCCTATACTCTTTCTCCTATACCTGTGTTAAGGTCAGTTCCTCACTAGGATTGTAAACTCCCTAAGGACAGGGATGGAGTCTACTTTATGGTGCTTTCCCGAGCACTTAATAGGGTGTTTTGCATAGAGAAAATGCTCATAAATACATATGGTACATATGAGTTAACAGTATTTGTCTTACTCAATTTTTTTCCACATCCAAAAGATATTTGGTTAGCTTTTCAAAAACAAGAGTCTATTAAAGAGAAGATTCATTGCACAATCAATCAATCAAGTGCTTGGAAAAGTAGAATTTAGCAGAGTTGGTAAACACGTTCCCTGCCCAAAATGAGCTTACATTCTAGACGGGGAGACAGACATTCATATAAATAAATTATGGCAATGTACGTAAGTGCTGTGGGATTGAGGGAGGGGTGAATAACGGGAGCAAATCCACGTGCAGTGGCAATAGAAGAAAGTGGGAGAAGAGGTAATGAAGGCCTAGTCAGGGAAAGCCACTTGGAGGAGGTGTCCCTTCAGTAAGGCTTTGAAGGTGGGGAGAGTGATTCTTCTGTCGGATATGAAGAGGGGAGGGCATTCCAGGCCAGAGGCAGAACATGTCAAGTGCCTGATCCAGCAAGGGTGCCTTGGGTGGTTGTTGTTATGATTTTAGTTAAAGCACTTACTATACGACAAGCAACATTTTAAGGCCTGGGGTAGATAAAATTGATTATATTGGACACAGTCTCTGTCCCACAGGGCGATCACAGTACAAGTGTGTGAGTTCACATGAAATGTGGTTAGTCCAAAGAAAGAGAAGTCACCAAGAACAATTAAAAGAGCTGACTGAATTTTTTGAGGGACAGTCCAACACATCCATTTCCAGGAGTGGCATAACTCATGGTCTTTGGTACACAAGGTTCATTCAATCGCATCTGAGTGCTTATTGTGTACAGAGCACTATGCTAAGCGCTTGGGAGAGTACAATACAACAATAAACTGACACATTCCCTGCCCACAAGGGACTTACAGTCTAGAGGGGGATGCCATTGGGGGTCTCCAGTGGGAGGGAGGTGAAGTCAAGCAAATTGCTCGTCAATCCTTGGGATTTAGTGAGCGCTCATTGTGCGCAGAGCCCTTGCGAGAATATAGTACAATAAAGTTGAGACAGAATCCCTGTTCACAGTATAATAATCTACAGGACAGGGGAGTTGAATCGGAGTTGGAGGGAGGCTAAGAGGAGGGGTCTTTTTTTAGTTAGAATGTGGGACTTGTTGGAGTCCCTGAATAATAATAATAATGTTGGTATTTGTTAAGCGCTTACTATGTGCCGAGCACTGTTCTAAGCGCTGGGGTAGACATAGGGGAATCAGGTTGTCCCACGTGGGGCTCACAGTCTTGATCCCCATTTTACAGATGAGGGAACTGAGGCACAGAGAAGTTAAGTGACTTGCCCACAGTCACACAGCCGACAAGTGGCAGAGCTGGGATTCGAACTCGTGAGCCCTGACTCCAAAGCCCATGCTCTTTCCACTGAGCCACGCTGCTTCTCCTTCTTCTGAATGCCTAACCTGGGAGTGTTTTTAGCTGGCTCTTTTGCTAATAAGTATAATACTTTTAAAGCTGTTACCATGTGCCAAACACTGTTCTAAGCACTGGGGTAGATATAGGCTAATCAGTTTGGGGGCACAGTCCCTGTCCCACAAGGGGCTCACAGTTACTTCTGTAGTTGCTAAATCCTCAGTACAGTGCTCTGCATACTGTAAGCCCTCAAACAGTATGAATGAATCAGTGATTAAATCCAAGTCCTGAGCTATGCCCTGTGCACCAAGAGGAAGGAGAAGTTTCACCGCTGGGGATCCTGAAGACCTATAACTTAGTTCCTGCTTCTCTCTCTCCCTGTCTTCCTCACCCTGCCTTTGGACAGTAATAGTGACAACAGCAGCAATCGTATTAGTGAAGCTTTTACAGTGCCTGGGTGTGGGGAGAGAATCCACAGGTGGGAATTAGCCAGGTTCCCTGTCTCTTGGCTGGGGGATGGCCCAGGACCTGATGCTCACAAGGTCTAATGGCTGTTAGAGGGTTAAACTTCTCTTGCTCTGGAAGCAGCCGGCAGTCCCTGGGTTGTACAAAAATACTTCCTTTGAAGTGCGGAGGAGGAACAGTTAAGGGTAAAACCTGGAGCAGGGGTTCAGAATGTCATCTTCTCTAGCAGGGTTTGCCAGAAGCCTACTCGCATAGGCTAGATTTGGGGAACTACTGGTTCTCCATCTCTTTATCCCTTTCCCCACTTTATAGAGATGTTTTTGGGGGTTTTTTCCCTCTTTGGCAGGGAATAGCCGAAGAACAGTGAGACGTTTATGGAAAATTAGATGTTAGTATATTTAAAGTTGGGAGAAGATGGACCAAGCTGTCACTTCCCCTGGTTGCCCTTCTGCACTGGCTTTGTACTTGGCTGTGTAATAATAATAATGGTATTTGACATTTTTTGGTGATGGAGTGCATACTGTGGGCAGAGCACTGTACTGTTGGCTTAGTACAACAGAGTTGGTAGGCATGTTTCTCCGTCCACAATGAGCTTAGAGTCTGCAGCCAATGTAGGATTCACTAGTTCTGTCCAGTGCCTGATGCCCAGATGTAGCTCTTAAGCACTTTTTGGTACTAACCCCAGCCCGTTGACACTTATGTATCTAGCCTTATACTCTCATTTCCCCATCTGTGTATTTTAATATCTGGCTCTTCCCTCCCTATCTAGGCTATAGGTTGCTTGTGGGCAGAGAACATGTCTACCAACTCTGTTGTACTAGCCCAGTAGTACAGTTCTCTACTCAGAGTAAGTGCTCAATAAATGCCATTAATTGATTGGTCAAAAATTCTAAGCCCATTAATGGTATTTTTATGACAGTGTCTCCAAATAGCTATTTATTTCTTTTCAAGTTGCTTCTGAGTGAAGGTGTACACCTCCCTGAAGTATTTTTCTTTCAGACCTGTCATTTCATTAGGACAGAAAGTCCCAGTGGTTTTTTTTTTAAAAAAAAAACTTGATAGAGTCAAAGGCTCTGTCTGTCTTTACTTTCTTTTTTTTTTTTGGTATTTGTTAAGCGCTTACTGTGTACCAGGCACTGTATTTAGTGCTGGTTTGGATACAGTCAGGTTGGACACAGTCCCTGCCCCACATGGGGTCACAGTCTTAATCCCCATTTTACAGTTGAGGTAACTGAGCCACAGAGAAGTGAAGTGACAGGCCCAAAGTCACACAGCAGACAAGGGGCAGAACTGGGATTAGAATTCAGGTCCTTCTGACTCCCCAGCCTGTGCTCTATCAACTAGGCTACTCTGCTTTGCTCCCTCCCCTCTTTACTCCTCTCCTAACATCCCCAATTCTGGGAAGAAGGAATTCCATTCTCATGGTACAGATATCACCATAATTTGAGCAAGAGATCATGGAGGTAGGAAGGGAGTGAATGAAGATGTGGTATAAGACTTTTTATTAAGTAAATGCCTGAGCAGTCCTGGCTTTTCTGTTCCTGTTCTTTCTTTGTGACCCAGATGGTTGCTGTTATTGGCCTTCGGGGCCTATATGGAAGTAGAGGAGAGATTTCCCTACTGTCTGAAAACAACAGCAACCCTTCTCTGCCTATGCCCTGCCTTGATGGGCCTGATGCTTTGATGGCTCCAGTCTGCTGCCATGTGCACAATACATTGATGTGTTTTTGTGGGTGTTATTCTTTGGTTTATTTTCCTTTGTCTCTTGAGTTTTGCTGTGAGTGGTAAATGTTCTTTCCCTCCATTTTCCCATCCCACCCCTAACTCATGTCAAGCCACTCTAAGGGTCCTTGTCCAAAAAGGCTGATGAAACAAGTATCTGTGGCTGAGGGAGCTCTCAATTAGTCTGTTTGTTGACCTGACTCTTCTAGCTATTACAGTCAGCCTTCCCGCAGTGATGTGCACAGGGGAACATAGTGAGGGAGTGAAGATGGTTCATAGGAGGCCGTCAATACTGTTGCAAAGCCAATTGGTGTGTGGATCCCTCTAGCAGAAGAATACAACTTCCTTCTCTTTGCCTCCCAACCCTAAAGTCCTGTGAAACGTGGGGACCCCCAGTCTGTTCGCTTGCCAAGGGAGAGACAGCAGTGCCTTTTAGGAACAATCCTTCGAGTCCAGCTAATCCTCAACCTGAATGTCAGAAGGCTAGAAAGGATAGCTGAAGTTTCCGTATATACTAGAGTTTTTCACAGCGACACTCATGAAGACAGTCTGTGTGTCACTCATGAACACAGTCTGTGAGTTTGGTAAAGTCTTCACACCGAAAGACAATGACTTTTCATTCAGTCATATTTATTGAGTGTTTACCATGTGCAGAGCATTGTTCTAAGCCCTTGGGAGAGTACAGTAGAACAGACACATTCCCTGCCCACAATATGCTTAGAGTCTAGAGGGGTACTATTGGCAATCATAAGAAGCAGCATGGCTTAGTGAATAGAGTTTGGGCTTTGGAGTCAGAAGGTCGTGGGTTCTTATACCGACTCTGCCACTTGTCTGCTGTATGTCTTTGGGTGAGTCACTTAACATCTCTGTGCCTCATTTCATTGTAAATTGTAAAATGGGATTAAGACTATGAGTCCCATGTGGGAAAGGGTATGTGTCCAACCCAATTGTCTTGTATCTACCCCAGTGCTTAGAAAAGTGCTGGGCATGTAGTAAGTGCCTAACAAATACTTATTATTGTTCATAATAATAATAATAATCAAATTTAGTTGGAGGTTTCTCTAGAGTTCCCCAACCCTTTCCATCCTGAAGGTACTTTGTTCTCTTGAAACCTCCCTGCAACCTGAGCAGAAAGGAGATAAATTATCCTTCCTCGTTCTCCAGTAACCAAGGGTTCTTCCCTCAACACCTCACCAGGAGTATCCGAGAAACAGGCCTCTTGTTGAGTCGACTCCAGAGAGAGAAAGGGAACCTGTTTCTCACTGAGAATGGAACCAGAGGAGCCCTCCTTTTCCAAGTCAGCATGGCCATGTGAGGAGAGACCCATAACTTCTTGGAATCTGTTACCTCATCTGTAAAATGGGGATGAAGACTGTGAGCCCCATGTGGAAATGGACTGTGTCCAACCTAATGATCCTGTACCTATTCCAGTCTTAGTATTTAAAAAAAACAACATAAAAAAACTCTTCTTTCTGCTCTGGTTCTCTGCCCCATGGGCTGGACAGCCAAGAATTGTGGAAAGGGAACCTTTTTTTGGTTGTAAAGAGTTAAGTTAGGGGAATGGAAATGGAGACTAATTGCTTTTCTGTCACTTCATTTTTTATTATTTTTTCTACCTTGTTCCTCCTCCTTCCCTGCCACTTGCCATATAGCTGAAAATCTTTCTGATCCTTTTAGATGACAAAGCACAGCTGTCAGCCCCTGTTTGTCTTCTGAAAGGGGTTAGTGTTCTAAATCTGGGTCTGTTTTGTAATCTAAGGGACATTTTTGCCTACGCTTTTGAAGGGAGGAAGATAAACTGTTGTTGGCCACTTAGGGCAGGAGGAGTTCTCATGGAGTTGAAAGGAATGGTTGATTTTTATTTATTTACTTATTTTTTTGAGAATTACCTGGTGGTCTTTACAGTGGCTTCAGGAGTGGGTGGGGGAAGTGGTGATTGAGTCCCTTGAAAGGGAGAGGGGAAAGGAAGGTGAGAATAGAGTGTAGCAGTCTAAAGGGAGTATTCTTCCAAGTGCTTACTATGAGTTATGCACACAGTAAGCACTCAATAAATACCATTGATGATTGATGAGTAGAGACTTCTTACTGGCAAAGGAAAAAAAAAGGTTGTTGTTTTTTTTTAAACTTCCTCAAGTGTTAAATACAGAGGAAATCTTTCATCCTCTGGGGGTTTGAAGTAGTATTTTATATTTTTTTGAAACCTTTGTGAAATTATTTTGATGAAGAAACCAGTTTTCTCTTGCTTCACTCCCTTACTTCTCATGCTAGATATGGCCGGCTCCCTGCAATCTGCCTCGGGTACTTGTAAATGATGACACCTCCATTCTACCCCCCCTCCCCATCCACCCCCACCCTCAGGTGGGGGTGAGGGAAGAGACTCTTGTTCACAAACCTGTGATTAAGCTCACTGCTGCATGATCAGTCGTGTCGTCTTTGCACTTTCTCCATTTGGTCTCCATCCTTCAGGAGCTGCAGTTGCCCAAAACCTAGTGAGGCAACACAGGTGAGCTCCCATTAGAGCTATAGCCTGATGAATATGATCACATATAAGACTTCATTCAGAAGAAAGCAGTTTTGTAGACTCAGAAACCATCTGTGCCAATTCAGAGGAGGACCAAGAAGCAGTGTGATGTAGTGGAAAGACCCCGGGCCTGGGAGTCAGAGGACATGTGTTCTAATCCTGGCTCTGCCACTTATCTGCTGTGTGACCTTGGGCAGCTCATTTCACTTCTCTGGGTCTCAGTCACTACATCTGAAAAATGGGGATCAAGACTGTGACCCCATTTGAGGCAGGGACTGGATCCAACTCGATTACCTTGTATCTACCCCAGTGCCTAGAACAATGCCTTTCACATAGTAAGTACTTAAAAAATATCACATTTATTATTAATATGTGCCTCACCCTCTAGACTGTAAGCTTGTAGTGGGCAGGGAATGCATCTGCTAACTCTGTTTTATTGTACTCTTCCAGGCACTTAGTACAGTGCTTTGCACAAAGTATGCGCTCAGTAAATGCCACTAAGATACGAAGTTTGATAAATAGCTCTTGAGCAAACTTGAACAATAACTAGAAAAGTTCCCAGGTAGTGATGTGACCAAATATCCCAAGAGATAATTTAGTTTTGGTGGGATGAGATAAGGAAACACAAGACATTAAAGATAATAAAAATTAGAGAGGATCAGAGGAAATATAAACTCCTTCCCCCTTAAAAAAAAAAAACAGGAAGGGGAAGTTGATAACAGATGACAGAAAAGACTGATGTTCTTAATGTTTTCTTCATTCCTGCTTTAAAAAAAGATCAAAGAGAAGAACTGACCAGGGCAAGTCATACTCGAAACGGGAGGTTGGAAAGCCAAACAAAGAGAGGGAAAGAAACAGTTAAACATGGCAATTAAAATGAGGATGTATTTCAATCCGCCCAACCCATCATCTATCTGGGAAGAATGCTCAGTGGCACAGGCTGTAGTTGCAGGGAATGTTGCCTTTTGTTTTCAGAGGTTTGTAGAAGACTACAGTGGTACCCGAAGACTGGAAAAATGGCAAATGTGCAGATGTTGTGGAAGACCTGTGTAATTAGACAGGTCAGCTTAACATTTGAAGGAGGCACAACACTAGAACAGATGTTCCAACGGCCCCTAGCTCACGAACCGTCTGCTCCTGGCATTGCATTCCTCATGCCTTTTCCGCCTACCTTGAACCTGCCCCCCTGCTCAGTTTTTTTTAAAATTTTTTTTATGGTTTTAGTTACTAAGTGCTGGGATAGATACAAGATAATTGGATCGGACACAGTCCCTGTCCCACACAGGGCTCACAGTCTTAATCCCAATTTAAAGATGAAGGAACTGAGGTGCATGGAAGTGAAGAAGTGACTTGTCCAAGGTTACACAGCAGACAGGTGGCTGAGCTGGTATTAGAATTCAGGCCCTCTGATTACCAGACCCCTATTTTATAGTTCAGGGCCAGACCCATAGTTTATAGTGTGTGTCATTTCCCCCCTCCCCCACCCCTCCCAATAAGTTCTTAATGGAAAGAGCCCAGATCTGGCACATACTAAGCACTTAATAAGCACCATTTACAAAAAAGATAGAAAGAAAATTCCAATTGGTTCACCAGGAAGAAATGAAATAAGGACCAGTAAAAGTGAGTATGCTTAGAGGGCAAACAATAAATGGATGATGGGGAAAGTCTGGCTAGATCTAGCAGTAGAAAAAGACCTAGGAGCCTTGGTGCACCAGAAGTTGAAAATGAGTGAGCAACGTACGGGGGTTGTTAAGCTGACTGGAATGTGTCAAGGGATTCTGACAAGCAAGGGTCAGGAAGCAGCCCTTCTGCTGCTCTCTGTCCTGGTCAGATCCCTTAATTGAGTCCTCTGTCCAGATTTGGACCCAGCCCCTTTAAAAGAATATGGGGGAAACTCAAAAGGGTCCAGAAAAAAGTGATAAAAATTATTAAAGGGTGGAAAATAGGCTTGATGAGCAATGGTCAAAGGAACCGGGGATATATTTAGAGTAGAGAAGGCCAAGGGGTGACTTAATTACCGTCTTGACAATAATATTGTAGTATTTAAGCACTTACTATGTGCTGAGCTCTGGGGTAGATACAAGAGAGTCAGGTCAGACCCAGTCACCATCCCACATGGAGCTCACAGTCTTTAAGAAGGTATTGTCTTTCAGTATAGGTCCGGTTTTTACGGGGAAGATGTTGATGAGGCCTGAACCAGAGGAAATGGACTCTGAGGAGGAAAGATTTAGGTTAGACACAACCTGACCCTCTTTTCCTTTTCTTAAACTCCCTTTTGCATACCCAAAGTTGCTCGCTTTTTTTCATCCCCACTCCCAGCCCCACAGGGTTCATATCCATATCTCTCGTTTATTTATTTTTAGTGTCTGCCCCTCCAGACTGTAACTTTATTGTTGGCAGGGAACGTGTCTGTGATATTGTACTCTTCTAAGCGCTTAGTATAGTGCTTTGAACACAGTAAGCGCCCACTAAATAGGATTGACTGACTGGCCTTCAGCACAAAGCCTGTAATGGGTAGCCACAGGAGCAAGGTCTTGGGTTCTCTACCCTTGGTGGTGGTAGTCAGAGTCTGCATATTGGGAGCAGTCCTCCTAAGTGCTTGGGAAGAAGAAAATAAAGAAGTGATATGTTACCTGACCACAGGGAATTTATCCTCTATAATGGAGAGTCAGAAAATATTACCACCAGAGTAGTCAAAATGAACAGTCGAATGTGCAGTTGACTTAACAGACATACAGAGGTGGTGAGGATAGACACAGGAGGTGGGTGAAAGGGTTATTCATTCAGTTATTCATTCAGTTGTATTTATTGAACACTAATTGTGTGCAGAGCCCTGTACTAAGTGCTTGGGAGAGTATAATACAACAATAAACAAATACATTCCCTGTCCATAAGGAGCTTAAAGTCTAGGAGGGAGGAGGCAGACATCTCTACTGTTATTTATTTGTATTAATATGTGCGAAAGTGCTTTGGGCCTGAGATGGGGAAGTCCAAAAGGGAACAAGTCAGGGTGACACTGAGTGGGACATGAGGAAAAGTGGGGCTTAGTCTGGGAAGACCACTTGGAGATGTGCCTTCAATAAGGCTTTGAACGAGGTGGGGGCAGTAATTGTCTGTCAGAGTAGAGGAGAGAGCATGGTGGAGGCCAGGTATAGGATTTGGGCTAGCTGTCAGCGGTGAGACAGGTGAGATTGGGGCACAGTGAGAAGATTAGCACAAGAGAAGCGAAGTGTTTTGCTTTAAAGCCAATGGTGAGGAATTTTGGTTTGATATGGAGGTGGATGGACAACCACTGGAGTGTTTTTGAGGGGGGAGGCAGTGACATGTCCTGAACGTTTCTATAGAAAAATGATCCGTCCAGCAGAGTGAAATATGGACTGGGGTGGTGAGAGACAGGAGGCCGGGAGGTCAGCAAGGTGGCTGATGCAATAATCCAGGAAGGGCCATTGAAGGAATTTGGCTTTTCCGAGAGCTTTGAGTGTCGAGGGACAGGGAGAGTTGTGGTCTGTTGGGTTTCTGTGAGGAAAGAATTGATAACCATCTGTGCGGGATGATTTAGTTATTCACCTCTCCTGAAGGCAGGGAGTAGATCAGGTGGGTCCCTTTCCGCTCCAGACTTCGAGGATTCTCTTCACCTTTTGAAGTTGGACTTGCAGCCAGAAGAACACCTGTTTGCAGAGGACTTTTCTTTCACTGCCTCCCCTTCTCTGGATTTTGGCATGCACTGAGAGGGTCGTCCGGGAACGTACCCTCCGCAATACTGGAAATTCTGACTCCTTCAGTTGGTTAACTCTTGGGTTCAGTGCACAGGTGGGACCAACTGCTGCCCTGTGGGAGCAGGTATTGTCTCGTCCCTGTGACCTCCTTGTCTGCCCTGGGTCTCCTACATCCATGCCCTTTGTGAGGCTGAGGGAAGGCTCAAAGAGCAGCTGGGCATTCACGGGGGCAATTAGCCTGTGCACCAGATTAAAGGGTGGAAATTCTGCTCTAAGGTCCCCCTCTCCGCAGCTAAATGATCCTTTGCTGCAGTCTGCCTGACTGGCGCAATACTGTCTCTCCGTGCGGGTGAGAGGGTGTGTCTGGGAGTAGGAGGGTCAGGAAGAGGAGGACCATTGGCTGGGCTCCTGGTGACCTGTAGCATCAGGTCTCCAAGAGGGGTGCACCTCCCCAGCGAAGGCGAGCTGAAGTGGAGAGCTGTGTCTGAAACATCATAGACCAGCATACTGTCTCCTACAAACATTTCCCCTCTCTTTAGATGAGTTAGGATTTGGGGATCTGACTCCATCCAGCACCCTGGAGCTTCCTTTGGAAGTGCCTCTTTTCCCAACAATATGAACCTGGCCAATTCATTATCTCCTTGCTCAGAAACCTTCGGTGATCCATCTCCATCCACATAGGGCAGAAACTTCACACCATGGGCTTGAAAGCATTCGATCAGCTGTCTGCCTCCTGCTTATCTCTCACTACAAGGCAACCTAACCTTCACTTCTCTAACAGCAAACTGCTTATTGTGTCTCCATCCTACCTCTCTCACCACCTGCCCTTTGCCCCCTGTCCTCCCTCTTGACTGGAACTCCTTCTCACCTTATCTTCCATACCACCACGCTCCCCAATCTTCAAAGCATTACTAAAATATCCAGGAAGGCTTCCCTGACTAACCTCATCTCCTCACCCAATCTCCAGTCCTTACCCAACAGCACTTGGATGTTCACGTCGACCCTCGAGCATTTACACATATCCTTGTGCTCTTCTGCTTCCCCTATCTTTATTTTATTGTCTATCTCTTCCACTAGATTGTAAGCTTATTAAGGGCAGAGAACTTATCAGACCAAGTGCATTGGAATCTGTCAAGCCAGTAGGACAGTGCTCTGTCCAGCTCTCAGGAAATACCATTGATTTGTGTGCTGAAGAAGAACAGTCGCGAGAAGATTGATAATACACTCATTTAATAAGGCTCGTTGGGTGTTTTGATCCAAGAATCTACTCATTTGAGGAGCCAGGAACTTGAGAAAAATCCTTCCATCTGTCAGGTGCAAGAATGAGCCTCAATTCTGGAGTGCTGCCTATCTGGTGTTTCAGCAGATGGTGAATTGAGAGAAAGTTAGTCTGTGAATTTTGGGAGCTCTTTGTTGAGTAGCTTGGATGTCTGGGGTGGGGGGTGGAGAAACTAAAGTTCCCAAAGACTTTCTTCTCCTTTCCAGCTCAGCTCCCTAGAGTAGTAATTTTAAATCGTCAAAGAATGGACATTGAAGTTGATGGAATGTAAATAAAGGGCATTTTCCCAGCATTTGTGTTGACAAAGTTAAGCCTTGCATGGGCTGAGCTTTTGGAGTTTGAGTTGAGCTTGATGAGTGAGTGGTACAGGGCTTATAGGCTGCCCCAAACCCTTTGTTATAATAATCATAGTAATCATAATAATAATAGTGGCATTTCTTCTACCTGTAACTTATTTTCATGTCGCTTTCCCCTCTAGACCTGTGAGCTTCTTGTGGGCACGGATCGTGTCTACCAGCTCTTTTGTAGAATACTCTCTGAAACTCTTAGTACAGAGCTTTGCACATAGTAAGCACAAATCCAGTGCTTAAAACTGTCTGACATACTAAGTGCTTAACAAATACCATTTAAAAAATGCCACTGATAGGAACTTAAGTGCTTACTATGTGCCAAGCGGTGGGTTAGATGGCAGTTAAGCGGGTCAGACCCAGGTTCCCGTTCCACATGGGGCTCACAGTGTAATAATAATAATAATAATAATAATAATAATAATGTTGGTATTTGTTAAGCACTTACTATGTGCCGACCACTGTTCTAAGCGCTGGGGTAGACACAGGGGAATCAGGTTGTCCCACGTGGGGCTCACAGTCTTAATCCTCATTTTACAGATGAGGTAACTGAGGCACCGAGAAGTTAAGTGACTTGCCCAAAGTCACACAGCTGACAAGTGGCCGAGACGGGATTCGAACCCATGATCTCTGACTCCAAAGCCGGTGCGCTTTCCACTGAGCCACGCTGCTTCTCTGGAGGGAGAAGAGAGATTGAGTCCCCGTTGTACAAATGAGGAAACAGATAAGTGACTTACTTGGGCCACACAGCCTAGAACCCAGGACCTCTGACTGCCAGGCCCGGGCTCTTTCCACTAGGCCTTTTGTTTTGGCGAGGAAAATAGAGTGTTGATTGTTTGGCTTGGGTAATCCCAGTGGGGACACAGGGGTGCCTCCACCCAGCGGGAGCTGTGCTTCTTGGGTCATTGGGGCTTTCAGGGCTCTGCCCTTTGCCAGCCGGGGGGACTCAGATTCCCGTCTATCATGAATCACCCTAGAAACTCTTCAGATAGCCATCTCCCAGAAAAAGGAAAGTGCAGAAGGGGAGCGGTAAAGGACTTCCATTTACATATCTTTTGTCGGACAGGAATGGGTGCTGCTCTGCTGCCTAAAACTGCGTAGGCAAAGCAGATATTATCAGCTCTGGCCCTGGGGCAATGGAATAGCAAGATCAAAGCGCCCAGCAGCAGCGCACGGAGCCTCTTCAAAGCAAAGTCTCTGAGTAACACAGGATTGATACAGAAAAACGAGAAAGCCCTTGCTGATGTAATCATAGCCTGTGAGACAGGTTTTTTTTTTATTTAAACAAAGATACAAAGGCATCCCTTGTTTGTTTAGGGAGGTGAAGCGTGTGCCATGGAGGCCAAGAAGGGGTACCCCGGGTATCTTGGGGTTCAGCGGCCCTGCCCAGTGCGTCGGGCCTGGGCTCGGTGGACTGTGACCTTGGGGAGGTCGCTTAGCTTCTCTGGGCCTCAGTTTCTTCCTCTCTAAAGTGAGGATTCAATGCCTGTTTTCCCTCAGTCAATCATATTTATCAAGCGCTTACTGTGTGCAGAGCAATGTATTAAATGCTATGGGAGAGTACAGTACAACAGTAAGCAGATAGATGCCCTGCCCACAATGAGTTTATGGCGTAGTGGATAGAGCACGGGCCTAGGAGTCAGAAGGTCATGGGTTCTAATCCTGGTTCTGCCCCTTGTCCGCTGTGCGACCCTGGGCGAGTCACACCTTCTCTGTGCCTCGGTCCTCGGTTACTTAATCTATAATATGGGGATCGAAACTTTGAGCCCCAGGTGGGACAGGGGCTGTGTTCAACCTAATTTGCTAGTATCCACCCCAGCGCTTAGTACAGTGCCTGGCACAGAGTGTTTAACAAATACCATTATTACTATCAGATGGGAGAAAGACATTAATAGAAATAAATTACAGATATAATAATAATAATAATGTTGGTATTTGTTAAGCGCTTACTATGTGCCGAGCACTGTTCTAAGCGCTGGGGTAGACACAGGGGAATCAGGATGTCCCACGTGGGGCTCACACTCTTAATCCCCATTTTACAGATGAGGTAACTGAGGCACAGAGAGGTTAAGTGACTTGCCCACAGTCACACAGCTGACAAGTGGCAGAGCTGGGATTCAAACACATGACCTCTGACTCCAAAGCCCAGGCTCTTTCCACTGAGCCACGCTGCTCCTATGGACATAAGTGCTGTGGGGCTGAGGCAGAGATGAATAAAGGGAGCAAGTCAGGGTGACACAGGAGTGTAAGAAGTAGAAAGGAAGGATTAGTGAGGGAAGGCAGTTTGGAAGAGATGCACCTTCAATAAGGCTTTGAAGGCAATACGTCTAAGGCTTTTCCTTAGACTCTGAGGCCCAAGTGGGACAGGGATTGAGTCCCACCTGACTAACTTAGAACAGTGCTTGGCCCATAGTAAGCACTTAGAAATATAATAATTGCTCCAGTTTCCTCAGAGTTGGAAGTAAAGGGAAATCATATCTATTGAGAGTGGTGTCTTTCTCCTTTATCATACCCGAGAGGAGATTAAATCAGGCTGGAAAAGAAGGCCATCTTTGTTTCTCATGGCTCTAGCTCGTTTGCCTCTTCTCAATCAATCAATCAGTTGTATTTATTGAGCGCTTTCTGGGTGCAGAGGACTGTAGTAAATGCTTGGAAGAGTACAGTATAACAGACTTGGTAGACATTCATTTTCTTTCTCCTTTCATATTCTAAAACACTTTCCTGAAGTGTAATTGTGGTTTTAATTACACATGAGTCCTAAAACAAGGCCGGGATGGATAGGGAAACCTGCTTGTTCTCATGTCACTTTCAATCCACTCCTTTCTGAGAAAAATCCATCAGATTGAGAAGCAGTGTGGCCTAATGGTTAAAGCACGGGCCTGGGAGTCAGAAGGACCTAGGTTCTATTACCATTTGTTGTCTGGTGAGTGAACTTGGGCAATCACTTTGGTGTGCCTTAGTTACCTCATCTGTAAAATAGGGCTTACAGTCTTAATCCCCATGTGGGACTGGGACTGTGTCCAACCTGATTAGTTTGTATATACCCTAGTGCTTAGAACAGTGCCAAATAATACTAGAGTAGAATAGTAAGTGTTCAACAAATGCCATTAAAAAAAATGGAAAGAGTCACAAACAGTTTGATAGGTACTTGAATCACTTTAAAAGCTCTTTAATAGTAACAATAATAATGGCATTTGGCTTTAGGTATCTAATTCCCAGTACAGGAAAGTGTTTATCTTGTCAAGCATTAGAGGGACTGGCAAAGGACTTGAGGGCATTAAATCAATACACTCTCAACTCCTGCTATGTGCAGATCGCTGTACTGAGAACTTCTACAGTACAACTAGTAGGCATGATCCTTGCCTTATAAGGAGTGTAGAAGATCAGTGTGGACAGGGGATGTCTGTTTATTGTTCTTTTGTACTCTTCCAAATACTTAGTACAATCCCTTGCACACAATAAGTGCTCAGTTAATACAACTCATTTTTGTGGAGTGCAGGAGGAAATGGATGCTAAAATAAATTAGGAAGTAGTGGATTACAGAAGTGTGTACTTAGGTGCTGGGATTATTGAAGTGCTTATGTGGCATTGTGAGGATATGAGATCATCATCAATGATATTGAGTGCTTACTTTGTGCAGAGCATTGTGCTAAGCACTTGGGATAGATTTATTGGAGGGGGCCTGCTGATGGAGATGGGGTTTTCCAGGGGCTTTGAAGATGGGGCAAACTGTGGTGTGGCAAACCCTGGTAAATGGGTGGAAATTCCAAGTAACTAGAAGGGGTGAGCAAGAGGTAGGCTCCTTCACCTATCTGTAATTGCTTTTAATGCTTGCCTCCCCCACTAGACTGGAAACTTCTTGAGGGCATGGATCATGTCAACCAACTCTTGTATTGTGCTCTCTCAAGCGCTCAATAGCTATCATCATTATTATTACTAAGCACTTACTATGTGCCATGCTCTGGAATAGATTCAAGGTAATGAGATGGGACACAGGCCCTGTCCCAGATGGGGCTCACAGTCTTTGAGTAAAAGTAAGAAGGATTTAATCGCCGTTTTACAGCCAAGGAAATGGAGGTAGAGAAATGAAGCGATTTGCCCAAGAAAATACAGCAGACAAGAGGTGGAGCCCGGAATAGAACCTGGGTCTTCTGACTGCCAGGCCTGTGCTCTTTCCGCTAGACAAAGCTGCTTCCCTAGGCATGTAATAAATCTGATGGGCTGACTGGAGAGAGATAACTAGGCCCAGTAAGTAGGTTGGCTTGGCTTGAGAAAAGAAGCCTGTGAGATGGGGTGAAGTGGGAGGAGAGAAGGGATAAGTAGGAGGGAGAGAGTTGATTGAGTGCCTTAAAGCCAGTTCAGATGTTATTCCACATGGGTGTGTGCTAGAAGTGGAGAAAAAGTGAGGGGTTAGTTGAGTGGGGGCTTAGAAGGGACTTGACTAGGTCCCTTTTAACAGTCTCCAGGAGCTGTCTGTTCTACAGCTACAGTGAATTTGTCCATTCCCCCGCCCCCCCCCCCCCCCCAAGAGATCTTTGAACAGTAGTCGATAATTCAACTTCCGAACAGGACTACCTGTGTCAACATAACCAGCGGTAAGGCTGGAATCATTTCTTTAAGATACATCACCCTGTGGCTGAACTGGAATTAAAAAAGTTAGTTTTCATGATGGTTAATTTTTTTAAGAATTTTATTAAAGTACTGTATTTCCTTAAACTGTGAGCCTCATGATGGACAGGGACTGTGTTCAATCTGATTCATCTTGTGTCTTACCCCGGGCTTAGATCAGCGCTTGACACATAGTAAGCACTTAACAAATACTATTATTATTTCTTACCAGGCGAGCCCAATTCCTCCACAAACCCTCCGCTCCTGTTTTTTTCTTTTCAGTGAAGCTGAAGTCCCCCCTTTCCTCTTCTCCCACTCCGTGTCACCCTGACTTGCTTCCTTTGCTCTTCCCCCATCTAAGCCCCCAGCACTTATGTACATAACTGAATTTTATTTATTTGATTAATGTCTGTCTCCTGCCTCTAGACTGTAAGCTCGTTGTGAGCAGGGAATGTCTGTTGTTGTACTCTCTCAAGCACTTAGTACAGAGGTCTGCACACAGTAAAGCGCTTAGAAAATGTGATTGAATGGATGAATGAGTATAATTTAAACCCACTTGAAAAGTGCTCATTTGGGTTTTTATATGTCACCTCAGTTTGTTAATCAGTAATATTTATTGAGTGCTTACAGTGTGCAGAACACTGTACTAAGTGCTTGGGAGAGTAAAATACAACAGAGTTGGTAGACACAATTCCTGCCTTCCTGAAAAGGAGCTTGCAGTCTATGGGGGCATAGATGTTAAATTACAGAGGGGGAGAGAGTATGGTTTAAGGATACATACGTAAGTGCTTGTGGGGCTGGAGTGAGTATCAGAGTGCTTATAGGGTACATAGCCAAATACACAGTTGATGCAGAGGGGAGGGTAAGGAAATAAAAGGTTAGCCTGGAGGGCTTCTTGGGGGAGAAATGATTTTAATAGGGCTTTGAAGGTGGGGAGAGCAGATAAGTGGTGGCCTAGGCCACACTGATTCCACCTGGTTGGAATAACTTGGTAAGTAGCACAAAATGAGAATAGCAACAGTGGCAATACATATTCGGCATACCAGTTCTCAGTACAGTGCCCAGTGCTTAGAAGAGTGCCTGGCACATACTAAGCACTTCACAAGTACCACAATTATTAGTCCATATTCAGCAGGAGGGAATAATCTTTGGGCTCCTCCTGTCTGGCCAAGTCATCCAGCATCTATTTGGATTCTTCTTGGTGACTGGGGGCCAGGCAAGTGAGCAGAAGAGTTTCCAGGTGAAGCCTGTAGCATGGTGGACATGCATATGGTGGAAAAGGCTGGTGTGGGATTTGCAATCCAAATCACGTTCTGCATATACACAAGCTGTCCTGTGTTGTGTTATGAAGCTTGTAACCCGGGGCTGTTTGGAGTGGGGAGAGAGCTATGACCATATGCACTAATGACCCTTCCTCTCCCCCAGTTTTATTTTATGGTTTTTGTTAAGGACTTACTATGTGCTAATCACTGTACTAAGCTCTGGGATAGATACAAGCTAATCAGGTGAGACACAACCCCGCCTGAAAATGGGGTTCGCAGTCTTAATCCAACTTTGCAGATGAGGTAACTGAGGCACAGAGAAGTAAAGTGACGTACCCAAGATCACCCAGTAGACGTGGGAATTAGAACCCAGGTCCTTTTGATTCCCAGGCCTGGGCTTTATCCACCAGGCCATGCTGCTTCTCCATTCTCCATCTTCTCAATTAGATGGTAAGGTCCTTGATCTTAAGGCATTCAGTAAATACTGGTGGTACTTCTCCCTCCTTTTGGGGTGCAAGTGGATAATTTATTCCAGTTATTGGAGCAGGAGCTGCAACACAGGCATTAAGTAAATATCAGTGGTACTTCTCCCCCACAACCCTTTTTTGGGGTGGAGGTGGATAATTTCTTCCAGTTATTGGAGCAGAAACTGCAATACAGGCATTAAAAATTGGTGTTTATCCTCCTCACACACCCCCTCCCCCCCACCATATCCCCTTGGAGGGCCTGGGAGTCAGAAGGACCTGCAAACTACTAGCATTAGAAACAATTCCTCCTTGAGAGGGTTCTCAGGGCTTCAGGGTTTCATGACTGGATCAGGCCTCTGTCATTGCCCCTTGCTAAAGGCACCTCCATTATCATTAGTATTGAGTGAAGTATTTCATTCCAGGACTGTCTTTTATCAGAGTGACAAAGCCGGTTGGGACATGGTGAATTGGTGGAGGGTTGGTGGGGTGGGAAATAGACATAAGCTCATTGTGGGCAGGGAATGTGTTGTGTTCTTCCAAGTGTTTAATATAGTGCTGTACCCGCAGAAAGCGCTCAATAAATACTATAGACTGGCAGATAAAGACTATGATTCAGAAGTAGGTCTTAGCTGGTTTTTCATGTAAAGAGTGTGGGGAAATAACTGAGGGATTAAAGCCTCAGGCACCTTGGCTCCTCCATTTTGCACTTGAGCACCTGAAGCAAAGCCCAGAAGTGCAGGGTTAATGGGGAAGTGCCTGGGGGCACATTGTCTGCTCTAGTGTTAGTTGTTAATTAGGCTTCATTCACCTTTTGTGAGCCCCTAACCAATGCTCTTTCATTTCCTCAGTCCCTAAAGCTCTCACCAACTACTTTGGGTACCATTAGAAGTCAAAGTAGGTGTTCAGTTGTACAAGGTACAAACTTTTTCATTGGTGTCCTGCCAGTTCAGTGAAGTTCCAGGTAGGCTGAACTAAACTTTCTCAAAAGTCTCATTCACCTACCCCATTTGAAGAAAGCCATCATACAATTCCCTCAAATAGGCAAAAATTCACTTTCAAATAAAAAAGCCATTTGGTCCAGACCCTGGAATAAGAACTGCTGTTGTACTCTCCTACTGTTGAGACTTTGAGCCTATTTTGTGTATTTGCATGTGTGGCATTTTGATTCTTCATTACTCCTGATGTGTCTGTCCCAGTCCCTCCCCCACATTTAAATATCTTAGACATGGTCTCAGGCCTTAGTGTGGACCCACTGTCCAATTCCCACCTGTGTATCTGTCAACCAATGGTATTTATTGAATGTTTGCTGTGGGCCGAGCACTGTTGTAAGCACTTGGGTGTAAAATTTAACAGTGTTGGTAGACTTGTACCTTGCCCACAACAAGCTTACATCCAGTGTTTAGTAGAGTGCTGTGCACACAGATAAGCACTTAATATATGCAATTACTACTAACCTAGACAACTTGGCAAAAAAATAATTGTCATCCTGTTTAAGTCTTGTTGGCTAAATGTAGGCCTGTCTTTTCAGTTTAATATTTTTAGAGTTTTTAAACTTTTAACTTTAACTGGTGCTCTTTCTTCAGAACCTAATGCCATACTCCTACCCATTCAATTAAAATATTTTTTAAACTGGTTTATTCCGTTTAGACTGTGAGCCTCTTGGTGGGCAGAGATTGTCTCTATATCTGTTGCCGAACTGTACATTCCAAGATCTCAGTGCACATAGTAAGACCTCAGTAAATGCTCTGCACACTGTAAGTGCTCAAATACGATTGAATGAATGAATCAAATTTGTCATTCAACTGTGCTATTTTCCAATGGAGTCCCATCCTAGCATTGCTGCAACCCATATAGTCCCTATTCTGGTCGTATCCTGGCCATGTTTGTGAAACACTAACTCATTGGTCAACTACATAAAGTTGCTTAGATGTTGTTTTAAGGAGCTTAAAGAAGCTCAGTTTTGTACATATTAAGTTTGAGGTGACAGGAGGACATCCAAGGAGAGATGTCTTGAAGGCAGGAGGAGATGCAAGCCGGGAGGGAGATCGGGGAGGAGGTGTAGATTTGGGTGCTGCAAAGAGGGAAGAGATGGGGATTCAAGGTTAGAGTTTAGGGGGAAAGAAAAAGGAGAGATGAGAATGCAGGGTGTGGCAGGAAGGCGAAGAATTGTGCTGGTGTTGGATAAGGGCCAAACAGGGAAGTGGGAAAGGACAGAAAGGAGGCAGGATTGACAGGAAATGTGCTCTTGTGTAGAGCAGTGTACTAAGTGCTTGGGAGAGTGCAGTATAAGAATTGGTAGATATCTTTTTTGCCACAAGTGAGCTTACAGACCAGAGGGGAAGACAGACATTAATATAAATAAATTACGGATATGTGCTGGGGCTACAATCTCTGCTTGTACCCATAGTCCTAAAGTAACTGTCCAAATTTCATTTTATAGTGGTTATCAAGTGCAGTCGAGTATTTTATTTTATAGTATCCATCATCAAAACACTTGAGGTTTGTCTCAGGGCAACAAAAGTTAGAGGTGGGAAACACCTCACAATTTGGAACTAAAGTGTGTGTTTTTGTTTGGGGTGGGGAGGGGGGTGCGTTTCCAGCCACTGAAAAGTCTGAACTACATTTAAGGAAGTCTTAGTTTTATGATAGTACTTAAAGATCTGTACTTAAAGATTTCATAGCGCCCCTTCCAGTCTGGCATTTTTTAAAAAATCTGCCCCTTGAACAGCTGAAGGTTCAGGCAGTGTCGTCTGTTTCCTTTCTCTTGTCCCTTTGTGTCTTCTCACTCTCTCCTGTTTTACCAGAACTTTCAGTTGGGCTGCTTTGTAACCACAGAAAAGTCAGTAAAATCCTCCTTCCTTGGAGCCTGCTGCAGAGAATGAAGAGGGTGAATACTTTTGTCCTAATTATCAGAAACTTCAGAGTGACGGATTGTGAGCTTTTGTGCTGAATCTTGCGAACACCCTTTAGGAAAGGAGGGACTGAAAAAAATGGGAAGCTCTCCTAGCACCTTCAGGGCCGGGGGTTGCAATCGGGAAGACTTACCTAGGTGTGAAATCAAGGGGCAGCCTCTCCTCCTGCCAGTAGTATTTTGAGCTCCTGCTGGATGCAGAGCCCTGTAGTTGGGGGAGAAGACATGGAATGTGTAAGTAACAGCTTAAAGGTATGTACATAAGAGTTGGGAAGGAGGTTGGTTGATTTGAGTGCTTAGTGGCATGGAAGTGTTGAAGTGGCATTTGGGTGGGTGGGGAGGTAGAAGGAGAGGATATGAGGGTTCAATCAGGGAAGGCTTCCTGGAAATGTGATTTCAGTTGAAGATAAGTGGTCTGTTAGAAGTGGAGAGGAGTCAGTCATTTGTATTTATTGAGGTCTTGCTATGTGCAGAGCACTGTACTAAGCCTTTGGGAGAGTACGATATAACAGTCAGGCTTATAGTCCAGAGGATTAAGACTGTGAGCCCATGTGGGCCAAGGACTGTGTCCATTATGATTTAACTTTTATCTACTCCAGTGCTAGAGTGCCTGGCACATAGTAAGCTCCTAACCAATACCATTAACAACATATAACAGAGGTGTTTTTTCCATGCCAAACCTGCTTATGGCCATAGTGACCATAGCATAGTGCTCCATTCCATCTAATACTATCGATGACTAGGTGATTGTGCAGATGATGAATTATGGAGTTTGTTTAACAAAGGTAAAAACATGCTACTGCATCATAGGGGAGGCTATAAGCTCCTTGAGCAGGGAACAGATCTACCAAATCTGTTATATTGTACTCTCCCAAGCACTTTAAAGTGCTCAATAAATGTGACTGGTTGTTTCTGGTGATTTGGGCAAGCTTGTGGGCAGGTGGCCTAAAACCAAAGTTTGTATTGATTGGCTCTGTCTTAGGATTCATGTTTATTTTTGTTCTGTCATTGCAGGACCCTTTTCAGGGTCGCACCTGGAGAGTTTCCAGTACTCTACCAGTCTCAACTAAGGGAGGGCGAATCAAGCAGAGGCCTACCCATTCTATTTCTAGCTTGGGCTGTAGCTAGCGAATGAAAGTCAATCTCCTACAAGTCAAAAATCCCCTGTGCTGGGCAGCAGTGGCATGGGAGAGAGTCGAGGGCAGAGACTCAAGTTGAGTGCGCAGAAGGAGGCAATGGTAAACCGCACCTGTATTTTTACTAAGAAAACTCAATGGATTGCAGATGGAGGTGGGACATTCTGGGAGCAATGTTCCCATAGTGTCGCTATGGGTTGGAGATGACTCGATAGCATAAGACAACAAATCTTTGCAGGATGCTGTACATTGAGTGTCTTATTCGAGTTGATCATTCCCCTTAACTGTCTTTAGAAATGTACCAGCATGCTCCCCATTTTATAATTGAGACAAAGAGACCTACATTAGAAGCCCATTTCACATCATATTCCACCAGTTCTTATTGGGGTGATGGTTTAAATCACAGATAATCATCTAATATTCCACTGGTGGAGGCAATAACAATAATTGTGGTATTAAACACTTACATGCTTAATGCTGTGTTTTAAATGCAGGGGTGACTACAAGATAATGAGTTCGACCATACGTACTGCTGAGTTGCCTGTTGCAGATGGAGATGAAGTAAGATGTGTTTAGATAATTCAAAATAGTTAATCTCTACAGGACTGGCAACTTGGGCGGACCATAGAACGGATGGAGAGAAGCAGTGTGGCCTCATGGATGGAGCATGGGCTTGGGAATCAGAAGGACCTGGATTCTAATCCCAGCTCCGCCACTTGTCTGCTCCGTGACCTTGGGCAAGTCACTTCACTTCTTTGGGCCTCAGTTACCTCATTGGTAAAATGGGGATTAAGATTGTGAGCCCCGAAAGGGACAAGGACTGTGTCCAACCTGTTCATCTTGTATTTACCCCAGTGCTTAGAATAGTGCCTGGGCATATAGCCAGGCAGATTCAGTATGAATGAATAAATGATAATACACAGTAGCTGCCCAATGAACTGGCCGTCTCTGCTATTTTGTCCTGACTTCACCCTCTTCAGTCAGTTGTATTTATTGAGTGTTTATTATGTGCAGGGCACTGTAATAAGCACTCGGGGGAGTACAAACAGCAATGTAGCAGACACATTCCGTTCCCACAAAGAGCTTACAGTATGGAGGGAGTCCATATGCAGATACCTGCATGTGTTTTAAGGTTGGGGACAGGGAAAGAGGGTGAATAAAGGGAGCAAGTTAGGGTGACATATGAGTGGGGAAAAGAGGAAATGAGGGCTTACTCAGGGAAGGCCCCTTGGAGGAGGTATGCCTTCAACAAGACACATCTTCCTCCCCCGGCCCTACCGCCACTATTTTTAGCTCAAATTATTAATCCCCATCCCCAGCACTTACAGATATCTGCACATTCAATTATTTATCCTGAGTACTGTATTTATAAATATAAATTATGGGTAGTGGGTAGTCTGTTTATTCAGTTCTGCCTTCCCAAGTGCTGAGCACAGTCCGTTGTGCTGCTAGCCCTGGGCAATTAGCCTGCAGCACCAGCTCCTCCTCCCTGGGCTGCAGAGCTGGGCCAGAGGTGTCCCTGCTCTTTCCTCCCCTTTGGGGTGTGTCACCCACCCACTGCCACCATCAGCAAGCAGCGGCAGGACCAAGAACAGACCAGCCAGGGTGGAGCCGGGACCACTGGCCCTCATGCTCTGGCGTGGTAGCGGCAGAGGAATCTCTGGTTGGGCTGGCCGTCCTGGCCGCCACCGCTGCTGGCTTAGGTTGACTGCTGTTGGGTAACGAACCAAGAAGTCTCCACAAGGCTGGTCCTCAAGAGGCTGGAGTAGTTTGTGGTCCACTCCTGCAGCCTGGGGTGGAGCCTCTTCATATCCTGCTGTGTGACCTTGGGCAAGTCACGTAACGTTTCTATGCCTCAGTTCCCTCTTCTGTAAAATGAGGATTAAGACTGTGAGCTCTGTGTGGGACAGGGACTGTGTCCAACTTGATTAGCTTGGATGGCTGTGGTTGCTTGCTTTGCCCTGAGAGCTGCCAGGGCCAACCTAATGGCCAAACCCGGGGGAGTGGTCTGCCCCCTTCCCTCACCCTGGACTCACTCTCTGTGACCCTTAAATAACTGCAGGTTAACGGCTGAACCTCATCAGAAGGAAATGTTCACAGATTTATGAGAATTGAGTAATTTTAAGTCCCCCGCACCAATTTGGCAATTCAGAAACAACTAAATCTTTTATGGACCAAAGTTTGGAATGATGTTGAAAGGTACACCGTCTTAGTGGTTCTAGAGTGTATTTGAAGCACCCAGAAAGGCATTTATAATGTCGCTTTATCCAAGCAGCTTTAGTATTCATTCATGCATTCAGTCCTATTTGAGCGCTTACTGTTTGCAAAGCACTGTACTAAGTGCTTGGGCAAGTACATACAACAACAAACAGACACATCCCCTGCTTACAATGAGCTCACAGTCTAGAGGGGAAGGCAGATTTTAATATACATAAATAAGTGAATTACAAATAAATTTGTGCTGTGGGGATAGGAGAGAGGATGAATGAAGGGAGCAAGTGGAGGGTAATGCAGAAGGGAGTGGGAGAAGAGAAGAGGAGGGTTTAATTAGGGAAGGCTTCTTGGAAGAGATGTGCCTTCAGTAAGGCACAATAAGTCGGAGAGAGCAATTATCTGTCGGATATGAGGAGAGAGGGAGTTCCAGGCCAGAGGTAGGATGTGGGTGAGAGGTTGAACCCACGACCTCTGCCTCCCAAGCCCGTGCTCTTGCCGCTAGGCCATGCTCTCAGCCCCACAGTCTTATGTAGATACCTGGTAATTGATGGATTTCTGTTAATGTCTATCTCCCCCTCTAGACTGGAGGCTCACTGTGGGTAGAGAACGTGTCTACCAGCTGTGCTATATTGTACGCTCTCAAGCACTTAATAGGGTGCTCTGCACACAGTAAGCGCTCAGTAAATACTACTGATGGATTTTTCCACAGTACCATGTCCTGTACAGTTCTGGGCCTCAGTGGCACAGACATCAGAATCCAAGAGGCAGCAGACAAATTCAAAGAACGAGATCAGTATCACAGGCTACAAGACCCCTTTTAGTATTAACACAGGAGGCCGGTTATATGTTAGTTACTATTTAAGCACTACTTCCTCCTGACTGTAAATGAATTTGCATCTGTCAATCCTCTCCCAGTTAGAGAAGCTCCTTCTACCACCATTTGAACTCTCCCAAGTGTTTAGTATAGTGCTCTGCATTCAGTAAATGATGTAGTTGGAGTGAAGTTTATGGAACTGTTGTATCCTTTTGCTCAATGTGAATATTTCATTATGCGGGTTGACATGGCAGGTTGCCATGCTTGAAAGGCAAGCAGTTTTAGCCATCTTAGGAACCTTAATGGAAATTGAGATGTGTGTACTTCTCCTCTGGCGTAATGGTGGTTGAATCCCTTTTCATTGATTGAGATTGAGAAGTATTGGCAGAGTTGTCTGAAGTGTTTTTCTAACACATCAACTGAGTCTTGTAACATTTTAATAGATTTACGCTTGTAACAAATTTAGTGAAAAAAGTGTATCTGGAGCCTTTAGAGAAGTGTGTGTGTGTGTGTTTGTGTGTGTGTGTGTGTGTGTGTGTACACACTCAAACTTGAGATAAAATAGGGCTGGTATGTTAGGAGGAAAATTGTAAGAAGAATTTAAAATGAAATTCGGGTCACACCTCTACAAAATGCCCTTAGTAGACTGATCGTCGTCAATGTTACTGCTGACCGAACTTCCCATGGAGTAGATGCTCATTAAGAGTTAATATCTCCCTCGAGTATAAACATTAACCAAAAAGCTTCCTTCAGTTTTATCTGTAATCAACACTTACTAGGAAGATTTTCTGGTGGTTGAACTTTGCTTTTCCTCTGTGGAGATCGTAGAATGGATGAAAATCCATGTGAGTATTCTTGTAAGGACATAATGAAAGTGCTTGACTGAATTTTGAGTGACCAAAGAAAGCAAGGTACTGATGTTTCTGTGTAATTTTTTTTTTTAATGGATGGGCCAGGGTGTTGAACAGATGGCATTTACTGCTTGGGTTTGGAATGGAGGGTGCATGTTTGGTGTACTGTGTGTTGTTTTTTTAGGAGAAGCAGAAGAGCCAAGGCCTGGGAGTCAGAGGACCTACATGCCAGTCCTGGCTCTGCCACTTGTCTGCAGTGTGACCTTAGGCAAGTCACTTCACTTCTCTGGGCCTCAGTTCTCTTTCCTACTTAAATTGTGAGCCCCATGAGGGACAGGGACTGTGTCCAAACTAATCTGTATCTACCCTAGCACTTAGAACAATATTTGACACATAGCAAGCACTTACCAAATACCATATAAAACCTGTTTTTCTTTTTTTTGAAAATAAAGGCCAAGTAAAAGATCAGAAATCAGTCCCATGAAAATTCTTGTGCATACAATATTTACCTTCTATTTGCTGTATTCTTTCCAATACTCTTCAATAGATCACCACTTTTTAATGATTTGCCCTGTTCCCTGGAAGATTTAGTGCCATTAAGGTGATCCTTTGGCCTAAAGAGGCTTCCTAAATCTTAATCCTGCTTTTTAGTTTTGGAGTAAACCAACTCCATCCTCCTTCGATTTCCCTGCCTTCCCTCCTTTCTCCCCAAGGCTGGGCTCTCATCACCATTCTGACTTCACTGCTTAAGTGCAGAAGAAATGAAAGATGGCAGCATGGTAATATCCCGGTGCCATGAGGCACTGTGGCTTTTAATTAGGAAATTATACTGGCCTAGGGTGCCTTTTTATTTTGAATATGTGTATGTTTAACTGTACCCTCAATTATTTCTTCTGTTTACTCCCTTTTTAGTGATGTTTATGGGTCGTCTTCATTAGTATAAGCTCCTGCCGGACAGGGAACGTCTCTTGTTTCTGTTCTGTCTTCCCAAGTGCTTTGCGTCCAGTGACTTAGTAAATACCAGTGCTATTGCTCCTCCCTTGCGTTTGTCCCTTTTCACCTTTGAGACACCGAATGGCTTTTGTTCCTTGGCATTAAAAGGGATTTTGAACTCCCTAGTTTTTTTCTTCAACCACACTATCAATTCTTTTTAGACACTTATTCATCTTTATGCTACATGGTGTCGATTTCCCTACTGTTGGTCACTTTTTTATTGCTATCCCTGGAGTTTGACCTATAGGTCTTGAGTTTTCAGGTTGCTAAAACTACTGGGGAAGATACGTGATTTCCGCCTTCCTTTCTGTCCCAGAAGTTGTGCATCGATAATCTTGACCTGCAGTTGAACGGACATTTTGTTTAATGAGAAAACAGCAGACTGCCTTTCACAGCACGAAGGAGACCACGGCTGTTTCTTGTTCTCTGTTGCTGCTATAATCTTTCCTATCTTCCTTCCAACCAGGGAGAAGGGCAGGGTTCCAGGAAGGATTCTGTTGACACTTCTGAGGATCCTTGTGACCTCTCTCTTTGGATTGTCCCAAAAGATCAGATTAAGCATTAATTAGTTCTGGGTTATTAAGCCTTGGGCTTTTAAGTAATCTTTGGGGTGTTTCTGAGGGTGAGGTGAAAATTCTCTGGGCCCCTTAAGCCTGAGTGACTGTTACACTTTGGTCAATTGATATTTACTGAGCGCCTTCTAGATGCAGTATGTACTAAGCACTTGGGAGGATGCAGAAGAGTTAGAAATCCTGATCATTCAATCTGGGCATGTCACTCCCCTTCTTAAACACCTCCAGTGGTTGCCTATCAACCTCCGCTCCAAACAAAAACTGCTCACTCTAGGCTTCAAGGCTCTACATCACCTCGCCCCTTCCTACCTCTCCTCCCTTCTCTCTTTCTACTGCCCACCCCGCACGCTCCGCTCCTCTGCCGCCCACCTCCTCACCGTCCCTCGGTCTCGCCTATCCCGCCGTCGACCCCTGGGCCACGTCCTCCCGCGGTCCTGGAATGCTCTCCCTCCTCACCTCTGCCAAACTGATTCTGTTCCCCTCTTCAAAACCCTACTTAAAACTCACCTCCTCCAAGAGGCCTTCCCAGACTGAGCTCCCCTTCTCCCTCTACTCTCTCTACCACCCCCCCTTCACCTCTCCGCAGCTTAACCCTCTTTTCCCCCCATTTCCCTCTGCTCCTCCCCCTCTCCCTTCCCATCCCCTCAGCACTGTACTCGTTTGTTCAACAGTGTATATTTTCATTACCCTATTCATTTTGTTAATGAAATGTACATCGCCTTGATTCTATTTAGTTGCCATTGTTTTCGAGATGTTCTTCCCTTTGACTCTATTTATTGCCATTGTTCTTGTCTGTCTCCCCCGATTAGACTGTAAGCCCGTCAGACGGCAAGGACCGTCTCTATCTGTTGCCGACTTGTTCATTCCAAGTGCTTAGTACAGTGCTCTGCACATAGTAAGTGCTCAATAAATACTATTGAATGAATGAATGAATGGTGGTGATTGAGCGCTGACTGTGTCCAGGGCACTTTACTAAGTGCTTGGGAGCAGACAATACAAGTGTTGGTAGACACATTCCCTGCCCACAAAGAACTTCCCATCTAGAGGGGGAGATAGACATTGTAATAAATTATGGAGATATGTCAGTACTGTGGGAGTGAATATCAAGTGCTTAAGCAGTCCAGGTGCAAGTTTACGGCCATTCCGAAAAGGGAGAGGGAGTAGGGGAAATGAGGGCTTAGTTAGAGAAGGCCTCTTGGAGGAGATATGACCTGAATAAGGCTTTTAAAGTGGGGAGAGTGGTGGTCTGGAGTATATGGAGGGGAAGGAGTTCCAAGCTCCAGGTACATAACTACTAGTTCTCTTATATTGTACTCTCCCAAGAGCATAGTAAATTGCTCTGTATGCTTCTCTTCTGGTTAGGAAGACTGGGAGCAGAATAGGTAGTGGGTTAAGGGAAAGGAGGAAAGGACAGAGGGCAGTGAATGGTTCCTTGTGGGAAAGTTCCCTAGCTTGGACATTGCTCCCCTGCCTGCTCTCACCCCCAGATCTGTGCTGTCATTTGAGGGACAGTTTTCAGCAGTTCTCTAATCTCCAATGATTTGGTCAGCATTGAGCGCCTTCTCACCGAATTCATCGACCTTTACTCCATCCTAATCCTTCTCGATCTCTCAGCTGCCTTTGTCACTGTCAACCACCCCTTTTCCTGGAAAGGTTACCCAACCTTGGCTTCACTGACACTGTCATCTCCTTGTTCTTCTATCTCTTTGGCCATTCATTCTCAGTCTCTCTTGCAGGCTCCTCCTTTGCCTCCCACCCCCTAACTGTGGAAGTACCTCAAGGCTTAGTTCTTGATGTTGTCATTCCCTGCCCCCCCTCCCTTTTTTGGGGGAATGGTATTTGTTAAGCATTTACCATGTGCCAAACATTGTAGTAAAATGCTGGGGTAGATACAAGCTAATCAGGTTGGACACAGTTCATGTCCCACATGAGGCTCACAGTCTTAATCCCCATTTTTCAGGTGAGGTAATTGAAGCCCAGAAAAGTGAAATGTCTCGCCAAGGTCACACAGCAGGCAAGTGATGGAGCCTTCTGATTTCCAGCCCTGGAAATCAGCCGTTATGCCATGCTGCCTCTCCCTTTCTAGTTTCCATCTGCACCCACTCCCTTGGAGAATTCTTGCATTCCCAGGCTTCAACTACTACCTCTGTGTGGATGATTCTCAAATCTAAATCTCCAGCTCTGATCTCTCTCCTCTGCAGCCTCATTTTTCATCCTGCCTTCAGGACATCTTTACTTGGAGGTCTTGACAACACCTTACATGTCCAAAATAGAACTCCACATATTCCCACCCAAAGCCTGACCTCCTCTGACTTGCCCAGCACTGTAGACAGCACCACCATCTTCCCTGTCTCACAAGGCCCTAATGTTGACATTATCCTTGACTCATCTCTCTCATTCAATCCACATATTCAATCTGTTAACAAATCCTGTCCAGTGAACTTTCATTCCATCACTAAAATCCACCCTTTCCTCTTCATCCAAAGTGCTACCATGTTAATCCAAGCACCGATCCTGTCCCGCTCTGAATATTGTATCTGCCTTCTTGCTGACCTCCCTGCCTCTTGTGTCTGCTCACTTCAATTCACACTTCACTCTGCTCCTTTGGTCATTTTTGTATCAAATTGTTCAGTCCACATTTTTCCACTCTCAGGAACCTCTAGTGGTTGCCCATCCACCTCTGCATTAAATAGAAACTCCTTTTCAAAGTCTTTGAAGCACGTATCCCCTTGCTCCCTCCTACTTTACCCCCCTGATTTCCTACTACATCTCCACTTGCACACTTTGCTCTTCTAAGTGCCAACCACTCAATGTACCCCAATTTCATCTATCTCACCGCTGACCCCTGTCTACATCCTGCCTCTGGCCTGGAACACCCTCCCTCTTCTTATCTGACAGGAGATCACTCTCCCCACCTTCGAAGTCTTATCTCCTCTAAGAGACTTCCCCAACTGACCCCTCATTTCCTCTTCTCCCATTCCCTTCTGCATCACCCTTGGACTTGGATTTGCACCTTTTATTCACTTCTCCCTCAGTCCCAGGGCAGTTTTGTACATATTTGTGATTGATTTATTTATTAATGTCTGTCTCCCCATCTAGTCAGTAAGCTTGTTGTGGGTAGGGAACACTTCTACCAACTCTATATTGTTCTCTCCTAAGCATTCAGTACACTACCCTGAGCACAGTAAGCGCTCTAAATGTTATGGTTGTTGGATGCAGCTATCTTTTCTCTCTTTGACTTCTGCATCTGACACACAGGTATCCAATATATAAGGATTCTGTTCTAAATGATCCCTACATTAAGAAAACCCCCCACTCTACTGCTCACGTGTAGACTTAACTCATGCGCCGGCACGTAACTGTTCCAGCATTGCATCGTGTTCTCTCCAATGTTGTGTGAACATCCCCTGGTTTTATCCTAGTCCTCTCTGAAAATGAGAGAAAAGATACATTCTGGAAGAACTATGTAGCCCCTTTCTCTATAGCAACAGCGAGGCTAGTGATGTCTTGCTAGTTAACCTAACCAGCGTTCTATTCCCCCTTTAGACTGGAAACTCCTTGAGGGCAGGTATTGTGTTTACCAACTCTTTCTGCACTGTATTCTCCCAAGCGCTGATAGAGTGCTCTGCGCACATTAAGTGCTCAGTAAAACACATTGAATATTGCCGTGATATGAGCAATTGCAGGGGCTTGTAAACTCCTCATTTGCAAAGATCATGTGTACCAACTCTACTGTATTGTACTCTCCCAAGCATTTAGTACAGTGCTCTTGCACACAACACTGATAAAAATGAAAGGGATGGAAAGGTTGGGAAAGTCTTGTAAGAATTTAAAAAGCTGTATGTGGAAATTCTGTCTTCTCTCTCGCTCGCTCTCATGCATGGTGGGGGCTCAAATTGCAGAAGAAACAGTCTTAAGTTGAACTCAGGTACCATGATGTTTTTAATAAGCCTCCTATTTCAGAAATTGGATTTTGGGTGTGGTGGCCTAATCTGTGTCATTGCAGGATAATTGAAGATTTTGCTCAGGATGCATTTACAGTATGGATTTGCTTAATCCCTCTAAGATGTCTTTGGGAGCAGAAGTTTGGTGCTGATTTTTTTTCTTTCTTTGAGAAACGGAAAGAAATTTATCTAGTATAGAACTGACTGTAGTCAAAGTGAGAAAACATTGCCTTTTTGCTTACATGGATGGTGATGAAGAAAAAATTCTGGCTAAATGAAACTGCAGTAATGGCTGCCAAGATATTATTTGATTAAAAATCAAGCTAATTATGAAGATTAATTTCTACTGAGTAGGTATTTTGGAGAAGCTGCCTGGATTTTACAGTGAACAGTTGAACAGTAATGAATGTTTGCATGAAAATTTTATAGTATAAATATTCTTTGAGGAGTTAATCCCAGATGGCCCCTGGGAGTAAATATATAAATTCTATAACTCCCTTACCCAGGGACTGGAGAACTTTAGAGAAACTTTGTTATTAGATCCATATTGCATTTTATTTTATATCTGAGAGTCTAAGGAGCAAAGAACTCTTAATCTTAGGCTACCTTTTAATGGTATTTAAGTGCTTACTATATGCCAGGCACTATCCTAAGCACTGGGGTAATACAAGCTAATCCAGTTGGACACAGTCTCTGTCCTCCATGATGCTCACACTCTTAATCTCCATTTTACAGATGAGGTAACTGAGGCCCAGAGAAGTGAAGTGACTTGCTCATGGTCACATATCAGACAAGTGGCAGAGCCAGGATTAGAACCCAGGTCCCTTTTACTCTCAGGCTTGGACTCTATCCACTAGGCCACGTGGCTCCTCGAACTCTTCTCCTTCCCTCAGAAGACTGCTTGACAGTCCGGTGTGACCTGGGATTAGGTTTTCTAAATAACAGTATCTATTTAGTCTTAATATTCTGATTATTTGCCCTTTCTCTGTCCCCTCCACATCCCTTTATTACTAGAATTTACATATGCACTTCTGTACATATCTGTAATTTAATGTCTATCTCAGTCAATTGTATTTATGTAGTGCTTACTGTGCACAGAGCACTGTTCTAAGCACTTGGGAGAGTACAGTATAACAGACACATTCCTTTCCCACAACGAGCTTTCCTTCTAGAGTCTTTGCAGTCCATCTCCCCTCTAGACTATAAACTCCTGGTGTGCAGGAATCGTGCGTACTAATTCTGAAGTATTGTTCTCTCCCAAACGCTTAGTACAGTACAGGTAATTCTCTTCTGGTACCTCTGCCCACCAAGAATGGTGAAAAGGAAAAGAGTTGCCTCTGAAGATGTCTTGTTTTTGGTTAAAAACTGTCTAGCCTAGCAGGGAATTTCTCAAAGATGGAACCCCCTGAATGAGTTAAATGGTAAAATGCTACAGAATTCAGTAGCATGCCATAATTATTATTATTATTTCTGTGTAAATTATTCCCTTTTATGGTATTTGTTAAACTCTTACTATGTACCAGTCACTGTTCAGAGTACTTGGGTAGATACAAGATAGGGTGAACACAGCCCATGCCCCACATAGGGCTCACAGCCTTACAAATGAGGGAACTGGAAGTGAAGTGATTTGCCGAAGGTCACATAGCAGACAAGTGATGGAGCGGGGATTAGAACCCAGATCCTTCTGGCTCCCAGGCCTGTGCTCTATCCACTAGGCCATGCTGCTTCTCTTTGGCATGTGCAGCTGTCCTGTTGTTTGTTGTCCTTGGCATCTCTTTAAATTCTGTATTCATTTCTCTAACGTTAATGATGGAACAAATGGATATGACTAGCTTACCTTTTGCATTCTCCTTGGAGTATTTCATGGCATCAGGTTGGCCAAAGATTGGTTTGTAGGATGGCTAAATTAAATTGTGGACAGAAGTGATGTTGTTAACAGACGTTTGTTGAACATATTCTCTACAGAGAGAGTACTTTATTAGGCATTTGGGAACATACATTACTATCCATCAGTGATGTTTATTGAGCATCTACTGAGTGCAAGGCACTTCCATGAAACTCTTGGGAGAGTACAACAGAAGCCAGAAATGCATTCCTTAACCTCACAGTTTACAATCTAATGTGGGAGGAAAACAAAAAGTTTGTACAAATAGTGGGATCTAAATAAAACAACTGAAGAATTAATTGGAAAAGAAGTGGAAGGTCAAGTCCCTGCCCTTGATGTGCTTAGGGATGTGTGGAGTAATAATAATAATTCCGGTATATTCAAGTGCTTACTGTGTATCAAGCACTGGGATAGATATGAGCTAATCAGGTCAGACACGGTCTCTGTCCCACATGGGGCTCACAGTATGAAGGAGGAGAGAGGACAGGTGTTTCTCCACATATACAGTAAGCGCTCGGTAAATACCATCGATAATGATGAGATATCGAATTTCCTTTTTACAGATGAGGAAATAGAAGCCAAGGGAAGTGAAGTGTCTTGCCCAAGGTCACCCAGTAGGCAAGTGGCCGAACTGGGATAAAGACCATTAGAGCTTGGCTTTCCGATTCGTAAAACCTATCTGCTTCAAGAGACTCCTAAACGTTTGTGCTGTTGTTATTTAGTTTGCTTTTGTACGTTCAGCTCTACCTTGTCCCGATGTGATTTGGCCAACAACTTAAGCCTGGTGAGAGGTACAGTACAGTAATTCTTAAAGCAGAATTTTGCAGGAATATGCTTTCCCCATCTTTGTTTGAGAGAAGTAGGTATATTTCATTCTGTGGCATTTCATATCACCAAACCAGGTAAGCCTTTGAGGAAATTGCTTTTGACCAAAGCCTCCCATCACCTTCTGTCCCAGTAATGGTCTGGGAACTTGAGGTGATGCATCAAATCAAACGTGGGGGAGAAAAAAAAACTTCCCGGTAGGTAGGGGGGTCAGTGATTCAACTGAAGCAGTCTAAGAGGAGATCAAATCCTATTTGCCCTTCATGCTGACTTTTTTTCTTTCTCTCTTTCCTCTCCCAAGCCCCTTGGTTTTACTCTGGTATTTTCTCCTGAGCACACTGTGCCATTCTCTTAAAAGCTTAAGTGGGCGGCCTACCAAAAGACTAGGTAAAACAATACTTTCCATCTAAGGAACTCAAAGCACTTAATCCTAATTTGAGTGGCAGCCTGCAAAAATGTTATCTTCAGATCTCCATGGGAACAAATGCCTCTGAGCCTTGATTTGCTGCCTTCATAGGCTACCAAGAGAACAGGCTGGATGTTCACAGGCCAAGGAAATGGTAGTAATAGGAGAGCATAAGCGGAGAAGCAACGGGGCTTAGTGGATAGAATATGGGCCGGGGAGTCGGAAGGACCTGGGTTCTAATCCCAGCTCTGCCACATATCTGCTGTGTGATCTTGGGCAAGTTGCTGCACTTCTCCCGGCCTCAGTTACCTCACCTGTAAAATGGGGATTAAGAGAGCTAGCCCAAGGAGGGACAGGGACTTTGTCCAACCTGATTAACTTGTATCTACCTCCGCGCTTAACACAGTGCTTGGAGCTTAGTAAGTACCATTCTTCTTATTATTTTAATGATTAGGTATTTGAGTGACCCCTGGGTGCAGCGCACTACACTAAGTGCCTGGGAAGGTGCAACAGAATGAGGATACGTGATTGCTGCCCTCGGGAAGCTTCCACTCTACTGGAGGAAACGGACATAAAAAAACTTACAAATCAGAATAAATAGACCGGACAATCGGTCATGAATGTGCACAGGAGAACTGCGAGAAGGAATAAATTGCTTTCCTTGTGTGGAACCTGCCTCCCAGTTGGGGCAGCCCCCAAAATCAATTTCCATCTTCTCATCCCGTTTGAATAATTCTCTTCTCCCCTCTTCCCTTCTGTCCTCGGAAGGGAGCCGTACCTCTCCGGCTATATCGCAGCTGCCGACTTTGATGGGGACATGCCTGTTGCCTCTGTCCTTGCTTCCCTTGGCAACCAGCTCTTTGAAGATGACCTCTTGCTGTTTTCCTGTTGTCTCTCCTGTTGGATTATAGATGAGAGGTCTGCCAGGGGTGGGGGGCAGGGAGCCTGCTGTTAGCCCTTTTCTTCTTCTAGGGATCCCAGCGTGTCTCCTCTCTTCCCTCCCTTCCCTCCATTGCCTCCCTTCCCCCTTCACTACATGAAACTAGAATACAAAATCAGATGCGTGGAAAATCTCCGAGCCGAGTGTGTGTAGTGTAGTGTGTGTTTTGTCCTGGGGAAGAGATTGGGCCTAGAAGATAACGCTGCTGCTCTTTCCAACATGAGGTAGCAGGTTTGTTCTCCCCTCTACTGTAGTCTTTCCTTGTATTCCCAGAAAACTTCCATCTGGAGGGCTCTCATTTTCAACTCTCACTCAGAGATCCCATGGTCTGCACCTAGAACAGAAGGGATGTGGCTCTAGCCTGCTCCCCTCCCCCGGGTCTGCATATGGAGGCCCAGATGTGTAGGAACAGAGTTTTTTTGCTAATAATGTCTGGCTCCTGGAAAATCCGTGCATTGGCATTTCCTCTCTCCAAATCTCTTCAGTCCCATCCCCCATTTCCTCCGTCCACCAGTTTGTTCCTCACCACCCAAAGAGGAGCGGCCTTAACCTAAGAGAAGCAAAATGGCCTAGTGGAAAGAGCACAGGGCTGGGAGTCTGAGGACCTGGGTTCTTACTTGCTGTGTGATCCTGGGCAAGTCTGTTAAACGTCTCAGTTCCTCATCTGTAAAATGGGGATTTAGTGCCTGTTCTCCTTCCCATTTTGTGAGCCCACAGGGACTGTCCCATCTAGTTAGTAATTGTGGTATTTGTTAGGCACTTACTACATGCCAGGGACTGTACTAAACTCTGAGGTGGATACTAGCAAATTGGGTTGGACACAGCCCCTGTCCCATATCTGTCTCATAGACTCAATCCCCATTTTCCAGATGAGGTAACTGAGGTCCAGAGAAGTGAAGTGACTTACCCAAGATCACAAAGCAGACAAATGTTGTAGCTATCCCAGTGCTTAGTACAATGCTTGGCACATACTAGGTGCTGGTAGATACCATTATTATTATCTTTATTATTACTGACACTTCATCCCCTCTAAAATGTAGTTCTTGGTCATTCCCGGCCTACCTTGCCATCTGGTTACTTCAGTCTCCCACCAGTCTCCCACCTTGGATTTTTGTCTTTTTTGCATATTTATTCCTAAAGATTGTAGGCACGTGGAGGGGAATGCTATACCTTTTATTCCTATTGTTTGTTCCCAAAAAACCTAGTACAATGTTTAGTATACAGTAGGAGCTCATTGTGTTTGAGGCCGTGCACTCTACTAATCGTTTGGCCCTAAGCTCCTTGTGGGCAGAGATCCTGTCTACCAACTCTATTGTATTGCACTCTCCCAAAGGCTTAGTACAGTGCTCTGCACACAGTGCTTGATAAATGATTGATGGAGTTGAAAACAAAGCCAAGAAGTGACATGTTCCCTGCCCATAGGGAGACAAACATTAAAATATTTATAGAGCAGTCAAGATAAACCAAATGTACGATTGAATAAACACACACAAAATGGCTGAGGGTAGTTATAAATAAGTGCTAGAGATAGCTGATGAGTTTATATGACTTGGGCGTGCTGGGAATTAACCGGGGAAGGCTTGGCGGTGGGGGCTTTAGGAGGAGTTTGAATGTGGGGAGAGCTGTGGTCTGTTGGATTTTGGGAAGGGAGGGAAACTCATACGATTCACGCTGAACCAGTTATTAAAACCAAATGTTACTCATTTGCCGATTCCTTTGCTTACTCATTCATTGCAGTAGATCTCAAAATAATACCAAGTTAACCCTTGGATTCTTGCTATCCATCTTTTGGCTCCTGGTCCAGTTTCTGTGGAAACAATTAAGGCTTGACTATCAACAGGGGCCTGACCATGTGTAGCTCTGGGTGGATTAGGTAGCTGAGGGTTAGGGCACAGAGAGTCAGGAATTTGTACGTCAAAGCTCTTTCTTTACTCTGTGACAAACAACCAGTAGTATGTTTTGAATGCTCTGTGTCGGACACTATACTAAGACTCTTGGTATAGAGAAACAGCGTGGTTCAGTGGAAAGAGCACAGGCTTTGGACTCAGAGGTCATGGGTTCTAATCCCGGCTCTGCCACTTGTTAGCTGTGTGACTGTGGGCAAGTCACTTCACTTCTCTGTGCCTCAGTGACCTCATCTGTAAAATGGGGATTAAGACTGTGAGCCCCAGGTGGGACAACCTGTGTCTACCCCAGCGCTTAGAACAGGGCTCTGCACATAGTAAGTGCTTAACAAATACCAACATTATTATTACATTATTATTGGTAGAGTACCATCATGGTGGAAGATATGATTCCAACCCACAAGGCGCTTAAAATTTACTGGGGCCGAGAGACATAAATTCATTTAGGCCTCCCTACTTTAGGTCTCTTAAAATAGGAGCAAAGCAGTGGTAGAGCTCTTGTATTTATTTAAGGACTAACAAGGATGGAAAATGCATCTTTTCATAGTTCAGTATTTATTAATGTATAAAGCTAGAAGAACCTTTTTTTTCTGTGACATTCTTTTAATACCCTCTATGGCCATCCATTCCAAGTGAGGGGGTTATAGATTGATTTTTAAAGAAATTCATGAATAGTAGGACCAATTTTTTTTTTTTAATGAGTCATTTGCATCTTCCCGCTCTAGTCACCAGTGGTGGCTCAGGAGCTGATTAATCAATCAATGGTATTTGAGTGCTTCCTCTAGACTATGGAGGAAGTCTTTATGGGCAGGGAATGTGCTTATTCTGTTGTACTCTCCCAAACGCTTAGTACAGTTCTCTGTGTACAGTAAGCCCTCAGTAAATGTGATAGACTGACTGACTGACTTAAGGTGTTCAGAGCACTCTAATAAGTGATTCGGAAAGAACAGTAAATATTCATTCAATCGTTTTTATTAAGTGCTTGCTGGGTGCAGAGCAATGTACTAAGCTCTTGCACTGTACTGTAAATATTGTTGGAAGAAACATTCCCTCCCCACAAGGAGTCTACAGGGGCAATCAAACTTTCAAATAAATTACAGGTAGGGGAAATAGAGTAAAAGGACATGGGTATGAGTGCTTTTGGTGTTGGGAGAGTATCAGAGTGGTTAAGGGGTACACAGCCCAGTGCATAGTCAACCAAGAGGGGAGAGCGGATAGGGGAAATGAGCGGGTAGTCAGGGAAGGCCTCTTGGAGGAGATGTGATTTTAGTAGAGTTTTGAAAGTGGGGAGAGTGATGGATATCTGGATGTGAAGGGGGAGAGAGTTCTAGGGCAGAGGGAGGACATAAGCAAGGGGTTGGTGGTGGGATAGACGAGGAACTAATTAGCGGGCCAAATTCTAGTATTGGGAGATGTTGGTTTCAAGGGTAGGTTCAAATAGATGGTATCAACTAAACCTGAGGATGAGGCAAGGGGAACTTGGAAGGGGAAAAAATGAAGTTGACAGACTATTTGGCTGTGTTGTAGCTTGGAGGCTAGCCCAATTTGATTCCAAGATACCTGTTGTAAGGGTCAACTTGAGGAAAAGCTTCATCCATGGCCTCTAAACATCATGGGCTTCTATTGGTAATGGATTCCCAACTCTCTGGAAAGGACAATCAGGGGAGGGAGAAGAATGTTAAAGCCAGTGGTATTGGCCATTGGGGAGGACCTGTTCATGGTATGCAGCGTGGCCTACTGAAAAGAGGCGGGACCTGGATTCTAATCCTGGCTTCTCCACTTACCTGCTGAGGGATCTTGGGCAAGATGCATCACTTTTCTGGGCCTCAGTTCCCTCATCTGCAAAATGGGGTTTCAATACTTGTTCTCTCTCCAACTTAGACTGCGAGCCCTGTGTGGAACATGATTATCTTGTATCTACCTTGGTGCTTAGTGCAGTGCTTGGCACATAATAGGCGCTTAACAGATGCCACAGTTATTGTGAGATGAGTTGGGGATGGCAGGTTTTTACTGTTGAGATTTGTTGAATGGAGCAGAGGAGGAGAGAAACACTAGGGGAATGTCGAACCCAAGCCAAAGTACAAGTTGATGGGAAATATGGGATTTCATTCAAAGGTCTCCTGAGAGTTTTGGGGTGTAGGTTGGCTCGGGGGTAGGGGGGGAAGGGACAACACTCCTGGTGTTCCGGAACCTCAGCTGTAAAGAGCACTCTATTTCAGTTAGTGCCTTGTGACTAAAGGGATGCAACATGATTCCGTCTCCGTGGGCTGTAAACTCTCGGGTTGGGTTTTCGATTTGTGGCATAGGTTGAGTACATGGCATTAGGTATGTGGAATACCGTTTCTTGCGTCTGCTTTTCAGCAGGGTCACAACTACAGGGCGAGAGCCAGGTTGACTGCTGGGAAACCCAACAGCCTTTGTTCTTCTGGTTGTGGTTGGTGTGGCTGTTCGTTGTAAAGCGAGAGACTTTCTCCGTGTCTCTCCCTAAGACCCCACTGTTGTTGGATGCACCGACTCTCGTCGTCATGTTGTGGTTTTTCTGGGTGGCTGGATGCAGAATCCTTTCAGGGAGAGACTTTCCCTCACCTTTCCTGGGCAATTCTTGGGCCAAAGCGACTGATGATCTTTTGGGGCCTGTTTTAACTCCGCCCCAGCCCGTGATGGGTGCTGACCCGATCCTTGCCCTGTAAATCCTCAATGAACAGCTTTGGACATAACCTGAGCGATTCATGGAAATGTAAGTTGATCCTATTTTCCCAGCCAATTATGACTCTATCTAAAATCCTTAGCTGGGCCATTAATGTATTTTGGGCCTGTCCTCTTTTATATCATGCCAAAAACTCTTAGATTTTACTGTATAGCTACTGGCAAAGATCCTCTGCCAAAACAGTCTATGAATGTGTCATTTTTACCTTATTTTTCCTCACTTCCCTCCACCCCCCTCTTCCCCATGATGGCCCTCTGCCTGCATTTCTCACCCACATCTTTCCACCCACTTCAGTCATGTGCATAACTTGGTTCCTTCTTTGTTCAGTTAATATTGAGGAAGAAGAATTTGGCTTCTTCTAGCTGAACTAATTCTTTAGCATGCCTTTAATTCTCGCTTCACATCCTACTCTTCCCCCTCCCGCCCCCACCCCCGCCTTACTCTTTCGTCTTCTCTGGCTCTTTTCAGAAGGAAAGGTACTGGATAAGCACTGACCCTTGTGGAGGAACAAGTAGAGCAACAACTGGTTCCTCCTGGCAAGCGTTTCTGGGAGGTAACAGCCCCTGGTTGACACAGTTTTTTGTTGTGTGTATTTTTTTTTTTTAAATCTCTGGAGTTTTTACAGATCTGTCCTGGCCCAGCAGGGCCAGTATTGGTCTCTGCTTTTGAGGGTCAGCAGGAATGCTAATGTACCTTTCAGCAACCGAGTCCTAAGAGTACAATCCTGACTACCGGGCTCTCTAGGTGAGAGGGCGGAGGCAGCTGGAAGCTTGGGTTCCCAGGGGCATTTTATGGTTTACAACTGGTACCGTGCTTGGAGGACTCCCCTCTCTCCTTTTGCGCCTCCAGGTAGAAATATCCTAATTGAAAGACCGTCCCCCTCCCACCCATACATACCCACACACTCTCTTCTCTCTCTGTTTCTGTCTCTCTCTCCCCTTCAGATTCAGTTTCAGGATCTTTGACTTGAATTTTTTTTTTCCCTCCAAGTTCTCCATGGGACCCTCTGATATCCCAACCTGCCCTGTGTTTCAGTGCTCCACCATGAGAGGTGGCCAAGAAAAGCTAACTACTGAAATATTTAGGGCCCTGCAACGCTCCACTTGATGGTGATTTGGTTCCCGCCAGAATGGCCTTGTAAAAACTTTTATGAAGATGTTGTACTTATGTTGGAGGTTGAAAATTGCCATTGCGAAGTCCCATGTCCCCAAGGAATGTGGGATGTTGAGGAAATGCTTCTGGTTCTGGCTTCGGAGAGCTGCCTCCCGGGAGCAGAGCTGGGCTGAATGGTTGGATTAAGGGACCTCAGTAAGCCTCTTATTAATGAGGGACGGCACAAGCATATTTGGAATATTTTAAATAATAACTGGTATTTAAGTTACTTATATGCCAGGTGCTGCACTACATACTTGAGTAGATAGAAGATAATCAGGTTGGACACAGGCTCCCAGTCTTCATCCCCATTTTACAGATAAGGTAGCTGAGACCCCGAGAAGTGAAGTGACTTTCCCAAGGTTGCATGGCAGACAAGTGGTGGAGCCAGGATTAGAAACCTGGTCCTCTTGACTTCCAGGCCTGTGCTATATCTCCTAGGCCATGCTGCTTCTCATGCTGCCGTTTTGCTTCTGGGTTTTTTGTTTGTTTACTGAAGAGGATTGTTTTTTCTTTAAAAGTCACTATGAACTTTTCCTTTTTGAGGGGGAGCATTTCTGGAAAAATCTCTTTCAAACACTGAGGATAAATTCCATGATAATCATAGAGATTTTAGTCATTGTTGATTCTGATTCATTGGAGGCAGCTTGGACTATTTTTCCCCTTTGCCTTTATTTCTCTCCCTGTTGCTTGTCAGGCTGGAATGTCGGCTTCCTTCATCTCAGTTCTCTGACGGGAAGGTCAAAGCAGGCCCAAAAAGGGCCTCTGTCTCTGTCCCATATGGGGCTCACAGCCTAAGTAGGAGGGAGTAGGATTGAATCCCCATTTTACAGATGAGGAAAGGACTTGCTCTAGGTCCCACAGCAGACAAGTGGCAGAGCTGGGATTAGAACCCAGGTCCTCTGACTTCGAGGCCCCCGCTCTTTCCACTAGACTACACTGCTTCCCCAAACGGAATGGGTGGTGGCAGGGAAGAAAAGGCGTGTAGACCAGGGTGAGTCTTCTTCTTTCATGGAAGTATTTAAATCTCTCCATCATTCTTCAACGAAAGGCTATTGTGAGGCTTGAATTTGCTACTCCTTGGGAGGGTTTTACAAACTTAATAGGTCCTCACTTGGTTTCCAAATCACTGCTCAGTTTATAATGACCTCAGAGCTGAGCCAAAACCCTTGAAGCTTAAATACCAAGAACTCAGGAATTTCCCTGTTCTTGAAGTGTCAAAGGACCATCAAGATCACCAGGGGTCCCAGGACAGTCCTTTTTCAGTCCTTTTCATGACAAGAGGTTGAAAAACATATTTTGGAAGTCATTTTTCTTCTCTTCCCTGTTTCTTTTGGCCAAAACGTCGTAATCACTGAGTTGCTACAGGTTTTGGGCCCTGAGGGAAGTAGTTTAGGGAAACAGAGAAAAGTAGTCTAGAGGTGTCTTGGAAATAGTGCTCATGTCCAGATGCGAGCAGAGAATAATGATGTGCCAGTGGAATTGATAGTTGGAACACTTTTCATCAGTGCCCAGGAGTAGAATAATAGAGTGCTGCCTTGATTTGTTTCAACTTGTACCATCTGATCCTAGATTTAGCCTGCACTTTGTCATCTCTGTGGTTCATAGTGAAATTGGATTCTTATGGTCATGAATCCCTTAACCTCAGGCATGTTCCATTGTACAGCCACGTTACTGACCTTGAAAAAAAATCTCACTTATTTCCTACTACTAAAGACAGGATGGTCAGCAAGAAGGCTGATGCAGTAATCCAGGCAGGATAGGATAAGTGATTGCATTAACATAGTACTAGTTTGGATGGAGAGGAAGGGGCAGGTTTTAGGGATGTTGTGAAGGTTGGATCAACAAGATCTGGTGACGGATTGAATATGTGGGTTGAATGACATAAGTCAAGGTTAATGTCAAGGATATGGGCTTGTGAGACAGGAAGGATGGTGGTGCCGTCTGCAGCGATGGGAAAAGGGAAGGGCAGGGTTTGGTTAGGAAGATAAGGAGCTCTGTTTTGGACATGTTAAGTTTGAGGTGATGGGAGGACATCCGAATAGAGATGTCTTAAAGGCAGACTGGAGAAGGGGAGAGATCAGGGCTGGAGATGTAGATTAGGGTATCATCCACATAGAAGTGGTAGTGGAAGCCACGAGAGTGAATGAGTTCTTCTAGGGAATGGGTATTGATGGAGAACAGAATGGGACCCAGAACTGAACCTTGAGGGACACCCACAGTTAAGGTGGTGGAAGGCAGAGAAGTAGCCCACAAAGGATACTGAGAATGAACTTGATGCCATGCTTAGCCCCATGGCACTTATATAGTCATCCATAATGTATTTTAAAGTCTGTGTGCCTCCTTGAGGGCAGGGAATATGTTTACCAACTCTGCTATATCTGAACATTCTGTCATCACTGGTATTTATTGAGCACTTACTGTGTGCAGATCACAGTACTAAGTGCTAGGGAGAATGCAGTACAGTAAAGTTGGTAGGCATGCTCCCTGACCACTACCCCCACTTGCTTATAACAGTGCTTGACACATAATAAGTGCTTAATAAATACCACAGATAAACAAACAAAAAAAAGCCTACAGTCTAGAAGGGAAGCTCAGTTCAGCAGAATTTATCAATTTATTTATTGAGTGCTTAGTGTGTGCAGAGTAATGTTGGTATTTGTTAAGCGCTTACTATGTGCAGAGCACTGTTCTAAGCGCTGGGGTAAACACAGGGGAATCAGGTTGTCCCACGTGGGGCTCACAGTCTTAATCCCCATTTTACAGATGAGGGAACTGAGGCCCAGAGAAGTTAAGTGAAGTTAAGTTAAGTTAAGTTAAGTGCCCACAGTCACACAGCTGACAAGTGGCAGAGCTGGGATTCGAACTCATGAGCCCTGACTCCAAAGCCCGTGCTCTTTCCACTGCGCCGCGCTGCTTCTCGTAAGGAAGAAAGTACAATATAGCAGAGTTAGATATGTCCCCTGCCCACAGTGAGTTTACAGTCTAGAGGGGGAGGCAGACATTAATAAAAATAAAATATGGGTAAGTACATAAGTGCTGTGGGACTGAGGAAGGGGTAAATAAAGGGAGCAAGTCCAAGTGCAAGGCCTGAGCAAAAGCGAGTAGGAAAAGAAGAAATGAAGGCTTAGTCAGAGAAGGCCTCTTGGAGGAGATGTACCTTCAATAAGATTTTGAAGATGGGGAGGGTGAATGTCAGATATAAAGAGGAGAGCATCCCAGGCCAGAGGCAGGACGTGGGCAAGATAGATGAGTTCAAGGTGTTGTGAGTAGGCTGGCGTTAGAGGAGCAAAATGGGTGGTAGTGGGAGAACAGCAAGGTGAGATAGGAGGGGGCAAGCTGATTGAGTGCTTTAAAGCCTTTGGAAAGGAGTTTGATGCAGAGGTGGATGGGTAACTACTGGAGGTTCCTGAGGAATGGAGTAATGTGATCTGGGCAGTGGAATGAATTATGGACTGGAGTGGGGAGAGATAGGAGGCAAGGAGGCTGAAAAGGTATTAAAGGCAAGATAGGATAAGCGCTTGGATTAACGTGGTAGCACTTTGGATGGAAAGGAAAAGGTAGATTTTAGTGACGTTGCGAAGTTGAACCCACAGGGTTTAGGGAGAGATTGAATATGTGGGTTGAATGAGAGATGTTGAGTATAATGCTAAGGTTATGGCCTTGTGAGACAGGAGGGTGATAGTGCTGTCAACAGTGAGGAGGAAATCACAGGGAGGACATTGTTTGGTGAGAAAATAAAGGGTTGTGTTTTGGACAAGTTAAGATTGAGAGGTCGGCATGACATCCAAGTTGAGAGCTTACTGGGTGCAGACCTCTGTACTAGGAGCTTGGGAGTATGATAAAAGCCAAAGACACAATTCCTGCCCTCATGGAGCTTAAGGTCTAATAGGTGAATGAAGCAGACCCAGGACGTTGGTACAAGAAAGTGGACATGGTCACAGGGAAGGGACAAGAAAGTAAAAGGGGGTAATTGGCAAGCGATTATGTTGTGGCTGGAAAAAAAAAACTACCTGTTTTTTTTTTCATTTCAAATCTTGCAATTATATGAATCAGACATAGATTTTGATAGACTGACAAACATGCATTTTTTTTAAGCAAACTCATAGGAAAGTTGAGGGGAGTTTTTCCGAACTCTGGACAAAAGGTTGTGAAAATGTTCTCTTCAAAATGCAGTGTAGTTGCTGAACTATTGCAACTGCCAGGGAGAGATTTCCCAGGCTTGAAAGCTTTGATTGTCTTAAAGCAGTAGCTTAGGAAAGCAGAGCTAAAGCATGTATTTTTCTTGAAAGCAGGTAGGAGGATCTGCACACAGAGAGGCTGTGTCCCTTCAGGTGATTCCTTTGGTGGGGAAATGGAGCAGGTGAATGAATACATTTCCCAATGATAGGGACTCCAGTCAGTGCTTCTGAAAGTAAACAACTATTGAATTGTGTAATCCAAGAAGATGGATAATTTAGAATCCTGATCAGCACACATGCTGCCAGAGTCCCATTTTTTGTTCTTTCCTAAATCATCGAGGGATCTTTCCTTTCCAAAAGAATAGTATTTTCAGAGTGGAGATCAAACTTGGACCTCTGAAGCTTGGAACTGTCTGAATATGCCTTTTGGCAAACAGGCTCACTCAGGAACATACTGGGAACCCCGGAAGAAGCAGCATTTCATCGTTGATGTTATTGAAGCCTCATTTGCGCAATGGAAGGGTCTATAAAGTTAATGATGCTATTTGTTAAGCACTTACTGTATGCCAGGCACCATACTGAGTGCTGGGGTGGATAGAAGCAAATCGAGTTGAACTTAGTGCCTATCCTACGTGGAGATCACAGTGCCATTCCTCTGGCCTGATTCTTTCACTAGCCATATTGGTTTTCTTTTGGGTTAGTCGTCTATCTTGGATTCCCAGGCTTTTCTGAGTGTCATGCCCCTTTGTGGGATCTTAAACTGCTGAATGAAAGTGCTCCTTCAGTGGCCGTCACTTTTTAATTTTCATTCTTCCTCTAGATTTCTCGTCGCCTTGGCAGTGGCCTTCCCTAATAAAAGATACTTCTGAGTTGCTCTGTAAACACCAAAGGGAATCACCCTTAGTAAGGAACTGTAAATAAATATCAGAACTCCCTTCAGAATTAGGCTTTTTTTTTAAGGAAAAACTTTAGAATGCAGGGATTACATTCTTAAAGACTACATCACTATGGCTCCCTGACCATCAGTCAGTCAATAATCAATCAGTGGTACTTACTGAGTGCTTGCTATGTGCAGAGCACTGTATGAAGTGCTTGGGAAATAACAATACAACAAAAGTAGCAGACACGTTCCCTGTCCAAAGCAGGCTTACAGTCTGGGGCAGGGGGGAGACAGACATCAATATGAATAAGTAAGTAATTTGACCACCAGTCAATAGTATTTTGAGCACTTTCTGTATGACAAGTGCTTTATTAAGTGCTTGGGAGAGAACAAGAGAGGAAGAAGGACACGATCCCTGACCACAGATTATTTACAGTCTAGCTGAGGAGACTGACCTAATGTAGTTTATGAAGGGCAGGAATAGTGCTTAAATAGAGGTTGCACAATGATGTGCCTTAAAGTTCAAGGAGAAGTAGTTACACAGAGTTTGACCTTTGGTTTAGCGGGATTTTAGTATAGCCTAGGTTCTGTTGCATCTTGGCATTTCACCATCTGCCACAGAGACTCTTCATTCACCCTCGTCAGAGCATGAGCATCACAATGATTTGTAGTTCTTTGATCTCTGAATCACTGTCGTCATACTTGTCTCGTGGTATCAGCTAACAATGCCCACAGTCTTAATTGCTTTCTAGTAGACAATGTCTCCGTAAAGTAGCCATTGGCCCTACACATTGGTTTGAAGATGAGATCCCTTGCCCCAGTAATGTTGTCCTGAAACTTCTTTCAGGTATCTTTATTCTCTGGAAGTCCAATTTATATGTCTTTATTTTTCAAGTCCTCAGAATTGTGGATTGTGTAGAGAGGCTCAATTTCAGGTATTGTTAGTGTAAGAAACACCCTTCAGGTCGCAGAAAACAATAGTCAGTGGGGTACTACTGTTTTGTTTTGGTTTCCCCTAGGTAAGATGAGGGTGAATGTGCTTCCAAAACACACAGGCCTCATGCTAGTGATGATGAGCAGCTGTGCCAAAATCAGCAAAGACCTATTGGATAGAGGATCCACCTTGAAGTCAGAAGGACCTGGGTTGTAATTCCAGCTCCGTCATTCGTATGCTCTGCAAACTTGGACAAGCCACTTTGCTTTTCTGGACTTCAGTTCTCTCATTTGAAAAATGGGAATTAAGATTGGGAGGCCCATGTGGGATATGGACTGTGTCTAACCTGATTAGCAAGTACCTACCCCAGTATTTAGTACAGTGCCTGGCACATAGTAAATGCTTAACAAATAGCATTTTTTAAAAAAGAAAAAAATTGTGTACTACTTTTATCTAGATTGTAAGATCATTGTGGGCAGGGAATGCGTCTACCACCCCATTGTATTGTACTCTCCCAAGTGCTTAGTACAGTGCTATATGCACAGTAAGCACTCAGTGCATATGATTGATAGATTACTAGACTGGCCCTGGAAATCCCCATCCCAAACCCAAGGTTTTTCACTGGTGATACAGGAAGTCATTGAGTTTTTGTTGGGGGTTGGGGACTGCTTTAAGGACGAGACCAGTTTTCTAGAAAAGCTTGACCTAGACCCCACAGCATCTAAGTTTTTGAGCAGTTGGATGGGAGACTTACCCCTCCCCCCCTCCCAAGACATTGATGAATACCAAGTGGTAAGACAGGATCCCCATTGAGGTGCTGCAGTGCGGCCTGTCCACCAGGCAGTGGTAATCAATGAATTGACTGAGTCCTTACTGTGTGCAGAGCACTGTACTAAGCAGTTGGGAGAAGACAGTATAACAATACAACAGACATATTCCCTGCCCAGCATCCAAGCATCGCTCACTGCAGTACTACTTCACTGAGTCAGCATGGTTAGAGGACAAACTTACCCCTTGGGCTTGGGACACCCTTTTAATATCTTTCTCCCCGTATAGAAGCAGCATGGCCTAGTGGATAGAGCCCAGGCCTGGGAGTCAGAAGGATCTGGGTTCTAATCCCTGCTCTGCCACTTGTCCACTATATGACCGTGGGCAAATAACTTCACTTCTCTGTGGCTCAGTTACCTCATCTGTAAAATGGGGATGAAGAGTGTGAGCCCCATATGGGACAGGGACTGTGTCCAAACCAATTTGCTTGTGTCCACCCCACTGCTTAGAGCAGTTCCTGGCACATAGTAAGCACTTAACAAATAGCACAATTATGATAATTAATTATCTGGGACATGAACTGTGTCCAACCTCATTACTTTGTATTTACCCCAGTGCTTAGTACAGTGCTTGGCACATAGTAAATGCTTAACAAATACCATTGGGGGGGGGGAAAGGGTGAAGCTCAGGTAAAGTCAAATGATCCTATTATGGCCATCACCACCACTACCGATATTTAGTCCTCACTGGGGCCAGAGCAGTGACTCATGTACCTGGGAAATAGTTAAAACAAGTTAATATGTATGGTATTATGTGGTCCTTGCTCTCAAGTACCTTTCAGTCTCCTGGGGAAGATCAGCGGACAGAAACTGCAGCAAGTGCTCAACCTTTATCCAGCTAGAAAGATGAGTCCTCCATTTCAGATCTAAGTTGTGGAGAGATCATGGAGAAGTAGAGGTAGCATGTTAAAGGGTCACAGTGGCAAGAAGCAAATTACAAGTCCTCTCTTCTTTCTTGACAATGAGTTTTTTAAATGAAGACCTGCCGAAGCTTGCTGTCACCGCCAGAGAAATAGTGAGGACCTTTAGGAATCCGAAGCACCGGCAGCGGGCAGGTTTAAAGGAGAGGGCCAGACAGAGGTCTATCTTCCTGACAAGAGTAGAATGAAAATGATTCAGGGATCAAAGAACTACTTGCACCTAATCAAGCAGTGTACCACCACCACCCTGAAGGTCTTTGGGATTTTGGTGTTTCTACAAGCCTGTGTTATACCTCATTTCTTGGACAGGGCAACCAATCAGTCAGAGGCGTTCATTTAGTCCTCCCTGTGTACAGAGAGTACTGTACTAAGTACTTGGGAAAGAACAGTGTAATCGAGATGGTAATAATAATAAGTAATAATAATTTTAGTATTTGTTAAGCACTTACTATGTGCCAAGCACTGTTCTAAGGGCTGGGTAGATACAAGGTAATCAGGTTGTCCTACGTGAGGCTCATAGTCTTAATCCCCATTTTCCAGATGAGATAACTGAGGCAAAGAGAGGTTAAGTGACTTGCCCAAAGTCACACAGCTGATTAGTGGCGGAGCAGGGATTAGAACCCACGACCTCTGACTTCCAAGCCTGGGCTCTTTCCTCTGAGTCACGCTGCTTCTCATGGTAGACGTGACCCCTGCCCACAAGGAGCTTAATTGTAATAGGGGCTGCTGTAGATGGGGTGGGGTGAAAAGGCAGGGGAGGATTTTTCTGGGGTGGAGGAAGCAAGGCGGCAAGGAATTGAGAATAGCAAACAGGCTTCAAAGAGACTTAGTTTGGTTCTCTGCCCCTGTACGCTAGTTTGGTGGTAGACCTGGGGTGGACAAGGCTGGGAACCCAACCCAGGGAGTTCCAGGCTTGGCCTCTGAGCTAGAAGCCTCTAGCCGCAGAATGGCGTTCTACAGGGAAGCCCCATGGCCTCACAGGTAGATAAAGCCCAAGCCCGGGCCTGCTGAGAGTCAGAGGACCTGGATTCTAAGCCCACCTCTACCATTTGCCTGCCGTGTGACCTTGTGCAAGTCACTTGACTTCTCTGGGCCTCATTCCCAATTTATCTGTTAAATGGGAATTTGTTCCCTGTTCTCTCTCCTTCTTAGTCTGTAAGTCCCATTAGGGTTATGAACTGTGACTGAGCTGATTCCCCCGTATCTGTCCCAGCACTTTATATAATGGTTTTTACCTAATCAGAGCTCAAAAGGCACCATTATTATTACTCTTGGGCTACCAATGATTTTGGCTGGATTTAGCCCCATTGCTGAACGGCACAGGCACAAGCCCTCAATCAATTCAATCAATCAGTCAGTGGGTATTTATTGAGCGTATACATTGTGCAGGGCACTGTACTAAGTGCTTTGGGAAAATACAGTGCAAAGGCAAAGTCTCTTTATGCACGTAAGAATGGTTCCCTATCCACCTCCATATCAAAGCAAAAACTCCTCACCATTGGCTTTAAAGTAGTCCATCACCTGCCTCCTGCTTCCTCACCTTGCTTCTCTCTTTCTACAACCCAGCCTGCATACTTAATAATAATAATAATGTTGGTATTTGTTAAGTGCTTACTATGTGCTGAGCACTGTTCTAAGCGCTGGGGTAGACACACAGTGGAATCAGGATGTCCCACGTGGGGCTCACAGTCTTAATCCCCATTTTACAGATGAGGTAACTGAGGCACAGAGAAGTTAAGTGACTTGCCCACAGTCACACAACTGACAAGTGGCAGAGCTGGGATTCGAACTCATGACTTCTGACTCTAAAGCCCGTGCTCTTTCCACTGAGCCACACTGCTTGTTCCGCTCTTCTAATGATAACCTTCTCATTGTGCTCATCTTCGATCCCTGCCTGGAATGCCCTCCTGCCTCCAACCTGACAAACCCTTACTCTCCCTGCCCCCACCTTCAAAGCCTTATTGAAGGCACATCTCTTCCAAGAGGACTTCCAGACTAAGCTCCACTTTTCCTCATCTTCCTCTCCTTTCTGCATCGCTCTGACTTGCTTCCTTTGCTCTTCTCCTGTAAAACACTTTTGTAGATATCTGTAATTTTATGTATTTGTATTGATGTCCGTCTTCCCCCACTCTAGACTGTGAGCTCATTGTGGGCAGGGAATGTCACAGTGTATTGTAGTATTGTACTTTCCCAAGTGCTTAGTACAATGCTTTGTATATAGTAAACGCTTAATAAATACAGTTGAATGAATAGTACAGGATTTTGCCCCCAATCAATATTGGTGAATGAATGCTTTCTATCTAGAGTCACAGTCAAACTAGCTGGCCTCCTAACTATTACTATAATAATAATAATGCTTATGACATTTACTAAGGATTTGCCAAGTGCTGGGGTAGGTAGGGTCAAGGTTATCAGAAAAGACATATCCGATAATCAGCTCCTAAAAGGGGCTCCTGTTGAAGAGGGGAGGGAGAACAGGAGCCCGATCGGCATTTTCCAAGTGGTGTAGCCAAGGCCCCGGGAGGTGATGGTCAAGGTCACACGGTAGTCTAGTGAGACTAGAACTCAACACAAACACACACCCTATACCGCCACACACACCCCCTATACCGCCCCCCCTTCTCCCTCCCCCTTCATAATAATAATAATTGTGGTATTTGTTAAGGCTTACTATGTGCCAGGCACTGTACTCAGCGCTAGGGTGGATACAAGCAACTTGAATGACCTGCAGGCTTTAAAGAGCAAACTGGCCAGACCCAGCTTGGATCGTCTTTAACCTACCGAGATCTACAAGCAAGGGAAGGTTTGTACTTCTCTAAGAGTTGTAGCACTCACTTCACAGATATTTTTTCATGAATCCTAACATAATCTCTCCAAGGTAGGCAGGTGCAGGTAGCATTCTTAGTTTAAGAATGAGAGCGAGAGGCATTTGAAGTGAATTTTGACCCCAAACCATGCAAACCAATCAGTGGTGGAGCCGGTAATCGAATTCATTGGCTTTGACCCTCCATTCTCCTGTTCAAGTTTCCTTTCACCCCTACACCTTCTTTAAGTATTTAATAAAGCCACCATTTACAATGGAATATTTTCATCAACGGAGGTCTTAGGGCTCAATTCATTTGGTTTGGAAACTCAATCGTGCAATTAATGTTAAGTAACCAAGTCCTTGGTGCTCTGTAGCCCGTGGGTGTAGCTACTGAGGTCCTCCACATCGTTAGCATAGAGCCTGAGGCTTCCTTCTCACTGTTGGCTCTTTATCCAAATTAATTCATTATTCATATCCGGGCCTTTACTCATTCATTTTGTTAGGTTTCTTGTTCTGTGATGACGTGGTTATGTAGGAATTGAAGGGGGCCAATTAATAAAGTTCTGCACGACTCTTATTTCATCTTCACCTGGAGCTTTGACTGCAGAGCTTAATTGTTTCCTGCAGAGTTTGTCAACTAGAAGCAAGTTCTGCCCATAATAAATGTTGCAGTGAGATGTTTTCAAGTTTCCAGATTGACTTGAAAGTTTCTCATGTTTTTGAAGGTTTCGATTTAACCAAGTTTTTTTTTTTTCTCCTGTGCATGCTGGGTTGTTAAGGGGGACTAGTCTATTATGGGCATGGTGAGATTTAAGGGAATTGGAGAACATGCATAGACATCACTACTCAAAGTATAAGTGACCTCTTTTTACATTTGTGGGGTAGGGAGACGGGCATAAATAGGTAGGCTGTGTTCACTGAGATCCAGAAAGCTAGTTTAAATGACTTGTTTGTTAGTGCAGAATCTCTGGATGCATATTCAGACTCACATTTACTTAAGTGCTCAGAAGAATGTGAGCCAGAGAACTTGGACTCAAACTTATTTGATATTCGTCCTCTCATAGGCTGAGGATAGTCCTGAACCCATCCTAATTGGTGCTGCATATTCTTTTAAGACAGTCGATCAGTATAAAATTGAGCGCTTATTGCATGCAGAGCACTGTACTAAGTGCTCAGGGAGTACAATATAACGGAATTGGTGGACATGTTCCCTGACCAAAACGAGCATACAGTCTTGAAGATGAGCTTCATAGGTTTTTTTCAGAACATTAATACCAAGAAAAGTAATTGTTACCTAGTATGTTTAAAAAAAACCACAAAACCAACAACAAAAAACCCAAAACAATTTAGGGTAGTGACTGAGAATTAAATTCATTCATTCATTCATTCATTCAATAGTATTTATTGAGCGCTTACTATGTGCAGAGCACTGTACTAAGCGCTTGGGATGAACAAGTCGGCAACAGATAGAGACAGTCCCTGCCGTTTGACGGGCTTACAGTCTAATCGGGGGAGACGGATAGACAAGAACAATGGCACTAAACAGCGTCAAGGGGAAGAACATCTCGTAAAAACAATGGCAAGCATACCAAGTAGTACACAGAGTCCTTACAAAATGCAATTCTGAGAACAGTTACCTTTTTCAGCCTACATCCTGAAGTTAATAATAATAACAATTATTATTGTGATATATGTTAAGCACTTACTATATTCCAAGCACTGTTCTAAACATAGGGGTAGCTGTAAGACAATCAAATTGGACACAGTCCCTGTCCCACATGGGGCTCACACTGTTATCCATGTCTTACAGATGAGGGAACTGAGGCCCAGTGAAGTGACTTGCCCAAGGTCACACAGCAGATGTGGTGGAGCTCACATCCAGAACTCACTAGAACTCACATCCTTCTGATTCCTAGGCCCGGGCTCTATCCACTTAGCCACGCTGTATAGGGTTAAGAGGTTTTCTGTAGAGATAGTGTCTTCAATTTTGATGACTATTTTGATTGACTCCCTCTGTAGGAGCAACACATCTTCTTTCCCCTCTTCCTCTGTCCTGCCCTGTTGCTAAGATGACCCTTGTAATTTTTTTGGTTATTCCCTTTCCAATGATGAAGCTAAATTTGCCACTGATATGCTACTTGGAACACATAAGTGATGATGGCTGGAATCCCTAATTCTCTCTTAGTGACGTCCTTCACTCTGGGTGGTCCCATCTTTGGCCAAATGTTGTGGTAAGAGTGCTTATTAAAGAGCCTGCAGAGTGTGCAAGGCACTGTATTAACTGCTGGGAAGGAGTACACTGGTGAGAATTAGAGATGGTCTCAGAGTGGTCAGCTATTTTTGCCCAAGTCCCCCTGACAACATGGTTGTTTGCCTTCTTCCTTCTCCTGTAACTTGCCAATTACCCTCCCTCACCTCCCCGCCAAAAAATGTAAGCTGAGCCAAAGTCCCGTCTTGTCAAAAATCAGATCATCTGCAACACAAATAATTTTTTTGTCTTCTGTCTGATGTGTAGAGATTCATCCCTTTCTTCCTACACTGTACTACTGAGGTTTTTGCTAGTGAGGAAACAGATGTTTAGAAATACTGTGAATACCCAATCAATCGATGGTATTTATTGAAAGCTTATTATGTGCAGAGCACTGTACTAAGCTCTTGGGAGAGTACACAGATCAAAGCACCTGATCCTGGTTTCGTTATCTACTTGAGCTCCCCCAAAACTTGTGTGTACCTCTGAAAATCTATAGAATTGCAGTTAGGAAATCACCCTCATTTAAATTGTAAGTTTCAAGAAGTTGGAGGCTAGGATTAACTCTTCTCTTACAATTTTCCCCGCAGCTCCCAGTATGGTGCTCTGCCCACAGAGGAGATAATGATAATGGTGATGATTGTGGCCTAGTCTTGTCTGCTGGCCTTTTATCTTGGATTCCTCCTAGCACCTCCTTCTTATCCTATTATGAGAGGTTAGCCAGGTCTTTCCAGGACTGCTCACTGTAATAAAACTCAAGTTCATGGCTATTCACACCAACCTCTTGAGAGACAAGAGAACCAAATAGGCACACTTCAGGGACTCATGTCGGAGTGAGAGTTCCCCCTATAATTCTTTATGCTGGATCATCAGTGGTGTTTCCTGAGCACTTACTGTGTGCAGAGCAAGCGATCATATTTATTGAGTGCTTACTGTGTGCAGGGCACTGTACCAACAACTTGGAGGCGTACAGTACAGCAGACACATTTCCTGACCACATTGAGCTTACAGTCTAGAGGGAGAAGCAGACATTAATATAAATTGTGGGTACAATAATTGTGGTATTTATGTGCATAAGTGCTGTGGGGCTTGGCAGGGGTGGAAGGAAATGAATAAAGGGACCGAGTCAGGGCAGAAGGGAGTGAGACAAGAAGATATGAGGGCTTAGTCAGGGAAGGCCTTTTGGAGGAGATGTGCCTTCATTAAGGCTTTGAAGTTGGGGAAAGTAATTATCAGCTATGAGGAGGGAGGGTGTTCCAGGACAGGATATTGATGCTTCTCTACTTGTTTTGTTGTCTGTATCACCGCTTCTAGACTGCAAGCCCATTGTTGGGTAGGGATTTTTTCTATCTGTTGATTAACTGTACTTTCCAAGCATTTAGTACAGTGCTCTGCACACCGGAAGCGTTCAGTAAGTACAGTTGAGTGAATGAAGGGTAGAGGCAGAGTATCATGGCTCTTTTTTATGGTATTTGTTGAGCATTGGGGTAGATACAAGATAAAATGGTTGTACACACTCCCTGTCCCAAATAGGGCTCTCAGTTTTAATGGTCAGCTTCCTGACGAGATAACTGAGGCCCAGAGAAGTTATGACTTGCCCAAGGTCACACAGCGAACAAGTGGAGGGAGTGGGATTAGAACCCCGGTCCTCTGACCCCCAGGCTTTTCTAAGATTCTCCTCTTAGAGCACTTTCAAAAAGTGGGAAACACATGAAGTGGAGAGTTGCAGTATCGTGTGGCACAAATTATGTTGCAAAAACAAATTGCCACTATGTCCGAGTTGGACATCTTGGCCCCACACTATCCCCGTGGACCCAAAACCAAGAACTTCAAGATGAGGAAATTGAGTTTAGGATTGCCTAATGAGGCTGCTTAGCAAAATGGCAATGTGGATGTTGTAGCATGTCCATATTGTATGTGTGCAAGGCATCACTGAATTAACCCAGTTGCCGTTTCTGTTTCGGACAGGATTTTCCTGTTTTATTTTTTCAGATGTAGCCACCAAACTTATAGAAAATTAATAGTGGGACAATTGAACTTGAGGAAACTCAAGTGAGGCAATTTTTACGCAAGCTAGAAAAAGAAAAACTGAAACAAGCCCAGGAATATGGCAATTAATAATAGTAATACTAATAATTATTTTGGTGTTTAAGTGCTTACTATGTGCAAAGCACTGTACTAAGCACTGGGGTGAATATGAGCAAATTGGGTTGGATCCAGTCCCTGCCGCTTTGGGCGCACACACATTTGACAGGTGAGGTAACTGAGGCCCAGTGAAGTGACTTGCCCAAGGTCATCCAACAGACAAATGGCAAAGCTGGGATTAGACTGAGGACCTTCAGACTCCCAGGCCCATGCTCTGTCCACTAGGCCAAGCTCCTCACGTGGCGTGAGTGTTTGGCACTGACGATAACCACTTGTTATTATTGATCCTTGTTTTGGCTTCTTTCTGGCCACATGCCACAGCTGAAAGAACTACCTGGCAGTCAGGATAATAATAATGGTACTTGTTAAGTGCTTACTATGTGCCAAGCACTGTTCTAAGTGCTGGGGTAGATACAAGTCAATCAGATTGGACACAGTCCCTGTCCCACATGGGACCCACACTCTTAATCCCCATTTTACAGATGAGGGAACTGAGGCACAGAGAAGTTAAGTGACTGGTCACACAGCAGACATGTGGCAGAGGTAGGAGTAGAACCCAAGTCCTTCTGACTCTAGCCACTATGCAGCACTGCTTAGGAATCGAAGTTGCTTCTGGCCAACAGGAGTTTGAAGGAGGAAGAAATTGTGCCCAAGTTCTTCGAGATTCTTGATCACTGACTCAAAATTTGACTGTGGCAACCATATCTTCGAAGCTTAATTATGACAGATGACTGTACACTGAAGGTGTAGAAGCGAAGGTGAATTTTCAGAAAATGAAACTTTGCGTGAGACAACCTGATGGTGTGTTGGCTGTTTGGCGAAGTGGAATTGAAGCACTATTCTAGAAGGCCTAGAAACAGCATGAAGTGTAGAAGCAGTGTGGTGTAGTGGATAGAGCCTAGGCCTGGGAGTCAGAAGGTCAGGGGTTCTAATCCTGGCTCTGCCACTTGTCTGCTGTGTGACCTTGGGCTAGTCGCTTCACTGGGCCTCAGTTACCTTCATCTGTCAAATGGAGATTGAGACTGTGAACCCACATGGGACAGAGACTGTGTCCAACCCTATTTCCTTTTATCCACCCCAGCGCTTAGTACAGTATCTGCCATAATAAGCACTTAACAAATATCACTATTATTATTAGAAGAAGAGCAGTAAACTCATTATTGTCTGGGAACTTCTCTGCTTATTCTATTGTATTACTCTCTCAAGCACTTCATAGTGATGTCATGGCTCAGTGGAAAGAGCACGGGCTTTGGAGTCAGAGTCATGAGTTCGAATCCCAGCTCTGCCACTTGTCAGCTGTGTGACTGTGGGCAAGTCACTTAACTTCTCTGTGCCTCAGTTACCTCATCTGTAAAATGGGGATTAAGACTGTGAGCCCCATGTGGGACAACCTGATTGCCCTGTGTCTACCCCAGCGCTTAGAACAGTGCTCTGCACATAGTAAGCGCTTAACAGATACAAACATTAAACATTGATCTGCACATAGTAAGTGCTCAATAAATCCCATTGATTGATTGATTGAAGAGTTAATTTCCCAAGTATTCAGTCAGTTTCTTGTTCTCAGCTCTCTCCCACTCCTGACCTATTCCTCACGCCTCTTCTCCCGCCTACAGCCCCCAAGGAATATATCTCCCTTGAGCTCTGTCAAGCAACATTCTCCCCCTTCTTCAAAGCCCTTCTAACATGCTGCCTCTTCTGGGAGACTTTCCCTGATTAATCCTCCCACCTTTCCAGTGATGCCATTCACCAGCCTCCTCAGGCTTCTGTGTACTTGTTTGTTTGTTGATTTTTCTGTTTTATCTGTATTTATTCAGCTTACTTCCCATTGGATTTTATGCCCTTCAAGATCAGGGACTGCATCTTCTTTATGATAACTGTGGAATTTAAGCGCTTACCTTTTGCTCTAGGTTGTAAGCTTCTTGTGGGGCCAATCAACTCTAACTACAGTGCTTGGCATATAGTAAGCACTTAATGAATACCGTTTAAAAATGTAATTGATTGCCAAGCACTGTACTTAGAGCTGGATTATAGTCAAAATAATCAAGTCACAGTCTTTGTCTCCTTTGGGACTCGCATTCTTTTTATTTAAGTACCCTGCCTAAAGTATCTAGAAGCACCATGTGTCGCTCCCAGACACTTAATGAACACTGGTCTGGATGAAGACTTAGAGGTAATATACATCGTATATTATATATATATATATACATATATACATATATACATATACACACATATATATATATAAAATACACATGTAGTTTCTTGCCTCTCCCCAAAGAAAATATTCATTTCGGTCCAGGAGAAAAATGGGTGGAGTTGTAGTTTCCATTTCTTTCCTTAAAAATTATAAGTCTTGACTTTAACCACCACACCTTTAAGAGAAAGAGCCGAGCTATTTCAAGTGAAAGTCTGTAGCAATGACGTCTGGTCCCGGCAGGCAGCAAGTGAAAGGACAAAAGGGGAGGAAGTTTCCCTTTGAATCACCAGGACTCTTTGGAGGAGATAATATTACCAAGTAAAATGTCGCTTCCTCCTGTTCGCGCTTGGCTACTGTGTAACAGTAACCCACTTAAAATTGCACGGCTCCGTTTGAAGTTATTTTAAACCTCCGGCAGTGTGTCGAGATATTGTAACCTTGGGAAAAGCAGCAGCCCATCGTGGTTTCAGTTTTGCCCTTTCAGACATATGGAAAATGCACTAATCTATCTCAAGGATTTTGTCCTGAAAGCTTCTTAAAGAAGCAAGTCTGCTTCAGTGTCCTGATAGCTCACTTTGCTTTCGCTGCATGGGAGGGAAAGCACTTCTGTTTCTGATGACCTTCCCCTTGCTTAGAAATTTGCCCATCGATTCTTCACTCACTAACAGGCAAAGGCAGTTGTTAGACATGTTGAGTTTGAGAATTCGAGAGGAGATGGGCACTCTTGGGGGGGGGGGAAGCACAGCAGCTGGAGTGTGTGTAGATTACCAGCCATGTGATGCTTTAGCTGTTTCTCTTTTCCCTTTTTCCCCTTTGCCATGGCTGCTTCTCAAGCATTAGTCTGCAGCTCGGGGAGTCTTATTTCTGTGGAAAATCGGTGCCGCAAACCCCTTCTGTTCAGACAGATTACTGCAGCATCCCTGTTGTGGTGTTTCTGTTTTAATTTCTACTTTCCCTCTGAAACATACTTTTTTGGGCACTGCCAAATTCCAAGCTTTGCAGTCGGTATGCACTAAGAGCTCAATAAATAGCTTTGCACCAGTTAAGACAGGTCCCAGTGAAGGTATGACTTGACGATGATGATGGTATTTGTTAAGCGCTTACCATATGCCAATAACTATTCCAAGCACTGGGGTAGATACAAGATTATCAGGTTGTCCCAGGTGGGGCTCACAATCTTGATCCCCATTTTACAGATGAGGTAACTGAGGCAGAGGGAATTTAAGTGACTTGCTCCAAGTCACACAGCTGACAAGTGGCTGAGCCTAGATTAGAACCCACGACCTCTGACTCTCAAGCCCGTGATCTGTCCACTAAGCCACACTGCTGCTCTTCTTCTCCCCGGGTGGGCTAGTTTGTTTTTTTAACCAACTTTTAAGTGTCTGTGCTAAAGGGAGGGGAAGACCTAGGTCTAGGTAAAATACCCAGATGAAACGCTCACTGAAGCAAACCATTGGTTTTGACTCAATAGGGCTTACCAAGTCGTTTTGCAGAATCCAGATGTGGTTTGGACAGTCTTCCTGTTGGTGGGGGATGGTTAAGATCAGTGGGGTGGTCAGAAAGAGAAAGGCAGAGTGAGCAGTGAGGAGCCATGAGTCTTCTGCACTTGGTCTTTAGGAAAAGCCCATAGAGATGTAGTGTGGCCTAGTGGATAGAGCACGGGCCTGGGAGTCAGAAGGACCTGAGTTCTTATCCCTACTCCACTGCTTATGTGCTGTATGAATTTTGGGCAAGTGACTTCACTTTTCTTTACCTCAGTTCCCTCATCTGTAAAATGGGGATTAAGACTCTGAGCTCATACGGGACTTGGATTGGGTTCAACCTAATTAGCTTGTATGTACCCCAGTGCTGAGTAAGCACTTAACAAATACCATTTTTTTAAAAAAGCAAAAACAAAAAAACCCACTGCTAAGTACCGCAGCCAGTGGCTGAAGGTTGCAGTCACTTTGTTTATGGCATTTGTTAAGCCCTTACAGTTTTCCGGGCCCTGTAATTAGCTTCAGGGAAGATACAGGCTAATCAGGTTGGACACAGTCCCTGTCCCATGTGGCACTCACAGTCTAACCATTTTACAGATAAGGTAACTGAGTCACAGGGAAGTGAAGTAACTTGACCAAGGACACACAGCAGACAAGTGGCAGAGCCGGGATTAGAATCCAGATCCTTCCAACTCTCAGGCCCGGGCTCTATCTGCTGTGTTAATGCAGTGATGCTGAGCACCCTTCCAGATTTTCTATTTTCTAGCTTGGGCCTGGTGGCAGAAAATCACAACTTCTTTCGTCTTCCGGCGTGAACAAACAGGAGCTCTGCTCACAATAGTAATCATCATCATAATAATTGTGGGTTCTGTTAAGTGCTTACTGTGTGTCAAGCACTGTGCCAAGTCCAGTGAGGCTCACAGTCTAAGAACGAGGGAGAATAGGTATTGAATTCCCACTTCACCGATAAGGGAACTGAGGCACAGAGAAGTTAAGTGACTCGCCCAAGGTGAAGCGGCAGAACCGGGATTAGAACCCAGGGACTTCTGATTCCCAGGCCCGTGCTCTATCCACTAGCCCACGCTGCCTTCCTCAGAGGAGGAAAAGGCCAAGCAATTGCAGATTTGGCCACACTACTTTTGACTGCAAGCCACGCTCAGTAGCCATTAACCTTAGGGTGTCTTGCTGGAGGTCCTCCTCTTGGTGTTTCTGAAGCCCGAGTGTCCCCGCTCGTTCCCTCCCACTCCGCACCAATCGGATGGCCGGTCATCTACTTTTCAACCGATCTGACCCGTGGCCAGTAGAGATCTGGCGCTGGACAGTTATGTCTGGTATTTATATCTTCAGCAGCCAGCCTCCCTCCCTCCCCACTTGGCTCCTGTCCCCGAGTCCCCTGGCTGGAAGCAGCAACCATGTTGAGAGGGAGATGGGACCCACTGCCTCGGGGGCCATGGCAGGGGAATAGGGAAATCTTGGAGACTCGGATGAGCTTCTGCAAATTGGTTGAGCCCCTGGTTTGTTCCTTGGAGGAGCAGCGTGGCGTAGAGGATAGAGCACAGGCCTGGGAGTCAGAAGGTCATGGGTATTAATCCCAGTTCCACTACTGATCTGCTGTGTGACCTCGAGCAAGTCACTTCACTGCTCTGTGACTCCGTTCCCTCATCTGTAAAATGGAGCTTAAGACTGTGAGCCCCATGTGGGACAGGGACTTTGTCCAACCTGACTTGCTTGTATCAACCCCAGGGTTTAGTACAGAGCCTGGCACACAGTAAGCACTGAACAAGTACCACAATTATTACTAGCATTTCTTTGTGCTGGTTTTGATGCTGATGGGGAATGATGGTTTTGTTTTATTTATTCCTTGCCTGGCGTCTGGATTTCAGTTGGAGCACTTTTGCGGAAGAGCTGGAAAAATAACTCCTCTGGATGCCTAATGGGTTATGTCCCTATAGCGGTCTGCCAGTCGCCAACAAGGCTTCAACAGCGCTAGGAGTTGGGCTCTCTTGCCCGACCTCAGAATTTATAAGCCAGTGTGAGACGGAAGACAGGCTCATGTTTTCTTAATGTCAATACGTATTAATACAGTGACTTCAAGGAGAAATCGCAGGAAGGATTGGGTCAAGGATAGTGTTACTGGTTGGGTAGTGGTAGTCTTCGAAGCATCTTAGAGGAAATAAACTGGGAGCAATCGTTTGACCAGAGGAGAAGCGGCGTGGCCTAGTGGATAGAGCATGGGCCTGGGAGTTAGTTGGACCTGGGTTCCAATCCCAGTTCTCCCATTTGTCTGATATGACACCTTGGGCAGGTTGGTACACTTCTCTGGGCCTCAGTTTCCTCATCTGTAAAATGTGGATGAAGGCAGTGAACACCACATAGGACATGGGCTGTGTCCAACCTGATTAGCTTGTATTAATCCCAGTGCTTAGTACAGTGCAAGGAGAGATTCTATAATGAACAGGAGGAAGGAAGTTATTTTGACACTTTCAAGGCAGCTTGGGTAATGCCTGTTGGTGTGCACATTTGTGACATGGAATGCATTGGTGTATCTGGTTTACATTCAAAACCACAATTTACATTTGTGTCGGGGAAATGGGAGAGAAGCCGCCTGTGTCCCTGTGAATAATGATTATTCATGATTTTTGAGGGCTTTTTAGAAGCAGAGTGTGTGGGCTAGGTGCGGAGTGCATTCCTGTTGGAATACTCAGCACTTTGGCTAGCATTTGCCAAAACGAAGGCCTTCTGTCCAGGCCTAGACCAGGGATTTTTGATGTCCTCGGGCTTTATGATTTTTCAATTTATTCTGGGGAGGTGCAGAGCAAATAAATATTTAAGGAGCAAAACTCAAAACTACTTGTTGGAAAAGCAGTTTCACTCCTTAAACTGGTCCCTCACACTGAGCCCAAGAGGACCCTCAATTGTTGGCTCCTGTAATTTGGCAACTTCTGCAGTTATACATTTAGTACAGTGCTCTGCACTGTAAGCATTCAACAAATACTATTTATTGATGGGCAAAGCAGAGATCCTCCCCATTTTAGGGGCCCTGAGAATTTAAACTACTCTCCCCTACCCTCAACTTCTCTCCCACTCCCCTTTTTCTTCCCCCTCTTTCACTCCCCTTTTTTTCCCCCTCTCCCACTCCCCTTTTTTTCCCCCTCAACCTCCAAACATCAGATCTGTTCAGCATTATAGATTAGTACCTGCTATATTACAAAGAAACACTTTAATGGGTCTTACTATTCCACAAGACACATGGAGGAGGTTGAATGTCTGCTATTTTTCCTCGGGTTTTCCTCAATTTTTAAAGGTTGAAGGACCGCCACGCAAATAGGGTGACACTCCTGCTCTCTGGTAGACAACCTACTTTAGGAAATAAAGAAAGCAAAAATCGCCAGGGTAATTTGGGGAGTTAGAAACATGATTCACGTGTGACTCGAAATTTGTGGAAGCAGTGCAGCCAGAAAATCAATTTGCCCCATGAATGAAGGATTCCAGCCTGCTAGCTCTGTGCAGCTGGGGCCCTTTCCCCAACAGGAAGGAGCGGCTGAAGGATCACATCTGGCGAGATGGTATTTTACAAGAAATCTATAAATGGAAGTCCACTGTGGCTATAGCAGGTAGAAAATAGCTCTGGAAAAGGCCAATTTTCTATAAATTCTCCTTGGAAATTTTATGCTGCCAAGGGAACAGGTGAAAGGACTGGGATCTGGCCGGATTGCCCCAGCCGCTATTGTGCTGGAAGAATCTAGGGAACAGAACCCCTGAGCCCCGGCTAATTGAATGGGTCGCGTGGTCCAGAGGGGTCTTTACTGACTATTATTTAATTGCTTAAAATTGGCTTGTTGTTATCGAGGGTGACTGTTACCTGTGATATTCAATATTTACCACAGAAGGCAACAACTGTCCTGTAATGGCATTTAAGATTTTGATAAGTAAAGCCCTTAGGCCTCTCGTATAGTCCTAAATTGGAAGCTGATGTCTTCCTAAAGTCTTGATTTATTTTTTAAAAAAATCAATTTGCTTTACCCACAGGGAAGTGTGAGAAGCAAGCAGAATGGCCTAGTGGATAGAGTGTGGGCCTGGGAGTCAGAAGGACCAGAGTTCTAATAATAATGTTGATATTTGTTAAGCGCTTACTATGTGCCGAGCACTGTTCTAAGCACTGGGGTAGATACAAGGTAATCAGGTTGTCCCACGTGAGGCTCACAGTTAATCCCCATTTTACAGATGAGGTAACTGAGGCACCGAGAAGTTGTGACTTGCCCACAGTCGCACAGCTGGCAAGTAGCTAATCTTGGCTCCACCACTTGTCTGCCCTGTGACCTTGTTCAAGTCACTTAACTTCTGTGCCTCAGTTGCCGCATCTGTAAAGTGAAGATGGACTGTGTACCCCATGAGGGTTATGGGCTGTGTACAACCACACTTGTATCAAACCTAGTGCTTAGTACAGTGCCTGGTACTTAATCAGTGCTTAACAAATACCATAAAAAGGGAGATTGAAGCCTTAGGGCAAGTGGAAGGCATTTTGGCTTACTGGTTAGAAAAGCAGCCCCAAGCTTTAATCTCAGTTTTGTGCTGGACTTGTAGATTTAGGGGCATGTCACAATGCTATAGATTGGGAATATGGTTTAATGTTTTTTTTTAAAAAAAATGTATTTGATCAGCTTGGGTTTTCTTCCCTCCCTCCAACCCCACTGAGTGACTTTTGCTAGTAAAGCAGAGAGAAAACATTCCTGGAAGATTGTCTTCCATCTTTGGCTTTTGTCTGTTAGGTAGCAGTGCAGTGGTGGTGGTCTGCTTTTCCAGCTGAAGCTGGTGAGGACTGATAATGGCGGAAACCCATGCCATATATCATTTCCCTCCTTGGTGTACTCTCTGGATCGGGCAGGTTTACACAACCTACTTGTGGACAACTGCAGAGTCTGCACCAGAGCCAGAATGATACAGGGTTTTCTCAAGATGAGGCACCACTCCAGGAGGAAATCCAGTGGACTGTTTCCCTGCATGGCTCCTATCGCTCTTTTCCTGTTGCTTTCTGCTTATACAGGCAACTTTTTGTTTAAGGATTGATATTCTTTTACAGACATCCTCTCAAGCTTACAAAGTGATTGTTGCCAACGAAGAAATGATTTGTCATTTGGATTTTTCCTCTAGACTTTATGCTCGTTGAGGACAGGGAACATGTCTACCAAGAACCAGCTTGACCTAGTGGTTAGAGCATGGGCCTGGGAGTCGGAAGGATCTAGGTTGCTGGCTGTGTGGCCTCTGGCAAGTCACTTTGCTTTTCTGGACCTCAGTTCCCTCATCTGTAAAATGGGGGTTTAGACTGTAAGCCCCAATGTGGGACAGGGACGTGTCCAACCTGATTAGCTTGTATCTACCCCGGTGCTTAGAGTAGTGTCTGGCACATAGTAACCACTTAATAAATACTATTGAATGAATGAATGAAAAGTACTTAAATACCATAAAGAAAAAAGTTATTGTATTGTACTCTCCCAACTGCTTAGTACAGGTCTGCCCCCAGTAAGTGCTCAGTAATTACCACTGATGATTTGTTCTGTTTTGCTCTTAAATACTCAGTAACTTCTCCTATCATTTTTCCTCAGATGCACCCACTGGGATTGTGTAATAACAACGATGAAGAAGACTTGTATGAATACGGCTGGGTTGGCGTCGTGAAGCTGGAACAGCCAGAGTTGGACCCTAAACCATGTCTCACCGTCCTTGGCAAGGTAAGATTCATAATGATTTCTGTGAAGGGGTTACCTCTGCAGGACCGGGCCTGGCTTTGGAAAACTTCCAGAAATATCTTGACATTCCTTGGCTTGAAGGCTTGAGAGCTGGGGTAAGAGAGAATTTGAGAAGTTGAAGCATCTTTACTAACAGCACTCCTTAAGGTTTCCAGAACGTTCGGTGGCTTCTGGCATCTGCCTCCTTAACCTTGTGGATGTGGTCTCAAGCAGCCCTGTGGGATTTTCCAGGGATTCCTTCGGCCCTTCCTACCCCATCCCTGGGCTGGGCCTACCATCCACCTCTTTCTAACTACTTTTCCTCTAACTCCTTCCCCTCCCCCACATCACTTCTCTGTCCCCAAATGTTTGCACCCAAAGAAAAGAAAAATAGAATGGAAAATGACTCTGCTACAGAAAATAATTACTACGGGTGTGTTTTTTATATGAGGGCACATTGCTAAATTGAATGTTTGAGTTGAGATAAATTTTCATGGCAAATCATTAGGATTTATGGGGCAGGGAGATCACGGGTGAAAGTAGCCCAGTTTCAGAGACTCATCATTTCTCTTGAGCCTCAGAAACTACCGTTAAAGCCATTGCCGAAATGTACTTTCCAAGCGCTTAGTACAGTGCTCTGCACACAGTAAGCGCTGAATAAAAACAATTGAATGAACAAGTGAATGAATGAATTTCACCTCCCATGTGGCCAAGCACATTCGAGCTACAGATTGGGGAGGTTCCCAAGGTAACGATGCAGAGAAATGAGGGGTTAAGCTCGCCTTTAGACTGTAAGCTCTGTAGTGGCAAGGGATATTTTTGCTTATTCTGCTTTATTATACTCTCCCAAGCTCTTAGTAAATTGCTCTGCACTCAATAAATACCACTGATTGATTAACAGGAAGTCGGGTATTGCCTTTGGGCTATAGAGTGTCTCATTAGCATCAGGCCTTGAATATAAAGTTTGAGAGAATCATAATAGGAATGGTTTAGGGCACGAAGATTCGTGACTTCAAGGCTTTGCAATTGAACACAGTCACAGCCCTCATTGATCATGAAGGGGGTTTATTTCTGATGAGTGACCACCTCCTACACAACACAGGGCTTAGAGACTCCTTCAGTCCCCTCTGGCCCCTTCCTCCAATTTCAGGTGAGAGCCATGGTGTCCTAGCTAGGGACAGCTACCCAATGGTAAGCAGTATCCCCTCATGGAAAGGGCTGGGAGTCAGAAGATCTGGATTCTAATCCCAGCTCTGCCACTTACCCACTGTGTAACCTTGGGCAAATCACTTAACATCTCTGTGCCTCAATTCCCTCAGTGGCAAAATGGTGATGTAACACCTGTTCTCTTCCTACGTAGACTGTGAGCCCCATTTGGGACCTGATCTTTTTTGTATCTACCCCAGTGCTTAGTACTGTGTTTGGCACATAGAAAACACTTAAATACCACAGTTATTATTTGTATCCAAACATCTTGAACACGTCACAGAAACCCACGACCTTCCCATCCTCCACACCATCTTCTAGATCCACTTCACTCTGGTTTTCACGTCCTTCACACAGTCAAGATGGTGCAGTCCAAGGTCACTAATGACCTCGTCATAACTAAGGCCATTCCACTCAGTGTTCTTTATTGTGTGCTTACTGTGTGCGGTGCACTGTTCTAAGTGCTTGGGAGAGGCAGTTTTTATTCATTCAGTCATTTATTGAGCACTTACTCTGGGCAGAGCACTGTACTAAGCACTTAGGAGAGTACAGTGCAATAATAAACAGACACTCTCCCTGCCCCCATTGAGCTTACAGTGTAGAGATGAATACAGACATTAAAATAAACTACTCAGTCTCGTCCTTCCTTGACCTCTTGGCTGTCTTTGGCACTGCTGACCCCTTCTTCCTCCAAAAAACCTTGGTTTCACTGTTCCAGTACTCCTGCGATTCCACCTCCTACTTCCCTGACCACTTCTGACTCCTAACTGTGGGCATCCTGCAAGGATTCATTCATTCATATTTATTGAGCGCTTACTGTGTGCAAAGCACTGTACTAAGCACTTGGGAAAGTATAATGTAACAACAAACAGGCAGATTCCCTGCCCACAATGAGCTTTCAGTCTAGAGGATCTTCTCGGGTTCCCTAATCTTGTCACTCCACCTCCTCTCTTAGGGAGCTCATCTCAAATGGTTTCAATCGCCACCTGTCTTCAGATGACTCCCCGAACTTCCCCACCAGCTGCAAACCCTCTCTGGCTGTATGGTCTCACCTTTCCACCGGGATGATCCCCCACCCCCTGGAAGCTTGGACTCAGTCGGCCCCTTCTCTAAACCTGAGCGCTTACTGGGTGCAAGAGCAGAGTACTGGGAAGAGTAGAGTATGACAGAGTTGGTAGACATAGTCCCTGTCCAGAGCAAACTTTCAGACTAGTCCGATCATGGTTGATACTGGCACCTCCCTTCCTGTCCCGGAAGCTTGCAACCACGGTGTTACCCCAAACTCCCCTCCTACATTTGATCTGTGAGACTGAGGCGACAACATTATGCACACCCATGACCCTGGGGCTCAGCCCCTGACACACGGAAGAAACGGCACCAAGACCCGTGTGCTTGCACTTCTCAACTGGGCAAAAACATTAGGCACAATAGGATCTGGGCTTGGCAGCACTGAGCAACTGGGACTTCCTAAAGCACTCCAAGATGCTAAGACATCTGGGCAGCAGAAGGGGTATTTAGCAGTGGGACCTGCCTTATCTGACCCACTCTCTATAACCCACAGATACTGTCAGTTACCCAGTCTTATTGCCCACACCCTTGTTTGAGAACACAAGAGCTCCAAAGCTGCTTTTAGAAGGTCCTTCTGGCCCTCTTGGAAACTCTTCCAATACAGCAGGCTAAATAATAATAAAATCACATGACTTTGGAGCTTTATGACTGTAGGAAAGCAATGAAAGCCACATGTAGGTTTTTGTTGCTCTTTGAAAGGCAGGGTGGCCATCTAAGAAGGAGCATGACAGCTCTCTCTTACAGATTCTGGTGTCAGAATTGTGAGTGATCTTAATGGGACACTTTCTCCCTTGTCTCTTCCCACCCAATTCCCCCACCCAAACGTGTGCCCACGTGCGCGCGCACACACACACACACACAAACATTCTCATTCTCTCTCTCTCCCTCTCTCCTTCCTTTTCCCCCTTCCCTCCATGTACCTGATTCAGAGAGTGATCTCCTGAGCTGGGTGGCTCTGTTGGTTTTATTGGAGAGTTGGCTATATATGTGTTCCGTTGGTGTGGCCCTCAAAGGGTTACATTGTCTTTACAATTTAAGGACAAAGGGAGAGCCCTTGGAGATCAAATTGAGGTCCCGATGATCTCCTGTCAGTTAAGAGGATCCGTTCTGTGGCTTTCTTTGGAAAATCCTTGAGTGGTTTGGGGCATCTGCCAGCCCGAGAGGGCAGGGTGGCAAAACCCCAACCTCTTGTGTTAAGCATTTCTCCTCGGGTTCCTCCTGGGCAGCCGTCAGCGCTTTGTTCCTTGTTTTGTGTGGTTAGGAGCTTGTTGAGTGGTGCAGTTTGGCACCAAGATTGCTCCCGAATGAAATCACCAATGAAAGAACTTAATCCAAACGAAGCAGGAAGCCACACATTTGCTGTAGAGGTGGTTGAAGCACAGAACCTGATAACGTCCTTTCATAATATGCTAGTTTCTCTTTTAGAACTTCATGTTAATTTGCTCGACTACTCTTTCTCTTTCTATTATTTTTTTTTCTGAGCCTAACATCAAACCAGCTCCCAGCAAGAAATGGCAAAAGGCACCTGGGTGAGGAGTCAGGTTCCTTGTAAGCAGTCTGGTTTTCGAATTCTTGTCTCATTGATCTTGAGGGATATAACATGAGGGGCTAGGAGAACAGTGGGATGTCAGAATAAGTGCAGTGATGCAGCCAAATAAACTTGGGTTAAAAAAAAAATCCTAGGCGAGAATGTTGAGACTTGTTGAAAGGTATTCAAGGGAGGAATCTGTTCAACCACAGCCATGTCAGGCATTTTGAAAAGTATGTAGGAGAACGGTGGGGAGGGCGGGAATTAGAAATAGGAAGATGAAATGGGAACGTAGAGCTTTCCCTCTCCTTCCTTTTTCACTATGTATCTACAGAAGGAAATCATTCAAATGAAAATGGATGGGAAAACTCAGTTTAAAGACAGCAGTGTTGTAATCTAAGTTCCCAGTGGAGAGGCAAGTTGGTCTCACGGAAAGAGTGCTGCACTGCGAGGCCTCCCTAGGTTTTGGTCCTGGTCGATGATGATAATATTTGTTACATGCTGACTGTGTGCCAAGCACTGTATTAAGGGCTGGAGTAAATACAAGGTCTGATGTGGTGCCTGTCCCACATGGGGCTCACAGTATAAGGCAGAGCGGGGAGAACAGGTCTTGAATCCTTATTTTCCAGATGATGAAATCGAGGCACAGAGAATTGAAGTGACTTGCCCAAGAACCCACAACAGACAAATGGAGGAGTGGGGACTAGATTCCGGTCCCAGGCTGCTGCAGAGAAATGCCCATGCTCCGTTTGTTGGAGATCATCTTTTAGGTTCCTTATTACAACAGAGCTGCAGTAGAACTCTTGGCTGGTGTCTTTGCCATCCAGAGCCTAATGTTTAGCCATCTGGGCCCTTGGGAGGACACCTTTTGATGCAATGGCCATTTTTCTGTGTGAGCTTGGAGCTAGCAGATGATGATTCATCCAGCACTTCCATATGTACCTTTCTGCTCCATTGAGAGATTCAGTGAGATGCCACTTTTTAGATTGGGAGTATATCATTTTGTTCTACAGGCAAAGAAGGCAATGTGGCCTAATGGAGAGAGCCTGGGCCTGGGAGTTGGAAGGACTTGGGTTCTAATCCTAGCTCTGCCACTTGTCTGCTGTGTGACCTTGGATTAGGTACTTCACTTCTCTGGGCCTCAGTTTCCCCAACTGTAAAAAGGGGATATCTGGTCTCCCTCCTACTTAAACTGGGATCAGCTTGCAGGGTAGGGACTGTGTCCAACTTAATTAACTAGTGCTTACAATGGTATTCGACACATAGTGCTTAACAATTACTGTGAGGGGGAGAAAAAAGTGATTGTGTAGGTGATCACAAGATAGTGTTTGGCACAGTCAAGGAGTAAAAAAATCTACCATTCCAGTTTAGAATGCCAGTTCACTGTGGTCTGATGCCATTTTCCCAATGTTTAAGCCCCTCCACGATTTGAGCACTGACATCTCCTATTATGGCCAGGTTGTCGGATGTTGTTATTTCTGCCATGAGTCTCTTTAAATATCTGTGGAAATGTGCTTTTGCTTCCCACTGTTGTCTCGGGATGGTCATCCAACATCTTTGTTCCTCAGTTTCCCTACCTTTAATGGGGGAAAATATCTCTCTTCCTACCTCACAGGGATGTTGTGAACAAATTGTTGCACAAGCCTAATTGACAAATCAAAGGCATCATTAAAAAAATTCAGATTTATATGAGGCACAGTACAGCTGGAGAATAAGCTCCTCTTAGGTGGAGAAGACTAACCAAAAAGATTAGGAAATTAGAGTAGCTTCCACAAGAGGCTTCAGCACCAAGATATGGATTTTTCCACTTAGAGAACAGACAAGAGGGGGACTCTTGAAGCTTACAGATTCATGGAGACTAGACAAGGCGAGCCCAGAGGCATCATTCACTAAATCCTACAAGACAGAGGGCACCAGCTGGATTGTGATAAGTTTGAAGCAGAAGAAAACTCTCAGTGAATGGGAGGCTTATGGAATTCCTCTTTGTGCTAGCAGAAATATATTAGTGAGTTCTAGGGAGGTTTGATTTAATCAATGAAAGATCTCCAACTGGCTAATAGGGGGAGACTTTTAGTGATACATCCAAGGTACTTCCTTAACTGTGGGGATTGGTGTCAAGGAGGGAAACCAGCAAGCTCTGTATCTGAGCATGTCTCATGGCCACCTGTAGTTACACAAACTGGCTGTTGTTCCAACCAGGTATAGCATTTCGTGTGGTGTTTATTAGAAGAATAAACTCACCCTTGCTCTTGAATTAGCACCCGTTATTCACCCCTCCCTAAGCCCCTCAGCACTTAGGTACAAAGCCATAATTATATTAATGTCTGTATCCCAGTAGTCTTATCCTAGACTATAAGCTCCTTGTGGGCAGGGAATTCATTCACTCAGTCATATTTAGCACTTACTGTGTACAAGACACTGTATGAAGCACTTGGGAGAGGATAATATAACAATAAACAGACACATTCCCTGCCCACAAACTCACAGACTACAGGGGGAGACAGACATTAATATACATTAATAAATAGGGAAATAACTGTGTTTTTATTTTTATACTGTGCTCTCCCAAGGGTTTAACGTTTTTGTACACAGTAGACTCTCAGTAATAGGACTGAATGAATTAATAAATATCCCCCTCTAGTCTGTAAATTAGTGAGGAGTAGGGAAAATGTCTACCCACTCTGTTTTACTTTCCCAGGTGTTTAGTACCCTGCTGTGCATACAGTAAGCAGTAAGTAGGATTGATTGACACATGCACAGCAAGTAGTCAAATGCCAAAGCTGAAGAGATGCAATGCTCTTCTGACAGAAACCAAACCAAGGATTTCCTCATTTGGCTGAAAAGTGTGTTCAGACCCCAAACCACTGCTCCTGTCCCACTGAAGAGGTCAGATTGCTCCACTCTCTGTTAATAATTATTACTATTATTATTATTATTATTAGTTCCCAGTTCTAATGATAATCCTGCTGCATAAATACCATTGAGTGATTTGATTTGAGGGTTTCAAGCAAGGAGATGATATTACCACTCAATTCCTCCACAGGATGGAACTCAGGGAAAATGAAATGGGCTTTCAAAGATGGCACTCTGATCATGGTCCTCAAGATTGTTTCCACAGTCAATTCTTGTGCCTGACATGGGATGACACCACTTCCCAAGAGGTAGTGAGCTGGCAAGATCCCAGCCAGACCTGTGTTAAATCAATCAAACATCAAAGAACGGTGGACCTGATTCTTGCTGGAGGACAGATTTAGGAGAATAATTTATTCGTATTTATTGAGCACTTACTCTGTGCAGGACACTGTATTAAGTGCCTGGGAGAGTACAACCCTGCAATATGACAGACACATTCCAAGCCCTTAGCGAATTTACAGTCTAGAAGCGGGAGACAGTCATTAATATAAGTAAATTATGTATGTGTACATAAGTCATTTGGGTCTGGGGGTAGTGGGTGGTGAATAAAGGGAGCAAGTCAGAGCGACAGAGAAGGGAGTAGGCAAAAGGGGAAATGAGGAGAAGTAAAGGAATAGACCCTGCAAAAGCATTCAACTCCATCAGTGTTCTGGGCTGGGGCAAGATTTCTCCTCAGTGATCTAGCTGGCTGGTCTGAATAGGAAGGGCCTTGTCAGATCCTTTCTTATGTAGAATTGTTTAAACCACGATTAACTCAGCTGGCTGAGAAAATCATCCTAAATCTTTCAGTCACTCATATGGGAACTCTTAATTGCTGACAACTGTGTTCTGGAACACACACCCAAGAAAACGTGAATAATTCCATCCTCTTCTGAGAATCGGCAAAGCATGAACAGCATCAGTTACTGTGAGGATCATGGTTTCTTCCTACCTACCCCTAGCAAATCCTGTGCAGAACCAAGAATTTCCATTGACAATACAGTTAAATGCCCCCCCTTTAAAAAAAAAAAAAGATTTTAAGCACTTACTATGTGTCAAGCACTGTTCTAAGCGCTGGGGTACAAACAACTTAAACAGCTCAGACACAGCACCTGTCCCACATCAGGTTCACAGTCAAACTAGGAGGAAGAACAGGTATTGCACCCCTATTTTACAGTTGAGGAGACTGAGGTACAGAAATGTTAAATGTCATACCCAAAATACGATTGAATGAATGAATGAAAGTGGCAGAATGGGATTAAATCCTTTGACTTAACCCATGCATTTTTTTGGTCTCTCTTTGGTTGAATCCAGTCCATGCCCACATGGGGCTCACTGTCTTAATCCCATTTTATAGATGAGGGAACTGAGGCATAGAGAAATTAAGTAACTTGCCCATAATCCCACAGCAGACAAGGAAGCAGAGACACTTTCCACAAGGTCAGTCTGCTTCCCTAAATTCTACTAAATTAATTAAATTCAGCTACCTGGGAAACACGCCATTTAATGATCTATTGGTTGCTGGATTGTACTTTCTAAGCTCTTAGTACAATGCTCTGCAAACAGTAAGTGTGCTCAATAAATACAATTGAATGAATGAATGAATGCAAGATTAGATAAAGGTAGATAACTCAATCAAGAAGCCTTATAAGCCTGACTGTCTTGTCAGTGTGGTATGATCTTAAGATTTAGGCCAAACTCTAGCAAACTCTTATAATGTCTGACCTTCTTTATGGTAGTGAGATCTGGATTTACCCCAGGTGCCACATGTGACTTATAGACCCATTTCATCAACGCTGTCTACACACCATACTTAGCGTAACCTTAGCTGAGGTTGTATAGCAGTGAACAGTAGAGAGATAGCAGGAGACCGTTCATTCGATCATATTTTTTGAGCCCTTACTGTGTGCAGAGCACTGTGCCAAGAATTTGGAAGAGTACAATAGAACAAGAAGTGGACACATTCCATACCCAGAATAAGCTTACAGTCTAGAGGGGAAGAGACAGACATTATTATAAATAAATTAGATAGCCTGGTTTGCAGCTTTGAGAATGAATCAATCAGATTGGTGGTATTTATTGAGCACTGTGTGCAGAGCACTGTGTTAAGAGCTCAGGAGAGTACAATACAACAAAATTAGTTGAATTGTATTATCCTTAAGTGTAGACAGCCAAATGCAAAGGGGAGTGCCGTTAGGGGAAATGAGGCCTTAGGGCATAGAAACGGGGTGTCTTAAGACAGAAGGGGGTAACTTAAGACAGAAACTTTGGGATCATTGTGAGACCTGAATCAGGCCTCCTGAGTATTGAATTCAGTAGAGCAGTAAGTGGCAATCATTATCACACCATGTTTTGGAAATATTTTGGTGTTTTCAGCCATACTTGTACAGAAGCAGCATGGCCTAGTGGATCAAGCCAAGGTCCTTGGAGTCAGAACAACCTGGGTTGTAGTCCTGGCTCTGCTACTTCTCTGCTGTGTGACCCTGGGCAAGTCACTTCACTTCCTCTGTGCCTCAGTGACCTCATCAGTATGACGGGGATTCAGACTGTGAGTCCTATTTGGGACAGGGACTGTGTCTAACCCGATTTGCATGTATCTTCTCCAGCCTTAATTCTGTGCCTGGCACATAGTAAGCGCTTAACAAATACCACAATTATGATGGTTATTATAAGGATTAAAAATCTCACCCACTGGTAGGATCATCTGCAAACTGAAGGATAGCTTTATATATTATTTGGTTCACGCCAAAGGATCTTGTTAAAAACTATGGGAAATAGCTCTACTTTTAGCTCTGCCAGTGACTATTACATGGAGCAGTTACTGGCCAGCATTGAAAAGAATGAAAAAGCTTACCCACTGGTAAATTAGCTCATTTGCCTCTCTGAAAAAGGCAAGATAGGAGAGTTGTCAGCCAGAAAGGAGAAGTTTAGGAATACAGACCTTCTAAACTTTTTTTAGTTGTATTAAATTCAGTCATTCATTTATTCAATGTATTAAGCGCTTAGTGTGTGCAGAGCACTGTACTAAGTGCTTGGGGAAAGTACAACAATGAAGAGTGACAATCCTTGCCCACAGTGAGCTCACAGTTGAGAGTGCTAATTATGTTCAAGCACTGTACTGAGCGCTGGAGTCGATACAAGTTAATCAGGTTGGACACAGTCCCTGTCCCACATGGGGCTCACAGCCCTGAATCCCCATTTTACTGTTTAGGTCACTGAAGCCTAGAGAAGCCAAGTGACTTCTGCGAGACAGACAAGCGATGGAGTCAGGATTAGAACCCAGGTCCTTCCAACTCCCCGGCCCGTGTGCTGTGCACGGGGCTGTGCCACTTCCCACTTGGCCAAGGACTTTAGTGGGCAGCCCATTCGAGGTGAAGAGACCCAACCACCCTTTCTCAAATGCAGCAGCTTTGTCTGAGAGAGCTGATTTCAGGATCCCAAGCTGTGGTGGGCCCATATTTGTCAGCTTGTTCCTTCTTTCCCAAAAGAAGATCTTGTTACAAAGAGAAACTGAAGATTCTTTGCACACAAGCAGAGACATGGTTGCATCTCCAGGGCCCCAGGGTATCCACTAGGCCACACTGCTTCTCAGCGCATATATATATATGCAGTATATATATGTATATACTGTAAGGTCGTTACGGGCGGGGAATGTGTCTGCCAATTCTGTTGTATTGTACTCTCCCAAGCGCTTAGTACAGTGCTCTGCACATAGTACACATAGTAAGCACTCAATAAGTAGCACTGATATATAACTAGTGGGTATTTTCAGGGATTTGGATATATTGAAAGCTACCCAGTTACTGGTACCAAGTTTATTAGCATAGGGGGGGCAGCCTAGCATAGTGGAAAGAGCCCGGGCCTGGGAGTCAGGGGACCTGGCTACTATTCCTGGGTCCACCACATGTCTGCTGTGTGATCTTGGGCAAATCACTTCACTTCTCTGGATCTCAGCTATTTCGCCTGTAAAATGAGGACTGACTGTGAGCCCGGTGTGAGTTGTGAATAGTGTCCAAACTGGTAAATATATATCTACCCCAGCACTTAGTTCAGTGCCTGGCACATAGTAAGCGCTTAGCAAATGCCATGAGAAAATTAGTTGCTTCCACTACATAACTGCACCACCCCAGTTTTTGAGGAGGCAATAAGATTGTTTTTGAACTACTTAATTTTAAGCAGTGATAGCTGTTTTTGGAGGAGGTGGGAGAGAAGAATGAGAAGGATGACCAAGGTGGAGAAGGAGTTGATCCATTAAGTGCCTACAGTGTACATCACATGGGAGTATATGGTAGACATTCAGGTTCTTCTTAACTTTGGTTTTATTCCCCCCTCCTTTCTTTTTTTCATCCCATTCCCCTTATTGCTAGACCTAATTCCCCACATAATAACCTTCCCATCTCCATTTTAGAGTTGAAAAATTATGCCAGAAGTTGTATGAGTAAATGTGTATTTTAAGTACCTACTAAGCACTGCCCTCTTTGTTCTAAAGGTGAATGAAAGATAAATGAGATGCTGTTGAGTTCCCAATTAATATTTTTTATTAAAGTAATTGCAATAAATTCCTATCATTTATTAAGTAACCAGGAGATGGTATAAAAATTTCCCCAGAGCCTTCTTTACAACATCACATGCTTTGCATGGTTTGTGAGGGATAATGTTCGATGACTGGACAACAGTCTTGGGAATTAAAGCCTGAACTTCTTAATTTTGTAATTAATTATCCAGACATGGCATTGTGAAGCAGATTGACAATTTCCCCAGATGTAAAATCCCAATCTACTGCATAAGGATGTTGAGGATTAGGAAGAGATCATCTAAACAGCTGTCCAGATAGTTGAGCAGAGTATACTACGGATGTATTTTTAATTACCAGTTACTAAGCAGCTTTTAAAATCCTGTTCAAGAAAAAGGGCCTCAGCCCCAGGGAAGAGATGGTATATTTCAGTCTTTCCTGCTGCCTGTTTTTTCTCCCACAAATACATAGAAATACTGAAGCAGCATGAGAAGCAGTGAAACCTAGTGGATAGAGCACAGGCCTGGGAGTCAGAAGGACCTGGGTTTTAATCCCGGCTCCACCACTTGTCTGTTGTGTGACCTTGGGAGAGTCACTTCACTTCTTTGCACCTCAGTTCCCTCAACTGTAAAATGGGGATTCTGTGAGCCCCATGTGGGTCAGGGATCGTGTCTGGCCCGTTTTTCATGTATCCACCCCAGCACTTAGTCCAATGCCTGGCACAGAGTAAGCACTTAACAAATACCATTATTATTACTATTACTATTATTGTTATTATTATTATTAAAGAAGCCTGTTGGGCCTGCCTGCTAAAGCAGTCATTTATTAAAGGTCCTAGATTGTGGTCACACCTCTTTTCAGAACATCCTTTGAAGCTGGTGGCCTCTTAAAATGGGGAGGAGGTGAGGGCAGTGATTAGGGAGAGACAAAAATAATAATACTAGTGACATTTGCTAAGCGCTTAATAATAATAATGTTGGTATTTGTTAAGCGCTTACTATGTGCCGAGCACTGTTCTAAGCACTGGGGTAGACATAGGGGAATCAGGTTGTCCCACGTGGGGCTCACAGTCTTAATCCCCATTTTACAGATGAGGGAACAGAGGCGCAGAGAAGTGAAGTGACTTGCCCACAGTCACACAGCCGACAAGTGGCAGAGCTGGGATTCGAACTCATGAGCCCTGACTCCAAAGCCCGTGCTCTTTCCACTGAGCCACGCTGCTTCTCATGTGCCAGGCACTGGACTAAGTCCTGGGATGGATGCAAGCTAATCAGGATGGAGACAGACCCTGTCCCACATGGGACTCACATTTTTCAGATGAGGTAACTGAGGCCCAGAGAAGTGCAGTGATATCACAAAAGTAAACATGGCAGACAAGTGACAGAGCGGGGATGAGAACCCAGGTCTTTCTGAGTCCCAGACCCCAGACGCTCTCCATTAGGCCACCCTGCTTCTCACCGTTCAGATCCAATAGGAGACCAACCACAGGAGAAGCTTTCCGCCCTCCTCCCGCAACCGACCAAGCTCCCTTAGCTAGACTTTGGCAAGAGGAGGAGGATTCCTTAGAAACTCCAGGTGCACGGACAGGAGTTTCTGATAACCAAACCTACATTCTTGTGGCACTGACTCTCCCAATACCCTAGGGTACTATGGAAGAGAAACTTCACAAACTGCCTTGTGTTCAAGTTTATTGCTATGAATGCCGGCAGGGAACACGCAAGGCTGGGTCTGTGAAGTTTTCTTCTACGATAATTCGGTGTCATCACTAGGGTGGGAAAGTCAGGGAGAGAAGGGGACAGATGCAGGGCCCTGACCATTGTGCTTCCACAATACCTGGAATCTGAACTACAGACAACACTTCATTTTGGGGATTATTAATGAAGTCCAGTAGCGTGGCTCAGTGGAAAGAGCCCGGGCTTGGGAGTCAGAGGTCATGGGTTCAACTCCCGGCTCTGCCACCTGTCAGCTTTGTGACTGTGGGCAAGTCACTTGACTTCTCTGTGCCTCAGTTACCTCATCTGTAAAATGGGGATTAACTGTGAACCTCATGTGGGACAACCTGATGACCCTGTAACAACCTGATGACCCTGTATCTACCCCAGTGCTTAGAACAGTGCCCTGCACATAGCGCTTAACAAATACCAACATTATTATTATTATTATTAATATTATTATTATTATTACTGGACTGTGGATCCTTTCAAACTCCTTTGACTAAGATTTCAAAAGTAATAATTATAAAGGCCAGCCTTCTTGCAGATTCCAGAACAGAGGGAGCAAGTGAGGGGATCCAAATAAAAGCATTGACTGATGATGATGGAGGTGGGGGAAATGTGGATTCCACTCATCAGTGCTGACTCACTGAACCATAAAGGTAAATTCCTTAAAATCCATCTCCTATCTCCCACCTGTAAAGTGAGGCTTTTGCTACTAGCCTCAGTCTCCCAAGCACTTAAGAAATTAATGGATGTGTTCGGGCCCCTTTTGCCATCCATTAATCAATGAATGGTATTTATTGAGCACTTACTGTGTACAGAGCACTGTATTGTGTTTTTGGGAGATACCTGCCCACAAGGATTTTACAGCTAACTCGGCTAACATGAATCTGTTGTGCTTCTCCAAATTTGAATTCAGTGAATTACTAAATAACCTTTACTACAGCTAAATCACTGTAAAATGTCTAAAAAATAAACCCTGAAGTGATAATGAAGTACATTTATCAACTTGTTAAATGGGCTTCCTTATGGATTGGCAGAAGGCCAGAAGTTTTCAGTTTTAAAAAATGTTATAGGTAGGTCAAGGCTTTCTAAGAAATGACTAGGAAGCAGCATGATCTAGTGGGTAGAGCAAGGATCTGCCTCTGCTATGTGACCTGAGGCATGTCACTTAAATTCTCTGTGCCTCAGTTACCTCATCTGTAAAATGGGGATTAAGGCTGTGAGCCCTATGTGGGACGGAGACTGTGTCAAACCTGATTAGCTTTTATCTACTCCAGTGCTTAGTACAGTGCTTGGTACATAGTAAGCACATAAGTACTGTTTTTTTAAAAAAAACAACTGGACAACTTGGTCTGATCCTGGAAACTACAATGGTGATATTTGGTTCCTCCACACAAACCCTATCCAGTAGAGTGCCGGAGATCAGAGAAGTGCAGCAAAAAGGGAAATTGGAAGCAAGCAGGCTGGCTGAATTATTAGCTGATGAATAATTATTTTGGCTGCATTGCTGTTTCTGTGCTGGAATTTCCTCCTCCTGGTAATCCTTTTTTTGCTTGTCCCATCACTTTTAGCAGAGAAGTAATAAATTTAATACAAAGGTGAGAATTTTGGAAATGGTTTCTGAGGCAGCAGTTGTGTTCCCGATGACTCTAGTGTTAGTTCTCAGGCCTTGTTGGACGTTACACATGTACCCAAAACAATTAAGACAGTTTCTTCTCACACCAAGTCCCTTAGTATTTAGACAAGCATGTGGTGTCAGAGAAACATTTCCTAATTTTGCCATAGTGTTCTGTCCAAAAAGCATAATGGAAACTTAGGTTATGGCAGAACTGACCGTAAGTAGAAATAGAATGAAAATGTGGAAACACATGGAACAGACATGGAAGCAGTATGGCTCAATGGGACGAGCACGGGCTTGGGAGTCAGAGGTCATGGGTTCGAATCCTGCCTCTGCCACCTGTCAGCTGTGTGACTGTGGGTAAGTCACTTGACTTCTCTGCCTCATTTCCCTCATCTGTAAAATGGGATTAAGACTGTGAGCCTCATGTGGGACAACCTGATTACCCTGTATCTACCCCAGCGCTTAGATCAGTGTTCTGCACAAAATAGGCACTTAACAAATGCCAACATTATTATTATTATTTTAAAAATTACTATAGGATTACACAACTTTCAGGTGCTGGAGGAAGGAAGGCAAATCATCCATCCCTTCACCACGCCAAATAATTAACCCTCATATTCCTTCATGATAGCTTGGTATAATGGATAGAGCACGGGCCTGGGAGTTGGAAGGACATGAATTCTAATCTCGGCTCTGTCTGTTGTCTGCTGTGTGGCCTTGGGCAAGTCACTTCGCTTCTTTGATCCTCAGTTACCTCATCTGTAAACTGGGGATTGAGACTCTGAGCCCCATGTGGGACAGGGGTTGTATCCAACCTCATTTTCTTGCATCCACCCCAGTGCTTAGTACAGTGCCTGACACATTGTAAGCGTTTAGCAACTACCACAGTTGTTAGCATTATTACTGTTTCTGGCTTTCTGTCACTCATGCCAATTGATCACTGCCGCACAGTTATTTTGTCATTGGCTTCAGCTTGTGCAGCCAAGGTATTCGGTTGTCCGATTGTGTAATTTACTACATCTCCTGAAACACTATGGGGCATTTGATTGGCCTTTACTCTTCAGCGGCACATCCATCCTATTTTAATGCACTTCTTTCAGGACTCTTTCATGAAGGCTCTCTTAAAGGGTCTTTGCTGCAAAATGCACATTAACGTTGTCCCCATTCTTTCCTTTGAAGTAGTTCCACAGATTGGCTAGCCAGTTGGAATTGAGCATTAGGTAACAGCATGCATCTGTTTATCATAGATAATAGCTCTCTAGTAGGCCAAAGTGCCCTTTGCTGACAGGCACTGTGGATGATAACTCTGAAAATTAATTACAGCAAAGGAGTGTGCACAGAAATGTTCCAAATCTCTCACTTTCTACATGTGTTCATTACTGGCAATATTTAACACGTCATGCAAAGTGTTTTACTGAGCGCTTGGGAGAATATAACAGTTGAGCATTAAAGTATAAAAGAATATTATAGTTAATAGTGAAATAGAGTTGAGAAGCTGTGTGGCCTACTGGAAATAGCACGGGTCTGGGAATCAGACGACCTGGGCTCTAACCTGTCTCTGCCATTTGTGTGGTCTGAGACTCTGGGTAATTCACTAAACTTCTCTGTGACTCAGTTTCTTCACCTACAAAATGGAGATTAAATACCTGTTCTCCCTCCTACTTAGACCGTGACCTCTATGTGTGATAGGGACAGATTAACTTGTATCTAAGCCAGTACTTAGAATGATGTTGGGCACCTAGTAAGTGCTTCATAAATGCCATTGATACTGAGCATTTGCTGTGTGCAGAACACTGTACTAAGCTGATGGGAGAGTGCAATACAACAGAATTGGTAGGCACGATCCTTATCCTCAAAGAGTTTACAATATAGCTTTGGCAGACACACTAAAACAAATGGCATTTAGCTATGCACTTAGTACAGTTCTTGGCACATATAAGTGCTTAACAAATACCATCATTAAAAACGCTGCCTCTTTGAATATTTATTTTTTGGTCAAGTTTTGGAGCTAGAGAATGCACGTATTAACTTTACATTATTTCCTTTGGGGAAATTACATGTCATTTAGCACTGCTTCTCGTAACGTTTTGTTTTTATGGAACCAATTAAAATCCCTAACTAAGAACTGTGCTTGCCACAGTGTGTGATTAATAGTAATAATAATAATTATGGTATTTGTTAAGTGCTTACTAAGTGCCAGGGACTGTACTAAACACCGAGGTAGATACAAGGTAATCAGGTCAGGCACAGTCCCACATAGGACTCACAGTCTTTGCATTTTGAAGATGAGGTAACTGAGCCCCAGAGAAGTGAAACGACTTGCCCAAGTTCACACAGCAGAGAAGTGGCAGATCCAGGATTAGAACCCAGGGCCTCCGACTCCCCAACCCATGCTCTTTCCACTAGGCCACGATGATTCCAGGGTACATCATGGCCAGAATGTTGTTAGGGAATCGAGGAGCGTTTGCCTACTGGCCAGTATCTTTTTGTCTATGTCGTGATGTCAGAAGAAGCTGTCCTCATGTGCATGACAAACAAGTGAGGACTCCTCTAGCTTATAAATTCCTTGAGGGCAGGCATCATGTCTGTTTACTCCCTCGCACTCTCCCAAGCACTTACTACTAGGCTCTGCATACAGTTGCTCAGTGGGAACACTTGATTTATTTCGGTGGAAGTCTTCTGCTATGGGGTGTTTTGCAAGAAAGCAGTCCCCTTCCCTATTTACATGTGCCACCTCAGCATTTGTGAGCAGGAAAACCCATGAAATAGCATCTCTGTTCATTAAAGCACTGATTAATCCCCCTCGCCTTGTGCTTCGTTCTGTTATTTAGATGGTGGGGGAGGACTTTGCACAAACCAACCTGACCCTGCCACAACTTCCAGCTGTCCCCAGCTCCAGGGTCTGGGCTCTGGAGGTGTCAAGCTGGAAGTCACCCTAATTTGGGAGCACAGAGGACATGGGGGTATGGTCAGAGGTTCAGTTTCTTATGTGCATAACTAATTCATTTATTCATATTCATCCCAGTCTCCCCCTCTTGAATGTAAGCTCACTGTGGGCCAGGACTGTGTCTGTTTATTGTTCTATTGTAATCTCCCAAGTGCTTAATAATAATTATGATGATGATGATGATGTTGGAATTTAAGCTCTTACTATGTGCCAAGCACTGTTCTAAGGGCTGGGGTAGATACAAGGTAATCAGGTTGTCCCATGTAGGACTCACAGTCTTAACTTCTCTGTGCCTCAGTTACCTCATCTGTAAATTGGAGATTGTGACTTGCCCAAGGTCACACAGTTGACAAGTGGCGGAGCTGGGATTAGAACCCACAACCACTGACTCCCCAGCCCGTGCTCTTTCCACTAAGCCATGCTGCTTAATACAGTGCTTTCATTTATTCATTCAGTAGTATTTATTGAGCGCTTACTATCTGCAGAGCACTGTACTAAGTGCTTAGAATGTACCATTCGGCAAGAGATAGAGACAATCCATGCCCAATGACGGGTTCACAGTCTAAACGGGGGAGACAGCAAAGCAAAACAGAACAAAACAAGACAACATCAGCTTTCCACCCATCACCCATTCCCTGCCCACAGTGAGTTTACAGGGGAGACAGAAATTAATGTAAATTATGGATATGAACATAAAATCTGTGGGGCTGAGGGAAAGCTGAATAAAGGGGCAAATCTAAGTGTCCCTAAGTGCCAGTGGATAGAATATGGGCCTGGGAGTCAGAGGATCTGTTCTAATCCCAGTTCCTCCACTGTCTGCTGTGTGTTCTAGATTAAATCACTTGCTCAAGATCACTTGCCTCTCAGTGACCTCATCTGTAAAGTGGGGATTAAGACTATGACCCCCGTATGGACCAGGGACTGTGTCCAACCTGATTAGCCTGCCTCTACCCCAGTGCTCAGTACAGTGCCTGGTACATAGTAAGTACTTACCCAGCACCATAAAATAATAATACATTATTATTATTATTATGGTATTTATGGTACTTTCTATGTGCCAAGCACTGTTCTAAACATAGGGTAGATACAAGGCAATCAGGTGGTACCACATGGGGCTCCTAGTCTTAATCCCCATTTTACAGATGAGGTAACTGAGGCTCAGAGAAGTGAAGTGACTTAATAATAATAATAATGTTGGTATTTGTTAAGCGCTTACTATGTGCAGAGCACTGTTCTAAGCGCTGGGGTAGACACAGGGGAATCAGGTTGTCCCATGTGGGGCTCACAGTCTTAATCCCCATTTTACAGATGAGGGAACTGAGGCACCGAGAAGTTAAGTGACTTGCCCACAGTCACCCAGCTGACAAATGACAGAGCTGGGATTCGAACTCATGAGCCCTGACTCCAAAGCCTGTGCTCTTTCCACTGCGCCAGGCTGCTGCTCAGGACAGCAGACATATGGCAGAATAAAACCCAGTTCCATCTAACTCCCAGGCCCATGCTCTATCCACAAAGCCACACTGCTTCTCAGATGAGCAAAGGTACTGAGGGGAGGTGGAGCAGTAGAAGGAGAAGACATCCGTTACACCGAATATGGGCAAAGAGCGTCGGACGGGTAATCTTGTTTAGGAAATGAAGCCAACTTTTCTTGAGCCCTGATGATGTACACCAACAAATGTCATACCACCAGGCACACACTTCACACGTATGAATGTGTGTACGTGTCTATACAAATACCAATTATCCCATCCCCAGATACAATCAATCAGTGGTATTTATAGAGCATTTACTGGATGCAGAGCACTGTACTAAGTGCTTGGCAGAGTAGATTACTTGTTCTCTTTGCTCTTCCCTTCAGCCCCTCAGCACTTGTGTACATATCTGTCATTTTTTTTATTTGTACTGATGTCTGTCTCCCCCACCCTAGACTGTAAGGTTGTTGCGGGCAAGGAATGTGACTCTTGTCAAATTGTACTCTCCCAAGTGCTTAGTACAGTGCTCTGCGCCTCCACCGCAGACCCCCCGCCACCTCCACCCCCATCAGCAGGATGGATTTCCTTAATTTTCACAGCCCCCCTTCATCTTCCATGGAAAATAGGATTGAATTTTCAAATCAGAGTGTCAGACCCTCTATGATTCCATTATGGACAGGGAACAAGTCTGCTAAATCTGTTGTATTGTACTCTCCCAAGCGCTTAGTACACTGCAGTACATATAATAAGCGCTTAATCAATAGTAGTGACTAACTGATTGATTTAGAGGGCTTTGGAGGGCTCCATTCAGTCCCTTGAAAGTCCGAGGAAGGTCTCCTGTGACCCCTGGCCATGTTTACCTGGAGGGATTGAGGCTGGATTGTTTGCTGATCCGATCAGAAGATAGCTGCCAACCCCAGAACAGAGGAAGTTGAACTGATTGATGGTGAGCCCGAAGCTGTTTGCATAAACTCTAGGCTAATCTGATTAGCAAACACCCCAGGGGAACCGTTTGCCTGCTGGGGCGGACTCAAACTTTTAAATGCCCAAGCCTTTTAATGCTGGTTTCTAGAGCTTTCCAGTTGTTCAAAGAAGTAGATTTCAAAGGTCCTGTTAAGGGATCCCTGTATTGTAGATGTACTGTGTCGTATGTACACAGGGGAGAGGGTCTGAGTAAGTTGGAGGGAGAGTGAAGAAGCCTTAGGGTTAACAAGGGAAAGTCTCCGGAAAGAGGTCCACCCTGCATTAAGGGGAGCAAGAGTTGGGGGGGTCAGGGGAGAGACTGACTTCTGGTTGTATGGGACTGCAAGAAGTCAAGCTTGGCTGGAATAGAGAAATATTCTGAATAAGAAGGGAGATGAGAGCAAAGACAGGGACTCTGTTTAATTGTGGCATTTAAGTGCTTACTATGTGCAAGTCACTGTTCTAAGCACTGGGATAGATACAAGTTAATCAGGTTGAGCGCAGTCCCTGTCCCACATGGGGCTCACAGTCTTCATCTCCAATTTTTGCAGCTGAGGTAACTGAGACCCAGGGAAGTGAAGTGACTTGCCCAGGGTCATACAGCAGACATATGAGAAGCAGCATGGCTCAGTGGAAGGAGCATGGGCTTGGGAGTCAGAAGTTGTGGGTTCTAATCCTGGCTCCATCACTGGTCAGCTGTGTGACTTTGGGCAAGTCATTTCTCTGTGCTTGTTACCTCATCTGTAAAATGGGGTTGAAGACTGTGAGCCCCACATGGGACAACCTGATTACCTTGTGTCTCCTCCAGTGCTTAGAACAGTGCTTGGCACAGAGTAAGCACTTAACAAATGCCATCACTATTATTATTATGTGGTGAAGGTGGGATTAGAAGCCAGGTCCTTCTGACTTCCAGTCCCATGCTGTATCCACCAAGCCACACCGTATCTTTAGTTCATCATTAGTAATCAAGAACAAGAAGTAAATGCTTCCAGGGTCTCTCATTGGTCCTGAAACCCCCATCCTCTTTGGTCCTGTGGACCCCTTCAAAATTTCCTAAGATGATCTAGTTCCCACTTTGTAACAGTCCACAGGCTTCTGAGTCATGCTCCGGACACTGGCCTTAGTTGGCATCATCCATTTGTTCATTCAATAGTATTTATTGAGCACTTACTATGTGCAGAGCAGTGTACTAAGTGCTTGGGAGAGTACCATATTACATAGGCTTTTGCCTTCCTCCCTTTTCAGAGGACAGGGCCTCAAGTTCAGAGGGTAGTGTGGAGGAAATGAGGAGGAAAAGGGAAACAAGTTTTTCTCCCAGCCCCAGTGACTGAAACCAAACCACAAATCCTTCTTGGATAGTGAAGCTGAAGTTGGTGGAGGAATCTGACTACTTCAATCAGTCAATCAGTGGTATTGAGTGAGCGCTTACTGTGTGCAGAGCGTTCATTCAGTTGTATTTGAGCACTGTGTGCAGAGCACTGTACTAAGCGCTTGGGAGAGTACACTACACCCATAAACAGACACAGTCTCTGCTCATAATGAGCTTGCAGTCGAGAGGTGGGGGATACAGACATTAATATAAATAAATAAATGCTCAATATGTACATAAGTGCTGGGAGGACAAAGGGAGCAAGTCAGGGAGAGGCAGTAAGAAGCGGGAGAAGAAGAAAGAAGAGCACTGTACTAAGTGCTTGGGAGAGTACAACCCAGTAATATAATAGACATATTCCCTGCCTACAACGGGCTTATAGTCTAGAAGAGGAGGCAGACATTAACATAGATGAATACTACTTCTTGGAAAACTCTAGGAAACATAAAGACTTCCAGCTGAAGGCTCAGAGTGTCTTGCTCGAGCCCTATGTGAATTTGCCTTGCCCCTGAGACTTCTGTCTATTGAGAAAAGCATTAATCAAGGTAATTTCACTTATAACAAGATAATTTCACTTATAACACTCACGTCTGTAGCGGAGTGAATGGAAACAGGCCCTTCTGGCTGTCCTTCGGAAGAACATCTTTATGGAAAAACAACAAGTAATCCAATCTGGCATAAATGTCTTGGATTTTTAGAAAGCAATATTTCTGGGCTCTTAATCCCCAAGTTAACCAACACAAATAAGATTAAAGGTATGGGACACCCAAAATAGATTTCTCTGTAAACGTTTGAGAATCATACCAATCTAAATTTTAATTGACTAATAATGCTTTGAAGTTATTTATTTAATCTTGCATCAAGTTAAGACCAAAGTCCTTGGAACAAACCAGAGGCAAAGGAATTTGTAAGTAATCTTTATGTACCAGAGAATTTCAAGGATTAACTGTTTCCACTTCCTGCCATAATTATAGCCAAAATGCAAAGTTCCAAATGTGAAGCATTTCTTTCCCAGCCTAGAAGTTTAGAGCAATCAAAACCTGGAAGGAATGACCTTTCCAGGATGTTTCGAGAGTTCCCGGTGTGGCTCGGTGATGGGTCAGGTCATACCGAGACCTCTTTGGAATGGCTTGAGGAGGGAATAGTCGTACTCTCCCAAGTGTTTAGTTATTGTCCCCTCTATCGAAACTACTACCATGCTATCCAAGCATTTGGCCTACCCCGCCTTGATTACTGTATCAGCCTCCTTGCTGACCTCCCTGCCTCCTGTCTCTCCCTACTTCACTCTGCTGTTCTTCGTTTTTCTACAACAGCATTCATGTTTCCCCACTCCTCAAGAACCTCCAGTGGTTGCCCATTCGCTTCCGCATCAGATGGAAACTCCTTACCATCGGCTTTAAAGCGCTCCATCACTTTGCCCCTTCTTTCTCTGTAATTAATGTACATATCTGTCATTTTATACTTATTTACATTTATTTATCCTCTCTGATTTCCTTTAACAACCCAGCCCTCACACTTCGTTCCTCTCATGTCAGCCTGCTCACTGTACTTCAATCTCGTCTGTCTCGCTGCTGACCTCTCACCAGTGTCCTGCCTCTGGCCTGGAATGTTCTCCCTCTTCATATCCGACAGATGATTATTCTCCCTGCCTTCAAAGCCTTACTGAAGGCACATCTCCTCCAAGAGGCCTTCCCTGACTAAGCCTTCCTTTCCTCTTCTCCCACTCCCTTCTGCATCTCCCTTGCACTAGGTTTTCCTCCTTTTTTCCACTCCTCCCTCAAACCCACAACTTTTATATCCATTTCCGTAATTATTTATATTAGTGTCTGTCTCCTCCTCTAGACTCTAAACTCATTGTGAACAGGCAGTGTTTCTGCCAACTCTGTTATAGTGTATTCTTCCAAGCACTTAGTACAGTGCTATGCACACAGTCACTCAGTAGTATTTATTGAGGGCTTACTGTGTGCAGAGCACTGTACTAAGCTCTAGGGATAGTACAATATAACACATTCCCTATCCACAAGGAGCTTACAGTCTAGAGGGGGAGGCAGACATTGAAATAAAATATAAAATGACAGGTATGTACATAAATGACAGATAATACAGCACACAATAAGCACTCAGTAAATATGATTGGTTGATTAGTTCAGCCACATTAGCTGCTTCTAAAAATGGAGGAAGCCCCCTGCAGTGTAGCTCAGTGGAAAGAGCCCGGACTTGGGAGTCAGAGGTCATGGGTTTGAATCCCCGCTCTGCCGCTTGCCAGCTGTGTGACTGTGAGCAAGTCACTTAACTTCTCTGTGCCTCAGTTACCTCATCTGTAAAATGGGGATTAAGACTGTGAGCCCTGTGTGGGACAACCTGATCACCTTGTATCCCCCCAGCACTTAGAACAGTGCTTTGCACATAGTAAGCGCTTAACAAATACCACCATTATCATTATTAGACACAATCTCGACCAAGTGCTCTCCCCCACTATTCCCGCCCCTAAGATTTTCTCGCTATTCCTGTGGCCAATCTAAGGTTGCACCTCAGTCAGTCCTACTGTCTACCTCTTTTTTTAGGCCCGCATCCATGTAATCTGCCATTTCCCCTATCTGAAACTTATTTTAATGTCCGTCTCCCCCTTTGGGATGTCTACCAACTCTATTTTATTGTATTCTCCCAAGCATTTAGTTCAGCACCCTGAACACAGTAAGTGCTCACTAAATTCCGTTGATCGATTGATTGACTGGTGGCTATTGCATCAGCCTCATTCATTCATTCAGTCGTATTTATTGAGCGCTTACTATGTGCAGAGCAGTGTACTAAGTGCTTGGAATGTACAATTTGGCAACAGAAATAGACAATCCCTGTCCAACAATGGGCTCACAGTCTATCATGGCCTGCTTCTCACAGATTTTCCTGCCACCCAGTTCCTCTCCAGGCCATACTTCACTCTGCCATCCAGATCACCTTTCTAAACGTGTCATTCGACGCACATCTTTTCATTGTTTGGAAGGAGCGTAGCCTAGTGGATAGACCCCAGGCCTGGGAGTCAGAAGGTCATGAGTTCTGATCCTAACTCAACCCCTTGTCTACAGTGTGACCTTGGGCAAGTCACCTCACTTCTCTGGGCCTCCGTTACCACATCTGTAAAATGGGGATTGAGACTGTGAGCCCCACGTGAGACAGGGACTGTGTCCAACCCAATTTGCTATATTCACCCCAGTGCTTAGTACAATGCCTGACACTGTAAGCGCTTAACAAATACCACAATTATTATTATTATTATTATTATTATTATTATTATTATGTGCTTACTGTGTGCAAGGTACTGGAAAAGGATGCATGGAGTGTATGCTGGGGGGAGATTAGACTGGGTCCTAGCCCTCTGATTAAGTCGGAGTTTTGCAAAAGATACTTTTTCAAAAGGAATTTATCATTTTTAGCGTAACTCTAAAAAGGGACAGCCGCAAGATATTTTGGGAGCTGCAAGAGTCGATGTAGCCAAATGTTCTCAGAGAAGTGCTATTCCAGGGACTGGTCAAGCACTTGTTCTGCAGAAAGACTCCCTGACCAGAATTCCCTGATCACAGGAACAGCACAAATAGGCAGAGTTCAGGGACATCCCAGTGAGCTTTGCCCACAGACCACAACCCAGCTGGTAGGTCCAACATGAGGCTACCCAGCACGGGCAATGTCATATTTTTTTTTAAAATGCCCAGCTGAAAGAACTGAGAGACTGGTGCTGAATGTGTCTGTTTGAAGGGGGATGAAATACAGTAGTAACTTCAAGTCTTTGTATGAAGCATAATATCTTATATGAGAGAAAGTTATACACAGTTCACTCAGCTTGTGTGGGTGTTTGAGCTGTCTTGAGCTAAAGGTTTCCAATTCCTTTTAATCAGTGGTATTTATTAAGTGCTTACTATCTGCAGAGCACTATATTAAGTGCGTGGGAGAGTACAACAGAATTAGCAAACATATCCCCCCTCCAATACGAGCATACAGCCTAGAAGCAGCCTGGAGAAGCAGCATAGCATAGTGGATAGACTACAGGTCTGGGACATAGAAGGTTGTGGGTTCCAATCCCTGCTCCACCACTTGTCTGCTGTGTGACCTTGGGCAAGTCACTTCAATTCTCTGTGTTTCAGTTACCTCATCTGTACAATGGGGATTGAGACTGTGAGCCCCTCGTGGGACAAGGGACTGTGTCCAACTTGATTTGCTGGTATCGACTCTATTATTATTATTATTATTATTAGAGGGAATCTATCAGTGCTGTTTCTTGAATGCTTTCTATATGCCCAACACTGTACTAAACGCTTTCTTCTCAACCACCTCCTCTTTTGTTGCCCCATCCACAATTTACAGGCAGTCCATAGCATTCCCCTAGTGCCTACGCTCTCCACTAACTGCTTGGGAGAGTACTAAAATAGTTAGAACTTGATTCATGCCCTTAAAGAGTTTACAGTCCAGCCGGAAAGACAAACACATAAATTGAAGTTTGTAGAGGTTCTTTGCAGCCAACCAGGGTTCTTGCTTTAGAAATGGTGGGTTAATGATACTTCAGACGGTCTGAACTATTTTCTCATGCGGGTCACCTTCCCTGCCTGGTTTAGGGGAAAGTAGGAAAACTGCCCATTTTCAGAAAGATCCAGGTGTGTTTCAGAGATTTCGAGTTAAGAAGTCAAGTAAATATTTTGGCAGGCTAACAAAGGTATGAAAGAGAGAAACCACCCAATAGGCAGCTCATGTTACAGGGCTATGCAAACACTCCCTTCTTCAAAACACACTTTGGAAAGGGAGAGGAAGATGGGCTTCTGTTTGTCAAACACCAAGATGAGGAGCTGTTGGCCTTTTTCTTACATATCTAGGCAATTGGCTTTCATCCAGATAGGATCCTATTTGACCTTTTTTTCCTGCAGTCTAAAAGGGGAAGAGACTTAATATCAACTAGCTTCACAAGATCCCTCCATGTTCCCAACTCATGTCCTATTTGCTCTTATGCAATTATTTCTCATCTCCTTCAAAGGAGTCCTATATAACATTCCTCTTAAAAAAATAAAAGCACCTTTTAAGCTGGGGGACAATAAAATAAGATTAAAGATTATTTTTAAATCATGCCTCCCCACTGCTCATGGGGGACTTTCATCCCTAAAGAGTCTAGTGGATAACACCAGTGGAGCGTTGAGGAGCAAGTGGGAAATTCTAGAAGAATTTTGAAGTTACTGGTAATTCGCCCACAGCAAAGTTCTGCTTTATATTTTTAATAAAAGTGTAGGCAGAAGAGATTATTCTCCCTGCACTTCTTCACCTTCCTCTTCCCCCTCCATGCCCTCCCTTCCCCCCCAAAGGATGGCTTCCATCTGATTACCTACACGGAAAATTGGATATTGATTGGGATGAAGCAGAGAAGGGAGGGAATGGAAGCCGGGAACAGAGGGGGCAGGGGGCATGGTGGGCTTGATTTAGCAGCTCCTTTGATCTCTGTGCAGCCCTGTTTGAGATACTGCAGTGAGGCAAGCCAAAGGCTTGGGCTTTACTGATCTGATGAGATGCTGAATAGGACCAGAGGGGGAATGACTGGAGAGAGAAGAAAGCTTTGGGATTGAAAAGGAAACCCCATGAACCTGCCCGGCATTATCGGCCGGATTTTCCTACCAGGGAGCCGCTCAGTTTCTGCCAGGCTAAGACTCTCCCTCACCCCCTGCTCCTCTTTTCTCCTCTTTCAGACTTGTGAGTGTGTGTGTGTGGGTGAGTGTGTGTGTTTTGTGTTTGAATCATGGCTGTTGCTCCCTGCTTCTCAGGCTGGGAACCCACTGAGTTGGTTGCCATGGTCACTGGGAAGCTCTTCCTGCCATTTGCTTCAAAGGGAACCTTTCCCCCCTCATAGAATTACTGCCATCTCAATGCTAGAGTACAATGCCTTGTTCTCCTTCACGGGGCCGGGCCTCTAACCTACACCTTTCAGGAGAAAAAGTTTTCCTTTGCAGGATAAAGTTGTCTAATGTTACAGAAGCCCTTCTCTTACGAATGCATGGGCACATCCACCCGTGCACGCAAGCTGGTGTACATGACTTTGGAGTCACATAGGCTCAAGCACATGACCTGCCAGTTAATGGGGTTTTAGAAGGTGTGCGTTTTAAAGTGTGTCTTTTTTTCCCTTTTTGAAAACTGCCTCATTCTAGCCTTGGTTCTGCTTGACCTTCTGAAGCCGAAGAAGGCAAGGGAAAAATCGAGGATCTTGCAATGCTGACTAGAAGACAAATCCATAAGACCTTATTTAAAATGAAGTAGGCCTAAAGAAATGGATTGTGGGTTACTTAGGACTATTGAGGACTTATTTTTGCCAAACACAGAAAGAGGAAAAATTGGGAGAAAAACCTGCTGCACAAAGAAGTGACTGTTACCTTCAGTCACGGTGCCTCGCAGCAGGGACCAAAGAGAGAAGCGCTAGTTTCAGAGAGAAATCAATCAATCGGTTGTATTTATTGAGCGCTCACCATGTGCAGAGCACTGTTCTAAGCGCTTGGGAGAGTACAATAGAACAGAATCGGTAGACATGTTCCCTGCCCACAACGAGTCTGCAGTCTAGGAGGACTGCCTGCCTCAAAAGTGAGTTGTTTGGTACATTCAGTTGTCTTAGGGCACAAGGGTTGCTTGCTTTGTGAACACCATGTAGAAAAAATTCACATTAAAATGCGTGTGACACTACCCCTATTCACATCAACTGTTTCTTCCTACGTGGCATAGCGTTCTATCTAGAGAGACCCGTTATCCAGAGAGCATTCCCTAATTCCTTGACAGGGCTCCATCCATAACATATCTGAAAACACTTTTTATGAAAGGACTGGAAGTACGCAACGTAAGGACAGAACAAGGATTCAGTGAAAGAATATTGGTGGTTTATTTGTCTAAGAAGGCTCTTAAGGCAGTGATTGGACTTGGTTAGATTAGTCTTGAATTGAAAAGTTCAACCTCTCAACTTCCCGCACTTCAGAAAAATAGACAAATCCAAGGCTGGGGATGAGCTGAGAAATCGAGTGTTCCATTTGGATTTGGGATTCTAGGAACAAGATGTGGGATAGCTGAATTTCTGCCTGATCAAAATTGGAAATTTTCACTTCATTGCTTGGCCTTCGTGTACCTTAGTTGTTCTGTTCTTCTCACACAACTTCCTGTTCTTTTTCTTCCTACTCGTATTTCTAACATCTCTTTGGATTTTGAGGCAAGGGACCTCTTATCCCAGAAACAGGTGGGGTCCTTTTTGGGGGGTGATTTCAGCTTCCTACCGAAGGCCCACCTGAACTTGTGTAGGTGGTTTTTATTGCTGTGGTTATAGAGAAATGGCTCCTTGAGGGCACATCCATATGTTGCTTCTTATCTGGAAAACTCCAAAATTTGATTAGCCGATCTTCAAAATTTCAAAATTAGAACATTCTGCCTGGGAAAAGCGCTTTCTCAAGTGGCTTCATCAGAAGGCCTTTTTCCATACATTGTTAAGCATTGTGAACGTACTCTTTTGCTGCTGGGGAATGAGCCTGGAGGAAATGGAGGGGCAGAAGAGAAGAGTTAAGTAAGGGTTATTGGGAAGCAAAGTCATCACTATTTCAGAAGCTCAGAAATTAGTTTTTAATATCTATTGCAGTATTTGTTAAGTTCTTTCCATGTGCCAAGTACTGTATTAAGCGCTGGGTTAGATACAAGATAAATTGGTTGGACACTGTCCCTACCCAACATGGGGTTGCCAGTCTAAGTTGGAGAGAGAACAGGTATTGGACTGCCATCTTACAGATGAGGAAACAGAGGCGCAGAGAAGTTGGGGCTTGCCCAGAGTCACACAGCAGGTAGACAGTAGAGGTGGAAATAGAACCCAGGTCCTCTGCCTCCCAGGCCCATGCTCTTTCCACAAGGCCACGCTGCTTCCCAGGGTTATTTATTTGTTTGAACTGCATGGGCCTGTTGAGCATCACCAACTCACACTTATAGCATCAGAATCTGAATGGGTGACAATTTGGGCCTGTGCCAAGGAGGGCCAATTAGCTCAGGAGAAGCCATTATGGATCACAGAGCGTGGGCAGTCCTGGTACACATCCATCCTGAATAGACCTCGAATGAGAACGCCACCAAGGACTGTGATCGCAGTCCAGGCTTTGCAGGTTTTTAATAGTATTTGCTAAGTGCTTACCGTGTGCCAGGCACTATAGTAAGCACTGGGGTACATGCAAGCTAATCAGGTTGGATGCAGTCCGTGTCCCACATGGGGCTCGCAGTCCTCATCCCTGTTTTACAGACAAGGGAACTGAGGCACAGAGAAGTGAAGTGACTTGCCCCAGGTCACACAGCAGACAGTAGCAGAACTGGGATTAGAACCCAGGTCCTTCTGACTCCCAGGCCTGTGGTCTGTCTACAGGGCCATGCTGCTCCTCATGTTTCTCATGAAGCTTTTAAATTTGCTAAAAAAAAAAAAAAAAAAGAATTTCCTGGTCATCTTCATAATAATAATAATTAAAAAAACTCTGTTGGTGCTTGAATGCCTACTGTGTGCCAAAAACTGTACTAAGTGCTGGGGGGAGATATAAAATAATCAGATCAGAGTCCCAATCCCACATGGGATTCACAGACTAAGTGGGAGGGAGGACAGAAACCCCATTTTAACAGATGAGGAAACTGAGGTACAAAGAAGTTAAGTGACTTGCCCAAAGCTACTTAACAGGCAAACAGCAGAAAAGGTTCTAGAACCCAGGTCCTCGACTTCCAGGCCCAGGCTCTTTCCACTAGGTCATGCTGCTTCAGCCCAACATTCTGTAGAATTCAATGCAGAGATTTTCATGCTAGGGCGGGAGGACGCCTGGTGTTAATAAGTAGATTGGCTGGATAAGGATAAAGCAGAAAGCTCATCATTTCTGTTCATACTGAGCTGCCCAGTGGATCCCATTGCAGTCGTTCTTTCAACAGACTGTAAGCTTGTTGTTGGCAGGGAACATGTCTACAACTCTGTTCTAGTGTCCCCTCCCAAGCACTTAGTACAGTGCTCTGCACACAGTAAGCGCTCAATAAATACCACTGATTGATTACCCACTTGCTTCCTTGGGTTTTGCCAGCCTGCTTCATTGGCTTACTTAGTCTGCAAGCCCCTCTTGGGACAGGGAATGCATGCATTCATTGTCGTATTTACTGAGCGCTTACTGAGTGCGGAGCACTGTACTAAGCGCTTGGAAAGCACAGTGCAGCAAGAGATAGAGAAATAGAGTGCTGCCCACAGCAGGCACACAGTCCAGAGGGGAGGAGACAGACATCAAAACAAGTTAACTGGCATCATTAGCATCAATATAAATAAATAGAATTATAGATATATACACATCATTAATAAAATAAATAGAATTGTAAATATGTACTTAAAGACACATAAGTGCTGTGGGGCGGGGAGGCGGGTAGAGCGGGGGGGGGGGGGCAAAAAGGGGTGGGCAGAGGAAAAGAGGGGTTTAGTCCGGGAAGTCATCCTGGAGGATCCAACCTGATTAACTCATATCTACTCCATATCTACTATTGCTTAGAATAGTGCTGGGTGCATGTAAAGCGCTTTCCAAGTACCATAATCATTATTATTATGACTAGAGCTTATTAAAAGGCTCCGTGGAAGGAAGTTTCAGCAGACTAAGTGATGTGTTGAGTAAATTGAAACTACCGATACCTTATCGTCCCTCTACATCTGAATGTATGGTCTTTTGCTTTTAATTTGAACTCTGTCTACAATTCATTGCTAGATATTGAATCGCAATTAGGCTCATGTGGTTGTGTTTTTATGTTTAGTAATTGCTGTGGCTATTTGTTTTAGGTGGTTGAACGGGTAGTAAAATAAAGGGCACTGTCTTTAAAACAAAAAGAATGATGGGATGGGCGGGGAAAGTTGATTTGGAAAAATCCATTTCCCTGTGACTCCCTGAGCTGAAACCGAAGAAGACTTTTGTGGGAACAGACCATTGCAATGGAGAGTTCCCTTGATGTTATTTATTGGACACCTACTTCTTGAAGAGTCCTTTACTAGGCGTTTAGGGAGTTTCTCAAGAGGAGAAGCAGCGTGGCCTAGTGGAAAGAGCACAAGCCTGGGAGTCAGAGGTCGTGGGTTCTAATCTCAGCTCTGCCACATATCTGCGGTGTGACTTTGGGCAAGTTATTTAACTTCTCTGTGCCTCAGTTACCTCATCTGTAAAATGGGGACCAAGATTGTGAACCCCATGAAGGACAAGGACTGTGTCCAACATGATCTCCTTGTATCTACCCCAGTGCTCAGAACAGTGTTTGGCACGTAGTAAGCACTTAACAAATACCACAATTATTATTATTATCATTACCCACCTACATGGCTTTAACCACCACCTCTCCCAGTTCGATTCCCATATCTCCATCACCTCATCTATAATTCTGCATTTCCTCCTACCTCCAGACCATATCTGTGTGGACACTGCCACCGAAACCTTAAACTCAGCATGGCCAAACCAACTACCTCCCCAGACCAGTCCTCCTAACTTTCCTATCACCTTCAACGGCCCTACCAACCTCCTTGCCCTGGAATCTTGCTACCATGGTTACAACTTTGACTCCCTGTGTTCTTTCACCTCTCCCATCCAATCAACCCCTGAATCAGGTTGATTCTTTGCCCATAACATCTCTTGGATCCACCCCTTCCTCTCCACCTCCAGAAGGTAGTACCCTGGTCCAAGCTCTGATCATATCAGTTATAGTACTGTGACAGTCTCCTTGTCTCCAGCCTTTCCTCCTTACAGTCCGCACACAGTGAGCGCTCAGTAAATATGATTGAATGAATACTCCACTGCTGCTGCTTGCATCATCATCTTGCTGCACTGCACTTCACTCCTCAGAACCACTCCTGCAGTGGTCACCCATCAAGCAGAAACTCCTTACCACTGTTTACAGATTGGCTCTCCAGCTCACTTACATTCTTTGCTTCTTTCAAACATCCCATCTAACTGTTCCTCTCTCTCTCAACTTTCCTGCCTCTGACCCATAGCTCTTGTTGCTCCCCCAGCCTAGACCCACCACCTAGCAAATCCACCAGATCACAGCTCTTCCATCTTTAAAACCCTCCAAAAATTTCAACTCCTCCTGGAAGTCCTCCCGAGTGAATCCACAACACTCCATTTACACAAAATTCACCAATGCTGGGCAGCAGCAGCTTGGGAGAGATTCGAGGGTGGAGACTCAAGTTTACTGCAAGGAAGGAGGCAATGGTAAACCACTTCCGTATTTTTACCAAGACAACACTATGGATACACTACCAGAACGATTACAGATGGATGTGGGGCGTTCTGGGAGAGATGTGTCCATGGCGTTACTATGGGTCAGAGATGACTCGACGGCATAAGACAAGACCAAAAAATCCACCTTGTTGCTTATGTAACTCATTCATATCCTCAGGACTCTTATAAATTTATTTCTATATTACTTACGTATGTATTAGCTAGTTCATCCTAATTTGTAGGAACTATTTCCTCTTGTTCTTCACATTTTCAGTATCCATAAGTAATTTTTGTTATCTCCCTTATTTGAATATGAGATCCAAGTCAGGGAAAATGTGCTTTACTTCTGTGGTTCCCAAGTGCTTAGTACAGTGCCAGCACCCAAGCACTCAATAAATGCCATTCATTGATTGATAGAGATTGAGCCTTTGGTGGAGAAACCAAATCTGAAAGAAATAACGGGGGAATCGTTCCTCTGCCATTGCTCATTGACCTTTTTCCATGTTTTCATTTCTCTGCGTGATTGGTAATCTTCAAAATAGGTGTGTTTTGCAATTTCACAGTACCAGGAATAGCTCTTTTATTTGCCTCTGCAACCCAGGAGGCTCTGGGAGGAAGAGCCAAGCAGGACAACCAGCCCATGGCAGATTGGGGAGTTGACCTGTCCTCTAGACTGTAAACTCATTGTGGACAGGGAATGTGTCTACGAACTCTGTTATCTTGTATTCTCCAAAGTGCTTATTCCAGTGCTCTGCACACAGTAGCTGCTCAACAAATACGACTTATTGATTGACTTGCTTTTGAATTTAAATAACACAGGGCAAATGTTAAAACTCTAGGAGGGTTCACTGGTTGTCCAGGCCGTTTATAAACTCGGACGCTCGTCCTCGAGACTATAAGCTCACTGTGGGCAGCGAATGTGTTTATTGGTCCATTGCCCACTCTCAAACGCTTCACACAGTGCTCCACACACATATAAATGCTCAGTAAATCCGAATGACTGACAGTGGTCTCTCTCTTTTAACTGAGGGATGTCCTCTCCCCAGGGATGGAGACCAACCACAAGGAGCTCAGTGTGAATGCCGATGAGGTGGGGATTTGGCCAGGCTCCAAGAGGCAGGCCGTACTAGCTGCGAACCAACAGAAAGGGGAAAAACACAGTTGTGGACAAGAGAAATAACACCACCTCCAAAACCTATAATTCCCTCGTTTCAAAAAAGAAGGGAAAGGGGAAGATTGGAAAACCAAACTAAGCTTTTATCTCTGGGTCCTGAATAGCAGATTGTTCCACCCGGCAAAGCTGGCTGCAAAAGCCAGGCCAGTTAAAACAATATGCAGGCAGCTTGGCCTCCAAGAAACGAGAAACTTTTGGCTCAGAGGAGTCTGGTCTAGGGATCCAACCTGCTGGGAGACGTTTTCCAAGCAACGGCCTGAATGTAATCCTCCTGCCGGGGAATGGCACTTTGGCAAATGAAGACCCTAATTAGAGATGGAAGGGTTTCTATTTTGTTTTTCTTTAATCCTTACCCTGGGGCCCTTGCAGTGCAGCCATGTCTCTGCTTGTGTGCAAAGAAATTTCCAGTTTCTCTTTGTAACAAGATCCTCTTTTGGGAAAGAAGCAACAAGCTGACAAATATGGACCCACCAAAGCTTGGGACCCTGAAACCAGCTTTCTCCCAGACAAAAACCCTGCATTTGAGAAAGGATGGTTGGGTCTCTTCACCTCGAATGCGCTGCCCACTAAAGTCCTTGTCCTAGAGGGAAGCGGTGTGGCCTAGTGGATAGAGACCGGGCCGGGGAGTCGGAAGGACCTGGGTTTCAGCTCTGCCACTTTTCTGCTGTGTGACCTTGTGGAAGTCACTTGGCTCCTCTGGGCCTCAGTGACATCATCTGTAAAATGGCGATTCAGACTGTGAGCCCTATGTGGGACAGGGACCGTGTCCAACCTGATTAACTTGTATCTATTCCAGGGCTTATTACAGTGCCTGGCACATAGTAAACGTATAATGAATGCCATTAAAAAAACAAGTGGAAACATTCCTGGGTTTGAGAAGTCCCTGTCGCCTGGCTCTCTTAGTTAAGCTCTGCAACCCCATTGCACCGAAAGTCAGTTTAGCTTCAGAGATTCTAAAGGAATACAGATATGAGTGAGAACAAAGCGAAGAAGGGAATAGAGTCTGAAGTTAGGCACCTGGGGCGCAGGGTGGTGAAATTCAAAGACACCACACTTTATGGAAAATCTCGTCTGCCTGTGGTGTTCGGGTTGGAGTCGGGTTGAGGATGCCTCTTGGGAAGAGATTAGCTTTCTCCAGCACTGTTGAAAGGCTGGGGTAGAAAGATTTGAGTTAATGAGGACAGACACAGTGCCCGTCCCACTTGGGGCTAACAGTCTAAGTAGAGGGGAGAGTAGGTACTGAATCTCCATTTTGCAAATGAGAAAACTACAGCCCAGAAAAGGGAAGTGATTTGCCCTGTCACACAGCAGACAAGTGGCGGAGCTAGATTGCCTGTTTTTGGAGCTTCACTTTTGAGATGTTCCACTCAATAAAGCTGAAAATTAGATAGGGGAAGACTTTTGAGTACACCCACAGCACGAGCAAAACCCGAGAAATTAGAGCGTTTTTTGCCCCAAATATCCAGGATATCTGGAAGCTGTCACCTCTTTCCTTTCTCTCTGAGTCCTGCTGTTCATCCCGTGGGAAGGGCAGTGCCCTGGGAATCAGGGCACCTGGGTTCTTGTCCCAGTTCTGCCTGAAACTAAACGTGGGCGAAGCTTGCCCATGCATTTCGCAATGTGTTGCACCCCTGCCCACCTACTCGCTTGTTGCAGCCTGTGCCCCGGCAGGCACACGACTGGCAGGAGGAGAGCTGGGTGAGTGGTGCACTGGCCCAAGAATCAGCTTCTCACTTCAGGTTCTCTATTCTAAACTCAGCGGGACATGGACTGTGTCCAAACTGATTATCTTATATCTACCCCAGCGCTTAGAACAGTGCCTGGTACAGAGTAAGTGCTCAACAAATACCATTATTGCTATTATTACTAGGTGGCTCCATTCCCATTTTCTCCAGCGGAGCATTTGGTGACTGGCCAACAATGAATCCTAGAGCTTGTCTTCATCACTTGTGCACAGCTTTATCTAATAATTAATAAATGTGGTATTTCTTAAGTGCTTACTGTGTGCCAGGCACTGTTCTAAACATTGGGATAGATTATGAGGTAACAAGGTTAGACACAGCCCCTATCACCCATGGGCCTCACAGTCTTAATCCCCATTTTACAGATGAGGGAACTGAGGCACTGAGAAGTGAAGTGACTAACCCCTGGTCACAGTTCAAATTAATCAGGCTTTTCATTTTGACTATAAAAGATCCCCAGTTACCCTTTTAGAAAAGAACTTCATATAAAAGTTGAAACTGGAAAAAAAGAATATTTGATTTTTTTCATTTTCGTAGTAGAGTTTCCAGGAGTGCAAATTGTTTTTGTTCTGTTTTTATTATTTTAAAATCAAACTTGTACTTTTCATTACCTAATTCCAGAAGCAATAATAATTAATAATAATTGTTTGTTAAGTGCTTACTATGTGTCAAGCACTGTTCTAAGCTCTGGGTTGATACAAAGTAATCAGGTTGTCCCATTTGGGGCTCATAGTCTCAATCCCCATTTTACAGATGAGGTAACTGAGGCACAGAGAAGTTAAGTGGCTTGCCCTAGGTCACACAGCAGACAAGTGGTGGAGGCAGGATTGGAACCAAAGTCCTTTGACTCCCAAGCCCGTGTTCTTTCCATTGAGCCGTGCTGCTTCTCGGTGGAACATATATAAGACTAAGCTAGTTTCAGATTAGACGGGCCCCACTGTTTTCAGAGATTTAAAAATTAAGTTTATTTCCTTGGCTGGACCCGTGCTTCAACTAAAGTGAAGGTTGTTTAAGAAAACTCATTTAAAGATCTAAGCACACTTCAAAAAAAAAAAAAGTTCTTCTCCAGCGTGAAAGCACTTTTAATATACGTACAAATGGTCAGTTGCTACTCTCATTGGGATCAAGACCCAAAATGGGTCCCCAAATATAACGCTGCCTTAACTCAGTTGATGGGTCAATCAGTGGGGATATTTACTGCACACTTTACTGTAGGCAGAACATGGTACTAAGTGCTTAACTCCAGCCAAAAACCACAGTTTTATTCCTAGGATATCATTTCAGATTGTCTGAGGTCTTTTAGTAGCATTTCCTTACTATTTCTAGCTCCTGTACTGGTGAGGACCAACAGGACTTTGAACCTGGACCAGTTTAAATCCTCCTTGGCTCCAGACTCACCACCCTTTCCCGGGTCCTGAGCGAAATAGGGCAACCACTCTGAGAGTGGGGAGGTGGGAGGGTGTTGTCTGCCATTCAGAAGCCATTTATCCAGGGGCTTCTGCTCCGCTGTCCTCTAACAATAATAAGTGGTATTTAAGCGCTTATTATGTGCCAGGCACTGTACTAAGTGCCGGGGTGGTTACAAGCAAATCGGGTTGGATGCAGCCCGTGTCCCACGAGGGGCTCACAGTCTCAACCTCCCTTTTCAATCCCCATATACCTCAGTTCCCTCATTTGTAAAATGGGGATAAAGACTGAGCCCTATGTGGAACACAGACTGTGTCTAAACCTGTTACCTTGTATCTACCCCAACTTTAGGATCATGCCTGGCACGTAGTAAGCGCTTAACAAATACCACAAATATTATGATTATTGTTGTTTTCATTATTATTATTAATGAGCTCACTTCACCAGGTTCTTTGACGAGGGGCAGGGTTAGGTAAGCACTGGGGTCCCTCTCCATGGACCAGTCACCTCCTCCTGGAGCAACAAGCATTTCTGTCTTTTACCAGTCAAATTTTGGTGGAATGTGGCCTGTGAGCTGTACTCAGAAACACGTATGGAGCCACAGTGGACGGTGGAGCCTGAGGAGAGCGTGGGAGCCCGTTAGCCCAGGTCCTAGGTGAACGGGACTGCGCTTTTAAAAAGTCAAGCTTCTCTGAGTGACCTTCAGGGCTAGACCCAATTATAGCACATTGCAATAGTTCTTCCTGGAGGTCAGAGAATTTTTGTTTTCCTTTTTAAATGGTATTTTGTTAAGCACTTACTGTGTGCCAGGGACTGTACTAAGGGCCGGGGTGGATATAAGATCTTCAGGTTGGACACAGTACCTGTCCCATGTAGGGCTCACAGTATTAATCCCCATTTTACAAATGTGGGAACTGAGGCAGAGAGACGTGAAGTGACTTGCCCAAGGTCACACAGCAGGCAAGTGGACGAACTGGGATGAGAACTCAGGGCCTCTGACTCCCAGGCTCAGGCTCCATTAGCTAGGCCACGCTGTTTCTCATGCTGCTTGGTTGAGACTAAAATCCTCAGTCTTGAATTGCATCCTCATGTGTGAGGAAGCTGATTCAATCAATCAGTCAATGGCAAGTGTCAATCAATCATATCTATTTAGCACTTACTGCATGCAGAGCACTGTACTAAAAGCTTGGGTGAGTACTCCCTCCCTTCTCCCCAAAGCCTTATTGAAGGCACATCTCCTCCAAGAGGCCTTTCCAGACTAAGCCCCACTTTTCCTCATCTCCCATTCCCTTCTGCATTGCCCTGACTCGCTCACTTTCCTCTCCAACATCCCCACAAGCCCCACAGCACTTATGTAGATAGCTGTAATTTTATTTATTGTGTTGATATCTGTTTATATGTATTGATGTCTGTCTCCTTCCACCCTCCCCCTGCCCCCAGTCTGTGAACTCATTGTGGTGGGCAGGGATTGTCACTACTTCTTACTGTATTGTACTTTCCCAAGTGCGTAGTACAGTACTCTGCACACTGTAAGCATTTAATAAATATGATATGAATGAATACAGTATAGCAGAGTGGGTAGGCAAGTTCCCTGCTCAAAATGCATTTACTGCGTGCAGAGCACCATACTATTCCAGCTCCTCCACTTGTCAACTGTGTGACCTTGGGCAAGTCACTTAACTTCTCTGTGCCTCAGTTGCCTCATCTGTAAAATGGGGGTGAAGACTGGGAGCCCTATGTGGGATGACCTGATTACCTTGTATCTACCCCAGTGCTTAGAACAGTGCTTGGCACATAGTAAGTACTTAACAAATACCAACATTATTAGTACTTACAATAATTACAACTAATACTGATACTGGTTAGAGAATTACAACTAATAGTAATTCTGGTACTTGTTAAAGCATTTATCATGTGCCAAGGACTGTTCTAGATACTGGGGTAGATACAAGTTAATCAGGTTGGACCCAGTCCCCGTCCCACATGGGGCTCACAATCTTAATCCCCATATGACAGATGAGGTAACAGGCCTAGAGAAGTGAAGAGTGCCCAAGGTCACACAGCAGACAAGTGGCGGAGCCGGGATTAGAACCCATGACCTTTCAACTCCACTACGCCATACTGCTTCTTAGCTGGGCCTGATCCCAGCTCACAAGGGGCATACAATCTCTTTTCCTCAAAGAGTGCAAGCACGTCTCCATTGGAGAGGCAAAGAGGAACATAGCCCTGTTGGGCCTCCCTCCCTAATGGAACGGCCAAGTCAGGTACACACACCTGCCTCAGCCACTTAATTACCAGTGTAAGGACTGACTGACCCAGGGAACCGAAGACCTCAAGCCCAGAGAGTGCCCTCATGGGGCCTCCAGTTAGCCTCTGGTCATATTAATAATAATAGTAATAATATTTGTTAAGCACCTATCCAATGTGTCAAATACTGACGCTAGTCAGTGAGCTCATTGTGGGCAGGGAATGTCAGTGTCTATTGCTGTATTCTACTTTCCCAAGTACAGTGCACTGCACTCAGTAAGCATCTAATAAATACGATTGAATGAATGATTGAATTAATGAACTGTTCAAAGTCCTGGGATAAGATACAAATTAATTAGGTTGGGCACAGCCCGTGTCTCACATGGAGCCCACAGTCTAGTTAGGAGGGACAACAGGAGAACTGTGGCATAGAGAAGTGAATTGACTTGCTCAAGGTCATTGACAGGCATTTGGCAGAGTCGGTTTTGGAACCCAGGTCCTCTGACTCCCAGGCCCATGCTCTTTCTACTAGGCCAAGGTGCTTCTCCAGAACTGTGATATTTAAGTGCCTACTATGTGCCAAGCACCATACCAAGTGCCAGGGTAGATAATAAGAAAACCAAGTCAGACATGGTCTCCGTCCTCCATGGAGCTCACAGTGTAACGGGAGGTGGGGGAAATCTTATGCAAAGCAGAGATCCTAGTCTGCAGAGGTCACCCTGAATCCTGTGGCCACACCAAATGAGGCAGGCAAGACCCCGGGCACCATTTTGCCCATTAGGAACATTGCACTGACCAGCCGCCCTGCCCCAAGTGACGATAAATGATGGGCGCCTGAGGAAGTATTCGCTTCCCTCCGCACGTCCCTCGCCTCCATTGAAATCAGGCAGAAATCCTTCCTCTGAAATCGCCGCCTCAGAAATCAGCCGCCTCAGAAATCAGCCTGCCTTGCTCCACCAACTATGTGAGTTGTAGAAAAAAGTTTAATCTGAAATGTTTTTCACTAGTGCTTTGCTTCCAGAGGATTTTGTTCATGAAAATGGGAGCGCAGGGTAAAGTGAGTTAGCAGAGGCCCAATGTCTGTAGGCAGGTATCCATTTAATAAAATTTAGACGCACACTAATCTATGTCTGTTCTCGGGCTCGTGATTTTCACTACCGCTGAAACCTGGACACGACTAATGAAATCATCGATCTGTTAAAATTGTTTGTGGATGTTAAGATTTTCTTACCTACTTGCAGGAGCTTATCAGTAACAGGCATGTAATCAGTCATTTGGAAATAATAATAATAGTATTAATATTCTGGGAGTCAGTAGGTCATGAGTTCTAATCCAGGTTCTGCCACTTCTCTGCTGTGACCTTGGGCAAATCACTTCACTTCTCTGGGCTTCAGTCATTTTAGCTGTCAGATGGAGATTGAGCCAGTGAGCCCCATGTGGAACAGGGACTAAGCCCAACCCAATTTGTTTCTATCCACCCAGCGCTTAGTACAATGCCTGGCACAGAGTAAGCGCTTAACAAATACTGTGATTATTGTAATTATTATCATGAGGGAAGATTTAATGCAAGAAGTGGGTTTTTAGTAGATCTGTGCAGCTCCACATTACATATGTCCGTATCTGAATTTTATTTATATGATTGTCCCCCCCTCTAGACTTTGAGCTTGTTGTGGGCAGGGAACATGTCTACCAACTCTGTTATAGTGTACTCTCCCAAGTGCTTAGTACAGTGCCCTGCACACAGCTCTGAATAAATATGATTGTTTGAGAAGAGGAAGAGGACATGGTTTGGTGGGGAATGGGAGGGTAGTAAGGAAGAGAGGAAATATGCTACGCTAGGTAACTGATAATACCTTTGAGTTGGAGGCAGAGGGTTCAGTGTGGGTGACTATGAGGCAGTTCTCTTGAATGCAGAGGAGACTTAATCAGGATTAGCAGGAAAGGGCAGCCAGGTATGTTCATTCATTTATTCAGTCATATTTATTAAGCACTTACAGTGTGCAGGGCATTGTACTAAACGCTTGGGAGAATACAATGTAACAATAAACAGACACATTCCCTGCCCACAAAAAGTAATAATAATGGGCTTTGCTAAGCTCTTACAATGTGCCAAGCACTGTACTAAGCTCTGATAATCTTCTGAGTGACAGGAACCATCCCATTTGATCAAGGACTGGGTTTGAGCTGATTAATTTGAATCTATCCTCACTCTTATACAGTGCATCGGGCATATGGTAAGTACCATAATTATTATGATGAGAGATTCCAAATCTGACTTGTGTTGTTATTTCTAATAGCAATAAGCATTGGAGAGCCAAAAATTGCTATGTAATGCAATACACATATTCTAGCTAACTCAATTCTGTTAGTTGGCCTTCCAGGAAGGAAGAGAAATCAACGGGAAAAGAACTCTGTGTAGTTCTTTTCTTGAGGTGGGTTTTGGGGTGTTGTTTTTCTGTTGTTATTGTTGTGTTTTGTTCCTGGCCATGTATTTGGATGAATGCCACAGGAATGACCTGGGGAATTGTACATTAACTAGCTAATGCCTGTGATCTGTTAATCCCTAACTTTGGCTGTTAGCAGTTAACATGATGGCTGAATCTACTCCTTTCCTGAAAGATTTCACAGTGACCAGAGGGAGACCTTCTCTCTGGGGAAGCTGTAATTTGGAGAGAATTGTGGATTGGGGAATCCCTGCATTTTCACCTCCTAAACGGGCTCCAACTTACAAATTGACTTGCCAGGGCATGGCCAGGACAAGCCTCAGGCCCTCCCCCTTAATAAGGCAGTTCAGATGGACAGGACCCGGGACCCACTGCAAAATGACAGTGTTGGTTAACAGAACTGAAAGAGTGCGATTCACTGTGCTGCAAATGGGAATGAAGTCGACCCGGCTGAAAAAAAAAATGTGGACACAGCACATTGCCCTTTTCACGTGGTTTAATTCTGCCGGAAATCTCCAGTCCCGATTTCTCCTTAAGGTCCTGCTCCCCTTGGGAGTCAGTGTTTATCTCAGTCAGTCAGTTGTATTTATTGAGCTCTCACTGCGTGCAGAGCAGTCTAGTGGATTAGAACCCGGGCCTGGGAGTCAGAAGGATCTGGATTCTAACCTGAATCCTCCACATGCCTGCTGTTTCACCTTTGGCAAGTCACTTTACTTCTCTGGGCCTCAGTTAGTTACCTCATTTGTAAAATGGGCATTAAGATTGTAAGCCCCATGTGGGACAGGAACCATGTCCAACCCGATTTGCTTGTATCCACCCCAACCCTTAGAACAGTGCCTGGCATAGAGGAAGTACTTAACAAATACCACAGTTATTATTATCACTAAGCACTTGGGAAAGTGCTTTATGACAATATAACAAACCCACTCTCTGCCCACAGTGAGCTTACAGTCTAGAGGGAGAGACAGAGTCAGAAGCAAATTCATCAGGTGAAGAGTAACTAGCCCTAATGGTGAGAGGACTGCTGGATCTGTGTCAGGCCTTCATTTTCTTTCCTTAGTTGGATTAGTCTAAACCGTTTTTGAGTCTTGCCTGCTCAATAGGAGGTGCCTAATGTAAATGTGAACCCGTTGTGGTTAGAGATTGTTTCTATTTGTTGCTGAACTGTACTTTCCAAGCACTTAGTAAAGTGCTCTGCACAGAGTAAGTGCTCAGTAAATACGATTGAATGTATGAAAAAGATATTTTCTTTTCTGAAGGGCAGATCTGAAGAGCATCTTGAAGGAGATGCATCCTGGTTCCCAACCTGGAGATTATTAATAATGATGAAAATAATAATAATAATAATAGTATTTTTAAGTGCTTACTATGTGCCAAGCACTTTCTAAGCACTGGGGCAGGTACAGTGCAATCTAGTTGTCCCACATGGGGCTCGCAGTCTTAACCCCCATTTGACAGATGAGGTCATTGAGGCACAGAGAAGTGAAGTGGCTTGCCCAAAGTCACACAGGTGATAAGTGGCAGAACCGGGAATAGAACCCATGACCTCTAACTCCCAAGCTCGTGTTCTTTCCACTAAGCCATGCTGCTTTTCTATAGAATGGGACTTCAGGATTCACAGATTTGCTGTAGTCTGTTTATCAGTCAATCAATCATGTTTATTGAGTGCTTATGGTATACGGAGTACTGTAAGAAGCACATGGAAGAGTTCCATATAGCAGAGTTGGTAGACATGATCCCTGCCAAATGGTCCAATTGTAGCCCTTCAGAGAAAGGATCAGGGCCCAACTCTGAGAATTCTAGTGAGACGAGGCCCCTGAATCCCATCCTGAAAACAACCCCAGGTTGGAAAATGGCCAACTGTGACTTTCCAGGGATAGGGCTGACATGAGGCAGATGGCATCGCACCTTCCTTCCCTTTTTTTCATGGCATTTGTTAAGTACTTACTACATGCCAGACACTGTTCTAAGTGCTGCATTAGGTACAAGGTAATCAAATTGGACACAGTCCATATTCCACATGAAGCTAATAGTTTTAATCCCCGCTCTACAGTTGAGGTAACTGAGGCACAGAGAAGTACAACAACTTGCCTAAAATCACATAATGGACAAGTGGTGGGGCTAGGACTAGAACCGGGGTCCTTCTGACTCCCAAGTCTGTGCTCTATCCTCTAGGCACACCTTTTGGTGACTATTTTGTTTGGTTCTAGGCTCTGGCATAGTTGTCCCTGGTCAGATGTACTTGTTAATGTCCCAAGGGTTCCAGGGACTTTGGGACAGCCTGTGGTTTCCTGACAAGCATGTATCTTCTCCCCCTGCAAACATGTATCTTACGTCCATTGTTCTCTCCTAATTGCTAAGTTTAGTGCTTTGCACCCAGTAGGTGCTCAGTAAATATCACTGATTGATTAATGAGGAGAGAAAGAGTAAGAGAGATACAGGGGATGGGACAGAAGGTCCCGATGCAGGCCAGAAACTGGTACAATGTTCATTTACTTGGATACCTTCATTCTAGGCACGGAATACCAACTCTGTTGTATAGTGCTCTCCCAAGTGCTCAGTACAGTGCTTGGCACACAGTATGTGCTCAGTAAATACCGTTGATTGATTGGTCATCGACATAACAGTGTAAGCTCTAGACTATAAACGTGCTGTGGGCAGGGAATATGTGTTAATTGTTATATTGTCCTCTCCCAAGTGCTTAGTCCAGTGCTCTGCACACAGTAAGTGCTCAATTAATACAAATAGGTCAACAGGGTATACTTGAATGGATTAACATGCTATTTCCTGAAGTTGTGGGCCAGTTCATTAGAAGGTATTGATTATATTAGGAGCCTTAGAATCAAAAGACATTCTGGGAAGATCAGAGATAGAAGAGAAACAGGGACTAAATGCGGTGATCTTAAAGAACAGGGAGAAACTGGTATTCCTTGCTGAGTGCAAAAGAAGAGAGAGTCTGAACCTAATTCAGCATGATCAGATGGTCTGCATTTGGTGAGTTGCTCATAATCATAATAACCATTGTGGTATTTGTTAAATGCTTACTCCGTGCCACACATTTTGCTAAGTAGTAAGCGGTGGCAGTGCTTTTGGGGGGTTTTACATCAATTTTCACTGATCTTTCTACTTAAGCTGGTCTCTAGACTGTAAGCTCATTGTGGCTTTAGTGTACAGTGTACTGCAAACAAAAAAGGCTCAGTAAATACGATTGGTCCCCACATTTGGATTTTGTTTACTACTGATGTTCAATTAGGGAAAAAGATCTCCCGGCAATAATCTCTAGGTGGCTCTTTTTTCATGTGAGACAAAGTTTTTTCATGCTGTGGGCTTTTACAGGGATGATGGTCCAATCCATTATTTTCTATAAAAGCAGTTCTAATGAATCTGTCCTGCGAGATTTTCTGAGCAAAACCTGTGGCTTCTATTAGGGTCTCACTTTGAGGCTGGGTTGTTGGGAGGGAACTGATAAGCAGCACAATCACAGGGAGGCAGAGAGCAGAGGAAAGAGTGGCAATTTTCCTCTTTTTCTCCTCCAGCAGTATCATTTAATCAGTCAGTGGTATTTATTCAGCCAGCTAATCAATCAGTGGCATTTTATTGAGTGCTTACTGTGTGCCAGGCACTATTCTAGGTGCTGTGGAGACGAGCAATACAGTAGAGTGGCTAGACTCCATATCTTGCCCACAGTCTAGAGTGCTTACTGTGTTATTAGGAGATATAGTCATTTTGACAGGATTCCTTTGCCTTCAAGGGGTTTACAGTTTAATGTATCAGGGGAAGCAGATGTTAAAGTCAAGTACAGCTAGAAGAAGTGACAGAGTATTAGGATGGATATATGTGTATGTGTGTGTATATAATTGAGGTATTTATTAAGCACTTACTACCACTGGAGTAGATTCAAGTTAATCAGGTCAGACAGTCCTTGTTCCACATGGGATTCACAGTCTAAGTTGGGGGAAGACAGGTATTGTTCTTTTTTAGAATTTCAAATCTGCTTCATGCAGACCACTATATGAGCATCTTGGGATGTGAACTAGAAATGAGAGCCCTAGTCACTGCTTCAAATGAACTTAGTTTAATGGGAGAGACAAGTGGACATAAACTCTAGACACAATATGGGCAAAAGAGAGCATAGATATGAATGATAAAATCAAAAATAGGCAATTAAATAAACAAACACATGTTCATATAAGTGCTAAGATAGCTAATGGGATGACAAGACAAGGGAGAGGAGGTTTAATGTCTTTTGGAAGTGGTGGCTTTATGGGAGGCTCTAGACAGTTGTGAGGCACATGGTTCAGTAGGCCAGAGTCCGGGAGAAAGTTGTTTGTAAAAAGTGGCCCGTGTACCTTTAAAAGTACTGGGATTAAATTTAACGAGAAAAATCTTTGTCTCAAGAGAGATTTTTTTTGGGTGGGGGGGAAAGTATTAAATGGGTTAACCGCAGGGCTTTTCCAATTTTCATGAGGGGTTCATGAATATGTGCAATATTTACATGAACTAATCCTTGAGGGAAAACTCTGGAGACTTTGTCAGGGCTTGTATGTTTATAAGTAAATAAGATATGGCCAAATAGCACTTGTTTTTAGAAATCCCCATGGTAGTTTCTTTATTTCTCCAGCTGTCAGTTGGGTCTCTGCCTTATACTGGTGCTTAGGGCAGGGTGTATTTCCTTCAGCCAAATGTCTGAGTCCGTGACTTTTTTGCAGAGGAAAACAAGAGACTCTGCAAAGCCTTTTTGTTCTCGGATCACTGAGAATCTGCCAACTAATTAACACTGCCTCTAAAAGGTATTAATTAGTTGCCAGATGCATGAAAGAGGTGGTCCCTTTGAAGTTTCTGGTGTTCTGAGTTTATGGAAAGAGCAAAGTAGTATGCATGAAAACTCAGCCTAAAAAGTGAGTTTTATGCTAATATTCTAAGTTGCCAGAACTAACTGTTTAGAAAAGGGAATTCTTTCAGTCTTATGTTTTCTATAGCAGCTTAGACAGCCCACTGATGATGAATAATAGTGATGGTATCTGTTAAGCGTTTACTATGTGTCAGGCACTGTACTAAGCCCTGGGGTGGATACAAGCAAATGGAGGTGGGCACAGTCCCTGTCCCATATAGGGCTCACAGTCTCACTCCCCATTTTATAGATGAAGTAATTGAGGCCCAGAGATGTGAAGTGACTTGTCTAAGGTCACAAAGCAGACAAGTGGCGGAGCCGAGATTAGAACCCATGATCGTCCGACTCCTAGGCCTGTGCTCGATCCACTACACCATGCTGTTTCATATTATTATGATGACACAATGAGATGGCGTTTCCAGTGGCACTTTGGTGGTCTGGGATACAATATGGGCCTTCTGTCCAGAATTCACACAATGAAGATAATTGTATTTCATGGAATTGGTCAAAGTGTTAATGTTAATCTTAAGATCTAAGAAAATGCATCTGCTTGACTTTCAGTATTTTCCGATTAATGCAAACGTAACTGGCCAGTTCATGTTTAATGGGGCTCTGACTCTCCAGCCCTTGGCTCTTGCCTTGTAATAGTCTCTTTAATGTTTCAAGAATTTCTCGCACTTTTTGAAGAAATCCTCCGTCTGGCCCGGCTACATCAGCCACTACCTTCCGGCCCGCCGCTACATGTCTCCCGGATAGATTAGCATAATCTTAAAATAGGACTGAAAATGCACCATCAATGAAGTGGCAGCAGCCAGGAGCCCTTTTTAGGCTTTAAGTCTTCAATTATCTCAGAGGAGAAGAAGGTTCTGAAGGGCTGAGGTGGGAAGGAGGTGGGAAGGAGGGGTTGGAGGGGAAGCGGCCTGAACCTCTTCCTCAGTGGTGTAAGTGGCCGGGGAACCCATTATTGTGGTGGGGCAGGAATGCAGTGGGAAGCTCCTTTTTCCCAGGTGTGTTCTAGTCCAGGACATAACTCTTTCTCTGAGCGGCTTTCATGGAATTAAGCCGGGAGGGGAGGCAGAAGCCAGGTACACCAACCCTTCGAGGCCCATGAGTTTCTGTCTCCTGATTAGTGTTTCTCTCTTTCTCTCTCTTTCTCCTCCCTTCCTTCCCTCTCTTCTCTTTCCTGTCCCTCTTCTCCCTCTCTCCTCCCTCCTCCCTTCTTCTCTTTCTCCCCATCTTTTGTCCCATTCTCCCCCTTTCTTCTCCTCTCTTCCTCCCTCTTTTTTCTCTACCCTGCTCTTTTTCTCTTTCCCTCTGTCCTTTTCTCTCTTTCCCTCTGTCCTTTTCTCTCTTTCCCTCTCTCTTTCTTCTCTCTCCCCCTCTTTTTCTCTCTCTCCCTCCCTCTCTTCCTGTCTCGCTCCCTGGCTCAGTCTCCTCTCCCGCCCCCCACCCCCCCACCCCACCCCCTGTTCTCTGAACAAAGTTCTGTGGTTAGAAGGGGGTGGGGAAGGAGAAGCAGCCCAGAGGGGGGAGGAGGGAGGGAGGGAGGCTGCATTCTGTGCTGTGTTTGTGGCTTCGGGGCGCTTTGATCTCTTGCCAGGGAAACCTGGAAGGTCAGGCCAGGCTGTAATTAAGCTATGGAGAGGGGAGCTCAGTGGAATGCTGGAATGGGGTCCTGGTTCTATTTAGCGAATGACTATGTAGCTGTTTAAAACACTCTGCCTCCCGTGCATAACTGTTCCAACAGTTTCTCAGATATGAAACTCCCGGAATCCCCTACCTCCTTCTTCGAGCGTCACCATATAATTACTTTTTAGTAGAATGCTTCTTTCTAACCCATTCCTGAAGGGACTTTGCTACAGAGAAATTAGGGTGGAGGCTTTGAGTCTGGGGGTGAGTGAATAAAGGGGGAAGGGAATGACCATTAAAATTCAGCTTGGATAGGCGTTTTTTGAGTAAAGGAAACTGATTCCCACTACTGGGTTTTTGTTTTGTTGGCAGGAACTGTGTCTGTTTGTGTCGTATTATACCCTCCCAAGCATTTAGTACAGTGCTCTGCACACAGTAAGTGCTCAATAAATATGATTGAAGGAATGAATATTCGTTAAGCCCTTACTATATGCCAGGCACCATACTAAACACTGGAGTAGGTACAAGCTAATCAGGTGGCACACACTCCGTGTCCCATGTGGGGCTCACAGTCCTAATTCCCATTTTACAGATGAGGAAACTAAGGCACAGAGAAGGGAAGGGACTTCCCCGAGGTCGCAGAGCAGACAAGTGGCAGAACTGGGATTAGAACCCAAATCCTTCTGACTCCCAGGCCAGGGCTCTAACCACTAGGCAACCCTGCTTCTGTTCCCTGCTGTTCCTAGTATATCTGCCTGATGGGTCCCAGAAGGGCATCCCTGGGGAAAGGAAGGTCCCCCTTTTTAGGCCTTTTTAAGGGGGCTGAAAGGGGAAGAGGGGGGCAATAAACATGTGTGCGAGGCTTTGTTCCAGCCCTTGGCTGTAGGATTCCCTCTAGTTGTGTGTACGTGACCTCATTTCCTGTGGAATGAAAAGTTTCTGTTTGAAAACAGGGCATTTCTTGAGACAGGGTTTGCAAACCCAAGTCCTTCGCCCGGTGGAGAGTCAGTTGCCGTACAGTGACTCATTCTTCAGAGACCGGGCAGCTGACCGGCACGCTCGTTAGCCCGGTGCTTGGGTGGTCACCTAGGAGAGAAATATATGGGGTGGAGAAAAGGGAAAAACTGCCATGGCAGCTGCTCACCAGGGAAGGAATCACAGAACCTTGGGATTCCTGTTACTGTTTTGCCTGGAGTGAAACAGACCGAATGAGGTTGAAATGGGTAGGAAACATTTGGCTTCAGTGTAAGTGACGGGTTGGTTTGCTGGCTTTGGTAGAGGAGGCCATGTACTTGGCTAAACCCGAGGGCCGGGGTTGAACTTGTGGTTGGAGCCATACTGCTTGCTGCTAAATTGTGTCACCAGGCTTATAATAATAATAACTGTGGTATTTGTTAAGTGCTTACTATGTGTCAGACACTGTACTAAGCGCTGGGGGGAATGCAAGCAAATTGGTTTGGACACAGTCCATGACCCCACTCAGGGCTCAGTCTCCATCCCTATTTTAAAGATGAGGGAACTGAGGCCCAGAGAAGTGAAGTGACTTGCCCAATGTCACACAGCAGACAAGTGTCAGAGCTGGGATTAGAACCCATGACCTTCCGATTCTCAGGCCCGTACTCTATCGACTGCACCTTGCTGTTTTTTTTAATACAGCCTCAACTCTGTTTTGTTATTAGGCAAATTTCACAAAGTCCAACTTTCTCTTCCTCAGCTACTCAATCTTCTAGTAGTATCTGTTGCTGATTTGTACATTCCAAGTGCTTAGTACAGTGCTCTGAAAATTGTAAGCGCTTAATAAATACTATTGAATGAATATTTGTATTTATAGAGCACCCAATAAGTGCAGTTACTGTAGTAGTTGTTTGAGAAGTCCAGATGAATTCTGGCTCCATCACTTGTCTGCTGTGTCCTTTCATTCATTCATTCAATAGTATTTATTGAGCGCTTACTATGTGCAGAGCACTGTACTAAGCGCTTGGAATGAACAAGTCGAAAACAGAGACAGTCCCTGCCCTTTGACTGGCTTACAGTCTAATCAGGGGAGACAGACAGACAAGAACAATAGCAATAAATAGAGTCCAGGGGAAGAACATCTTGTGTCCTTGGGTAAGTCACTTTACTTCTCTGGGCCTCAGTTCCCTCATCTGTAAAATGGGGGTGGAGACTGTAAGCTCCATGTGGGAAAGGGACTGTGTCCAATCCGATTTGCTTGTATTCATCGTAGTGCTGAGTACAGTGCCTAGCACATTGTAAGCGCTTAACAAATACTATTAGTATTATTACTACAGAAATAACGTGTTCCTCCTTGTTTGATGCAGTGTGGCTTAGTTGACAGGGCTGACAGGGCATAGACCTGGGAGTCAGAGGACTTAGATTCTAATTCTAGCTCGGCCACTTGTCTGTTGTGTGACCTTGGGCAAGTCACTTCATTTTTCTGTGCCTCAGTTCCCTCATCTGTAAAATGGGGATTAAGTCTGAGACCCATGTGGGACAGGGACTGTGACCAACCTGACGATTTTGTATCTGCCCAGCACTTAGAACAATGCCTGGTGCTTGGTAAGTGCTTAGCAAATGTTATGGTTATCATTATTATTATTGCTTACCCACAAGGAGTGTATACTCTCCTGTTTCCATGGTAATTGTGTTGCCATGTATACTAAATCTCTTAGTGGTAGTATTTATTAAGCATCCACTTAGTGCAGTGTACTGTACTGGGTGCTTGGGAAGTACGGACCAAAGAAGTGGCATGTTCCTTGCCCACTCTGCTATTATCATTTTAATTGTTACCAGTAATCTTGGGAATTTGAACCTGCATTAGGAGAGTGGTACCTATTTTTCTGGATGAGTGTAGTGCCTGACCTTTTGTCCAGTACCTCAGAACTGAGTAGAAAACTATCATCTTGCTGCATATGCCCTTGTGGGTCATGTGTTTCTGAAGATCGAATTATTTTTATCAATGATTCAATGGCATTTATTGGGTGTTCATTTATCTGTTCTCAGAGCACGGGATTAAGCACTTTAGAAAGAACAGTACAGCAGAGTGGGTAGATGCCATCCCTGACCAAAAGGAGCTTACAGTCTACAGGGGGAGACAGACATTAAAATATATTAGGGATAGGACAGTTGGTAAGATAGAGGACCATGTATTAAGTATTGTGGAGCAGGGGTGAGACTAAAAGCTATTTAGGGAAGGCCTCATGGAGATGTGATTTTTAGAAGGTTTTTGGAAGTGGGAGAGGGTGGTAGACTGTCAGAGATGAAGGAGGAGAAAGTGTCTGTTGTTCGGTCCAGCTGCTGAGGGTGACATTGAGATCAGAAATTTTCCGTAGGAATGGAAGAGCCAAAGATGGACAGGAAAAATGATGCTCTGACCTAACGTTGGAATGTGGAGCCGTGTCTACCTGCGATAGACATATCCAAAGACAAGGAGTCAGGAAAATGCCTCTGGTATGTTCATCAGGCTTTCGGTCATGCCGACCATCTCTCTGGCAAAAAAAAATATAATAGAACACAGGCCGGAAATCCACCCAATGGTGGTAGAAAGTGTAAGCTCTGTTGAGGGCAGGGATCACACCTACTAATAAGTTCCCAAGCTCCCAAGCATGTGGTGAGTACAGTTCAGGACTCTATACACAACAGGCACTCAAATAGTATTTGATTGAGTGGACTGATTGAGTGGATTGGCGAAGAAATAGTCCCGGGAGAAGCTGAGATTTTTCGAGGACCATTATTTTCCGGGGACACTACGAGTGTAAATTTTGAACAATTCAAAAGGGACAGGTTACCTCTGTTAGGGGCAGACACTTGCATCGAGGAGCAAAACTTGGAAATGTTTTCACGCTGCTACCCGAAAGAGAAACTGATTTCCTCAGAGCCCTGTACAAGCCAGAGTCTTAGCTACTGCTGTGGCATTTTTCATTCACTCATTCAGTCGCACTTATTGAGCTCTTACTGCATGCAGAGCGTTGCACTAAGCACTTGGAGAGTACAGTACAACAATAAACAGAAACATTCCTGGCCCTCAAAGAGTTTATATGAATCTGGGGCTGGAGAGTGCAGTAGCTCACAAGTTTATCGGAATTGGCTATGGAGACCTTGTTACCTTTCCCTAAACTGTAAAATCTCCAACTCACAGACCTTTGCAAATTTAAGTCCCCCAAAACGATTCATTTATTAGTTATCAACCCACATTCTTCTCAGTTGATACCATCTGTCAGTGGTGATTATTGAGCACTTACTGGGTGCAGAACACTATACTAAGTGCTTGGGAAAGTACAGTTCAAAGTTGCCAATCCTGGCCCACAAGTAGCCTACAGTTTAGAGGGAGAGACAGCCATGAAAATCAATTACGGGTAGGGGAAATAGTAGAGGATAGGAGTATTTACAGAAGTGCTGAGGGCTGGGGTGAATATAATAATAATACTTGTTAAGCTCTTACTATGTGCCAAGCACTGTCCTAAGCACTAGGGTATATACCAATTAATCAGGATGGACACAGCCCCTGTCCCACATGGGGCTCACATTCTTAATCCCCATTTTACAGATGAGGTACCTGAGGCCCAGAGAAGTTGAGTGACTTACCCAAGGTCACACTGCAGTCATGTGGCAGAGCCAGGATTAGAACCCAGGTCCTTCTGACTCCCAGGTCCATGCTGTGTCCACTAAGCAACACAGCTTCTCATTAGGGCTACAAAGCCAAATGCATAGTCAACGTAGAGCGAAGGATGGTTACCAGGCCTCAGCTTCTGCTAGACTTCAGGGAAATACTTTGCCTTTAACCACCCTGTAATTCTACACTCCAGCAGCTTCAGGATACAGGAACACCTCGGTTACCAATTCCTCTGAACGAAGCTCCTTTATAACAAGGTCAGCCTATTTTTTTTCCCCCTCAGAAAGCTAAAAAGTCTTAGGCAGTTAAGTGGGATGAAGTCAGCATGTCATATGACTCAGCTGGTAGAATGTCACTCCCAAAATTGATGCCAGCACCCCTCTCTACTTGCTTCCTGAAGTTTCCTCCGCTTAAGAGAGAATCTCTAGTATCGGCATTGCAAGAGGCGCACATGACTCTGGTCCCCCTAGTTATTTTGGGGGGCTCACACAGTGAGCATGGGTGGTGCCATCATCTGTCTCTCTCTAGACCCACTCCACATCACTAGACTGTAAACTCGTTGTGGACAGGGAACGTGACTGTTTATTGTTATACTGTAATCTCCCAAGCACGTAATGCAGTGTTCTGCACCCAGTAGGCACTCAATAATTACGATTAAATGAATGAATGCATCCGGTAGTGGGGTGAGATTCCCAACCCAGAGGTCCTGGGGATCGGTCAGATCACCACAGTGCTCATCATACTGCAGAAGCAAGGGCCAATCATAGGGTGAAGCGGGGGGAGGGAGATGATGCTCTCAGCTTGGCCACCACAGTTTAGGCCACCCTTTCCACTCCCTGCTCTGTATGATGGTGGCCAGCAGAGGCCAAATTGCCACAAGCACCAGACCGTAGCTCTGCCAGGGCCCTAGCCATAACCATAATTTATTTTAATGTCTGTCTTCCCCTCTAGACTGGAAGCTCCTTGTGGGCAGAGAAAGCATCGACTGTTTTCGAGAAGGACCGTGGCCTAGTGGAAAGAGCAGGGACCTGGGTTCTAATTCCGGACTTGCTGTGTGTCTGCTTTGTGATTTTGGGCACATCAGTTTACATCTGTGCCTCAGTTACCTAATCTGTAAAATAGGGATTAAATCCTACCCCCTCCAGATTAGCTTGTGTCTATCCCAATACTTAAAACAGAGCTTGGCACATAGTAAGCGCTTAACATGTATTGCACTCTCCTCTCCCAAGCACTTTTTACAGTGCTCTGCACACAGTAAGTGCTCAATAAATCCCATTGATCGGTTGATTGATTGACTGCTCTGGTCTCTAGCTTCAAGTGGGAATGGATTTTCCACTGACTGAGCCCTGACCACTTTTTGTGGGTAGGTTGTTTTTCCCTTCAGTGGGGCGGGGGGCTATGTGTATGTGAGTGTATGTGCCTCTGCCTCTCCCCCACCCCCCTCAACCTTCCTTGGGGAGGTCTTTATACTTTTTATTTACCTTCTTGAGCTCCACGTCCCTAGAAACCCCTCCCCATATCGCTCCCCTCCTCACAGTGAAATGTCACCTCTCCCACTGAGAAGGATCGAGAAATAGTACCGCCTAGTGGACAGACCACCGGCCTGAGAGTCAGAAGGACCTGGGTTCTAATCCCGTCTCTGCCACTCATCCCCCGTGGGACCTTGGGCAAGTCTCTTCACTTTCTCTGCCTCAGTACCCTCATGTGTAAAATGGGGATTAAGATTGTGAACCCCATATGGACTGCGTCCCACCTGATTCGTCCATATCAACCCCGACGATTAGTACAGAGCTTGGCACATAATACGTGCTTAACAAATACTATGAAAAAAGCCCCCCACCTCTAGTTGGCTCCCTTCCTCACAGTGAAGTACATCCAGGAAGAATCGAGGAAAGCAGCGTTCTTGAGCAGCTGCTGCTGGGAAGAAAGAACAAATGTTTTAGTGAATATAATGTGAGAGAACCACGGGCTACCAGCAGATCAGTTTGGAGGCAGTGGGTGGCTGCGGTGCCTGGCTTGGTGCTAGCAGCGTCCCCATGGCTCAGAAAGAATTTCAGGAGCTAGGTAGCAGCAATCAATCGGTGGTATTTATTGAGCACCTACTGGAATTGACCCCGGGGGTTGGCGGGGGTTGCCAAAATGAGAAGCCAGGCATCAGCACAGTTTTTACTAAGTGTTCAGTATGCGCTGAACACTGGGGACTGGATGCTCGTTATGGGAAGGGAAAGTGTGTCCACCAATTCTGTTGGACCAGATAGAGTGCGGGCCTGCGAGTCAGAAGGACTTGGGTTCTAATCCCAGCTCTGGCACATGTTTGCTGTGTGACAATGGGCGTCAGTTAACTTCTCTGGACCTCAGTTACCTCATCTTTAAAATGAGGATTGATTAAGAGTGTGGGGCAGGGACTGGGTCCAACCTGATTGACTTGTATAGTGCTGGCACATAGTAAGAGCTTAACAAGTACTGTTATTATTATTATTATGTGGTTCCAAAGCTGCCATGGAGTGAGAGCTTATATTATCCCAGTGCTTAGTACAGTGCCTGGCACATAGTAAGCACTTAACAATGCCATTCCAAAAAAAAAAAAAACTTGGGTCACAGACAACCAGGAGCAGAGCAAAGGAAACTTTCCCTCCTTTGCACTGGGTCTTGTTACTCTAGTAGTCTAAATGATGATGATGATGGTATTTGTTAAACTCTTACTATGTGCCAAGCACTGTTCTAAGCCCTGGGGGATACAAGGTAATCATGACTATTGAATATTGTCCCATGTGGGACTCACAGTCTTAATCCCCATTTTATAGATGAGGTAACTGAGGCTCAGAGAAGTGAAGTGACTTGCCCAGAGTCACCCAGCTGACAAGTGGCGGAGCCGGGATTAGAACCCGTGACCTCTGACTCCAAAACCTGTGCTTTTTCCACTCAGCCACGCTGTTTGCTCTATCCTGCTACAGTATCCTGTCTTCAAATGTAACCAAAAAGCCTGAAAGTAGTTGAAATGGCAAGATTTTCAAATCAGGGAGAGATGTTGGTGTACAGCCTTAATCATATAGTCAATCCAGAGTTGGGACATGAGGGCTAACTCAAATCAAGTGTATTGACAACCCACTGTAGAAAAAGAAGTCTTCTGATTTATTATGTTTTTACAGAGACTAGTCAAATCAAAAGCATGGAACTTGTAGACGCCCTCAAAAACCACAGGAGGTATAAGAAAGTTATTCAAATTAACCGAAAAATACCTCCTGATTCAATCATGCTAAGAGTGTTTCCTCATTGTCTAACCACATCCACTTTTTGCACTATCAATTTCTCTAACAACAATAGGGTTTTCACCGGACCAGGAATTCAAGCTCTAATTTTTCATGATTTTCACCATCAGTTCACATTTCCAAACCTCCCCGAGGTGCTTGGCCTGACATCAAAGTGCCAGGAGGTGGGGAGCACAAAGCCCACAGAAGGCCTGACCCCTGAAGAAAATCTAGGGTGGGCCCCAATGGGAGAAGGCAATCAATTAATGGTATTTACTGAGTGCTTCCTGTGTACAGAGTACTGTACTAAGCATTTGGGAAAGCCCAATACAACAGAGTTGGTAGGCACGATCCACTCCTGCAAGGAGCTTTCCTTTTATAGGGGGAGGCAGACATTAAAAGAAATGAGGGATAGAGGAAATAGAGTAGAGGGCATTTCCTTGTGGTTTCTATATCAATAGATAGCTGCAGTTTTAGCATGTTACAGCTGAGGAATCAAAAGCGATTTCTCAAATTGTTACTCATTGTCATGAAGGGTGAGTCTGTGGCTTGACCTTACTCCCCCGATCCTTGTAGGGACTTGGCCCAATCTAACCCCAAGTTTGGTTAGGGCCAGAAGGGATTCTAGGGTCTAGTTCCAGGAGGTATTAGAGAGTAAGCGCCCTGCGGGCTGGGAACTGCCTGGTGCTTCTTTTGTGCTCTTCATGGTCTTAATACAGTATATTGCATTCAGGTGGCACTCAGTAAGAACGGCTACTACAATGTTGCCTGTAAACAGTCATGATGGTTCCCAGCAAAGGCTGTGGGGAACCTGCTGATTTTCCTGGTCTGTTGAGATCATATAATCCCAGCAGGTCACTGGGAAGACGGCATATATTTGAACTCCTATGTGGAACAGGGACTGTGTCCCACCTGATCATCTTGTACCTTCTCCGTTGCTTAGTACAGTGCCTGGCTCATAGTAAGCGCTTAACAAATGCCAGCATTTTCACGATAATTATGTGTATGGGAACTTAGAAAGCCTATGTGGCCAGGCCTCAGGTTTTACACAGAGTGAAGCCCCTCAGTATCCCAGCTGCTGAAGCTCCTTATTGGTAGGGAACATGTCTGCCAACTCTTGTCCTTTCCCAAGTGCTTAGTACAGTGCTCTGCACGCAGTAAGCGCTCAGTAAATTCCTTTCCCAATTGATTAATTCACAGGTACTTTCTCCCTTTGCTCCAAATCAGTTTAGTTAAACCACCAAATAAAAGGGGCATAATTCATGTGAAAAGGTTCATCGGGTGTCATTCTTTTGGAGGGGCAGCAGAGGGACCTCCTTTTCCTCTGAAATGGAAATTGATAAACTGTGGAGGGTAAACTCCATGTTGATCGAGAACAAAGTGTCTCATCTTTATTCAGTACTTCACAGGTGCCTAGTAGGTGCAGCACACCAAATGGGCGCTTGATAAATGCTGCTGTTGCTACTGTTATGCCTGGGACTTCTAGAACAGGCCCTGGATTTTGATTCTGTAAACATTACCTGAAGGCTTTGGTGGCATTCGCTCCTCTAATGCCAATCTTCTCAGTGAACCTCGATCTTGTTTGTTGTTGTTTGTTGTTGTTTGTCTTCCTCCTCCTAGCCCACAGACAATTGCTCTTGTCCTCTTCAAAGCCATTTTGAAGGCACCTCTCCTCCAAGAGGCCTTCTCTAAGCCTTCTTTTCTTTTTCTTCAACTGCTTCTGCGTCTCCCTGACTTGCTCCCTTTATTCACCCCCCTCCCAGCCCCACAGCACTTCTTTACATAATTTATTTATTTGTATTAATGTCTGTCTCCCCCTCTAGGCTGTAAGCTCGTTGTGGGCAGGGAATGCGTCTGTTATATTGCACTCTCCCAGGTGCATAGTACAGCGCTTTGCATACAGTAAGCGCTCAATAAATACAATTGGCTGACTCAGCTCTAATGTAAGATTCGGTTAATTCACACTTTGTCCTGAATTTCCCAGGTGTTGTGGTAGATCTTGAGAACTCTGGAGTGTGGGGTTGAAATTTGTCTTTCGGGAACTTCTCATCAACCCCCAGGGGCACCGATATCATGTTTTCACCAATTTCACCTTTTTGTGAGAGGAAATCGGTTAGAGCACTACTCTACATGAAAATCTGTGGGGAAAATGTTGTGATAGAAGCGTACTGGACAAAGGTAGACAAAGGTTTCATCTCGCTAAGAAGTCTGACCTCAGAAAATACTCAATCCTGCAGTTTTCCCAGCTGTAGAAGATGAGGGTGGAACACCTTAAAAGAAACTTATCAGGATAAATGAATCAGTGCCTGGGAGATTCCTGGGAAGAAGTGCTTTGAATGAATTCAAGGTGATGAAAAGTGTTGTTTGTCTGCCAACGAAGGTGTGCAATTGAGAATTGGGCCGCCAGAGTTTCCTGATTATTGTTCCCTCTGTGTGGGGGACTGTTCAAACCAAGACGAGCCAAACAGGTTGAAAAATTTCCCGAGGTTAAACACGTTCCATTGTCCCCTCGTGCCTACCCTGAATGGACCACGCTCTCATTCCTGAAACCGATAGCTGAAAGACAGGAGACGGAAGAGCCTTTCAGGACAGGCATCTGCCTCAGAGCCATGTCTGCCCCAGAAAAGGCACTAACCCAAATTCTTTTAGCTTTTTATCTCTAACAATGATTAGTGACTACCCAGGTGTATCCGCATCAAAGAGGACATTCACTTGAGGTGCTCATGGACCGAGACGAAATGCTAGTTCAGAGAGCTCATTTCCCTCAGGTGCTTGCTGTTTGATGTACTTGATCGACTTTAAAACGAAATCCAAATAAGTAAAGGAATGAGAAATGGCCTATTCATCCTCCCCTCTCTTTCTCTCTCTCTTTTTTTTAAAGCCACTGTCTGGGCAGTGATCCTTATTTCTTCTGCCTGGAAGAGAAATAATGCCACATGAAAGCAAAAATCACAGCACAGATGCCACTTATTCCTGTTCTGGAGCTACTGGCTCCCACGTAGAAGCCTCACGAAGAGCCCTTGTGTCCCTAAGGTTCTGGTCCTGCCCTTGAAGGAAACCAAACTCTCCATCTTGGGCCTTCACTTATGTCAGAGACACTAGTCTGCCTTCAGTAATTTACTGAAAAGTGTAGGAATTCACGAAACGGCATAACATTAGAGGATTCAAAGCATGTACAGAAATGCCGATGAAGTAGCAAAATCTTGCTGTCCAACTAGTAGAGTGTGATGAATCCCACTCCAAGGCAGGTTACATCGAAATGAGCAGTTTCCAGAGGAAGGTAAGCCAAATGAGAAGGCTTTAAATACATCAGGAATAGGTCGACCCCTTGTAGACTGCAAGCTCGTTGTGGGCAGGGATTGTCTTTATTGCTGTATTGTACTTTCAAAGCACTCAGTACAGTGCACTGCACACAGTAAGCACTCAATAAATACGATTGAATGAATGAATGAATGAATGAATACTAGGGCTGAGGCTATGGTATGTCCTCTTGTTCCTCTCCTAGAATATTTGCTGTCCTGAAATTTTAATGGTGGTAGTGTCTGCGATTTATTCATTAAGGATTTACCACGTTATAGTAATAATAATAATGTTGGTATTTGTTAAGCGCTTACTATGTGCAGAGCACTGATCTAAGCGCTGGGGTTAGACATAGGGGAATCAGCTTGTCCCACGTGGGGCTCACAGTCTTAATCCCCATTTTACAGATGAGGTAACTGAGGCACAGAGAAGTTAAGTGACTTGCCCACAGTCACACAGCTAACAAGTGGCAGAGCTGGGATTCGAACTCATGACCCCTGACTCCAAAGCCCGTGCTCTTTCCACTGAGCCACGCTGCTTTTCAAATAGATGGTATTTATTGAGCGCTTACTGTGCAGGATACTATAGTAAGCCCTGGAGTAGACACAAGATAATCAGTTCAGACACAGGACGGTGTCTTTGCCTGCTCAAAACAGCTCAGATTTTTCCAATGTACTTGTACCAAATATCAATTCTAAATCAATTTCTAAGACGCCTCTTCAAGTTGACACCACAGTGCCCTCTAGTGGACGGATGGAGCTGTTGGTTTGGCATTCATTCATTCAATCGTATTTATTGAGCGCTCAATGTGTGCAGAGCACTGTGCCAAGCGCTTGCAAAAGTATAATACAACGGTAAAGAGTGCCAATCCTTGCCCACAACGAGCTCACAGCCTCACCATCTGCTTCGTGGGCTCCCCACCAAAAGGCAGCTCTATCCTAAAAACCTGTGGGTTTTTTTAAAAGCCCCCTATTTTTAGAATAATTTCTTCAAATTTCAGCCCCATAGGGTAGGCTGCCCCCGAAAAGGAAGGTGCTTTAAAGGTGGGCTCAGATCAATTGGGAACTGGTGGCTGGCATGGATCTTGTCTACTATCTTGAGAAGCAGCGGGGCTTAGTGGAAAGAGCCCGGGCTTGGGAGTCAGAGTTCGTGGGTTCTAATCCCAACTCCGCCACTTGTCTGCCGGGTGACCTTGGGCAAGTCACTTAACTTCTCTGCGCCTCAGTTACCTCATCTGTAAAATGGAGATGAAGACTGTGGGCCCCACGTGGGATAACCTGATCACCTTGTATCCTCCCCAGCACTTAGAACAGTGCTTTGCACATAGTAAACGCTTAACAAATGCCATTATTATTATTACTAACTCTCTTATAGTGTACTCTCCCACGTGCTTAGTTCAGTGCTCTGCACACAGTAAGTGCTCAATAAGTACCACATTGATTGATTAGTACTTATTGAGTGCTTATATTTTGTTATATTGTGCTCTCCCAAGCATTTAGAACAGTGCTCTGCACACCATAAGGGCTCAATGAATGCGATTGATTTACTGTAGGCAGAGCACAGTACTAAGCTCTTGGGAGTGTACGGTTAAATGGGGTTGTAGACAAATTCCCTACCCATAAGAAGTTCAAAGAGAAGAATGGTATCAGGTGGGGGTTTACAGTAGCCTGAAGGTAAAGGGGCTCTCTGGCAAAATGAGGCTTTCTCATTTCTTTGACTCCATTTTCTCCCCCTAAACCTATAACTTCCTTCTCTTCCTCCTCCTCCATATGCTCCTCCTGCCACCTGACATTGCTGCTTTAACTTCTGAAGCTGGAAGTTTTTAAAATGTTATCAATTGTGGGTCACCTGCTGGCATTTAAAAGCTTGTCTGATCAAAATAATGATAATGATGGTATTTGCTAAGTGATTGAAAAAGTATTGAGTCCCCATTTTACAGAGGAGAGAACTAATGTCCAGAGATACATTCAATTCAATAGTATTTATTGAGTGCTTATTATGTGCAGAGCACTGCACTAAGCACTTGGAATATACAGTTTGCCAACAGATAGAGACAATCCCTGCCCAAGGTTGTGTAGTAGGCAAGTGGCAGAGCCAGGAGTAGAACCCAGGTCTCCCAGTCCTTTGTTTTTTCCACTAGGCCACGCTTGCTTCTCTTTAAGCTGTGGAATTTGATGAGATTTGCAGGTTGATACCACTTTATTATTTTTTTTTCTGTGCCAGGCAAAGCGAGCAGTGCAAAGAGGAGCTACTGCAGTCATCTTTGATGTATCCGAAAACCCCGATGCTATTGACCAGGTAAGAAAAAAAACAAAAAATACTCTCAACTGTTAGAACCTTTCACCAGACACCCTGAAGCTGGCATTTCCAATTCCTGATCCACATGGGACTCCAATCTAAATAGAAGGGAGACCTGGCTTTAAATTTGCGTTTTGTAGACAGGTTGGCTTACTGGATAGATCTCTGGCCTGAAAGTCAGAAAGCCCTGGGTTCTAGTCCTGGTCCGCCACTTGTCTGCTGTGTTACCTTGGGGAAGTCACTTCACTTCTCTAGGCCTCAGTTACTTCTCTGGGCTTCAGTTACTTCATAATCAAAATGGCGATTATGACTGAGTCCCATGTGGGACGGGGACGGTGTCCAACCTGATTACCTTGTATCTACCACAGTATTTAGTTGGGTGATTTCAGTCACACACCAAGCAAGTGGCAAAGCCAGGCTTCGAACCCAGGGCCTTATTAGTCATTATCTTTAGAACCTTTATAGTGGTTGCAGAGGCTGTTCAGTCAGGAACTAACTGCTGGAGTGGTGAGGGGTTGGAATATTGTCTCTTTCAAGTACTGTTTGATCTCCTTTACTGTTCTTAAATGTTGGTTGAATTTTTAACGGCATCTGTTATTTGTAACTTATTTTGGTTTTTGTTTATCTGCTCTCCCCCTCTTAGATTTCTAGCCCCATGTGGATGGAATTTTGTTGCCGAATTGTACTTTCCAAGCGCTTAGTACAGTGCTCTGCACACAGTAAGCGCTCAATAAATATAATTGAATGAATGAATGAATGAATGAATGAATGAATGAATGAATGGAGACCCGCTCTGATTAGCTTATCTTGTCTCTCTCTCCCCCAGCGCTTAGTGTGGTGTTTGGGACAGTACCATAATTTATCCCGCTCCCCTGCCATTCCCTCTTCCTTCCCATTGGCCTAAACGTGAGTTTCTTGACAGGTGATCTTTTTCCTTTCCCAGCTAAACCAGGGCTCAGAAGACCCACTAAAGAGGCCGGTGGTCTACGTTAAGGGAGCGGATGCTATCAAACTGATGAATATTGTGAATAAACAGAAAGTGGCACGAGCCCGGATCCAACACCGACCCCCTCGGGTGAGCTCACAGAGGTGTCTTGTCCGTCATTGTAGATATCGCGGGTCATATTTCCGCTTCTCATTTTTGTTGCGTTTCCACCTTCTGATTCTCCAGAGATGTTTCAGGGAACATTCTTGGTGGCCTGTGTCACACCTCAGAGGGCAGCAGGTGTAGTCATTCACCTTTGGGCTATGGCAGATAAATCCAGGGTACCATATTTCCAGGCCTGAGGTGACTCAGGATGTGATCTGGATGAGTGGCCCTGTTGAGTTGGGGGAGAAGCCACCCCAGGTCCTTCTGGGATTTAATGTCCCCTGGTGTTTGACAGTCTTGATAATTTTCCTTCTTCCTCCCGCCAGTTGGAATTCCCTAGACTCCTGTTTCTCTCTTCCCTTCTTCCTCCCTTTTTCTGTCACCCTTTTCTCCCGCCTATGTCCCCCAGAAAGGGGGAGGGGTGACAGGGAGAAGGAGAATGGGGGTAGAGAAGAAAGAACAAAAGCACCAGGCCCTTCCCTTCCCCTAGGGTTCGAGGTAAATTGAGGGTGGGGCCGTTAACATTTTTGTGCGGAGCTGAATTGTTTTGTTGAGATCTGCTAAATTGGAATGAAGCTTAAAGACATTAATTAACACCCTGCACTAGAGTCTCCATAGAAAGACTGCACTGAAGACACAGGCTGAGCCAATCCAGTTTAGTGGGCTTCTCTTAAATCAAGTGAAGGGGGAAGTGAGCTGACTGATCCTGACACTTACCAAGGGTCGTCTTCTCAAAGCTCAAGCTTGAGAATTATGTCTGGGGAGACAAGATTTTCCAAAAACTCCCTCGCTTCCTTCCCACAGGGCACTGGAATCCGAAATAGGCCATTTCGGAGCCCAGCCACAAATACATAGTGGCAGAGTACCCTGCCTGCTTGGTTGTTGGGTGTTGAAAAACATGCCCAAGTTTCATTCATGCCCGGGGAAGCAGCGTGGCTCAGTGGAAAGAGCCTGGGCTTCGGAGTCAGAGGTCATGGGTTCGTCTCCAGGCTCTGCCACTTGTCAGCTGTGTGACTGTGGGCAAGTCACTTAACTTCTCTGTACCTCATCTGTAAAATGGGGATTAACTGTGGGACAACCTGATTACCCTGTATCTACCCCAGCGCTTAGAACAGTGCTCTGCACATTGTAAGTGCTTTAACAAATACCAACATTATTATTATTGTTGTTATTATTACAGAACTTCTCCCCCCCACCCCCCACACCCCCCACCCCACTGTGGGAATCCCCTGGAGGATGTGGGTCTAATCCCGGCCCCTGAGGCAAGTCACTTTGCTTCTCTGGGCCTCAGTTACCTCATCTGGAAAATGGGGATCAAGACTGAGCCCCATGTGGACATGGACTCTGTCCAATCTGATTAGCTCAAGTCTACCCCAGAGCTTAGTACAGTGTCTGGTACATAGTAAGCACTCAACAAACATTAAAAAAAAAAGCAGGATGATGATGATGGTATTTGTTAAGCACTTACTATGTGTGAAGCACTGTTCTAAGTGGTGCGGGGGAAATACAAGGTGATCAGATTGTCCCACATGGGGCTCACAGTCTTAATCCCCATTTGACAGATTTCACTGAGGCACAGAGAAGTGAAGTGACTTGCCCAGAGTCACACAACTGACAAGTGGCGGAGCCAGGATTAGAACCCACGACCTCTGACTCCCAAGCCCGGGCTCTTTCCACTGAGCCACGCTGCTTAATACCTAGAGGCAGTTTGCCTGAGGACCGACTGTGCTGACTTAATTCCCTTTGGGGGAAAAAAGGGTAAAAAGAAAGTGGAACTCTGGTAAATATGACTCATTGAAATGAAAGCTGATATTTGTGGAGGCAGCGTACAATTTTCTGCATTTTAAACCATTAATTGTATAGCTAGTAATCACCGCTCTCCTGAAACATGGCATTCACTCCTTTGTTCTATAAATGTAATATTTGCGCTTCTCTGGAAGAGCCTCAAAGTGCCGCCTATCCCGCGGATCCTGTGAGAAATTCCCTTCCCTGCCCAGAGTGGCTACATCCCGTTTTCTTAGCGCACTAGAGGGCGCTGCCCAGTCTTCAGGCCCCCAGTTTTTCCGCCTCTTTTTTCTACCCCTGAGCTTTCACAGCCTCTCTAGAAAACCAGGAGCCTTAAATTCCCCCAGTTGCCTAGACCGAATCCATCATACTCTTCCCGAGCACTTGGAGAACCTTAGGTTCCCCCTACTGCCTAGACCAACTGTATCGTACTCTTCCTGAGCACTTGGGGAACCGTAAGTTCCCCCTACTGCCTAGACCAACTCTATCGTACTCTTCCCGAGCACTTGGGGAACTGTAAGTTCCCCCTACTGCCTAGACCAACTCTATCGTACTCTTCCCGAGCACTTGGGGAACCGTAAGTTCCCCCTACTGCCTAGACCAACTCTATCGTACTCTTCCCGAGCACTTGGGGAACCATAAGTTCCCCCTACTGCCTAGACCAACTCTATCGTACTCTTCCCGAGCACTTGGGGAACCTCAAGTTCCCCCTACTGCCTAGACCAACTCTATCGTACTCTTCCTGAGCACTTGGAGAACCTTAAGTTCCCCCTACTGCCTAGACCAACACTATCGTACTCTTCCCAAGCACTTGGAACAGTGCTGTGCACAGAGTAAACACTCAATGAATACTACCCGTCCTTGGATTTGCACACTTTATTCCCCCCACCTCAGCACTTATGCAGCGTGGCTCAGTGGAAAGAGTATGGACTTGGGAGTCAGAAGTCATGGGTTCGAATCCTGGCTCCGCCACTTGTCAGCTGTGTGACTGTGGGCAAGTTACTTAACTTCTCTGTGCCTCAGTTACCTCATCTGGAAAATTGGGATTAAGACTGTGAGCCCCACATTGGACAACCTGATTACCTTGTATCTACCCCAGCGTTTAGAACAGTCCTCGGCTCATAGTAAGGGCTTAACAGATCCCAACATTAATATTACTGTTAGAACAGTGCTTTGCACAGAGTAAGCGCTTAACAAATACCATTATTATTATTATGTTCATATCCGTAATGTATTTATATTAATATCTGTCTCCCCCTGTAGACTGTAAGCCCGATGTGGGCAGGGAATGTGTCTACCAATCTCTTTTATAATGTATGCTCTCAAGTGCTTAGTTCAGGGCTATGCACATGGTAAATGCTCAATAAATTTGATTGATTGTGATGCTCAATGCCAAAATACTGGCCTACAGCCTGACACACAGGAGAAGGGTGGCAAGCAGGGAAAAATAATAAGTCTTTGTGTCTCCCCCCTCCCCCCCTTCCTAGCAACCCACTGAGTACTTCGACATGGGGATATTCCTGGCCTTCTTCGTGGTGGTATCCTTGGTTTGCCTCATCCTTCTGGTCAAAATCAAACTAAAACAGCGACGCAGTCAGGTAAGAACTCAGAAGAGCTCTGTATGCTCACCCTTTTTATGGCTTCCCAGGGAAAACCAAAATCAGCCAAAGAGACCCCCCTCATAAGTCTTTGAAATGAGAGGTTTGTCATTTTCTCTGTGGTTCTTTTTGGGATCTAAGCCCCCAGAGGTTCAGGCCTTCTGTGGCCGTGAGCTCGTTACTAATACTCCCAAAATTGCAATGGCAATAGAAACCAAATTGAGGGTTTTTGGGAAAATGGCCCTGAGCCTCTTCCTGGAATATTGAGCGTTCTGGAAAGCACCTGGCTGGAAGTTCAGCTGAAGTAGTGAATAAGGAGTCGTGGGGAAACTCTCTGTCGTTCAGCCTACCCCATCCCCCTGTTCATAACTGGGCCTTTTGGAGGAAGGAGGGCTTCACACTGTTCTTGGCTTTCTGAAAAAAGTAGTGGGGTGGAAGGTTTCCAGAACCTGCTACAGAAGCTCCTCCTCTAGACTGCAAGCTCCTCATGGGCAGGGAATGTGACTAGCAACTCTGTTATATTGAACTCTCCCAAGCGCTTAGTGCAAGGCTCTGTGCACAATAAGCACTCAATAAATACAAGTGATTAATTGATTTGTCCCTTTGGCAACTAGGCAAAGGGCCCAAGATTCTGGGACCCTTACTAATTGCAGCAGGGCTGAGTGGAAAGAGCTGGGTTCTAATACCCTCTCTGCCACTTGACTGCTCTCCTGTATGACCTTGGGCAAGTCATTTAACTTCTGAACTTCATTTTCCCCAACTAAAATGGGGGATTCAGTAACTGTTTTGTTTTTGTAATGGTATCTTAAACGCTTATATGTGCCAAGCATCATACTAAGCGCTGAGGTAGATCAAAGATGGTCAGGATGGACACTATGTACCGCAGAGGGCTCACAATCTTTATCCAGTTTTCTTTCCTCCTACTTAGACCATGAGACAGTGTGTGGGACAGGTACTGTGTCCAACCTAATTATCTTGTATTTACTCCAGTGGTTAAAACAGTACTTGTAAGCATTTAACAAATGCCACCAAAATTATTCTTAAAATTCCCTCATAAGGGGCAGGAGGGGGCAAAAAGAGGAAATGGAGAATGAGTCCTCAGATCCTGTCTCCCACCACGAGAGTGAGACCCGGGCACCCCCAATGAGCAGGCAGAAAAGGAAGGCAAGAGTTTTGAAGGAAGCATTACCAAATTTGAGGCAGGGAAATATTGGGAGAATAAAATTTAATGGTCTTAGAGAAATCCTGTTTGTTTCTTATGATAGGAAAAGGTCATGTTGAAAGGGAAGGATAGTCTTTCTACAAGAAGAGTGTTTTGTCCTCATAATCCTTAGGTGGGGCTAGTGTATGAGGAGAATGAGAAGCCCCGGGAGAGGATACCTTCTAAACAACTGAGGTTCTTAGTGATTTACAGTGTGATCTAGCCGCTTAGTTTGAGCCACCTGGCACCTTTCAAGTGCTCAGGTGTGGCTGTCCTAGCCCATTGATCCTGTAATCGGAGTCTGTTTCCGGGGGAAACCTGACCTCTTTGATGTCCTGCCCCATAGAATTCCATGAATAGGCTGGCCGTGCAGGCTCTGGAAAAGATGGAAACCCGGAAATTCAAGTCGAAAAGTAAAGGCCACCGGGAAGGAAGCTGTGGCGCCTTGGACACGCTCGGCAGCAGCTCAACGTCAGACTGTGCCATCTGCCTGGAGAAATACATCGACGGAGAGGTAACGGAGACAGAGGGCGTCGGGGGCCATGGGACTGAATTGCCACTCGTCATGGCAGGGTGGGAGCAGGAACCGATTTAAGCTCTTTGAGGGCAGGGACTGGGTTGACTGGCTCTTATAATGGTTTTTGTTAAGCGCTTGTTGTTGTTGTTGTTGTCTTATGCCATTGAGTTGTGTCCGAATAAAGACGCCATAGACACATCTCTCCCAGAATGCTCCACTTCCATCTGCAGTTAATCTGGTAGCGTATCCAAAGAGTTTTCTTGGTAAAAATACCTAAGTGGTTTACCGTTGCCTTCTTCTATGCAGTAAACGAGTCTCTGCCCTCGACTCTCTCCCATAGTGCTGCTGCCCAGCACAGGGTAGTTTTGACTTGTATCAGATTGTCTTCCACTCACTATGTTAAGTGCTTACTATAATAATAATAATAATGGTGGTATTTGTTAAGTGCTTACTATGTGCAAAGCTCTTTTCTAAGTACCGGGGTAGATACTATGTGTAAAGCACTATTTTAAGCGCTGAGTTAGATACAGGGTAATCAGGTTGGACACAGTCCTTGTCCCAAATAGGGCTCTCAGCATTGATCCCCATTTTACAGATGAGATCACAGACCCAGAAAAGTGAAGTGACCTGTCCAAGGTCACACAACAGACAATTGGCTATATCGCTTACCTTCTCTGTGCTTCAGTTTCCTCAACTTCAAAATGGCGATTCAGTACCTGTTCTCCCTCCTGCTTAGATTGTGAGCCCCACATGGAATAGCGGCTGTATTAACTCATATCTACCCTAGCTCTTAGAACAGTGCTTGAGCCACAGTGAGCACTTAACAAATGCCATTAAAAAAAAAAGTCAGTTGCTTGTAGATAGAGGGACTCAACGCAGAACAGTGAATCAGAAGGTCATTTCAGTAAGCTAATACTCCTTGAAGAACCTTGCCCTGATTATGCTCAGGCTTCAATTAGCACTGCACAAATGTGGACACTTGTTTCTTCTGACACTGTATTTTGCCCGTGTTCTAGCAAAACTAACCTTACAACTAGTAGGGAGGTGATAAAGGCTTTGTTTAGGATTTCAGTTCCTATGAAAGGAAGCCCAGGAATCTTGCTCATTTTCCGATGCATTTTTAAAAGATTTCGAGAAAGTGGAATACTTCTCTGGGGAATGGAGAAAGGACTGAGGGCCCAAGCAACTGTCAGTCTTCTTTGATATGGAGTAGTTCTCGATTCGCCAGGTTTAGTTGGCCAATGCCATGCAGGGACTAATTAGGCCGCTTTCCTCCCATGCCACCCGTCCTGCCCTTTTCCTAGGAGAGGATTCCCTCTCAGGAGTCCTACAGGCTGCTGGACTCCATAGGGAAAATATTCGTTGGAGTGTCTGGACTGTAAGACCCTCCCTCTAGACTTTAAGCTCCTTGGGGGCAGGGATGGCATCTACCGATTCCTTGGTACTGCACTCTCCTGAGCGCTTATTACAGTGCTTTGCTCACATTTCAGCACTCAACAGATACCATTGATTGTCCTTCACTGCTCCTCCCAGCCCCACAGCACTTATGTCCATATCTGTAGTTTATTTCTTTTAATGTCTGCCTCCCCCTCTAGGCTGTAAGCTCGTTGTGGGCAGGGAATGTGCCTGTTATATTCTGTGTACTCTCTCAAGCGCTTAGTGCAGCACTCTGACCATGTTAAGTACTCAGTAAATGCGATTGACTGACTTTGCCCCAGGAAGTACAGAGGTTCCATGCAGCTTAGGCCCTGGGGTATTCCCCTTTGAACACCTGAGGCATCTATTATTCTGATTTTTAAGTAGGTTGTCTTTGTCAAGGTATAGGCTCGGTCTCCTCCTCCTGCTCCCACTAAATCCTATACTGGCGTGGCAAGAAACATAAGGTTTCCCTTATATGCAAGGGTGCCTTGGGAGGAGGTGCAGAAGGAATAGCAGGAGTGAGCGTGTATCACACAGTATGTAAGAGCCACAACCCATGAGCCATCTGTTTGCCGTTGGAGTAATGTCTTACCCATTGTTTATTGCATCCTAAAATTCCCACCTGCAATCCTATCTTTAAAGAACAAAAGCGCGTTAGGGATTCTAGGCTGGGTGTAGCCGAGGAAAGCGGTAAGGGAAAAGAGCCTGAAAAGTGAGGCTCATAAGGTCCTCCCAACACGGGAAGCTTCAGTCAGTCCGTCAGTCGTGTTTATGGAGCGCTCACTGGGTGCAGAGCCCTGTACTAAGCTCTTGGGAGACAACAATGAACAGACACTTTCCCTGCCCACAGTTAGCTTACGGTCTAGAGGGAGGGGCTTATAGCGCAGAGGCTTGAAACGTTTCGTTGAGCGAAGGCAGAAGCTGATGTCTTTGCAGCCCCGGCCCCCCGGCCTCGACGCTCAGCTCCCTTTCTCTCCCGTCTCCCCTCCTAGGAGCTAAGGGTTATTCCGTGTACCCACCGGTTTCACAAAAAGTGTGTGGATCCCTGGCTGCTGCAGCATCACACTTGTCCCCACTGTCGCCACAGCATCATCGGTAAGTGTGTGGCCGCTTGGCGGGCCGAAACTCTCAGATCCCGGAAAGAGGAGACGGGGCCGCCGACAGGGCGGTGCTGTCACCTTGGAAGGATGGCTGCCTTGACGCAGTCCACCCTTCTGCCCTCCTTCTTCTCCTCCCCATCCCCCACTTGCTTACTTCTCCTCTCTTCCCTCCGCCCCGATTCTCTCCATCCCCACCCCCTCGTGAAAGGTGGTGGTTCCTTGAGATGTAGTGACATCGGGGCCGGGGGGAGGGGTCCAGAGCCCTCTTTCCTGGGAGGCAGGGTTTCTTGAAACCACACACCGCTGGGCAAGGCAGGTGAATCGCAGAGGGATTCTGGCCAAGTGTGGGCACAACACTTGGATGTCCTGCTTAGGAGTGAGAAGGCCACCCTTTCACCCCCGGCTCCCTCCACCACCATCCTCCCTCCCTGCCCCTCATTCAAACAGTCTCTCTGTTTTCTCTTCTCCCGCCCAGAGCCCAAGGGCAATCCCGTGCCCGTGTGCCTGGAGAGCAGTAACCCGGCCCCCGGCCGGCAGCAAAGGGTCATCTTGCCGGTCCACTACCCCGGCCGGGTCCACCGGACTAGCCAGATCCCGGCCTACCCGACACGCACGAGCATCGACTCCCATGGAAACCCCATCACGTTGCTGACTGTGGACCGGCCCGGGGAGCAGGGCCTGTACCCGGCTCCGGCCCCGGCCCCGGCCTACGTCCGCAGTTACCAGCCGATCCACCTGGACCCCACCGGGAGCGCGCACCACTGCGGCCTGGAGCACAGGGCCTACTCGGCCGCCCACGCCTTACGGAGGCCCAAGTTCGGTGGGCGCGGCTTCTCCAAGGCAGCTTGCTTCTCCCAGTACGAGACCATGTATCAGCACTACTACTTCCAAGGCCTCAGCTACCCGGAGCAGGAGGGTCACCCCGCGGCTGGCGGGGCCGCCCCCAAGGGCCCCTCCCGCACCTTCCCGACCGGGGGCAGCCTGCTCTTCCCCACAGTGGTCCACGTGGCCCCGTCCTCCCGCCTGGAGACGGGCAGCACCTCCAGCTTTGGCTGCTACCACGGCCACCGCTCCGTGTGCAGCGGGTACCTGGCGGACTGCCCGGGCAGCGACAGCAGCAGCAGCAGCAGCAGCAGCAGTAGTGGCGGGGGGGCCGGCGGCGGCGGCGGGAGTTCCGGTCCCTGCCACTGCTCCTCCAGCGACTCGGTGGTGGACTGCACCGAGGTCAGCAACCAGGGCGTGTACGGGAGCTGCTCCACCTTCCGGAGCTCCCTGAGCAGTGACTACGACCCCTTTGTCTACCGCAGCCGGAGCCCTGGCCGGAGCGGGGCCGTCCTCCCGGAGGGAGCCCCGCGGGAAGAGCCCCCGGCCTCCTCGTTGGGGGACCAGCTGTCAGACTGCAGCCTGGAGATGAACTACAGCAGTAATTCCTCCCTGGAGCCCAGGGACCCCCACAGCTCTACCTCAGAGGGAGGGCTCGAGGCGCCTCCCGCAGCCCCCGCCACCGGACGGAGGACCTGGCAGGGCCCGCGGGCCAGCGCCGAGTCCCCGGAGCCGGCCTGCCCCTGCTGCTCGGAGATCCAGCCCTCGGCCCCAGAGCCCGACCCGGCGGCGGGGACGGCCGACGACGGCGGGTCACCGTTCCCGGGCCTGGCCCCATGGGGGGCGCGCGGCCCAGGGGCGGAGCCGCGGCCGGGAAGCGCCCAGGGCTCTTATGGCGTCCCCCCGGACCACCTGCACAGGACAGATGGGGCGAAATATGAGGGCTTGCCCTGCTGCTTCTATGAAGAGAAGCAGGTGGCCCGCGGTGGGGGCGGCTACACGGAGGACTACGCGGTGAGCGTGCAGTACACGCTCAGTGACGAGGCCCCGCCCGGCTGCTACCCGGGGCCGCGGGAGCCGGGACGGCGCATCCCCATCATTCCCGAGGACGTGGACTGTGAGCCGGGCCCGCCCCCTGGCCGCCAGAGGCCCTGGACCCGCAGCTCCTGGGAGGGGGCCCCGGGCACGGACCCTCGACAGCAGCACAGGGGCAGGGCCTTCCCGCAGCCGGGCCGCTCGGAGGAGGAAGAGGAGGTGGAAACCCGAACCTTCCTCCCCAACACCACCTTTGTTTCTCAGGAGGCGGCAGCAGCAGCAGCAGCAACCACCAAGGCTGCAGGTAAGAGGCGGAGCTGATTTCGAGGGGATGTTTACATCTCCCCCGCTTCCCACCCACCCCTGCCCTGCCCTGCCCCGGGCAGCATATCCCAGGGGCGACCAGATCCTCCTGGTTGCCGGGAGCCTTTCCGGGGACTGGAATACTGGTGGTTTCTCGGGCTTTTTGGAAACTGCAAGGTCAGGGGTTCCACAGGAAACTCAACTCCCAGGAGTGAGAGTGAAGAAGCAGGAGGAAGCGGAGCTGTCCCTTAGACCCCCTTGCCCCATCTTTTCCTGGAGTAATTGTCTCAGGTCACCTCGCCTGGCTTCTAACGCCTGTGTTCTCTCACCCAGGATCAGAATCTCATCGCCTGGACAGGAGCCCAGAGTCCTAGATAGCTGGACCACAGCAATCTTATGGAGACTTCACGTTCTGTTCGACTTTTTTCAAAAACAAAACAAAAAAAAAATTGTTTTTTAGCTCTGACAAACACAAAAATGGTAATATGGAGAGCCCTCCCCTCTGCTCCAAATTGTGAGCTGCCTGTGGTAAACCCCCAGCCCAACCCTGATCCTGTTAAAAACAGCCTTCCTCCTTTCTCCAAGAATCCTGTTGTCTCAACAATATATATATATTTTTTGTGTGTGTGTGAAGTAAATCTGTTTGCCTGGGGTTCCGAGGTGGATGGGATCGAGCTCTTCATCTTTATGGTATTTGTAAAAAGTATTATTTAAATATATATTTTTAAAAACCCTAACCCTCCCAACTCTTTTGCTGAACAGAATCACACTGCCGCGTTAGGCAGACGCACGCGTCCTACGTAGATCCCGTTCTCTCTCCTTGCCATGCCCCGAGGGAGTTCAGGACTTCGGTAAGCTCAGGGCCATACCTGCCTTAGATATTTTAACCAGAAACTTGAAATGGAACGACTGTCTGACCCTGGCACGCACTGGAGAGCAGTACAGTCCTGCCCCGTGCTTCCTAGTGGCAAGTTCTCCCGGCGGCATCCCAGTCTTGGGGAGAGGCAGGGACCCACAAGAGGGTGGGCTCGGTTGGGCAGTCCTGCCAAGCTGTCTGGTCGCCCCCGATAGAATTTGCTGCAGGGTGCAGTGGCAGCCGCCTGAACACGAGGTTATTCGGGGGTGCCTTTGACTGCACTTGCTGCCCCAGGGCAGCGGTGAGGGTCTCGCACACCTCTGACCTTCTGAAGACCAAACTCATGGGGATTCTTGAGTCACCATCCAGAGGAAAACCGCAGGGGTTTAGCAATGTCTTCCCAGGACCAGTCGAGTCGGAAGCTCCTGCCACTTTCCTAATGCGGCTCGAATGAACTCTTCTAATCTGGGGTGGCTGGGGTAAAGGCATCAGCTGCACCTAAAGAAATATTCTGTCTCTGTGGAAGTGGCGTGGGGGTCCTCGGAAATGTACAAAGATGGTTTGATCTGGTTTGAGGGAAACCCCGTGGGGTTGTAAGTTTTACTGCCTCGACTGCAATAGAGACCATTGCGCATGTGCATTGAGAAAGGGGTTGGCAGGTGAGTGTGTGTGTATGTGTGTGTTGAGTGGATGTACATGCCCTTGGCTTTTCCTGGAGTTGTGAGCACAAGGCCTCCATTTGTGAATCTGGCAGAAGTATTCTTGTAAAGTCAGCCTGCTTTTCTTTAAAGACACCCGCATGCCCTCACTGCTGTTCTAAGAGCTCTGAGCATTTAGTTTGCAGGCAGGCTCATAGAACATTGACCACGTTATCATTGACCACGTTATCTCCTGTACATCGGTGGTATTTATTGACTGCTTTCTGTGTGCAGAGCACTGGACTAAGCATTTGGGAGAGTACAATACAACAGAGTTGGTAGACTTGTTCCTTGCCCACAAAGAGCTTCCACCTATTTCATTCATTCAATAGTATTTATTGAGCGCTTACTATGTGCAGAGCACTGTACTAAGCGCTTGATAATGGCGGTATTTGTTAAGCGCTTACTCCAGGAGAGGCAGTATTCAGAATAAATACAGGTGCCTTCAACATGGCTGAAACTGCCCATCTAGATTTAGAATGTCCGCTACCTCATCTTATCATGGTTTCACCCTTTCCTCACTGTTTGTACTTCACAGTCGATTATGGCGTAGCTTAGCTTAAAGGGCAGATGTGGTTAATGTTTTCTTAAGTCCAAACTAGTACTGGAAGGTTTGCACAAAGAAACAATTGAAAGTAATATTTAATGTGATTGAAACCAGGATTTTTCTATGTTGTTACGTGGTTCTGCATTTGACTTCCTTTTCTCTATGCTGAGGGCAGGAATAGGAAAGGTTTCGATCGTTTCTGCCCTTTTATCGAAAAGCTAATTGGTGGCATGGGAATCAATCAGTCGTCTTTACTGAACGCTTACTGGGTGCAGAGCACTTACTAAGCGCTTGGGAGAGTACAGTATGACAGAGTCGGTAGGCATGTCCCCTGCCCACGCCAAGGGTACAGAAATAGGATTCCCTTAGCTGGAAGCCAAGTAGGAGGACCTGGGATTGATATCCGTTATATCACTTGCCCCCCAGGGCCTCAGGAACTAATGGTAGATGCCCTTGGAAAAAGCTCCACAGTGCTCGGGATAACCTGGCACCTGGTGGAAAGACTTCATTGCTGCCACCATTGTGGCACGGGTTGAAATTTAAAAATTGCCTTCCATATTTTTATCACATTCCCCCAAAATGTAAGCTCCGTATGGGCAGAGATCGGTTCTACCAACTATATTGTAGTGTATTTTCCCAAGCACTTAGTACAGTGCTCTGCACATAGTAGACGTTCCGTAAATACCATTTATTGGTTGGGGAAACTTGGGTGAAGAAAGATCACTACTATAGGTTTTCCCCCCATTTCTAGTTTTGATGGCCTATAAGCAACTACAGAGGGCAGGAAGGGGGAATTACCCAGGCTTAATGTTTAGATTTTAAATTCTAGAAAGCTAATATATAAAAGGGACAAATTTCCCTCAACGCTTGAGTATAACAAGTAGACAGTAATGGATGGTTTTACCCGTGTCTTAGTCTTAAAATGTCTGCAATCTGTAAGCTGGTCAGGAAAATCAAATGTTGAGATTGGGTCTCCCCTATTTTAAAAGGTGGGCAAATTCTGCTGTGCAGGATTGTGTGGAACAAAGACATCTCATAAACGCAAATCACCACTCTGTTCAGACCTACAGAAAATGAACGCACAGTAACTTCTCTGACATGGGGATTGCGTTCCTGAAGAACTCTACATTGCAGGAAATTAGCCTGGTAATTCCTGTTGTACCCTGCATTAAGGAAAACTTGCCTTGTATGATACTTCCTGGGCATACACACATTTCTTCCCACATCCTGTCCTCAGAGATGGAAGCTCATTCCCTAAAATCCCAGCCATGTTCTATCCAGCAGGTGGAGTAAAAGCACATTATGGAAGGAACTGACTGAACCTTAATTTACTTGTTCCCCTTAATAGGACTGGACTCATGCTATTCTCCAAACAACCCTCAGTCTCCTGCTCAGATGAATCTCAGGAGTAAATGGGGATTGAGGAGAAAGGAAAACCATGGAATAACATGTTTTCCTGTGAAAACACCCAAAAGCCAAAATGCATCCTTTTCGACCTGGTTTTGGTGCCGTAGCTACCAGTCATGGGCTACTCCGCACATGCTCAGTCTGTTTCAGGGTAAGCAAGTTAATTGAAGTAGGTAAGGGCTGATCAAAATGGTATTTTGAATGCTCTGAATAATAAGTCGTCTTCCCTTCCACCCCGTCACCCACCCTCTCCTGCCGGTCCTTCCTCTAGGGGCTACCACAAAGGTAAACTTGGCCACTTCCTCCCTCCCTATTAAAGGCGTTTTATGAAACTTTGTCTGTTGTTCTCTTTGTCAGCTCCTCCTTCCTTATTTGCTGCTGCTTCACCCCTGCCAGGATTTCCTGCAAGACAAATGCTTTACAAATAGGTAAAAGATCCTTACTACAATAGGGTATTTTTGAATGGAAACTGCTTTTTTCTATTCTTTAGCGGAACCAATTCCAGCATTTGGAGGCTCACAAGGCACTATGTAAAATGTTTTTTGAAATTTTTTCCCATAGCACTTAAGAGATATTTTGTACAAAATTTTCTGTAAAGATTTGTAAAGAGATGGTCAAAGGGCTTGTTCTCCAACATTACCATTTTTTCAATGTTTTTAAGGCTAGAAAACAACTTGTGTATATTCTGTATATGTATAGCAGCACATTTCATTTATGGAAATATGTTCTCAGAATATTTATTTACTAATATATTTATCTTAAGCCATGTCTTATGTTGAGAGTGTGACATTATTGGAATAATCATTGAAAATCACTAACATGAGGCCCTGTAAATACATGATAATTGCACAGATTTTACATATTTGCCGACCAAAAAATGATTTAAAGCAAGTTTTAGTTTTCACAGTTTTGTAACAAAGTGTACAAATGTCTGTAAAAAAAAACCAACAAAATACAGTTTTATCAAGTATGTTTTGTATATTGTCATTGTTTTATCTTGGTGCAACGGCTCTTCAAAGAAAACCCAAGAGACTTGCCTGGGGCATTGAGTTGTGCAGCAGAAAGTGACTTGAAGAGCCACTTCGCACATTCAGACCCAATTCAGATGAGTTGGACTGCTGGATCCAAGTGATTTGTCCGTTAGAGGGTTTTTACTTGCATTTGTGGAACTTGATATTCTGTCTCCAGTTAATATTTGGGGGATGGAATAGTGGAGGAATGCTACTGGACATCTGGGGCAAAGAATGGATCTGCGAGTGAGCGGGGCTAAGAGCTCCACTACTATAAAATGATCAAAGCTACAAGGATGGTTTTCTAATAGGCCAATAGCTTAATTCAAGTTGGGCTAGATTTAAGGAGGAGAATATTGTGTAGTATTGACCTTTCATAGGTTGTTAGCTTCATCTGTCTGATTGAGAAAGGAAAATCTGGTCCAAGTAGAATGATTGGGGTTCTAATCCTATCTCTGCCACTTTCCTGGGATAAAGACTGTGAGCCCCAGTGGGACTTGGACTATGTCCAACCTGATTAGTTCGTGTCTGCTCCAGCACTTAGTACAGCGCTTGGAGCATAGTAAGTGTTTCATAAATACCACAGTTATTATTATTACAGGGATTGTGTCCAACTTGATTATCTTGTATCCGCCCTAGTGTTTAGTAGAGAGCTTGATATATAGTAAGTGCTTAACGCATGCCATTAAAAAATACATTGCAACACTAGGATCAGAGCTGTCATCTCCGTTGCTCTGTTGATGTTGTTCGTTTTCTTTTCCTGATTAACTTTTGACAGAGGTGCAACTTTGCATTGTGAGTGTGGGGTGAGCAGGGGCAGGATAGATTGTAAACTCCTTGTGGGCAAGGATTGCTTCTACGAACTCTATCATAGTGTACTTTCCCAAGTGTTTAATTCATGGCTGTGCACACAGTAAGCATTTAGTGCCACGCTGTTTCTCACAAGTAGGTGCCAACTTGTGAGTTTTAGCCTCCTGGAGACAGAGAGACCCCCTCTTAGGGTCACACCTGGAGAGTTTCCAGTACTCTACCAGTCTCGACTACGGGAGGGAGAGTCAAGCAGAGGCATACCCATTCCATTCCTAGCTTGGGTAGTGGCTAGCGAGTGGAAGGCAATCTGCTACAAGTCAAAACTCACCTGCGCTGGGCAGCAGCAGCATGGGAGAGAGTTGAGGGCAGAGACTCAAATTTACTGCGTGGAAGAAGGCAATGGTAAGCCACTTTTGTATTTTTACCAAGAAAATTCTATGGATGCACTACCAGAACGATTGTAGATGGAGGTGGAGCGTTCTGGGAAAGATGCGTCCATGGCGTCGCTATGGGTTGGAGATGACAGCATCAGACAAGACAAGAGAGGGAGAAAGAAGAAGGAGATCTGCCCCCAGAAAGGCTATTAATCTCTCCTGGCCCAGAAACACCAACTGGGGTAAGATAGGTTTGAGGAGAATCTGGATAGAAATGAGGTCCTCCCCTGTGAAAATTTCTGTCTCAAAAATATAATACAGCTGTGGACCTCCCCTCTCTCTCTTGTAGTTTTTCTGCACAGAAATGGCCCCATTTGGGGTTGGGGGGGTGGTCAAAGCTCCACCTAAGAATCACAGCAGGCAAGATAAACTTGGAGACCCCTTCATCCTTTGTATTTCCTAACCAGTGAAAGCCTTTTCTGATTGGCATCAGTGTAGTACCTAACCACTGTGCCCGGGGAGGGAGCCAACTGGGATGCTGGGAAAATCCCAGGGGGCTCTGTGGGCTGGTCAGGGCCACATCTGCCTCTGAGTAGCTCCATTCTTGAGCCAAGCAAGGAAGCCCTTGGAGTCACTGAAAGAAAACAGTGGGCAGAAAGAAGAGGAGCAATTTGTGCCCCTCAGACCTCTCTCTCTCCTCCCTTTTCCTTCTCCAAGCCTCCTCCCCTTGGCTTTTAAGTGTTCATGCTGGGATTTCCCGGTAATGACTTTCGAGCCAGACCAACCCTGCAAACCAAAGGCAGCTCAAATGATTCCCTGGTCAGGGTGGGGATTATGCACGTTCAGCTGGGATTCTGTGGTCCCGTTCTGCTGAATTCAGCTACCAAACCTCTGCACAGAGCAGGGCCCTTACCAAGACTGCCTATTGGCAAATGGAAACCAATTTTGGAATGTTTATGTTAATTAAATGACTTATTTGAAGAAAGTAAACCATTTGGGTCAGGGATTTTAGAACACATTTAGTTGGATGGTACATTACTAGCAAGTCCACAGGCAGTCGATCGTAGAGAAGCAGAGTGGCTCAGTGGAAAAAGCCCAGGCATGGGAGTCAGAGGTCATGGGTTTGAATCCCGACTCTGCCACTTGGCAGCTGTGTTACTGTGGGCAAGTCACATAACTTATCTGTGCCTCAGTTACCTCATCTGTAAAATGGGGATGAAGACTGTGAGACTCACTTAGGACAACTTGATTATCCTGTATCTCCCCCAGTGCTTAGAACAGTGCTCTGCTCATAGTAAGCACTTAACAAATACCAACATTATTATTATTATTATTATTATCATAAAATCACTGTCCGGAGGTTGGTCAGACCTGTGGATTCAACATCCTCTGGGCAACTTCCTTACAGTTGTCTGCTCTTATTTCATCTTAGTGAAGCAGTGACATCATCTCCCTTACAGAAAGGATTAGTATTTCCTCAGAGCCCAGAATGTGTTTTCTGACTTCTCTTTCCAGCTCCCGTTTTTTGATAGATGCTCTCCCTGATCTGGTCCTTTTAGATTGAAAGAGAAGCAGCATGGCCTAGTGGATAGAGCACGGACCTGGGAGTCAGAAGACCCTGGGTTCTCGTCCCAGGTCCGCCTCAAGTCTGCTATGTGACCTCAGGCAGGTCACTTCACTTCTCTGGGCCTCAATTACCTCATTTGTTAAATGGGATTAAGACTGTGAGCCCCATGTGGGACAAGGACTGTGTCCAACCTGACTGACATATCTACCATCGTGCTTACAACAGTGCTTGGCACATTTAAGCACTTAACAAGAACCATTATAATTATTTTTATTATTATTGACTTCCAAGTGCCATGCTCTGCACACAGTAAGTGCTCAATAAATACGATTGAATGAATTCCACATTTAGACTTGGCCTTGCACATTTCTCTGACCTTTACTTCCTCATCCAGTTGAAGAGGTGTTGACCTGAAGCATAGATATTTACTTTCTGGGCTGCAAAAGTTTCTTAGGTGTGAAAGGTAGCGCTTCATTGTAACAATTCTGGAGTCCTGTGATCAGTTAAATTGGCTGTCAAAGATCATGGGAAGAACTCAGATTTTCAGGTTCCTACGATGTTGAAATTACAATAAAAGGAGGCAAGAAAAGGACAATTAAATATACTGCATAACCTAATGTCAGAGACAAAAGAAATATGTATCTATTCAGGGCCCTTCTTCCAACAAATACATTTCCATGCATTTGTATACATCTTCATTATTCCCAAAACTAATCTTATTTAATAATCAACAGTATTTACTGCCACCCCCTTTATAACACTTCTCATTTGGTTCTGCTTTCCATAAAGCCACAAAGTTTATTTTGGCTTAAACTTCACCCTTCCTCTCCTCCTCAGCCTTTGAAGTATTTTGACTTGAAACAGGCCCTAATCAGTACAACAATTAGATAATAACAGACCTATTTATCCTAGATAATACCAGCTCCCTCTATTAGCACCAGGTGGCTTTTTGCTTAATAGGTGAAAGATAATCAATGAATCGATTGTATTTAGCACTCTGTGCAGAGCACTGGACTAAACACTTAGGAGAGCATTCAATAGTATTTATTGAGCGCTTACTATGTGCAGAGCACTGTACTAAGCGCTTGGAATGAACAAGTCGGCAACAGAGACAGTCCCTGCCGTTTGACGGGTTTACAGTCTAATCGAGTACTGTACTGCAGCGTGGCTCAGTGGAAAGAGCCCAGGCTCTGGAGTCAGAAGTCATGGGTTTGAATCCAGGCTCTGCCACTTGTCAGCTGACTGTGGGCAAGTCACTTAACTTCTCTGTGCCTCAGTTCCCTCATCTGTAAAATGGGGATTAAGACTGTGAGCCTCATGTGGGACAACCTGATGACCCTGTATCTACCCCAGCGTTTAGAACAGTGCTCTGCACATAGTAAGTGCTTAACAAATACCAACATTATTATTACTGCAAACAGAACCCTGCCCACGAGGAGTTTACAGACCAATGGGGAGACTCGTATTAAAATAAATTATGGATAAAGGAAGCAAATGGGTATATCAGTGCAGTGGGGTGAATATCTAAGTCCTTAAGGCAGGACTAAGTGCATGGGTGAGGCAGTATAGATGGAAAATAAGGTGGGGAGATGAGAACTTAATCATGGAAGGCTTCCTGGAGAGAAGCAGCATGGCTTAGTGGAAAAAACACAGGCTTGGGAGTCAGAGGTCGTGGGTTCTAATCCCAGATCCACCACTTGTCAGCTGTGTGACTTTGGGCAAGTCACTTAACTTCTCTATGCCTCAATTACCTCATCAGGAAAATGGGGATTAAGCCTGTGAGCCCCACATGGGACAACCTGATTACCTTGTATCTACCCCAGTGCTTAGAACAGTGCTTGGCACACAGTAAGTGCTTAAATACCAGCATTATTATTATTATTCTCTGGCCTCAGTTACCTCACCGGTAAAATGGGGAATAAGGCCATGAGCCCCCAGCGGGACAGGGACTGTGTCCAACCTGATAAGCCTGTATCTACCTCAGTGCTTAGCACATAGTAGGCACTTAAATATAAAAGTGAGGGGGGAGGGATTGGCCCCAGAATGATGCCTGATTTATTGCAAGGTTCTTTTGCAAGTCAGTGTCAAAGCAGGCAAACAGAGGAAACTCAAGAAAACCCTATCCCCAGAGTCAGATATCTCAAGGCTCTTATCCCTGAGCCTTTAAACTGAAGAAGTTGTTGAACTGGGGAGGCAACTTTAATTAATGACTGCAGACATCAAATGAGTTCACTGCATCTCATTCAGAGTGGGATTCTTGTCTAAGGAGGAGCTCATTGATTGTTTTCCACCAGTTTTCTAAATTGAGGAACATCAAGGACTTGAAGGGTATGGATTCAAGTGTGCAGCTGACACAGAAGGGAGAGGCAGTAGGGGAAATGAGGGTTTAATTGGGCGAGGCCTCTTGGAGGGGATGGGATTTTAATAAGGTTTTGAAGGTGGGGAGAGTGGTGAAGCCAATACATCCCTGCAAAATGTGCCCAAAAAGATTTGACTGTCATTGTGGTTTTTTCTCCACCAGCTAATATTTGGGGAGTAAGAGATCTAGTGTCAATTTTCAAGGAAGTGGATGATCTAATAAATGCAACTGAAGAAGATTCTAGCAATAGAGTTTAGAGGTCTTCAGGAGAGGTTTAGTAAAAGAAGGCTGTTGTTAAACCAAACTGGACAAATTCTTCATTAAAAGTTGAAAAGAAATCCCATACCCCAGTCAGCATAACAAGCTTCTACTTCTGCAACCTCCTGCAAAGACTTGAAATTACATTTCCACTTTTCATCTTAACGTTGTGATGTTCTCAGTGGTATTTATTGAGCGCTTACTGTGTGCAGAGCACTGAACTAAGCAGTTGGGAGAGTACACTACAACAGAGTTGGTAGATACATTCCCTCATCACAACAAGCCTAATACTGGTAATTATCCAATAGTTGAGTGCCTTCTGTCATCACAGTATAAGGCACATAAGGAAATCCCGTATTACTCTGGCAGAAATTCTGGAATGGACCCTAATACAGAACATATAAGTCTTTGGAAAAACATCCCCCAAAATGTAATCATTCAAAATTCAGCTACACTTTGGAGAAACATATCCCCGTTGTTTTGTGAGGCATGCCTGTATTCACTTTAGGTAGGAGTGAACAAAATACAGCCCCTCAGGCCAGTTTGCAGTTTACCACTGCAACCCCCTCCTACAATGACCACCCCCACCCCATCAAAAGCTGCCTCAGGCAGGGGTCACTAAGTTCATCTGCAGCCAGATGGGAGATCTTAAGGACCTGCTACTGCCTCGTCTTTAACTCTTCCCCTCTCCTCTCCTATCACCCCCCTCCAACACCCCCCTACACACACACACACACACATACACACTTCCTTCCCCCCCCAACCCCCCCCAACAGCTGGGAAGAGTTTGTGTGTAACCCTCAACAGGCTTGTCAAATTGAGCAAGTGGCCTTCCCGGCTGAAATAATTGGCCACCCCTGCTCTAGACTGTACTATGGCATGAAGTAACAGGTGTGTCTTAGTTCTGTTTGAAATATCGATTGCATTTTTAAATCAAATCAGATTTTAAATTATATCTGCCTGGAGCCAAGAAATATAGAGGAGAAATCTAGTTTATTCAAATAGTTAAATGTGTCTTTAAATGCAAAGGTACAGGTAAATTCAGCCGTTGTCCATTTCCTAAAATTAACAGAGCATTAGTGAAGAACACACTTCAGTTAGCATTTTGTCTAGATGGGCTAGAATCACACCCTTAAAAGACTTCTTAAGCCACTTGAACTATGGCAACAAGAATCTTCTTAACGGCTGATGAAAATTTAAATGTTTATTAGACATTTATTTCCCCACACTAAAGATTTATTAGATATTTCTTTCCCCACACTAAAGAAAATGTGGGTTACTTGCATTTCTGGATCTCATTCACATTTGGACAATATCTATTTGGGTTTTGGGGTTCTTAAAGGGAATTTTATACGCCTGACTTTGTAATGGCACTTTGGTTTGCGATATATATGTACATTAAGACCCCGGTTTTTTATAGTTCAATTATGTCACGGATTCTCTTTCAGGTTGCTTCGGGGCTGGGATAAAGTTTGACTGCTCACCCCACCAGTTTTATCAGGTGTAAATTTGCTTGGGATCCCGATCAATTTTCAAATCATTCGATTTGCATTTTCAGGCCAGAGGGCCCAACGGTACTGAAAATGGATGATAGTGGTAGTACAGTGCTCAGCATCCAGTAAGCACTCAGTAAATATCTTTGATTGATTGATGGGATCTGCTGGTGCATGTTGGAGTGTACAAATGGAGTAATTCTGTGTTGTGGGCACACAATGAAGGAGCTGTTTGAAAGTCAACCCAGGGCTAGGTATGGTAAGTGGAGAGAGAACTGAAAGCCATGGAGCCCCGAGGCTTCTTTCCCTGTGTGTTTGTGAGGCTCCACTGTGCTTGGAATGTGGTTTTATTTTACATCCCATAGCCAATGCTGTAATTAGGGCTATTAGGGTGTCGTGGGCTTGAAAGCAGAACAAAGAAGAATTACTAGAGGACTCTTACGTCATCCCCCAGTTCTTATCAGGTGTTTGTCCTGTTGGTGGTTTTGAATTTTTAGACACAAAGGGCCTAGAAGGGTTTACTCCTGAAGGGGAAGGGAGAACATGGGTGGAAAAATGTAGCGTGATTCTGGCAAGTGCTCCTGGAATTGCATGTGTTGTCTGTTTTGATTTTCTAAGTGTTGTCACTGGAGTGAATCAAAGCCGGCAGTCAGACGGCAATGAAAGCTAAAACGGAGAAGCCATAGTGATTTGAAGTAGCTCCGTCCAAGAAGGCTCTTTGGAGAACAATGGCGTCCATTCAGTAGTGGCCACTGGACCCCAAGAGAGATGCAATAGGATAGTAGGTAGGTCAGTTTCAAAGAAAGGCATTGAAAACAGAGACCCTAACCGGGATTTCAAGCGGCTGAAGTTTGGGAAGACAAGTTTTTTCAAAGTCACAGAGTCATGGAAGAATGACACAAGGCAATTCATTACCTGATAGTAATAATATAATAATAATAATGACTGGATTGTGTGAAGAGCTTACCATCTGCCAGGCATTGTACTGAGCGTTGGGGTGGTTACAAGCAAATCAGATTGGAGAAATGTCCAATCCCACGTGAGGTGCCCAGTCTCATCCCCATTTTACAGCTGAGGGAACTGAGGCACAGAGAAGTGAAGTGACATGCCCAAGTGAAGTGACACAGCAGACAATGGCAGAGCTGGGATTAGAACCTGAAAATGAAGTCTGAATCTGCACTTAGTAGAGTACCTGGCTCATGGTAAGTGCTTAACAATCAATCGATCATATTTATTGAGCACTTACTGTATGCAGAGCACTGTATTAAGCAATTGGGAAAGTTCAGTATGATGGAGTTGGTAGATATGTTCCCTGCCCACAAATACCATTTTAAAAAAACAAAAAGCCCAATCGTGTATGCCTCCAGAAAGGTTTTGTGGGGTATTCTTGGTCTGAAGATCCACTTGGCTGGTAAATGCTTCCTAAAGTGATTTTTTCCCCTCTTTTTGGCAAATGTCATTTATGCCAATGTGAAAGCCTATCTACTGAAAGCCGAGTGATTTTGTGAGATTCCTCAACAGGGAGGGACTGAGAAATGTTAAAGGAGAGATATGTTAATAAAATCATGACAAATTGGATGAAAGTTGGTTAGAAAGTAGACTTTCACCTGGCAGCACTTCTCAGTATTCCCTCAGCCCAGATAACTCATAATAATAGAGTAGTAGTAGTGATAGAAAGTGAAGGAGCAGTGTAGCCTAGTGGCTAGACCCCGGGCCTAGAAGTCAGAAGGACCTGGGTTCTAATTCCACCTCTACCACTTGTCTGCCATGTGACCGTGGGCAAGTCACTTCACTTCCCCATGCCCCAGTTACCTCATCTGAAAAATGGGGATTATTTCTGTGAGCCCCATGTGGGACAGGGACTGTATCCAACCTGATTACCTTGTATCTACCTCAGTGTTTAGAATAGTGCTTGACACAAAGTTGGCAATTAACAAATACCATCATGATTATTAGAGATGGAAAATGAGCCAATAGTATTGATTGCTGGGCACTATACTAAATACTGAAGAAAGCTACAGAGAAAGGCAAGACTTCCCCACACTTTTCAGGGAGCTTACTATACAAAGGGGAAGACTGACCTAATTCGGAAGCACACCGTGCTCAAGTCCGAAATGTATAAACAGATAGATAATAACAACAACACTTATTCTGTCTCATCTAGGCCAGGGCCCCAGTCCTGGGGCAGGGTTTCCCACTGTGGAAGCCAACATTTGGTTCACAGAATTATAAAGTTTCCACACGGTGGGACTTGCAGCTTCAAGTTGCAGTCTAGAATACTCACACAAACTTTAGGGACCTGAATCCATTCTCAATCCAAGTTTTTCTTGCTTGTACTTTAACTCTAGATCACTTTTGTCAGCGAGTTTCTACTTCCTTGATATCTGGCCAAAATTATACCTTCACTGAAGGCAGGCACTACTTCTATTTATACTCTCTTTGTTATCTTTGTCACACCCAACCAATGGCTTGACAAGACGTTTCCTGACTACTTTAATTCCAGGTTTTAGTGTCATGAAGATTCAGGAAGTGATCAGAGGAGGCATCAAATTCAACCCAACTGGATTTGAAAAAGTCCCCAAGGACTAATTATCACCCAACAACTAACTGCTGTTACTGGATAATCAGGTTTCTCATCATTCCATTAATAAATTGTGACTGCATGTGGTTGGTGGTGATGAGGAAAATGCCACCACAGTGGAATTATGCCAATTTTAGAGACAAAGAGAAAATAAAATTAATCAGCCAACATTTTTTATCCTAACCCTGGGGTCACTTTCATAGAGACAAGGGAGGAAGAAATGGATAGACATGCAAAGATACACAGGAAGACAGATATAATGTGACCATGATTTCTCTAAAGATATTTGTTTCATTATATTCAAATTTAAAAACACACCCAAACCAATGCAAATGGTTTACCAATAGTAAAATTGAGATTTCTAGAGTCACCATTTCCAATTCCCCTCACTCTGTAAGCTCTGTGGCTGGCAAAGTTAAGTAATCGTGGTAATGAAACTGATCCCTTACCCTCAGCTATCCCTCATTTGAAATTTCAAAGGAAAATTTTCACAGCTTTCAGAATAAAAATAATAATTGTGGTATTTGTTAAGTGCTTACTATGTGTTAGGCACTGTTCTAAGCACTGGGGTACATCCACATTAATCAGGATTAGAACCCATGACCTTCTGACTTCCCGGCCTTTGCTCTATCCACTACACCATGCTGCCTCTCATCTGGTATGCCACTCTGTTTTCAGGACAAGACTTTACATCCTGCACCAGATAAATTCAGTTGCTCTATCCACTATACCATGCTGCTTCTCATCTGGTATGCCAGTCTGTTTTCAGGACAAGACTTTACATCCTGCACCAGATAAATTCAGTGATTCAATTCTCCCTTAATGCCCCCCTGACCCATAATATAATAATGATCAGCAGCAGCAGCAGCGGCACTATCAGGCACCTCCTGGATATGCAGACCACTATATTAGGTGCTTGGGAGAAATTGCATCCAGTGAGTGTGTCTTTGAGAGACAATCTTTTGCCTGCTTGGGATTGTCCAATAGAATGTAAGCTCCTCCACTAGACTGTAAGGCCTTTGAGGGATGCCATCATTTCTACCAGCTCTATTATATTATACTCCCCAAGAACTTAGTACAGTGTTCTGCATAGGGTAAGCAATCAATAAATGTCATTAATCGACATCTCAACTCTTGGAGGGCTTGCAGTATATCATGAGAAACAGGCAAACACATAGTATTATATAAAACAGGAATCAATCAATCCATGTATGCTGAGAAGGGAACAAAAGGGAAAACAAAGACACAATTGGAAGTAACAAGAGAAAGCAAAAAATGAAAAATCTGGAATAAATAAGTCATAAGATACATAAGTGTTAAATGTGGCCTATTCAATGTCCTCTTCAAGGAGATAGGGATTAGTGGGGGAATGTTTCTGGAGGAGCTGGGTGTTTTTGCTATGTTGCCAAGCAAGCTACTAAGAGCTGGGATGGATACAAGTAAATAGGTTGGACACTATCCCTGACCCACATGGAACTCACACTTTTAATCCCACTATCCCTGTCCCAAATGGAGCTCACACTTTTAATCCCCATTTTACAGATGTGGTAACTAAGGCACAGAGAAGTGAAGTGAATTGCCCAAAATCACACAGCAGACAAGTAGTAGAGCCAGGTTTAGAACCAAGGTCCTTCTAATTCCCAGACCCATGCTCTTTCCACTAGGCCAAGCTGCCTCTCAACTAAGCCCTTAATAAGTACTATAAAAAAAAAACTAGTCGAGAGCCTTGGATCCTAGAATCAGTCATTTATTTTTGGTGCAGAGAGAAATAGCCATTGGAATACTTGGAAAAATCAATAAATACAACTGATTCAGTGACATTTTTATGAAAATGAGCCACATAGTCATGTACGCTAAGGTAGACAGAAGACAGACTGGGGGCAGGGAAACCAGTTAGGAGGCTAGTAATACCAATCATAATAATGGTATTTGTTAAGCTTTTAGTGTGGGTCAAACTCTGTTCTAAGCACAGCAGACAGTGGCAGAGTTGGGATTAGAACCCAGGTCCTTCTGACTCCCTGGCCAGGTCTTTATCCACTAGACTACATAACCCATCAGCTTCCTTAAGGTGACCTTAGAGTCCTAAACAACAATGCAGAGACCTTTTCCTTTTCCTTCTCCCTCAGGTTTGAGACCAGGACCAGGCCCTAAAGCTCATTGAAGGGCTCATTCTTTCCATCAAATAAAACTCTTAACAGCATTAGCATGTGAAACACTGAAAGGACGGTGTCAGGAGCCGAAAGAGTAAGTGAATGGCCCTGAGCTGTTAGAGCCCTGAAACCTAAGCATTTTCTATTGCATTTTCAAAAGCGGTGTTTCCATCACCTGTTTACCAACAGGGGTTTTTATCTATGAAAGAGGCCTCAGAAGGGGTGGGGCGAATTGGGGTCGCTGGTTCAGACTTGGATGAGTGTGAAGTTTGTTCTGTGAATAATTGCAAACTCTCACCTCTTGTTTATGCGCCCCCTTTCCGGCTCTAAACCCAATCAGGCAACATTGCACCTGCGTTTTACGGCCCGAGCCGTTCTGCGTTCTTTCTCCTACTTTTTATTGTTTCATTATCTAGTAAATATTTGAGGAGGTTCCCCGAATGAAGCAAGGAGACCAAACCGGGGAAAGCAAGGAAACTCACCAGAGGCTGATTTGGGTCCAGAAAGCTATTTTGGGTCCCTATTTAGGGTCCCCAGAGAAGCAGCGTGGCCTAGTGGGAAGAGCCCGGGCCTGGGAGTCTGAGAACGTGGGTTCTAATCCTGGCTCCGTCACTTGTCTGCTGGGTGTCTTTGGGTAAGCCATTTAGCTCCTTCAATTGTATTTATTGAACGCCGTGTGCAGAGCACTGTACTAAGCGCTTGGTACTTAACTTCTCTGTAAAATGGGGATCAAGACTGCGAGCCCCACGTGGGACCAACTAATTGCCTTGTATGTATCCCAGTGCTTAGGACACCAATTGGCACGTAATAGGCACTTAAAAAATACCATCATTATTATTAAAAAAGATCCCGATCCCGACAGGAATTTCCTGCAGCCTACTCAGAGGGGAATCATGCCGTTGATGTGGCATTTTAGAGAGACGTGGAAGGAAAGTCAACCGGCAGGAGCAAGTTGGCACATGCGTCCAGATGCATTTTGCCCATTGCACAAGGCGCAGGTAAGCACTTGTCCGCCCAGTCGACTTTTTACAAATGTGCCCTTCCACCTCATTGTCCCTGTTTGAACCTGCACGGTTTAGTTCCAATTATCAGGGACTGAGTCGACTTTGAGGAAAAATCCCCCGTCTGCTCAGGGAGGGGTGTTTATAGCACTCAAATAACTTAGGCCCTAATTGGGTTAGAAAAACAGTATAAGGCTTTTGCCTTGTGGAATTGGGAGCTTTCTCTCAGGGGGTCAGCCACCGGTGGAATGTGTTTAGTTCTGGCTAAAAATATAGGCTCATTCATTCAGTTGTATTTATAGAGCAGTTACTGATTGCAGAGCACTGTACTAAGCGCTTGGAAAGCACAAGACTGCAATAAAGAGAGAGAATCCCGGCCCACACCGGGCTTACAGTCTAGAAGGGGGGAGATAGACATTCATTCATATTTATTGAGCACTTACTGTGTGCAGAGCACCGTACTAAGTGCTTGGAAGGCACAAGACAGCAATAAAGAGTGACAGTCTCGGCCCACACGGGGTTTAGTCTAGAAGGGGGGCAGATAATCATTTATTCAATCGTATTTATTGAGTGCAGAGCACTGTACTAAGCGCTTGGAAAGCACAAGGCAGTGATAAAGAGAAAGATCCGGGTCCACACCGGGCTTACAGTCTAGATGGGGGGAGAAGGACATTCATTCATTCAATCGCATTTATTGAGTGTTTACCGTGTGCAGAGCACTGTACTAAGCGCTTGGAATGTATAATTGGGCAACAGATAGAGACAATCCCTGCCCAGCAACGGGCTCACAGTCTAATAGGGGGAGACAGACAACACAAAGAAGTAAACAGGCATCAATGTACGTAAGTAGAATTATAGATATGTACACATCAAAACAGGTATTCTGAAGGTTCAAGGTTAGGAAGCACATACTGATTGTCCAGGGCGCAGTGGAAAGAGCACAGGCTTGGGAGTCAGAGGTCGTGGGTTCTAATCTCTGCCACTCCACTTGTCTGCTGTGTGACCCTGGGTGAGTCACTTAACTTCTCTGGGCCTCAGTGACCTCATCCGTCAAATGGGGATGAAGACTGTGAGCCCCTCATGGGACAACCAGATGACCTGGCTCAGTGGAGAGAGCCCGGGCTTGGGAGTCAGAGATCATGGGTTCTAATCCTGGCCCTGCCGCTTGCCAGCTGTGCGACTTTAGGCAAGTCACTTAACTTCTCTGTGCCTCAGTTACCTCGTCTGTAAAATGGGGGTTAAAACTGTGAGCCCCACGTGGGACAACGTCATCACCTTGTAGGAACAGTGCTTTGTACATAGTAAGCGCTTAATAAATACTATTGAATGAATGAATTAATTAATAAATACGATTGAATGAATAAGCGGCTCCCTGAGGCAGGCCCCGCCCCCTATCGTCAGCGGGACCAATAGCGAGCGTGCAGGGCGGGGATGGACAGGGCCAGGGCGGGCCCCGCCCTCTTTCCTCCGCGGGGCCAATAGCGAGCGTGCAGAGCGATGATGGACAGGGCCAGGGCGGGACCCGCCCCCTTCCCTCCCACCCAATAGCGAGCGAGCAGGGCGGTGATGGCCAGGGCCGGCCCCGCCCCCTTTCCTCCCATCCAAACGCGAGCAGGGCGGTGATAGGCTAGGGCGGGCCCCCCCTTTCCTCCGCGGGCCAATAGCGAGCGAGCAGAGCGGTGATGGACGGGCCCAGGGCGTAACCCCCCCCTTTTCCTCCCATCCAATAGCGAAGGCGCGTGGCAGTGATGGGCAGCAGGGGCCCCCTCGGCGGGCGCTCAGGTATGAGAGGGGCAAGGGGGGGGGGGGGCTCCTCGGCAGCTCCCCCGCCGCGCTCTCTGGGGGCGTGGCTTGCCGTGGGCGTGCCCGGCGGGGGGCGTGGCCACGCGCGGGCGCGCCCGTCTTGGGGCGGGGGCACGCGCGGACGCACCCGCCAATGGGCGGGGCCGTACGTGGGCGTGCCCGGCGGGGGGCGGGGCCGGGCGTGGGCGTGCCCGCAGGGGGCGTGGCTGGGCGTGGGCGTGCCCGCGGAGGGCGTGTCCCGGCGGGGGCGTGGGCGTCGGGGGGCCGGTCCTGAGGCGGGGCCCGCGGTCCCGCTCCGATGGCCGCCCCCGGCTCCCCGCGCCCCGGGGCCCCGCACTGAGCGGCCCATGGCGCCGCCCGACGCCCCGCTGCTCCTGCTCTCCGCCGCGCTGGCGCTGGCGCTGGCCGCCCGACCCGCTCCCGGTAAGTGCCCCCCGCCCCGGCCCGACCCCAAAGAGGGGGAGGGGTCTCCCCCCCTCCCCTCCCCCACCCGAGCAGGACCCCCCCCCCCGACCTCCTCCCCCCCACCATCCCCTCTTTGCAACAAAGGGAAGGAAAAGACTCCTTCTCCCCGGAAAAAATGCCATTCCCCCCCCCCCCGTCGTGCCTCCGACGTTCATCATGTAATAATAATCACGTTGGTATTTGTTAAGCGCTTACTAGGTGCAGAGCACTGCTCTAAGCGTTGGGGGAGATACAGGGTCATCAGGGGGTCCCAGGGGAGGCTCCCAGGCTTCATTCCCCATTTTAATCATAATAATGTGGGTATTTGTTAAGTGCTGACTATGGGCAGAGCATTGTTCTAAAAGCTGGGGGAGATACAGGGTCATCAGGCGGTCCCAAGGGAGGCTCACAGTCTTCATCCACATTTTAATAATAATAATGTGGGTATTCGTTAAGCGCTTACTCTGTGCAGAGCACTGTTCTAAGCGCTGGGAGAGATACAGGGTCATCAGGGGGTCCCACGGGAGGCTCCCAGGCTTCATCCCCATTTTAATAATAATAATGTTGGTATTTGTTAAGCGCTGACTATGTACAGAGCACTGTTCTAAACGCTGGGAGAGCTCCAGGGTCATCAGGCTGTCCCACGTGAGGCTCACAGTTAATCCCCATTTTACAGATGAGGCCCAGAGTGAAGTGACTTGCCCCCAGTCACACAGCTGATAAGTGGCAGAGCCGGGATTCGAACCCATGACCTCGGACTCCCAAGTCCAAGCTCTTTCCACTGGACCACGCTGCTTCCCCTGGTATTAAGCGCTTACTATGTGCCACGCACTGTCCTGAACGCTGGGGGAGATACAAGTGTGTCCCCCGTGAGGCTCCCAGGCTTCATCCCCATCTTCCAGAGGAGGTCACTGAGGCCCAGAGAAGTGAAGCGACTCGCCCACCGCGACACAGACGACAGCAAATAATCATGTTGGTATTTGTTAAGCGCTTACTAGGTGCAGAGCACTGTCCTAAGTGCTGGTGGAGATACAGGGTCAACAGGTGGTCCCACATGAGGCTCGCAGTCTTCATCTCCATTTTACAGATGAGGGAACTGAGGCACAGGGAAGTGACTTGCCCACAGTCTCACAGCTGACAAGTGGCAGAGCCAGAATTCGAACCCGTGCCCTCTGACTCCCAAGCCAGGGCTCGTTCCACTGAGCCATGCTGCTTCTCTGAGGTGGGATTTGAACCCATGACCTCTGACTCGCAAGCCCGGGCTCTTTCCACTGAGACCTCGGCCGGGGAAGCGGCCGCAGAAGGGCTGAGCTCCCCTCCTTCCTGCATGATCTGAGCTCTGTCACCCACCTCGGACCACGAAGCCCCACCAGGGAGTCTGGAATTTTATTCCTCTAGAGAATAATAATAATAATGCCGGTGTTTGTGAAGCGCTATGTGCTGAGCACTGCTGTAAGCATTGGGGTAGATACAGGGTACTCAGGGTGTCCCTTGTGAGGCTGACGGTCTTCATCCCCGTTTTACAGATGAGGGAACTGAGACCCAGAGAAGGCAAGTGACCTGCCTCAAGTCAGACAGGTGGCAGAGTTGGAATTAGAACCCATGACTTCAGACTCCTAAGCCCAGGCTCTTTCCAGTGAGCCACGCTGCTTTGAAGATAAAATAGCTCCCCATAAACTACCCCTGTCTGCTGCTCTTTGGAGTGTGCAGTTGGAGCGGCGGAGCCTTTGCAGGCAGGAGCAGGCTATTCCCAGCTTGGAGTGACAGCCAAAAAGCAAGCTCTACCTTGACTGCCCTGGTGACCTCCAAGAGAGGAAATTTTCTTGTCCTGAGGAGGTCGACGTTTTGGGGAGTTCAAACAGGTCTTAACGAGACAGGGTAAGTGGTGGAAAAGGGAGGATTTGCTTGCAGCGGAGAAGCTAGAACCTCCAATCTTTTCTGTCGTTGGTATTTAATAATAATAATAATGTTGGTATTTAAGCCTTTACTATATGCTAAGCACTGTTCTAAGCACTGGGGTAAATACAGCATAATCAGGTTGCCACACGTGGGGCTCACAGTCTTAATCCCCATTTTATAGATGAGGGGACTGAGGCCCAGAGAAGTTAAGTGATTTGCCCAAGGTCACACAGCTGACAAGCGGCAGAGCCGGGATTAGAATCCATGGCCTCAGACTCCCAAGCCCGGACTCTTTCCCCTGAGCCACGCTGTGTATTTCTGACATTCTACAACTAACAGCTCCTCATACTGGGTTTGCTCCGTCAGTCGTATTTATTAATAATGATGGTGTTGGTTAAGCGCTTATTATGTGCCGAGCACTCTTCTAAGTGCTGGGGTAGATACAAAGTAATCAGGTTGTCCCATGTGGGGTTCACAGTCTTAATCCCCATTTTATAGATGAGGTCACTGAGGCACAGAGAAGTTAAGCTGTTTGCCTCAGTGCTTACTCTGTGCAGAGCACTGTACTGAGAGCTTGGGCTGTCGCACATAGTAAGCGCTTAACAAATGCCATCATTATTACAGTAGAACATACACATTTCCTAACCACAAGGACGTTATAGTCTAGAGAACGAGCTCAGACATTTTGGGAGGGGAAGAGGAATCCTGCTTGCGTCCTCTCGGCCCAGGATTGTTGGAGGAAAAAAGTCTGCAGAGAGGCGGGGCACTGAAAGGAGGAAGGTAAAAGTTGTTTTTCTGTCTGTCTCACACCCTTCCTTGCAGCTAGGGTGTGAGTATGTATTTTGGATATACTCCCTTTTGGGTTACTGGTATATTAAGTGATGCACCTTAAGTGTCAAGAAATAGAAGATCTTGTTAGCAAGCCTTGAGGGGCAGGGGGAAGAACTCTCTATCCCTCTAGTCAAAAGTCTGAACTTCTGATAGTAAAACTTACCTTATTCTTGTGCCTTGACAGCTGTAGGGGGGAAATTGGTGTTTCCAGGTTGCCCCTCTAGAGCCGCCCAGGATATTTTGGTCCCAGGTTTAAGATTCTATGAGATCAATGGATTTATATTCTGTAAAAGTTAAACCCCGGCATCAGGTCAATAGAATGGGCCATCTGAATGATTCTTAGGAAATGGTTTTGTGTTTTTCTGGTCTGATGTGGCTGGTCAGCAGTATTTTTCACTAAGTGGTCACAAGTCACTGGTTGGTCAGCCAGGTTATTCAGTATTAGTTGTTTCTGAGGAGAGAGTTGGGGGGAAAACTGAGGTGCCTTGGCTGTCAGTAGAATTGCAAGCTGTTCACATAAAGCATCAGGTTTTCTAATGTCAGATGCGGATTTCATCCGCAGGTGGACTAGCGGTTAAGTATGAATGGGAGTGAATTAATTTGCTCCTTGGGGAGGAGGAAAACTAACTTCGTCTATCCCTCCTCTTGCCGTACAAGGTTCAGAATGCAGCCCGGGGGTGGTCGGTGGTGGGGATTTGACTGGAACACTGGTAGCTAATAGTGTTTTGGCGGGGAGGGCATCACTTCTCAATTGTGCTTAAATAATTTTTTTTCTTCAGACTGGAATAACGCTCTCTGGAGGGCGAATGTTGAAATCTCATGGGGCCTCTGGAAAGGGGTTAAGAAACAGTGGTCGAAACAAAACTAGTAATAATTGTGGTCTTTGTTAAGCGCTTACTGTGTACCAGGCACCGTTCTAAGCACTGGAGTAGATACAAGGTAATCAGGTTGTACACAGTCCCTGTCCCACAGAGGGCTCGCAATCTTAATCCCCGTTTTACAGATGAGGTCACTGAGGCCCAGAGAAGTAAGGTAACTTGCCCAAGATCACACCAGAGGACAAGTGGCGGAGCGGGGATTAGAACCTAGGTCCTTTTGACTCCCAGGCCTGGGCTCTATCCACTAGGTCACGCTGCGTCTCTATAGGGGAATTATAGGGGTTCTTCTTGACATGACATCGAACTGCCTCCCAAAGCCAACTCCTCACTCTGCTCTTCAGTAGTCTTTCCAAGTGAGGCCCAAGTAAGATACCACTTTGCCATAAACAAGTTATCTCCCGAGCATAAGACTACCCACTAGTTGTCAGACTCACTTTAATAAAATAAAAAAAATGCTTTAAGGATAAGCCAAGTGCGCTCTCCTATTTTCTTGGATACTGTAATTTTCTCAAAGTTTTGTGGATGGAAAAAATTATTTCATTACTTTATATTCTGCTCAATATTGCAATACTTAAGCTACTGGTGGTTTGCATTTATGAAATCTGGCTTTAACAAAAGTTAGCTCATTCTTCAGTGCTTTCTAATTACTGTCTATCCTCTGCCCCAAATAATCTTTCTTACCCTCTTCCAACCTTCTCCACCAACTGTGGGGAGGGAGGGAGAAGCAGAGTGCTGGCTACCCCTCTCAGCGGGGTTGGGCGAGACAGAGGGCAACAGGGAGAAAGAACCCTGGTTCACTACTTTGGAAAGGAGCAGGCATTGCGGGGGAACTTTCAGAGCTTGGCATTAAGAAACGGGGCCAACGCAACACTGATCAATCAATCGTATTTATTGAGTGCTTACTGGTTGCACAGCACTGTACCAAGCAATTGGGAAAGTACAGTGAAACAAGTCAGTAGGCACAGTCCCTCCCCACAGCCAACTTACAGTCTAGAGGGAGATGAATGGTACTTACTGAGCACTCACTGTGTGCAGAGCGTTGTAGTAAGCACTTGAGAAAGTCCCGTACAACAGAGTTCAGAGTTGCTGTTCCTGCCCCCAGGGAGTTTATAGGCCGAGAATTTCTACCTTGGAGGACCACATAGTTGGAATGAGCCTTTGTGATAGCGTTTTTGATGTCAGTGCATTTTCATGTGTAGGCAATTGATTGTCTATGGTACAGGGTTGTTGAATCTAAGGTTCGGAGTGCCGAGCACTTGTTCCTTCACCCAATACCCAGAGCGTGTCTACCAACTCTTTTGCAGTCTACTCCTCCAAGTGTTTAGTCCAGTGCTCTTGCACACAGTAAGCGCTCAGTAAATACCTATTGACCAGAAATTAAAACAGTCACCAATTTGGAAATGCTCCTGCCTCCCTTGGTAAATTAAGCCATTCTGAGCTCCTTGCTTGGGGGTTCCATTACTGGAAATCACCACTGAGACCCAAGCACCTCTGAAACAGCTCTCCAGCGTTCTTTGTCAGCTGAACAAGAGCACTGCCAAACTCCAGCTGTTGCTTCGTAGTGGATTGTGAGAACTGGAGGGAAATTCCATGGGTGGGTTTAGAGTTTCTCAGAGAGCGGTGGGTGAGTAGGGTGTGTGAGCGTTTGGGGTGGGCATAGGAAGTGAGGTCAACAGGCCCAGAGTTAGCTATAGCCTGCGTGGCTGGATTTGGAAGGTACATGGATAATCCACAGCGAAGACTCAGAAGGCACAGAACAAAGCTTTTTAGTTTTTTGGGGCCTGAGTTCTGGTGGGGTGTGGCTTGGTGTAGGAGGGTGGGGGATTTTTTTTATTTAAATTTTCACGTTTCTATCATTACATTTTAAATTAAATATTGTATTTTAAAAAAACCTAATGTGTTTAGCAGATTACTTTCTTAATTAAAACATTTCTTGAAAAAAATAGCAGATTGTTTGAATTGGGAAATAGTTAATGCAAAACACTCAGCAGAGGTTTATAGTTTGCCTCAGTCTTTGTCTCTCGATGCTGTTGCTAAGGCGTTGAGCGGCCAAGCCCCCTCCTCTTTGAGAAGGTTTTGGGTTTTGGGTCTCTCTCACCCCGCCGGATTTACCACTGTCTGCCGGCACTGGTGTGGAAAAGAAGAAAGGAAGGTTTCTCAATCAGAGCTTGGGAATTCACCTGAGCAGTCAGAGGAATGTAATTTGCCAATCCAGGAGGAAAAGTCCGGAGACCTTCCAGGCTTTAATAATAATAATTATGGTACTTGCTAAATGCTCACTGAGTGCTAAGTAGGGTTCTAAGCACTGGGGTAAATGAAAGTTAATCAGGCTGGACCCAGTCCCTGTCCCACATGGGACTCACATTCTTAGTCTTCATTTTACAGATGAGGTAACTGAGTCCCAGAGAAGTGAAATATGCCTAAAGTCACCCAGAAGACATGTGGCGGAGCTGGGATTAGAACCCAAGTCCTTCCGACTCCCAGGCCCTTGATCTATCCACTGACACCCTGCTTTTGGTCCCCACTTTTTCTTGGACTGGAACATAACTGGGGAAGAGAAAGGTTCTGTCAGGAGCATAGTCAGAGGGGGTCTCAGGTCCCCACAGGTAACCCCCAGAAAGGTTAGGGCTTCGTTGGTCTGAGCTAGGCCAGCACCAGCTTTAAGAGGTGTGAAGCTGGGGACTAATAGGCCGTGTTTCTGTTCTCCTTCCCAAGCCCCATATAGAGTCTGGGATGCCCAGTTTCCATTTCCATTAACAGTGATTTAATTCCTGGCCAGGAGCCAGTATATGAACATTTATTGTTGGATTTAACACACGGGTGGGGCCTTGCTTCCAGTGGGTTGGGGAGATTGTCGCATGCATGCTTCAGGAGTATCCCACTACATTCAACAACTGCAGACCCCGAGGGCTGGATTTCTTTCAGTTTGGTTAGATTCTTGGGCCCGACTGACACGGCGTGCGCACACACTAAGTGTCATTTTGCATTCAACCAAAAATCCAGCAATCAGTCAAGGCAGCTTCTGGAGGGAAAGAAAGTGGTCTGGACTTGTTGGAATGTAGAACTAGAGATGGTTTCTGGATCCTTTAGAGTCATTTCATCTGCCTTCCAAATTGACAGTAACATTTATTTAGTGTCTGAGAGAGACAGTTTTTTCATCGAATCAAAGCAGGGCAAATAAGTAGTTCTAGAACAGTATGGAAAGTGAGTCACTATTAGTCGATCAGGTCATCATATGTAAATTACTAGCTGCTGTTCAATCTATAGCATTTCATCTTCAAAGAACATTATTGAGCTGGTAAAAATATTTTTAATAATGACCACAGAAGCCATATTTGTTTTTCTTTGATGTCCTACTGAAGCCTCTTCTGGTTTTAATCAGATTGTTCCCACATAAAATACAGTGGAAATCTACAATAATAAAATCCCTATTCCTGTGTCTGTGGGGAAATAAACAGGATGGGGACCGTCATTGTAAGGGGCTTTCCCCTCTGCTTTTCCCCAGACTCTAAGCCTCTATTATTGGTGGGTGTTTTGGCATCAGTTAAATGCCTTCAGCCTTTCCCTCCCTCCATGTTTTCCTCTTTCATTAAAGTGTTTCTGTTGTCTAATTATATCCTTTCAATCAAATTAGAGACTGCAGCATCTGGTTCGGGCCTGTAACTGCTGCCATCTGCACCTAGTATATACAGGCCTTTTCAGCCGAGGATCATTCGAGTTGCAAATGGCAGGAAGAGATTTGGGAAAAGTTTAGTTTGAGGGGAGGTTAACTTAAAAAGAAGCTTCTTCAAAGACTTGGTGAAGTGCCCTACTTGCTGAAATGTGCGCGAGAGCTGCCTTGCGCTCCCTTCAGTTTGGCTAGCAGAAAGAAGGCAGTTCTGAAACCATCCCGAGGCGGCTGCTTTGAGCAGACTGAGGGCCTGTGGTTTGGGTCTAAGATGAAGCAGCGAAGCCTGGTGGCTAGAGCCCGGGCCTGGGAGTCAGAAAGACCGGGCTTCGAGTCTCAGCTCTGCCACTCGTTTGCTATGTGACCTTGAGCTAGTCACTTTGCTTCCGTGGGCCTCAGTGACCTCATTCATAAAATGGAGATTAAGAGTGTGAGCCCTACATGGGACAGGGATTGGGTCCAACCTGATGATCTTGTATCTACCCTGGCTCTTAGTACATGCCTAGCACATAGTAAGTGCTTAACAAATACCATAACAGCAACAACAACAACAACAACAAAAAAAAGATTAGAACTCCCACTTCTATGGAAGGGCCCAAAGTTTCTAGGTGTAAATTGAGGATTTCTACCTTTGAATCAATCAGTGGTATTTACTGGGTGCTTGGGAAAGTGCAGTACAGCAGAGTTGGTAGGCACGTTCCCTGCCCTCGAGGAGCTTACATTCTAGAGGAAGAGACAAGACATTAATATAATTATGGAAACGGACATAAGTGCTGTGGGGCTGAGGAGGGAGTGAATATCAAGTAATTAAAGGGTGCAGAGACGAAGCAGAAGGAAGAGGAAATTGGGGAAAACACAAACCTGGGAATCAGAGGATGTGGGTTCTAATTCTGGCTCTACTCCTTTTTTTATAGTTATTTAAGTGCTTACTATGTGCCAGGCACTTGTTTAAGCACTGGGGTGGAGTCAAGATAATTAGGTTGGACACATCTCTGTCCTACATGACATTCACTTGTCTGCTGGGTGACCATGGACAAGATCACTTACCTTTTCTGTTTTTCAGTCACCTCACTTCTAAAATGGGGATTAAGACTGTGAGTGGGGCAGGGACCATGTTCAATGCCAGTGTCTTGTATCTACCCCAGTGCTTAGAATAGTACCTGGCATATAGTAAAGGCTTAACAAATACCATTTAAAAATAAAAAGGCTTAAATCCTGGTAGGCTGCCTGGAGATCTGTCAGTAATAAGGTTTTGAAGGCAGGCAGAGTGGTAGTCGGGTGTGTATGGAGTGGGAGGGAGTTACCAGGCCGGAGGGAAGATGGAGGGGTCAGCGATGGGATCGACTGTAAGCTTGTGGGCAGGAAAGTGTCTGCTATTTCTGTTGCATTATGCTCTCCCAAGCTGTTTAGCCTGTTTGTCCCCCAGCAGCTAGTACAGTGCTCTGCGCATAGTAAGCGCTCAATAAATACCATTGATGATAACAATGGATAAGGAGGCACAGTGAGCTTCAGTGGATGCGCGTGTTGCTGTTTCATCCCTGATATACCTGACTCTTGCGTTTTCCTGGATTTGAATTTGTTCACTTTCCATCTTAAATGCCGTATTCTACAATTCTTTCCTTCACTTCATCTCAGAAACAAGTGATTTCTTATTGTTTATTTACTTATAATAGTAATAATGATAAGAATGGTACTTGTTAAGCGCTGTGTGCCAAGCACTGTCCTGACTGCTGGGGTTGATACAAGGTAGTCAGGGCTCACAGTCTAAGTAGGATTTAATCCCCATTTTACAAGTGAGAAAACGGGGACAGAGAAGTGAAGTGACTCACCCAAGGGCACCTGGCAGACAATGGTGGAGCCAGGATGAGAACTCAGATGGTCTGAATCCCGGGCCTTGGGGTATTTCCACCAAGCTGTACTGCTTTGAAAAAAAGCAGGTTTTCGTGACCCCCAGAGCCTACTATAGAGGCAGCCGGCTGGACTCGTTGTAGATATTTTGGGATTGCGGTAGGAAAGTCTATGGTTCACATCTATCTCTGACTCCTCTCTAGTTCTTCAGGGCTGCACATAATAAGCGCCTGATTTTTCAGGACCTATTTGCTATCTGTTAATACCGACACTCTTCTTACTCTTCACCTTTGAAATGAACTGCTGAAGTTGCTATCCCCTCCCCGAAGTATTAATGGGGTACTTAGGTGTCAAACTCTGTCATTCATTCACTCAGAATTATTTATTGAGCCCCTACTGTATGCAAAGCACTGTAGTAAGCCCTTGGGAGAGTACAAAAGAACAATAAGCAGACATACTCCCTGCCCACAATGAGCTTAAAGTCTACAGAGAGAGACATTAATAAAAATAAAGAAATTACATGCCCTGTTAGTAAGTACTTTGTCTTAGGTAATGACCTTATCCATCACTCCTCTGTGGTTTTTTTTTCTTATGGTATATAAGCATTTACTACATGCCAGGCACTGTACTGAGCACTCTACAAGCAAATTAATCAGATTGGATAGAGTCCCTGTCCCACATGGGGCTCAGAGCCTTAATCCCCATTTTACAGATGAGGTAGTTGAGGCACAGAGAAGTGAAATGACTCACCCAAGTTACAGCAGTGGCTTATTGTGGGTGTAGCAGTACCTTGGTAAGCGTGATATTTTCATTCGAATGGCTATCCTCCGTCTAGTTGTGTCATTGGTATGTTACTTCCTAGAAATTCCTCAAATTGGGCTGCAATGGAAGCCAGCCAAACAAAGCAACATTAGTCATAAAGAATCAGGAGGCGTTTAACAAATGTGAACAGCTGTCATCCACAAAGGAGAATGACACTTGGTGGATACAAGCAAGCCAGATAACTTGGTCAACACAGTGGTATTGAACACTGAGAAGCCGTTGTGGCTTAGTGGTTAGAGTACGAGCCTGCGAATCAGAAGGACCTGGATTCTAATGCCAGCTCTGCCACTCGTCTGCTGTGTGTCCTTGGCCAAGTTGCTTCACTTCTCTAAGCCTCAGTTATCTCATTCGTAAAATGGAGTTTAAGACTCTGAATTGCATGTGGGACGTGGACTATGTCCAGCCTGATTAGCTTGTATCGACCCCGGAGCTTAGTACAGTGCCCGGCACATGGTAAACACTTAACAAAAACAAAGCACTTACTATGAGCCAGGCACTGTACTAAGCTCTGGGATAGGCATAAGATAATCAGGTCGGACACAGTCCGTGTCCCACATGGAGCTCACAGTCTTAATCCCAATTTTACAGATGAGGCCCAGAGAGGTGAAGTAATTTGTTCAAGTTCACACCGCAGACAAGTGGCAAAACTGGGATTAGAGCCCAAGTCCTCTGACTTCCAAGCCCGTGCCGTAACCACTACGTGATGCGGCTTCTCAATCTAATAATAATACTAATGGTATTTGTTTAGCTATTACTCTGTGTCGAGCACTGTTCTGAGTGCTGGGGTAGGTACAAGTTTTTTAGGTTGAACACAGGCCCTACCCCACGTGAGGTCCACAGTCTAATTACGAAGGAGATCTGGATTCAAATCCCAGTTCTGCCACCTTCCTGCCATGTTTGCTTGGCAATTCATTCATTTCTCTGTGCCCCAGTGTCCTCATTTGTGGAATGGGATTAGAGGCATATGCCCCCTCCTCCCCCTTAGATTGTGAGTCCCATATGGGACCGGGTTTAGATCTGATCTAATTGCCTTGTATCTATCCTAGTCCTTGGCACATAGCAGTCAGTCAGTCAACTGTATTTATTGAGTGTGTACTGTGTGCAGAGCACTGTACTGAGTGCTTGGGAGAGTACACTGTAATAACAGAGACACATTCCCTGCTCACAACAAGCTTACAGTCTAGAGGGGGGAGACAAACATTAATATAAATGAATTATTGATAAGGACATAAGTGCTGTAAGGATAAATAAAGGGAGCAAGTCAGAGAGATGCAGAAGGGAGGGAGAGAAGAGGAAAGGAAGGCTTAGTCAGGGAAAGCCTCTTGAAAGAGGCTTTGAAGGCAGGGAGAGTAATTGTCAGATATGAAGAGGGATGGCATTCCAGGCCTCAGGCAGGACGTGGGCTAGAGGTCGGGGTCCAGATAGATGAGATCAAGGTACATGGAGAAGGTTAGCATTAGAGGAGTGAAGTGCTTAATTACTATAATTATTATAGTATAAAGATATATACCTTATTAATTCAATAGTATTTATTGAGCACTTACTATGTGCAGAGCACTGTACTAAGCGCTTGGAATGTACAAATCGGTAACAGATAGAGACAGTCCCTGCCCTTTTGACAGGTTTACAGTCTATTACCTTAGTGCTACTGAGAGAAGGGAAATGAATACTCGGGTGCTTACGTGAAATAGAAATGCTTAAGTGACGGAGAAGCAGCATAGTGTAGTGGAAAGAGCGCGGGCATGGGAGTCGAAGGTTCTAATCCGGCTCTGCCTCTTGTCTGCTTTGTGACCTTGGGCAAACCGCTTCACTTCTCTGTGCCTCAGTTACCTCATCTGTCAAATAGGGATTAAGACTGTGAGCCCCATGTGGGGCAACCTGATTACCGTGTATCTACCCCCAGCACTTAGAATGGTGTTTGGCACATAGTAAACGCTTAACAAATACCATTGTTATTATAGTAAATCTCAGTAATTTTTTTTTTAATTTTCCTCAACACACCTTCCACCACTGATGTTGAGGCTTAGGTGCAATAACATCACCAAATAAAGGCATAGTGTGTACTCTGATGTTTAATATCTGTAATTTATTATATCTGCAATGCATTTATTATATCTGTAATGTGTAATCTGAATGTGAACAGTATTGCATTAGCAATGGTAATGATACTGAGTGGCTACTATGGGATAATGCACCATACTGAGCACTTGGGGAAAAGTACAATAGGTATATTGTATCTAAAGACATAAAGACATATTCCCTGCCCACAGAGCGCTTACTAACAGGGGAGATAGAAGTATTTACAATCAGATAATCAGGATAAACTTTAGAGAACAATTAATTATGCTTATTTAAATGTGTATATACTGTGTCCGATCTAATTAACTCCTACCTACCCCAGCACTTAGAACAGTGTTTAACACATAGTAAGTGCTTAACAAATGCCATAAACCAAAAACTGTCTCTGAAAAGGGGAATATGAAATATTAAATAGTAAATATTAGTGTTAGAAGTCACTATGATATGACTTGGAGCCTTGAAAGTTCATTAGGGGAGGCTTGTTGGAGGAAGTGGGATCAATAAGGAAGCAGAGGGTAGGAATCAGGTCTGCCGACCTTGTTGCATTGTACTCTCCCAAGCGCTTAGTACAGTACTTGGCACAGTTGGTGCCCAGTAAATACCTCTGATAATAACTGGCATTTGTGAAGGGCTTATTTTGTGCCAGGCACTCTTGTAAGCGCTGTGGGGTACAGGCAGATGGGGTTGGACACAGTCACCGATTAATTAATAGACAGACTGAAGAAGGCAGAGGTTTTTGTGCTACATCTCGATCTGGCAAAATTACACCTGAGCAAGCCTCTACTTCAGAGTCACTTTCTGTGGCTTAGCATGTGATCCAATAACTGCGAGGGAGGAAATTGATTTAAGATTGGCAGCATGATCTTTGGGAGGGGAGTACAGCAGTAACATGGTCTGTTGAGGAACCTGTAGTGATCAGCCTTTTCTGTGGCCGGGAGAACCAAACTAACTGCGGATGTCCGATGTAGAGTCAGAGGACCTGGGTTCTAATCAGTCCTCCGTCTGATGCGAGACCCTGGACAAGTCCCTTGACTTCTCTGGCTCTCAGTTACCTTGTCTGGAAAATGAGGATGAACATTGTGAGAAGTGGGACATGGACTGTGTCCCACTTGATTAGTTCATATCTATTCCCAGCACTTAGTACATACAGTACCTGACACATAGCACTTAATAAATACCATTAGAAAAAAAATACCACTTCTAGAATGGCTCCACTGATGCTACCTGGAGTCCAAGCCGAGCATCAGACGGCAACACTTGATCATACAGAGTAAGCTCCTGGCACAAAGTTAGTCTGTTAGCATCAAAGCGATGTTTATCCCCTCAGACCCTGACTGAGCCAGGGCATGTGAGGAGATTGAATGAATGACCACAGGATACCCAGACAGCTGCTGTACTGGGAACTGTAAGAAGAAACATCTTTAAAACATAATGAATCAAAACCCAGCTGGTTTGGCATAGTTGTGGACAGCCAGGAGACAGCAACAGCAGATAGACCAGCCTGCTGGGCAGCAATTAAACCCCGGGGTGACTCTTTGGGAGAATAGGCTTCAAGAAGGCTGCCACAGCAAGAGACAAATGAAGACAGGGGCCGGCACCCAGCAAATGCTACAGCACAGCCGGGAACCAGTTTTACGAGCCTCAGAGGTGGAAAAGATGGTGGATTGTGCTGTAATCTAATCAGCCACATACCCATGGATAAAACTGCAATATTAATAGGGTCATTGTTTTCTCAAAGGGCAACTATATAAGTGAATGTGCACATAAATATTTGTGCATGCACATGCAGAAAAACTGCCTAGTTTCACATACAAGAAATAGCTCAAGTTGTATTTGTTCTTCTCCCCTTTCCTTCTGAGTATTCTGTTCTAGGCTGTCGCTCTTCTTGCTCTGTATTTCACTCTGTCTGGGAGTTTATCTGTTCAAGTGGCCTCACCTACCACCTCTGTAATAATAAAATTTGCAGTATTTGCTAAGCATTTACTGCATGTCAGGCTCTGTACTAAGCTCTAGGGAAGATACAAGGTGAGTGGGTTGGACACAGTCCCTGTCCCACATAAGGCTCATAGTCTTAATCCCCATTTTTAAAGATGAGGTAACTGAAGCATAGAGAAGTTAAATGACTTGCCCAAGATTACTCAGCAGACAAGTGGTAGACTGGGATTAGAACCCAGGTCCTTCTGACTCCTAGGCCCGTGCTCTTTCCACTAGGCCACGCTGCCGCTCACTCTGCACGAAGGATTCCCAGGTTTGCCTCTCTACCTCTGACCTTGCATCTCCGCTTATGCCCAGAGCATTTTCATTTGGCTGACCTGTTGACATTTTTTTTTTTTTGGTATTAAGCACTAACTCTGTGCCAGGCATTGTGCTTCAGCGGTGGGGTAGATACCAGCTAATCAGGTTGGACACAGTCCCTGTCCCCCATAGGGCTCCCAGTCTTAGTCCCCATTTTACAGATGAGGTAACTGAGGCACAGATAAGGTAACTGAGACACAGATAAGTGTAGTGAGTTGCTTACGGTCACACAGGAGACAAGTGGCGGAGCCAGAATTAGAACCCAGGTCCTCTGACTTCCAGGCCCAGACTACATTAGACCACGCTGTTCCTCAACACATTCAAAACTGAACTTCTCACCTTCCTGCCCAAACTGAAGTCCTCAGTTGGAAGTGATAAGTGGAACTAGTGTCTTAAAGATGAAATGGATGTGTTGTAGAGCGGGAACAGAGTAAATGTACCAGCATTCATTTGTAACTTAAAATATAAGTTGAGGACTGCCTGTGCAGTAAACTCAATTATGTGTCTGTTTACTGTTATTATGTACTGTCCCAACCACTTAGTACAGTGCTTTCCACACAGTGCTCAGTAAATATGAATGAATGAATGAGTACATTGCTGTTCAGTGCTTGGAACATAAGCACTTGATAAACACTAAAAGGTTATCACTTCCGATAACCTGATACTTCCCTGCCATTCCCCTTGGAAGATGTTTTAAATGTTCTGGTCACATCTGAGCCTCACATGATAGGTCTGTAAAGTTGCATTTCTTTCACTAGAACTGCAGGACTTCACTTGCCTTTTAAGTTAAAAATAGTATCTAAATGCCGGTTGGCCATTGACGAAACTTGTCTGGAAGTTGGATTCAGAGATCCAGGCAGCATAAAATAGGGTTATTGATGTCCAAGGGTAGCCAGGTTCAAATACGGGTCTGAGTGGTTTTTGGCAAGTAGAAATGTTAGCGAGAGCTGAGAGGGCACAAGAATGAGAGGGCACGTTGACTGGTTGTAATGTATATTTCCCTGTCGGCTGTTCATCCGTTTGGAGTTTTAACAGAATTCCTGGGTTTTAAAGGACTATCATCCAAGTTTTCTACTTTAAAACGTAATTCACATATTCTGTAGAATTTGTGGGTGATGGTTTTGCTGATTTCCACTTGAGCTGACTTGCCGTGAACTGAGGGACGAGCGGCAGGTGGTGCCCCATAGCTGGAATTCACTTTTGACTTCCTCTCAAGTTTCATGGACTTGCTTTTGTTCATCTATTCCTTTTACATCTGGATTGATTCCTATTTATGTTATCTCAGGCACAGTGGGGGAATTGTGCAGTGTGTTTAAATCAAAATACCTCTAAAATAGATTGATGTCTCTCTTTATCTCTTTTTTCTATCTCTTTCGCTCTCTTTCTCTCTCATTTTCTCCCTTGACTTTCTATCCATTGGTACTAGGTCACCTGACGTGCGTCTACTAATGATCCAAAGAATTGGCCAGAAGGACTGTATCTTTGGAATCTTTATCCCCCTTGAAGTTGAACAGAGCCCAGATTTAATGACCACCTCATTTTAGTGTGTGGTCCATCCTGATCAGTTTATAAGGACCAGGTTAGAAATTGATTTCTAGTAAAAAAATCTTTCCACATTTAGAACTTTTGGCCTCAGATTTGAGCTTTGAATACACTGAAAATCTCAGTCACATAATGAATGCATGCACAGTATCTGGATATGATTTTGCATTAACAGTGATTCAACCAATAGTTAAAAATAATTTGAAGCTGTGTTTTAAATTTGTGTAAAACTGGGTTTAAGGAAAGATTATTGTCTAACCTAATTAACTTGTACCTACCCCAGTGCTGAGAACAGCATTTGAACTTAGTAATGCTTAACAAAAAGCATAAGAAAAAATTATTTAAAAATTATTTAAATATTATTTTAAAATTATTTAAAGGATTTGGCATTTTCATTTTGCGTTTACTTATAAACACAGCATCTCCATGGCAAGTGTTTCTTTAGGAATACTATTTTTTTCTGGCCCTCGCAAACAGTACAAATAGCTAAATGAATGCATGACATTACAGCTTCCTGCTGGCCATATTGAATTCATTTTAAGACTCTTTTTTAACAAAAAGAAAAATGCATTTGATAAGAGGACCAGTAAACACTTAAGAAACCCTTAAACACTCATGAGGATTGGTGAAAGGATGTCCGAGTGCTTCAAATCAGTGGGGATGAAAATCTTTAGGATCAGTGGAGCCCAAAGCCCTTATAGACTGGAAACCCTGATTCCCATTCAGTGCTGGGTCACCCACCCCACCACCTGGGCAGGGTGGAAACCCCACTTCCTGGGTCTGGAGAGCAGTGTGGTTTAGTGGTTAAAACATGGGCCTGGGAGTCAGGTCAGGCACTGTGTGTAGTAGCTCTGGAGTGTGTCGGGGCTTCATCGCCTGAGTCGGTGGGAAAGTGGCTCATGGAACTGCTGCTGAAGGCTGAACATGGATAGGGTGGGTTTTTAACCCATTTAACTGCCAGACATTTAAGTGGCAGGTACTTTTAAATGGCATGTTTGAAGGTTTTGTTTTTCCATTGGCTTCTGGAAGGCATACAGAAAACCAATAATGACAATTTTTATGAAAAGGAAAATAAGCTAAGCTTGCTTGCGTACTTTTAGTACCATTCAAGGGCATGATAATTAAATTTGAGAGGAGGGCATTTGAAATTGGGGTGTGGAAATTGGGTAAATCTAAGTGAGCCTCCTCTTGCCTCCCCCAGTTTGTATCCTAACAGTGAGGACACTTTTTTTTTTAAATGGTATTTGTTATACACATACTATGTACCAGGCACTGTACTAAGTGCTGGGGTAGTGCTGGGACTGTCCCACATGAAGCTCACAGTCTTAATCCCCATTTTACAGGTGAGGAAACTGAGGATAGAGAAGTAAAGTGACTTGTCCAAGGTCACAGAGCAGACGTGGTGGAGCGGGGATTAGAACCCATGACCTCTGACTCCCAAGCCACTAAGCCACTACAACAGAGTTGGCAGACACATGTCAGGGACCATGTCCAACGCAATTATCAAACACTTTTCTCTGAGGAGACTGCTGATTGTTATGATTTTTTAAAAAGTGCCTCCTGAATCAAGAGAAAATACCCAAATGGAATCTTATTAAGGAAATCTTGACCAGTTTAGTGGGGAATTTCAAGTTCACATTTCTGATTAGCCCCTGCCTTGGAAATGAAAGTAATTGTTTTAAAAAAATCGAACATGTCACAGTATATGAATGAAAAAGCATCTTATGGGGCTGAACAGCTGATCAAAATAACTTCCCTTGAGGTGAAGGTAACTTGTCGATGAGAAATTCCTAGAGATTCATTTAAGGTAATTCTTTGAAAGAGAACAGGTAGTAGTTTTGTTATTGACTGAATACTGTACACATCTAAGTGCTTGGGAAATCAGGCCAGAAGCTTAAAACAATTAATCCCTGCCTGCACTGTAACAGGAGAGGCAGGCATTGAAAATATTTCTAAACAGTGGAATCAGAATAAACAAGTTGAATATTCAAGATTGTGTACACACACACACACACACATGCACACACAGGTACCGACATTAGAGGCATCTGATGAGTGGATATAATTTGGGACTCCTGATCTTTTTTCTAAAAAAAAAGTTCAGTCCAGGTCTGCCCCCCCCCCCCCCCCCCCCCCCCCGTCAAGAGCCTCCAGTGATTGTCCATCCACCTCCGCATCAAACCAAAACCTGTACCTGTTACCACTGGCTTACTACTCCATCAGCTCGCCCCTTCCTACCTCTCCTCACCGATATCCTACTACAGCCCAGCCCGTACATTTTGCTCCTTTAGCACTGGCTTATTCACTGTTCCTCGCTCTTGTCTATCTCACTGCCGACCCTTCTCCCTCATCCTCCCCCTACCCTGGAATGCCCTCCCTCTCCACCTACATCAGACCACCACTTTCTTCACCCTCAAAGCGTTATCATGGTCACATCTCCTCCAAGAGGCCTTCCCCAATTAAGCCCTCTTTTCCTTGGCTTCCCCTCCCTGCTGCATCATCTATGCACTTTGGTCTGACACCTTTAGACCTTTGATATTTGCCTCACTGTCAACCACACAGCACTTTTGTACATATCTTTTAGCTATATAAGTTATTTATATTAATGTCTGTTTCCCCCTCTAGGTCATAAACTTATTGTGGGCAGGGAATGTGTCTGCCAACTCTGTTGTAGTGGCTTAGTGGTTTGGGAGTCAGAGGTCATGGGTTCTAATCCCCGCTCCGCCACCTGTCTGCTGTGACTTTGGGTAAGTCACTTCATTTCTCTGGGCCTCAGTTACCTCATCTGTAAAATGGAGATTAAGACTGTAAGCCTCATGTGAGACAACCTGATAACCTTGTATCTACCCCAGTGCTTAGAACAGTGCTTGGCACATAATAAGCACTTAACAAATACCATCCTTATTATTATTAGTATTACTCTTCCAAGTGCTCAGTACAATGCCTTGCACATAGTAAGCATTCAATGCATGTTCCACTGAATGATGGTCAGGGGAGGCTTATTTCCTTACCATTTTCAAGGAATTTTTTTTTTTTTGGTTGTTTTTTGTTTTTAAATCTTCCTAAAGACCCTGATTTAAATTATAAGTTCTGGACATGGACTCTTTCTGAACAACAGCCAGCATGTTACATCCACCCGATCCATTTTGTTTGATGTAAAAGGAGTCACTTTGAGAAAAGGCAAAACCAGGTGACCAGGTATTTACTAGGTGCTAAGTTAAACCGGAGTCACTAAAGAAAGACTGTGGGAGTCACTAAAGAAAGACTGTTTCTCACCTCCTCCGAGGACTTAGCTCACGACTGAGGCAGATCAAGCCAGGGCCTTTAGTCAAGGTGGAGGAAGGACAGTTGTGGCCACCAACTGCTCAGTGAGAGGGCCTTTTTGGGGCCCCATGGCTTTTGGCAAAAGGAGCAGCTGGAGTAACTTAAGCAGGCAGGAGATCCTCTGAGTGCATGAAATTCCCACCCACACCTGTTGGGACTAAAATAATCATAATAATGGTATTTAAGGGCTTGCCATGTGCCAGTCACTGTACTAACCACTGGGGTAGATACAGTATCTGGGTTTTTTTGATGGTAGTTAAGTGCTTACTATGTGCCAAGCACTGGGGAAGGTCCAAGCTAAACAGGTTGGACACAGTCCATGTCCCACATGGGGCTCATAGTCTTAAATAGCCATTTTACAGATGAGGCACAAAGTGAAGTGACTTGCCCAAGGTCACAAAGCAGACACCTGGTGGAGCTGAGATATGCAGGTTAGACACAGTGTCTGTCCCGCACGGGGCTCATAGTCTAAGTGGGAAGGAGAAGAGGTATTGAATCCCCATTTTACAGATGAGGAACTAAAGCCTAGAGAAGTGAAGTGACTGCATGAGATTGCATCCAAGAGGGCGAGGGTGAGGATGGAGCACGGACCTGGGAGTCAGAAGGACCTGGGTGCTAATCCTGATGCTCTGTGATCTTGGGCAAGTCACTGTACTTCTCTGTGTCTTAGTTCCCTCATCTGTAAAATAGGAATTAAGACTGTGAGCCCAATGTGGGGCATGGACTGTGTCCAGCCTGATTAACTTGTATCTCCCTCAGCGGTTAGTACAGTGCCCAGTGTATAGTAGGAGCTTAACACATATCATTAAAAAAAGAGTGTGAATCTCCTGCACATTCTGCCATTGAGAAATACAGCCTTGCTCATGGTATGGCCCCTTGAAGTGTGGCTGAGTGAAATCTAGATGACAGGAATATAGTGGAGTCCTTGGGCAAGTCACTTAACTTCTCTGACAGGTCAGGCCATAAAAAAAAGTGCTTTACAAATACCCCAAAAGAAACAAATAATAAATAAAAATGGGAGTGGCTACATTTTACAAGATGTAAAATACATAGTGTGTGCGCCTGGGCTGAGGGAATGTTTCTTCAGGGATTTTACCTCAAGTATTTTAGATTGTGAACACCTCCCCCGTGCCTCGCCCTCCAAGGATAGGGACTGTGTCTAATTCCCACCTGTGGATTCTTTTCCAGTGCTTAGTACTGAGTTCTGCACATGGAAGGTGCTTAATAAATGCTACTACTGCTACTGCCATTTTCAGATTTTTACATGAATTCCATTTTTGCACTTATGTGATTTGGATATGGTATGGAAACAAAGATTCTTATCTCCCGGGAGAAGAGAACACAAGTATTTCACAATGCCCCTGTGGAAGCTCTGATTTTTTTTTGTGCACTAATTGCATTCCAGAAAGCTGACTCATTTTTGCAAGGTAGCACTTTTTTTTTCCTTGCCAACTTCTCCAAACGAAGCTCCTAAATGATTTTGTAGGGAATTAAAATAGAAATCTATTTTTGCCCAAAGTAGGTAGCTGCTAGATCATGACTACACAATGAGGTTCCTCTTAGCCTTTTACAAAATCTTTTTTCCCTGGGGCCTGTCTTTAGGTTCTAGAAGGCATTTTTTTCTTTGAACAGTCAAATTTGAGAAATTTAGCTAATCTTTCACCTTTGGGAATCCTAATTATCCACTCCTGCGGAAAGTACAAGGGGAAAGTTATAGATGTGGTAAAGTTTTTGCACAGGTCTTTGAAGGTTTTTTATGCTAGTTCTTGACAGGTTTCTGAGTGTGGACTTCTAGGCTCTCCCGTAAGTGGATTAATTTTTTTTTCCAATCATGCCAGCCTGTTATATGACTATGTTAATCCTGTGCTGGGGAAGGCTTCCCAGCTGTGGGGTCTCCTAAGTGCTGCATGAAGTAGACTTCCAGGGAATTAACCAACTCCTCTCCCTTCTCCTCTTCCAATCAATTGTATTTATTTAGCGCTTACTCTGCGCAGAGCACTGTACTAAACATTTGGGAGAGTACAGTATAACAGAGTTGATAGGTTCTCTGCCCAAAATGAGTTTGCAGTCTATAGGGGGAGATGGATAGTGAAGCAGCGTGGCTCAGTGGAAAGAGCACAGGCTTGGGAGTCAGAGTTCGTGGGTTCTAATTCCGGCTCCGCCACCAACTTTGGGTAATTCACTTCACTTCTCTGGGCCTCAGTTACCTCATCTGTAAAATGGGGATTAAGACTGTGAGCCCCATGTAGGATAACCTGATTACCTTGTATCTACACCAGTGCTTAGAACAGTGCTTGGAACAAAGTAAGAACTTAAATACCATTATTATTATTATTATTATTATAATTATATCAGTATAAATTATGGGTATGTGCCCAAGTGCTGTGAGGCTGAAGGAAGGGTGAATAAAGGGTGCAAAGCCCAAATGTAAGGGCAACACAGAAGGAAGTGGAATAAGAGGAAATGAAGACTTAGTCGGGAAAAGCCTCTTGGAGGGGAAGTGATTTTAAGAAGGCTTTGTGGGGGGGAGAGTGGTCGTCTGTAGGATATGAAGAGGGAGGGCGTTCCAGCCAGGAGCAGGATATAGGTGAGGGCTCGGCAGTGAAATAAATGAGACTGAGGTCCACTGGGTAGGTTGGCATTAGAGGAGCAAAGTGAGCAGGCTGGGCTGTAGTTGGAAATTGAGGAAGTAAGGTAGGGTTCATGGTGCTTGTGTGCTTTAAAGCCAATGGTAAGGAGTTTCTGTTTGATGTGGAGATGGATGGGCAACCAGTAGAGGTTCTTGAGGAGTTGGGAAACATGTCCTGAATGGGTTTGTAGAAGAATGATCCAGGCAGCAGAGTGAAGTATGGGCAAGACTGGGGAGAGACAGGAGGCAAGGGAGATCAGTGAGGCGGCTGATGCAGTAATCAAGGCAGGATTGGATTGCTGCTTGGATGAATATAGCAGCAGTTTGGATGGAGAGAAAAGGCTGGATTTTAGCTAAGTTGTGAAGGTTAAACAGACAGTATTGGGTGACAGATTGAACATGTGGATTTAGAGAGAGAGATTAGTTGTGTACAACCCCAAGGTTATGGGTTGTGAGACAGGGATGATAGTGATGCTGTTTACAGTGATGAGAAATTCAGGAGAAGGACAAGTTTTGGGTTGCAATATGGGGAGTTCTGTTTTGGACATGTAAAATTTGAGGTGTTGGTGGGACATCCAAGTAGAGATGTCTGAAGGCAGGAGGAAATGTGAGACTGCAGAGAGGGAGAGAGATCAGGACTGGAGATGTAGATGGGACTGGGTATCATCTGCATTACAAGTGGTAGTTGAAGCTGTGGGAGCGATTGAGTTCTCCAAAGGAGAGGTGTAGATGGAGAATAGAAGAGGACCCAGAACTGAACCATGAGGGACACGCACAATTAGGTGGGAGACAGAGGAGGAGACCAAAAAAGAGACTGAGGCCAAGTGCCCAGCGAGATAGGAGAACTAGGAGAAGACAGTGTTGACAAAGCCAAGGTTGGATAGTGTTTTCAAGAGTTGAGCGGGGTCAACAGTGTCAAAGGCAGCTGAGAGGTCGAGGAGGAGTAGGATGGAGTAGAGGTCATTGGATTTGGCGAGAGGGAAATCACCAGTGAGCTGTGAGAGGGTGGTTTTTGTGGGATGAAGAGGGTGGGAGCCAGATTGGACGGAGTCAAGAAGAGGATTTCAGGAGAAGAGATGGAGTCAGCTGGTGTAGACAATTCACTTAAGGTATTTGGAGAGGAATGGAATCAGGCAATGGGGCAATAACTGGAGGGAGCTGTGGGGTTGAGGGAGCTTTTTTGGGATGGGGAGACATGACCGTGTTTAAAAGCAGTGGGAAAGAAGCCATTAGAGTGAACAATTAAACCCCTCTTCGAAACCCCCAGCTTGCCTGATTTAGTCGTTCGTACTCGGTCATATTTATTGAGCACTTACTGTGTGCAGAGCACTACACTAAGCTCTTGGGAGAGTACAATACAACAATAAGCAGTCACATTCCCTGCTTGCAGTGAGCTTACAGTTTATAGTGGAGGAAACGGACATCAATACAAATAAATAAATTTATAATTATGTTCATAAGTGCTGTGGGGCTGGGAGAGGGGAAAAGCAAAGGGAGCAGGTCAGAGCGATGCAGAAAGGAGTGGGAGATGAGGAAAAGAGGGGCTTAGTCTGGGAAGCCCTCTTGGAGGAGATGTGCCATCAATAAGGCTTTGAAATGAGGGAGAGTAATTGTCGAATTTGAGGAGGACGTGAACTAGGGGTCGGTGGCGAGGCAGGCGAGATCAAGGCACAGTAAGACATTTAATACTAGAGGAATGAAGAGTGCGGGCTGGGTTGTAGAAGGAGAGAAGCGAGGTGAGGAATTCATTCATTCATTCAATTGCATTTATTGCACGCTCTCTGTATGCAGAGCAGTGTACTAAGTGCTTGGAAAGTACAATTCGGCAACAGAGACAATCCCTACCCAACAACGGGCTTACAGTCTAGAAGGGAAGAGAGACAACAAAACAAAATAAGTAGACAGGCATCAGTGGCATCAATATAAATAAATAGAATTATAGATATATACACATCATTAATAAAATAAGTAGAATAATAAGCATGTACATATATAAACAGGTTCTGCGGGGCGGGGGGATAGAGCAGAGGGAGGGAGTAGGGGCGATGGGGAGGGGAGGAGGAGAAGAGGAAAAGAGGGGCTCAGCTTGGGAAGGCCTCTTGGAGGGGGGGCAAGGTGGTGGAGTGCTTTAAAGCCAGTAGTGAGGAGTTTTTGTTTGTTGCAGAGGCGAGTGGGCAACCACTGGAGTTATTTTGGGGAGAGGGGTGACATGTCCTGAACGTTTTTGTAGAAAAATGATCTGGGAAGCAGAGTGAAGTATAGACTCCACTGGGGAGAGACAGCTCTCCCTTGCTCCCAGCCCCAAAGCACTTATGTATATATCTATAATTTAATTTATTTGTATTGATATCTGTCTTCCCAACTCTAGACTGTGAGGTTGCTGTGGGCAGGCATTGCCACCGTTTATTGTTGTATCGTATTTTCCCAAGCGCTTAGTACCGTGATCTGCACACAGTGAGTGCTCAGTAAATACAATTGAATGAATAGGTCAACAAGGAGGCCGATGCAGTAATCCAGGTGGAGTAAAATGGGTGATTGTATTAATGTGGTAGCAGTTTGGATGGAAAGGAAAGGGCGGATTTTAGCGATGTTGTGAAGCTGGGACTGTCAGGATTTAGTGATTGATTGAATATGTGGGTTGAATGACAGAGAGGAGTCAAGGATAATGCAAGGGTTCCGGGCTTGTGAGACAGGAAAAATGGTGGTGCCGTCTACAGAGATGGAAAAGTCAGGGGGAGAGCGGAGGTTGGGTGGGAAGATAAGGAGCTCTGTTTTGAACATGTTAAGTTTGAGGTGATGTGAGGTCGTCCAAGTAAAGATGTCTTGAAAGCAGGAGGAGATGCGAGACTGGAGAGAGGGAGAGAGATCAGAGCTGGAGATGTAGATTAGCGCAAATCTCTCCCTCCTTTCTCTTTCCATCACCACTATCACTACTATAATTATGGACATATGGTACAAAAAAATCTTTCGTTACCTTCTTGAAAATTGGGAGTGGGTACTGTGCGGTGGAGACAGTTCTGTGAATAAATATGGTGTGTGGAAGAGGAATATACCCCCAAAATGACTAGTATAGTATTAAATTTCCCATTAAGACTGACTTCTTCACTCACCATCCAATTGGCAAGAAAGAAAATACTTTCCAAGAATAGAAAATTTGGCAGTGAAAATCACCACCAATGAATATTTATTCAACCCACACTCTCCCCATTTTATCTATTAGCTTTCTTTATTGACTACTCCCCACAAACATTCTCTTCTCAGTTAAAGTTTACCTTTTCTGGTTCTCAACTCTCCCATCTCTTACTCGGTTCTCTTCTTTTCCTCTCCTCCTTCTCCAAATGTGTCTTTTTGCAGTTTTCCCATCTTCCAAGTCCTCCTAAAATCCCCCATACTTAGGAATGCTTTTTCTGATTTGCATCACCCACAGTGCATCAGTCCATCAAGGATTTATGTACACTTTTATTTGCATATTCAGTCATTTAGCTTTTTAAAATCCTGTTAGAGCTGTGCTATGTTTTAATGTCTTTGTTTCATAGTTACACTTCCTGTATTTGTAAATCGTTTAGTAATCAAAGGTACTTATTGAGGACTTTATGTGTGAAGCACACTGTGTGAAGCGCTTGGGAGAGTACTTCACAACAGAGGAGCTTACAGTCTAGATGGGGAGAGGCATTAAAATAAATTATGGATATGGACATAAGTGCTATGGAGCTGTGGGTGGGGTGGAATGAATACCAAGAGCTCAAAGGATTTATGTCTTTAGGTTTTTCATGTCTTTCTATGTCAATTGATGTCTCTGTTTTCCCCTTTAGCTGATAAAATCCCTTAAGGGCAGGGAATGTGTGGGTCTTGCTTCTTTTTATTCTCCCACCAGCTTAGTACAGTGCTTTGCACTCAGTAGGTGCTCAGTACATACCATTCACAGAGGAATGGAAAGATCCTTATGAGCAAGGCCTTTTACTTTTGGTTGTTTGTTTTTTATGGTATTTGTTAAACACTATGTGCTAGGGACTGTACTACGTGCTGTAAGTACAAACTAATCAGGTTGGACATGGTCCGTGTCCCTCATGGGTATCACAGCCTTAATCCTCATTTTCCACATGTGGTAACTGAGGCCCAGATAAGTGAAGCAACTTGACCAAGTTCACACAGCAGACAAGTGGTGGAGCTGGGATTAAAACCTCTAACCTTCTGACTCCCAGGCCCGTGCTGTCTCCACCAGGACACACTGCTTCATTATTGTTTAATGTTCTCAAGCACCTAGTCCTCTCAAATTCAGATCCTGAAGGGTCCTTGATACCGCTGCTTCTTGGAGAAAAGAATGGGCCACTCTGACTACCTTGATCCTTAATTACAAAGAGTTTCAGATGTCCCTCCAAAATCTTCTGCCAATTGGCAGCCAGTAGGGATGCTGACTCACTCCTATGTTTGTGTTCTGCTGCCATTTCATCAAGGTCATTTTCAACGAAGCCTCTAGGCAGAAGAATTGCAGCTGGAAAGTGAAGAAGACTAGGCCTACAAAAGAGGGGAAAAAACAGGTTTCATGAAGCATCTGGGCATGAGATCAAACCGTGAAAGAAGATGGCAATTGAGAAATCTGGGGAATCACTTGATTTTTTTTTTCTGCTTAATCTCTCACCGGCACTCAGGGTGAGAGACATTATTGCCCGAGTATCATTCCCTGGCTTAGTATCACCTAGACAGAGTCTTTTGCCTCCTGCTCATCCTTCATCAGTGTCTGCCCTCCCCTCTGCATCACCTTGGTTAATTAATAATAATTCTGGTATTTAAGTGCTTATTATGTGCCAGGCACTGTATTAAGTGTTGGGGTGGCTACAAGTAAATCAGGTTGGACACGTTCCCTGTCGCACATGGAGCTCACAGACTTAATCCCCATTTTAAAAACGCAGTAACTGAGGCACAGAGACGTAAAGTGACTTGCCCCAGGTGACACAGACAAGTACTGGAGCAGGGATTAGAACCCAGATAATAATAATAATACTTATGGTATTTGTTAAATGCTTACTATGTGCCAACACTGTTCTAAGTGCCGGGGTAGGGACAGGGTAATCAGGTTGTCCCATGGGGGCTCACAGTCTTAATCTCCATTTTACAGATGAGGTAATTGAGGTGCAGAGAAGTTATGTGTCTTTCCCAAAGTCGCACAGCAGACAAGTGGTGGAGCCGGGATTAGAACCCACGTCCAACTGACTCCCAGGCCTGTGTTTTATCTAGTAGGCCATGCTGCTTCTGTACCCCATAAGCACTTTAATACTCATCCCAGGCACATGGCGTTTACATCCTTATCCTTACAGTCTACTATTTCCTATCTCTAATTTATTTTAATATCCATCTCCTCCTCCAGACTGTAAATTCTGTGTGAGCAGGGATCATGTCAACCAACCAACTCTATTGTATTATACCCACCCAAGCACTTAGTACAGTGCTCTGCATATAGTAAGCGCCCAATAAATACCACTTATTGAATGATTGACCAGCCTGAAAACACAGCTAGTATTAGTAGGAAAAGATTGGGAGACCTGCTTTTCTGAGGTGCATCTCCTTGATATTTTGATATAGTCAAGAACTCAAAATTTGGACTCATGATTTAAGTGGGTTTATATCATTGCTGACTTCTTAAAATTGGCATCATTGTTATTATTACTATTGTATTTAAGTGTTTTACTGTATGTTAGGCACTGTTCTAAGCTCTGGGAGAGGTACAAGTGAATCAGGTTGGATGCAGGCCCTGCCCCACATGGGGCTCACAGTCTACATAGGAGGGAGAACAGGTATTGAATCCCCATTTTACAGTTGAGGAAACCAAGACTTAGAGAAGATGAATGACTTGCCCAAGGCCACACAGCGAGGAAATGACAGAGCCAGGATTTGACTTCCAGACCTGGGTTCTTTCCATGAGTCCACACTGCTTTTGTTAAAAACTGGACTGTGAGCTTGTTGTGGGCAGGGAATGTATCTACCAATTCTGTTATACTGTACTCTCCCAAGCGCTCAGTACAATGCTCTGCACGCAGTAAACACTCAATAAATACAATTGATAGGAAAGAACTGGCTGAGAGCAATTGGTCTTTAGCCTATGAATGTCTTCTCGTTCGACTTAAAGAGAAGAATTGGTCATTGTGCTAATAATACAATTGTGATTCCAATCCAAAGGGGTTTTTTTTGTTGTTGTTTTTGGGGCATTTTGGTTTATTTATTTTTGGTATGGTCTGCCTTGCACCCCACATCTGGTACTAATAGTAATAATGGTATTTGTTAAGCGCTTTGTATGTGCCAAGCACTGCACTAAGCACTGGGCAAGGTACAAGGTAATCAGATGGGTTCCAGTCCCTCTCCCACAGAGGAGCTCTCAGTCTAAGGGAACCACAACACAGGCATATGATCCTGAAGGGGAACAGAAGAGAGGTCTGTGAACCATTTCTAAATAGTCAAAATTTGAAAAGAAATCTTCTGGGAAGGCATGGAAATGCTTATGCTCTCCACATGTTTAGATGGGGCATGAAGAGCGGAGATGAGGTCTTGGCATCTTCTGAGCCTCTAATGCCAGAAGTCGGTGAATGTGCAGGCACAAAGAGAAGGCAAGCAAATAAGTATACAAATATCAAACCTAATCCTGTGGAAATTTGAGCAGTTTTTGACAGGCGTTGTATTATACTCTCCCAAGCGCTCAGTACAGTGCTGCGCACACAGTAAGCACTCAAATCACATGATGTAATTGAAAGTACTTCTGACTTTTTAAATTCATCCAAATTTAAAAGTATTTTCTTCACTATTCTCCATCTCGCTCATGAACCTATCAATCAGTCAACATCAACTTGTTTTGGGCAGAAAATGTGTCTGTTGATTCTGTTGTGTTGTACTCTCCCAAGCGCTTAGTAGAGAGCTCTGCGCATAGTAAATGCTAAGTAAATACCATTGATTGTTTGCCTAAGCATGCGATTTGTAAAAACTAGCCTTGCAGTCCAAGGTCCTTATGCCTGTACACCGAGGCAGAAGTTTCTCAGTAGGTTTACATTTCACCCAGCAAGGAATTCTAATCTTGGTAAACACAGATTTAGGAGGAATTTACAAAGGGCATGGTTCTAGAATGGAACCACACAAATAAATAAATGCAGCACTCATCTTGGTCTGTGTGTCAGGCTTACTGGCTGCTTTGTTGCACCTCTAGATTAAATTGTCTGTGGAGGACTGTTCTTCGTTACTTGGGAATGTACATTATTCTTCGCCTTGTGTGATTGGGATTCTAAAACATTCCGTATCTGGTGGCCTTATTGAATCCAAGTGTCACTGTGCCTTTCAGACTGTAGGGGAGGTACTCAGTTACAGCTGGTTGACCTGGTTCTAGTTACTACACAAAGACATTGGCAAAAGAAATTCACCCCCTTCCCTCCCCCAACCAAAGTGCCCAGAATTTCCAGAGTGGTGCCTCTTTCCAGCTTCTTGGGTCTTGAAGCTTCCTGATTCATTTCAAGAGCTTCAGGCTGCCTCTATTGATGATGATGATGATGGTATTTGTTAAGCGCTTACTATGTGTCAAGCATTCATCTGAGCAGTGGGATAGATACAAGAAAATCAGGTTGGGCACAGTGCTTGTCCCACCTGGCGTTCCCATTCTTAATCCCCGTTTAACAGATGAGGTGACTGAGGCCTAGAGAAGTGAAGTGACTTGCCCCAGGCCACAAAGCAGACAAGTAGCGGAGCCTGGATTAGAACCCATGACCTTCTGACTTTCAGGCTCGTGCTCTGTCCACCGCACCATGCTGCTTCCCTCCCTGGTACCCATAGGCACTATCTGAGGGAAACTCATCTTGGGGAAACTAGTTGGTCTCACAAGTGACACTTTGTCTTTGAGATTAAAGATTTATCGATCACCATAAGTGCCCAGGCAATTAACTTTACAGTAGTGGTTCCCACAGGTGTTCCTTGGAGACTGCCCAGGTTTGCTGCTTCCCTCCTCTATGCCCCGTTCCTTAATTGTGCCATGGTTAATTTTCATGATTCATATGATCGCTCAAACTTCAGAGGAGCTCTGGACTGTTTTTGTCCCCAGACAACCCAAAGACATGAAGTTCTTACTATGTGCACCCCCGTTTTTTCCTGCAACTTAAAGCAGTGAGGAGAGGAGAAAGTGTTCCCGTAGATCATGCTCAGATTGGGCTTGGAATGAAAAACCTTGGGAATTTTGAGGGAGGCATTATTAAGTTGCTAAATTTAAAGCTGAGGCTGTCAGAACATCAGCAAAGGAATAAAGCAGCATGGCATTATTTATTCTAACTACAATTAGAATAAATAATTGTATAGTTGATTATACATATCTGCCCAAGTAGACTGTGTCCAACCTGATTCTTATATGTACCCCAGTACTTAGTACAGTGCTTAATACTTGCGAAGTGATTAATAAATAGTATTATTATTACGGGCTGAGGAAGGCTACAGATTTTCCCAGAGAATTAGTTTGATCTACTCTGCACATAAGTGCTCAATGAAGACCACTGATTAATTGATTGATATGTCTTTTTTTTTTCTTCTCCTTTTAGAGTGTTTCACCGCAAATGGTGCTGATTATAGGGGAACTCAGAACTGGACAGCCCTACATGGAGGAAAGCCTTGTCTGTTTTGGAATGAGACCTTTCAGCACCCCTACAACACTCTGAAATACCCCAATGGAGAGGGGGGTCTCGGAGAACATAACTACTGCAGGTAAGCAGACGCTTTTCCCCTGGAGAATTCCTCTGCCCTCGTTTGGAGAAAACATATTTTGTAGCTTGCGAACCGAAGCTGGGATAGGGATTGTGTCTGCCCCGATGATTGAGTTTCTAACCACAGTGCTTGGTACCTAGTAAACCCTTAAATTCCATGTCCTAACTAAGTTGTCATTTGGACGAGGCTGAATTCTTCTACACTTTCCTTAACATCTGCCACATATTTGACACATCAGCCTTCCCTCAGATTCTCCTTCTTTTCTGAACCCCATTTTCCTTTCTTTTGTGTGAGGTAGGTCCTCTTCATTCGCTCTCTGAGAAGACCCACAAAGAAAGCAGGTTGGCACCTTACTGTGAGGGTTAAACAAGCGAACCTCCTCTTCCTCCTCCACTCAAAACCTATCCCAGCTCGAGGCTGCAGAAGCAGTTGTATTCTCAGGGCTACCCTGACCAAGGCAGCTCTTGACTGCTTTAACTTGGAGGGAGCCAAGCTAGTGCTGCAATCAGTGCTATTTATTGAGTACTTACTGTGGGTAGAGCATTGTACTAAGTGCCTGGGAAAGGTCAGTACTACAGAGTTGGATAGACATGTTCCCAGGCCCCAAGGAACTTGTAGTCTAGAAGGAGTATGATCACCCTCAGACATTACTAATCTGATGTGCAAAATTTGTATATTGCTAGGAAAGGCCAGTCTAGGGCCTGGGAGTCAGAAGGACCTGAGTTCTAATTCTGACTCAGCCACTTGTCTTCTGGGTGACCTTGGGCAAATCACCTACTTCACTTTTCTGGTCCTCAGTTACCTCATCTGTAAAATGGGGGATAAGACTGTGAGCCCTGTGGGGGTCACTAACAGTGCCCAACCTGATTAGCTTGTATCCCCCCCCCCCATCGCTTAGTACAGTACCTGGCACATAGTTAGTGCTTAACAAATACCATGAAAAAAAAAAGACCTCATTTTAAGCCTCCCATGTGCCTTACCAGTTATATGTATTTACTGAGTACTTGCTGTGTTCAGAGCACTGTACTAAGCACTTGGGAGAGTACTATGTAAGAATAAACAGACACATTCCCTGGCCTCAGTGAGTTTACCACATAGTCCAGTGGGGCTAGAACAACAGTTCTAAAAGGCTTTTCCTGCAGCAAGCCATAACGCTGTATACACGGACCCTTGCATTTGTGATAATAAGACTTAAGACCCGGGAAATGTGATTAGTGGTCCGAGAATTGATTAACTTATTAGAGTAGCAGTGCTGGTAATATTTTTGGAGGTGTGAGAGCTTATAGTCAATAAGCTTCAGAGAACCAGGCTGCTCCTGACTCGCCAAGGTCTGCTAATCTATCAATCAATCAATCAGTGGTATTTATTGAATGCTTACTCTGAACAGAGCTCTGAACTAAAGGCTTAGAAATGTCTGTACAACAGAGATGCGATCCGTGCCATTAAGGAGCTTACAGTCTGTAGCTTAGTCCTGACTCATGTTACTTTTTGGCTTTCTGGGCTACCATTGATTTGCTTTTAGGTTGCCACACAACTGACAAATTACCCGTAATTGCAATTAGGCAGAAGAGAGTCAAGGGTGATGACTCTCATGCTGAAGCATGAAAACAACCATCGGTAGAGAAGTCAGTAGTTGTAGTTAGTCATTGTGATATTTAAGAGGTGCCCACTGGGTGTGATGCAGTATATTAAGCTCTTGGGAAAATACAACTGAAGCACAGGACACATTTCCTGGCCACAGTGAGATTGCGTTCTTAACAGGGGAGACACATAAAAATAATTGCAATTAGAATAAATAGTTGACTGTACAATAGATAATACATAACCGCCCAAGTGGACTCTGTCCAATTTTATTATCTGTATGTATCCCAGTACTTACCACAGAGCTTGGCATTTAGGAAGTGCTCAATAAATACTGTTGTTATTATTGTTATGGGCCGAGGAAAGCTATAAATAAATACATAAGTGCTTGAGGTGGCTGTTGGGTTAGTATGACTCGGAGTGTTGGGAGTTAATTGGGGAAAACCTACTGGGTAAGAGCCAGTTCTTACAAACCAGCCAAGTAGGCAGTTGGAATTACCCAGTGAAATCTTTTGTTCATAATCTCTTCTACTGAAGTTAATTGCGGCTTCCTCCTCATGTCAATCAGATCACTATTAGAACTCTCCCAGAAAGCAGCATGGCTTAGGGGATAGAGCACGGGCTTAGGTTCTAATTCCAGCCATAATATTTGTCTGCCGTGTGACCATGGGCAAGTCACTTAATTTTTCTATGCCTCAGTTACCTCATTTGTAAAATGGGGATTAAGACTGTGGGAGCCCCATGTGGGACAGGGACTGTGTGATCACCTTGTATCTACCCTAGTGCTTAGAACAGTGCTTGGCACATAGTAAGTGCTTAACAAATACTGTAATTATTCTGGACAAATACCATAATTATTCTGGAGTCACCCCAACTGCTAGGCTGTTAGTATCTTATCACCCCGCAATTCTATTTTGGAAGATCTGCTGGTCTACTCAGGAAACTCTTGGAACCTTGGGATCACCAGGGTATCCAACATTGGCCAGGGATGGATGAGTAATATTCATGGTGAAGTCTAAAGAAACCTTTTCCATTTAGGGGTAGATTCTTGCTAGCAAATTCCTGTGGTTGATGTGAGGCCTGAATTACTGGAAAGTGACATGAAAGTTAAGGCAATTGTAGATTCTTGTTGCACTGTATAGTGGTTTTTGTCTCTCTCTTTTTAAAAATATAATTAAGTGCTCAGTGAGGTTAGAGGTGAGTTGTTCAGTCATTTCTGATATTTTTCAGAATATGTAGGGTGGTGATAAATGATTCAGTTTGCAGTAACTCACTTGGAGAGAAGCAGTGTGGCTTAGTGGATAGAACATGGCCCTGGGAGTCAGAAGGACCTGGGTTCTAATTCTGGTTCTGCCACATGTCTGCTGTTTGACCTGGGGCAAGTCACTTCACTTCTCTGGGCCTCAGTTACTTATTTGAAAAATGGGGACTAAGAGTGTGAGCCCCTTGTGGGACAGGGCCAGTGCCCAACTTGGTTAACTTTTATCTACCCCAGCACTTAGAAAGCATAGTAAGCTCTTAACAAGTAACATTATTATTAGTTATTATTATCTACTCCCATGGCTTCAGTTTCCACCTCTCTCCTCTACAATCTCACCTTTCCTCCCTCTCACAGAACCTTTCCATGTGCATGTCCTACAAATTCCTCCTATGTATCCCACCTGTATATTCTTTCCCCGTGCTTTGTACAGGGCTCTGCCCACAGTATGTGCTTAATAAATACTATTACACTACTATTACCTCAAACTCAATATGTCTAAAACTGAACTCCTTGTCTTTGCTCCCAAATCCATTCTTCCATCATAATTTTCCCATCAAAGTCAGCCACCCTTCCTGCCCCAGAAAGCCCTCAAGCTGGGCATTATCCTTGACTCTGTATTATCTCTTTCATCTCTCACATTCAGTGAACTAAGTCTTGCTAGTTTTTCCTTCCTTCCCAGATCTTCCCCTTCCTCTCTGTCCAAATGGCCAACTACCATCTCTTCTGTTATAAACTCCTTGAAAGAAGTGCTCTGCACTCATTGGACACTTAATCAATACTGTTGCTGAAAATGATTTTTTTTTCCCAGTGTTGCTGATCAAGCATTTAAGTGCCAGATAGAAGAAACAGACAGGGGAAGTTAATGTTGAAATAGCAATGAAATGAATTCATGATAAAAAAATAAGTCTTCATGAATTTCCTATTAATTAGATTTCTCAGCACAAGAGACTTCATTTTCCATGTTTATGTCGAGGTGGGTGGATGGATGAATGGATATGCAAGCTCATTGTGGGCAGGAAATGTGTCTGTTATGTTGTGTTGTACTCTCCCAAGTGTTCAGTACAGTGCCCTGCACACAAACACTCAATAAATGATTGATTGAAATTAATGTTCGCTTACCTCCCCAAGTTTTTTGCCAGACAGAACAGATTATCTCTATAGAGAAAGTGTTGGCAAAGAGGCACCGACTTTTAGGAGCGGAAAATGAAAAGAGAGATTGTATTATAACAAGGCATATCTCACATTCCGAAGCAGGGCTCATGCTAGTTTTATCCCTTTTACGAACTATGTAAGCTATAGCAAAAGTCTAGATAGGGTCGTCGTTAGTCTTTATAGCCTGGGCCTAGTTTCTAGTGGTCCTGGTAAAGAGTTCCCTACACTGCTTATATCCTTAGTCGTGTCATGACTCCATGTCACAGAGAGCAGTAACTCATTAGGCAGAAGCAGGACTATGCTTTTTGTCTGCAGACCTGTCGGGAAGTTAATTAAGGTGTGTGAAACTTTTCTTCTGTTCCCTATTCCCCACAGGAATCCAGATGGAGATGTGAGCCCCTGGTGCTATATTGCCGAACACGAGGATGGCGTCTACTGGAAATACTGTGAGATCCCAGCCTGTCAAAGTAAGAGGTGCCATTTCTGAAGGGTCAGGGAGCCATCAGCTAGGACTGATGGCTCACCTACAACAACTCAGCCCTTACACTTTGCTCTTCTAATGCCAACCCTCTCACTGTACCTCGCTCTCATCTTTCTCCCTGCTGACCCTTCGCCCACATCCTGCCTCTGGCCTGGAATGCCCTCCCTCCCTAAATCCGGTAGACAATTACTCTCCCTTCAAAGCCTTATTGAAGGCACATCTCCTCCAAAAGGCCTTTCCTAATTGAGCCTGCCTTTACTCTTCTCCCACTCCCTTCTGCGTCACCCTAACTTGCTCCATTTTTTCTTCCCCTCTCCCAGTCCCACAGCACTTATGTAGCATATCTCTCATTTATTTATATTAATGTCTGTCTCCCTCCTCCCCCTCATACTGTAAGCTTCTTGTAGGCAGTTATATTGTACTCTTCTAGGTGCTTAGTACAGTGCTCAGCACACAGTAAGTGCTCAATAAATGCAATTGAATGAATGAATGAATGAAGAACAAAAGGATTTAACTAAAATGATGTTGCCCTGTGTTCTGGAGGCCTTTCTGTTGTTTTTGTCTGTGCTCCCTATACTGTCTTAACCTGCTGCTATTGGGTTGTCTGTTACAATTTCATCTCCAACCATACTGCTTATTGATCTTATCCTGAGTCTCTCCTAAGCAAAGGTGATTATAATAATAATAACAATAATATTATTATTATTGTTGTGGTATTTGTTAAGCACTTTATGTGCTGAGCACTGTACTGAGTGTTGGGGTTGATGCAAGGTATTTGGGTTGGACCCAGTCCCTGTTCTACATGGGGCTCACAGACTATGTAAGAGGGAGAAAAAGTATTTACTCAATATTTTGCACATGAGGGAACTGAGGCCCAAAAGTCAAAAGACTTGCCCTAGCTCACCCAGCAGGCAGGTGGCAAAGCTCTGATCATTTGAGAAGCAGCGTGGTCCAGTGGAAAAAGCATGGTCCTGAGAGTCAGAGGACCTGAGTTCTAATTCTGGCTGCACCATGTAAATTGCCATGTAACCTTGGGCAAGTCACTTCAGTACTCTGTTCTTTGGAGTCAGAGGTCATGAGTTCGAATCCCAGCTCTGCCACTTGTCAGCTGTGTGACTGTGGGCAAGTCACTTCACTTCTCTGTGCCTCAGTTACCTCATCTGTAAAATGGGGATGAAGACTGTGAGCCCCATGTGGGACAACCTGATGACCCTGTGTCTACCCCAGTGCTTAGAACAGTGCTCTGCACATAGTAAGCGCTTAACAAATACCAACATTATTATTATTATTATTAAGATCTCTCATCTGCAGAATGGGGATTCAATCCCTGTTCTCCCTCCTACTTAGACTCTAATAGACTGTGAGCCCCATGTGGGACCCAATTTTCTTGTATCTACCCCAGTGCTTAGTTTAGTACTTGGGACATAGCGCTTAATAAATATTATTATTATTATTTGGGTTAACATGTCTGATGAAAATTGGGATGAGACCTCGGGCCAGCAGACCCGTGCCAATTGGAATGTCTGGAAGGGAAGGGAAAAGTCACCACCCACATCCCTACCAGAGTTCAGGACACAGACTGATAATTTTCCCTAATTTACTTCACCCGAGCGTCTGTCACCTGGCGCCAACATCTTCAGAATTTGGGGCTCAAGGTGAGCCCTTCCATCTGGTAATATCATAACTCACTTGAAGAGATGAGACTCGATGAATGTCTCGCTCCCTGGTCGTCTTTGTCAAGTTTTAAAAATAGAAAACATCTCTTTTGGCTCTGATGGCTTTAAGAAAAGAAGAAAGGGGAAATCAGATTTTCTTTGGTCCATTTGTTATGTACAAAGATCGTCTTTCAGTCCTCGTCTCGATCCTTGTCTGGGGTGGTGAAGAAGGGATTTAAACTTGAATCCAGTCTGCACTGCTAATAGCAGATTTGCATTTAGAAAACATCGTTGGGCCTAGAAGAACTGCTTCACTTGGTAAGAAATGTAGATGATGCAATTCTAAATGAAAACTCGGTGGTGCTTCAGGTATCCAAAGAAGAGAAATCCCAAATTGAAAGTGGAAAAATCATGTCCAACAAGTATTCTGGTAGTTCTTCAAAAAAAAAAAAAAAAAAAAAAGCCCTGGAAGGCAGTTCAAGAGGTAGATGCATTACTGTGGACAGAAAGAGAAAAGTCAGTTCTTGGGAAGTTGTGAAAGGCATCGTGCATTCATCCAAGTGGCTATAGGCAAGAGTTTCCTGACAATGTCTGGAAAGATATTTTGCTGGTGGTCGGGGGGTGTGTTTGGGCAGGGAGGCGTTTCTGATGAACATAGCTATGAATGGCTGCGGTGCCATCTTTAGCAACCAGCCTTGGTAATTGCCTGAAGGACCAAACTCAAATACATTCTGCCTATTTCCTGCCAATTTGCCCTATTTCTGGATGAGGAGTCGTCATTTTCATGAGTAATACTAACCCTTTGTCTGAAGTCACTCTTCATGATTAGCATCGAGCTCGTCACACTGAAGAATGCCTCTGATATGATCAGATCCCTGGAAAATTGACATCTGAACATAACAGCCCCAGCAGGAGTCAGAGTACTGAATGTCTCTGGACAAAGCGGAGTTTGGTGAATGGCGGCTCATTGTTTTGAAACTGGAACCTCTCTCTCACGGTTTATCGCAGGGAGAGCTATAAAGAAGTGGGGAGATGAGGATGATGTATGATTCAATAGAGAAGAAAGAGAAATTTGAACTGTGCTCTTGACCTACTGAGAATGGATTTGTACTCATTGTCGAAAGGATAAGAACCCTTGAGGTAATTGGATCTGCTTCTCAGGCTCCTTCAGCATATTTCTCAAAGGCAGAAGGTAGTATTTTTCTTTCTCACTGCCAAAAGGATGAATGCATAATTCAAGAGCCAAGCCTGATTTACAGTAAACCACAAAGCTAACCGAATTAGGCTCATTTCAGCCACTCGTTGCTTAAGCCAAGTTAGTTTGGTTGTCGAGGGGAAACTTGCGTGACTTAATTTCAGTGGATATTGATACTAAATATGACTCTTCCTCTTTACAGCTCTCTCCCTGTATCAGACAGTCAACTCTGAAACCGATTCCCCTTTTTGTATTATTCAGAGCTGTGCCTTTGTAGTGATCTGCTTCATCTTTTTGCTTTTCGTGTGTGTATGTGTGTGTTTACTTGTCTTGTGGTGGTGACTTCAGCTCCCATTTAGGCGGCTCTGCCTTTTGAATGATCTGCCCCCGTTAGCTCTGCACATGGCCTGGTGGATAGAACCCGGTCTTGGGAGTCAGAAGATCTGAGCTCTAATCCTGGCTCCGCCACCTGTCTATTTTGTGACCTTGGGCAAGTCGCTTCACTTCTCTGTGCCTCAGTTGTCTCATCTGTAAAATGGAGATTAAGACCGTGAGCCCTATTTGTGTCAAACCTAACTTGCTTGTATCTTCCCCCAGCATTTAAGACAGTGCCTGGTACATAGTAAGCACTTAACAAATACCATAAGGATAAAGAAAAAGGGCTACCGAAGAAGGTATTGATAAAGAAAAAGGGATGAATGGTAGATGGTGATTTTTATTTGATTCCTAGTACTTTTGGGTTTACTTCTATGTGACCCAGGGCCTATTATAGAATGATAATGCCACTGTGATTGAGTAGGCCTGAAGCTGATGGAATGTCTTGTTAGGAATGATGAACAAACTTTGGTCTCAGGCCCAAGAACCAGTGCAGAAGAATTGGCTGCAGTGCTTGTATCTTTTTTTTTTTTTTGTACTGGTACTTGTTCAGAGCTTACTTTTTGACAAGCACTGTCCTAAGCACTGGCGTAGATGCAAGATAATCAGACAAGAGTAGAGTTGGGATTAATACCCAATCTTCTGACTCCCAGGCCCCTGCTCTTGCCACTAGGCCACACTGCTTCAATGTTCTTTCACTCTCTCAGCCATGTCAGTCATCTTCCCACTGGGACTCAGAATGCAACAAGTGAGCAGGTAAGCAACACATTGCCACGAGCATGTTCCTCCTGGGTCCAAGTTAGGCTTTGGCAGAACTGAAACTAGGACCCAGGTTTTCTGATTTCCCACAGAGGATCTCCTTCCACTGGACCGGCCCAAGAGCTGGCTTGGTGAGCTATTGATAATTAGGCTTGGTGAGCCAAATTACCCTCTGGCTTGCTGGGGTGTTACGGGGGCGATCCTTTGGGCCGGTATCGATGCTGAGGCAGAGTGATGAAAATCTTCATCTGAGCCCCAGTGGGGTTTGTGGCTGGATCTCTGGGGGGTTAATATGAAAGAAAATGACACCCTACTACTGTGATGTTGCAGTAGAAAATGCAGCCTCTGTGTAAAGACAGGACAGAATACTTACATCAAGAAAGCCCCTCTTGCCCTTAAATGTATGTTAGAGAATCCAGTGGGATTTTAAAGCCTCTAGAAATAATAATAGAATTAATCGATTACCCCTTGGGGGCAATGCCCTGAACTAGAGACTGGGGAAGTATAAAGCAAAAAAGTGCCTTGCCTGTGATAAGGTAATCCTCTAATAGGGGAAAGATAGACATAAAAATGGGATACAAATAGGGTAATCACATGTGAAGATGCAACTGAATAAAAATCAATCAATGGTATTTATTGAGCTTTTACTATGTATAGAGCACTGTACTAAGTGCTTGGGAAAGGACAGTACAACAGCATCAACAGACTTGTTCCCTGCCCATAACAAGCTTACAGTCAAGGGGGGAGACAGACATTAATATAAATAAGTCATAATATACAAACGTGCTGAGTGGGTGCTGCAGCTGGATTTGTGCAAATTGGGATGTGGGGAACGAATCAGGGGAGCCACGTTGGAGGAGGTGGGATTTTAGCCTCCCCCATTCTGGTTTCTTTTTAGAATGGGAACCCCGAGAGATAAACTGGGTTACTGCCACTTTGCCATGTTATTGTGTTATGGCACTTTAAGCTGAGATCTCCATCCCCCCCCCCCTTTTTTTGTTTGGGTGTTCCAAAAGTGGATTAATTCTGTATTGGCAGAGAGTCTGCGGTTCACGCCGTCAACTCAAAATCATTTTCTTTTCTCATTTGGTTTCGGAAAAATCCCAAGCCCCGAGTGTAAAGCACACTAAGCCATCCAGGAAATATCTGTTGCCAGTGTAATAACACCGTGTAGAGAACGGAGTCGGTGTCTGCGGGTGTTCCGTCCAGCTGAGTCCAGCTGGGAAAATACACCCTGTGGAAGCTATCTATGGAAAGACTTAAATCAGCAGCTTTCTCCAAATTTCCTTTGGTCTCTGGTAAGACCACATCTTCATTCTTACTAGTTGGGAGAACAAGTCACTCTTTGATGAACGTCAGCTATTTACTCTCTGCATCATTTGTACTTGATGGCCAAATTTCTCCAAATGGCCAGGCCAGAGACGCAGGTCTTAGAAGTCTGCAGGCGGGAGGAGAATCTCTGCTCCTGCAATGGCTCCCCTTCGTTTCCTAAACCATTGTGCTATTGGTCAGATCCATTCATAATGTAAATTCTCAGCTTCCCACCAACGAGGGGGCCACTGTTTATGAAGGACTTGCATTTGTCTTCAGCTAGTGGATAGTAAAAGGTTCTCGACATTTTAAATCATGTCCATCTTACTAACGTGGTGTTTATTCCTCATGTCAGCTGTTGCTAAGACCAGTCTCTTCTGGGTCTTATATGTTGTCAGACAAGGGGAACATATAAAATCTCACAATTATTTCTCTCCTAAAACGTTTATAACACAGGGGTTTTGTTTGGGATGAACCTTGCAGCATGGTCTAGTGCAAAGAGCACGGGCCTGGGAGTCAGAAGGACCTGGGTTCTAATCGTGGCTCTGCCACAAGTCTGCTATGTGACCTTGGGCAAGTCACTTCACTCTCTGGGCCTCAGTTCCCTCATCTGTCACATGGGGATTAAGACTGTCAGCCCCATGTGGGACAGGGACTCGGTCCAACCTGATTAACTTGTTTCTCCCCCAGTGCTTAGAAGAGTGCTTGGCTCATAGTAAGCACTTAACAAGTACCACAGTAGTAACAATAATAATAATACTTTCAGAAAACTCACCCTTTAGAACTCATGTTTTGATCGGCACCACACAAGTGTTCAAGACACTGCATCACATTAAATCCAGACAGACATGTGGTGTCAGAAGGACATTCCCTCATAGTATTCTATCCAAAATGTCTGAAGGACATATCCTTTTTTTAAAATTGACTTTATTTTTTCCCTAATAACTTGTGAAGTCTGGGTACGGTTCTCCTCACAGTCTGGCAGGAAATCCGGCCAATCGTCCAGGGAGGCCGATGGAGGCAGTGTAAGATATTTTTCTCCAATTAGGAACTGAATCCAGAATATCCAAAATAGGTTGAAGGATCTAAGAGGATGGTCAGATCCTCTGACTCAAAGGCCTGTGCACTTTCCACTAGGCTACACAGCTTCTCAAACCAACGTGGTTGGTCTGTTTCTGGTTGCCCCCGCAATCAGGTAGTGGTATTAAGCACTCACCGTGTGCAGGGCACTGCAGTAAGCACTTGGGAGAGTACAGTGGAACTGAGTTGGTAGACACGTTCCTTGCCCACAAGGAGTTTGCAGTTTAGCAGGAGAGCAGCAGCAAACCCGGTGACTTTGGCATGATCGGACATGTGAGAAATATTTGTTCCCGGGCAGGGATCCCATTACCTCTCAAAGGCCGAATGGAAAGAAAGACTGAGATCTAAAAGAGTCTGAGGGAACTGGATGCTCCTTGAAGAGTCTGCAAACACTGGAACCAACTATTCTGTCAGAGCCCTGAGCAAAGGCAGGGGCAAAGTCAAGACTAGTGAGCAAGTCAGTATCATGGTGGGTCTCTGGAAGTGAATCTCTCCAGTGGAAAGATCAAGGGCCTGGGAATCAGGGGACCTGGCCCTGCCACTTACCTGCTTGGGCAGGTCACTTAAACTTCTCTGTGCCTCAGTTTCTGAACCTGCACAATGGGGATTCAATGCCCATTTTCCCCTCTACTTAGACTAAGGTCCATAAGAATAATAACAATAGTTGTGGGTATTTAAGTGCTTGCTTTGTGCCAGACCCTGTACTAAATGCTGGGGCAGTTGACTTGGATTCAGTCTCTGTCCCACATAGGGCCCACAGTCTTAATCCCCATTTTACAAATGAGGAATCTGAGGCACGGAGAAGTGAGGTGTCTTACTAAGGTCCCACAGCGGACAAGTGGTGGAGGCGGGATTAGAATCCAGGTCCTCTGACTCCAGGCTCACGCTGTTTCCACTAGGCCATGTTGTCCAACCTGATAAACTTGTATCTATCCCAGCATTTAGAACAGTGCTTGACACATAGTAAGTGCTTAACAAATTCCATAATAATAATCAGAAACAGCAGTAAGGAACCCCAAAGCTGGGCAAAGAGTATATTTGAGGTGAGGCCATGAATTTAGGGGACAGGACAGTAGAGTATGCCAAAACCCCTTTTAGACTATAATTATGTTACATGATCATCCATCTATCTGACCTCAACCTCCTCACTTACCTCCTCTCCCACCCACCTTCTCCCTGTATATGTCTTCCCCCACAGAGACCTCCAATCTCTGGACCCCATCCAATTTTCTCAACTCATCATGCCCCACTTAGCCTCCATATTCATTCATTCATTCAATAGTATTTATTGAGCACTTACTATGTGCAGAGCACTGTACTAAGCACTTGGAATGTACAAATTGGCAACAGATAGAGTCCCTGTAGATTGACGGGCTTCCAGTCTAATCGAGGGAGAGAGAGAGACAAAAACAATAGCAATAAATAGAATCCATACCCAAACTACCCTCCCTTGATGACCAAATAGATGTTCTCAATGCCAAGTGGGCCCTTCTTGCCAAATCCAATGGCCTCTACTCCATCCTAATCCTCCTCGACTTCTCAGCTGCCTTCGACACTGTGGCCCACCCCCTTCTCCTGGGCACATTATCCAGCCTTGGCTTCACTGACTGTCCTTTCTTGGTTCTCCTGTCATCTCTCTGGCAGTTTATTCTCAGTCTCCTTCATGGGTTCCTCCTCTGCCTCCCACCCTCTTACTGTGGGGGTCCCTCAAGGTTCAGTTCTGGGTCCCCTTCTATTCTCCATCTTCACACACTCTCTTGGAGAACTCATTCTCTCCCACAGTGTCAGCTACCACCTCTCTGCGGATAATAACCCAATCTACAGCTCCGGCCCTGATCTCTGCCTCTCTCCAGTTGCTCATCTCCTCCTGCCTTCAAGACATCTCTACTTGGATGTCCTCCTTTCGCCTCAAGCTAATATGTCCAAAACAGAGCTCCTAATCTTCCCACCCAAACCCTGTCCTCCCCCTGATTTGAGCGATGGCCTTTATCCCAGAGAAGAGAAGATAAAGGGCTGATGTGTCTTCCTGCAGACAGCAGGTTACACAGAGTACCCTGCCTAGTTGTTCCCAGTTTTCACAGAAGAGCGAACAGAAGGAAATGGGTTTAAATGATAGGAAGAGAGTTTATTTAGATGTAGAGCAGAATCTTTCTGGCTATTCTAAATGTGGTAGCACTAGGGAATAGGCTACCAGGGAAATGTAGAGTGTCCATCTTCAGAGGCTTGTAAAAATTGGGTGGATAGCCCTTTCCTAGTTTAGCTATGTTAACATTTTCTGGAGACAGAGAATGTAAGCAGTTGATGTCTTAATTCCAGGATTTTTTCTGGATCCATTGTGCTAGCCCCCCAAAACCAAGCACTCCCTGACGAGGCGGGGTGGGAGGGGCCCACAAAGAACATCAACTGAGTTAAGGGCAACCAGACCTTTTCATTTACATGCTGTACTATAGAGATTGAGTGAGTTTCCGAAAGACGCATTTTTTCATTTGTGAGTGGTGAGCCACAGTTATTATATTTCATCCGTGTGGGCTGAGTGACGCACTGAAGGAGGATAACCATTTGGGGTTAGGAGAGGGACTTGGGGCCAACTTAAGAAGAGCTGGTTTATATATGGCTAAAACTAGAGCACTCCCTCCAAATTTTGTAGCATGTAAGGCTTATTACTGGGCTACCTTTTTTCACTGTTACCAATATTTGTTGAGAGCTTATCAGTATTCGTTGAGAGCTTACTCTGTTTTGGGCACTTGACCCCATACTTACTGTCAGGAGACTGAGCTCGTGGTGGGCAGGGAATGTCACTGCTTACTGTTGTACTATTCCAAACGCTTAGTACAGAGCTCTGCACGTAGTAAGCACTTAATAAATACAATTGAAAGAATGAATGAATGGGTAGAGAGGAGTGACTTGTTCCCAAAGGTGTTGATCCAAACAGCGGTTTGCAGGAAAGATTGAAGAGGGGAGAGGCTGGAGACAGGAAGGCTAGGAAGGAGGCTGTTATCAAAATCCAGTTGGGAATTGAAGAGGGCTTAAACTATGGAGGGAATAATGAGGTAGGAAGCAAGGATGGATAACAGAGGGAAAAACAGATAGGATTTGAAAACAAATCGAACATGGGAAGTGAAAGGCCTACACATTGAAATCGTGATTAAGATGAGTATCTGGAAATGATTCTTTCTGTTGCCCTGGGCTTCATAAGTCCAAAACTAGTCAACTAAGTGTGGGATTTATTTTTTTGTCTTCCAGTGCCTGGAAATCTTGGATGCTACAGGGATCATGGCAACCCACCACCTCTGACAGGCACCAGTAAGACATTCAACAAACTCACGATTCAAACCTGCATAAGTTTCTGTCGGAGTCAACGATTCAAGGTGCCTATTTTGACAGCTGTAGAGCAATTGGTGGGGTAGGAGGAGTCGGGGGGGGAGAAATGTATACCATTTTAATTTTTTTAGAAAATTCATTATATAATAATGAAACCATTTTGGGCAGCTAAGCTCCTGGAAAAACTATCTGGTCCTTGCTGTTAGGGAGATTGAGAGGAAGTCTGCAGGAAAAGAGACACAGGAGAGGGTAGTTGGTGAGAAGTAGCATCTTGAGTTGGGTGGTGATTTCTGACAACAGGGCGAATCTAAAGAGACTGGTTTGATCGCACTTGGACACGGACCAAAGTAGCCTCCAATTGAACAAATACACTGCCATTGTCTCCGGGGGGTTTTGCCTGAGTACAGGGTGCTTGTTCTGCTTTCTCTACTTGTTTTCCCAGTGTGAGTTGCAGTGACTCAGGTGTGGGATGAGGTGCTCCTATGGAGACCAAAGCCTCCCTACATCAACTCCTACTTCCCTGCAAATGAGTTATGCGGTGTGAGTTGGGGCTTCCTAAATTTTCAGAGCATTTTTGCCATCTCTTTAGTAAGGTATTTAGTTAGCCTCAAAAAGCTTATTTTCTGGGTCGGGGCAAAATAACACCAGAGTAAAGATGAGGGATACACACTGACACACATTCACGGAACAGGTGGTTAGAGGCAGGTTAACCTCTCTGCTCTCTGACTAGTAGAGCACAGGACTGAGCGTCAAGAGTGTAATTGTAGTCCCAGGCCTGCCACCTGCCTCATGAATGTCCTTGAGCAGGTCATTTAACTGCTCTGTGCCTCAGTTTCCTCACTTGTCAGATGGGGATAAAATATCTGCTGTCCCTCCTTCATAGACTGAGCTACGGATTAGGGGCCTAGATTTAGCTAATCATTTTATATCTATTCTGATGCATAATAATAATAATAATAATAATGGTACTTGCTAAGAGCTTACTATGTGCCAAGCATTGTGTGAGGCTCTGAGGTAGATACAAGCTAATCAGGTTGGGCGCAGTTCCTGTCCCACATGGGGCTCACATTCTTATCCCCATTTTATGGATGAGGTAATTGAGGCCCAGAGAAATGATGGTCACACAGCAGACAAGTGGCAGAGCTGGATTAGAATCCAGGTCTTCTGATTCCCTGGTCTGTGCTCTTTCCACCAGGCTTTGCTGCAGATCAGTATAACCCCCTACTACCCTGTTTTCTTCTGGGTTAGAAAGTTCCAGAGAAGCTTGGGCAAAGGGTTCCTTCTGTTTTCCCTAGCTGCAGTCCATCAATGACTGGTATTTAACAAGCGCCTACTATGTGCAGAGCATTGTACTAAGCACTTGGCAGAGTACAATAAACCGAATTAGCAGACACATTCCCTGTGCATAAGGAGCTAGCAGTCTAGAGTGGACCGACCCTTACCCCAAGTCGCACACCGACTTACACAGTCCTAAATGTACTTTTACAAAAATGAGGGTGTGGAAATTCTTACTAATACTTTTATTTTTCTAAAAACTCCCTCTTGTCCATGCCTCCCCACTCCTTCAGAACCTTCAGTGGTTGCCCATCCACCTCTGCATCCAACGGAAACGCCCCACCATTGGCTTTAAAGCACCACCTTACCTCACTGATTTCCTGCTACAGTCCTGTCCACACAGCTAAGTCCTCTAATGCCAATTTACTCTACCTCGATCTCATCTGTCTCACCACCAACCTCTTGCCCACATCCTTCCTTGGACAGGAAATCCCTCCCGCTCCAAATACTCTGCCCACCTTTAAAACCTCATTAAAATCACATCTCCTCCAAGGGGCTTTTCCCAATTAAACCCTCTTTTCCCCTACTTCCTCTCCCTTCAGTGTTACAGATGCAGCTTGGATCTGTACCCTTTAAACATTTGATAGTCTCCTTTAGCCCCATTGCACTTGTGCACATATCTGTAATTTATTTATATTAACATCTGTTTCCCCCTCTAGATTGTAAACTCCTTGTGGGCAGAGATCGTATCTACCAACCCTGTTGTATTGTACTCTCCCAAGTGCTTAGTACATGCTCTGCACCCAGTCAGCTCTAAATAAATACCATCACTTTAGTATAAATTTGCCCTAAAGTTGTGTAATTGCAGCAGCCCTAGAATCGTTGAAAATTCAACATCATCAAGCACCAATCCAAACTAATTGTAAACTGGCGATGGTCTAGTCATTGCTAAAGAAGTCATGATTTGACAAGCCCATCTTGTAGACTGCCAACCCGTTGTTATGTAGGGATCTCCTCTATTTGTTGCCAAATTGTACTTTCCAAGCATTTAGTACAGTGCTCTGCACACAGTAAGCACTCAATAAATGCAATTGAATGGCTTCCAGATTAGTATAACTCGTGTAAACTGTGCTACCTTTAATAACCTCTTTAGTTCTTCCAAGTGGGTCTTTAGTTTGAGTTCACTCCCTTCGAGTTGAGGAAGATAGCCCAGTGAGTTGTGTTCCTTTAGCCAAGGCAGCGCTTCCCTGATGAGCATAGCCCTTTCTAGTCCAGGGAACAGGGTTCTAATTGGAAAAGGCTCACCATCTCAGTTGAATCCTAGATTGAATAATAATAATAAAAATTGTGGTATTTGTTAGGTGCTTACTATGTGCCAAGCACTGTTCTAAGCACTGGGGTAGATACAAGGTAATCAAGTTGGACACAGTCCCGGCTCACAGTCTTGAATCCCTATTTGACACATGAGTTAACTGAAGCAAAATGAAGTGAAGTGACTTGCTCAAGGTCACACAGCAAACATGTGGCAGAGCTGGGATTAGAACCCTCGTCCTCTGACTCCCAGGCCTGTGCTCTTTCCACTAGGCCACACATTTTAGCCTTTATCACCCCTCATTATCAGGATTGTGGTGAAACCCAGATCAGCTGAAAGGTGCGACCCATTACTGAGATTGATCAGAACTAATCAAGTAGGCAGGACTCCATTTAAACCCCATTTACTGGAGCCCAGGAGGCTTTGGGGATGATAAAACTTCCTCCACTCCTGGGCGACAGCCTTCCTAGGAGCCCTGTCAGTTCAACAGTAAGATAATTCTAATAATAATTATGGTATTAAGTGCTTCTTGCATGCCAGGCCCTGTTTGAAGCACTGGGATAGATTCAAGTTAATCAGGTTGGACACAGACCCTTCCCCAACAGGGCTCACAGTCTTAACCTCCATTTCACAGATTAGGTAACGGAAGCCCAGAGAAATGAAGTGACTTGCCCAAGATCACACAGCAGACAAGTGGCAAAGTCGGGATTAGAATTTAGGTCCTTCTGAATCCCAGGCCCATGCTCTATCCCCTAAGCTACACTGCTCCTCGTGCTTTCCTCCCACACTCTGGTGATTCTGACGCCAGTCTGTGTGATGTTTCTCTTTCGTGACAGTTTGCCGGAATGGAGTCAGGCTACGCTTGCTTCTGTGGGAATAATCCTGACTACTGGAAGTATGGGGAGACGGTCAGCACAGAGTGTAACAGTGTCTGCTTTGGGGACCATACCCAGCCCTGTGGTGGTGATGGCAGGATCATTCTCTTTGACAGTAAGTATGTTCTTGTTTGTCCTGCTGGAGTTGCAAGACTCCTAAGGGTGAACGAAAGAACCCGTCCCAGAATTCAACAGGCTTTAACCCAGGAGCTAATCTTTTTTGGTTAATTTTCAGTCTCCAGTGGTGAGCTTTGGAAATTGGTTTATCAGGTAAGTATTCTTCTTCATAGGTCTTAAATTTCTTTTTAATATTTGGGGTTTTTTTTAGGGCTTGCATTAGGAGACAGGAAAAATCTGAGCCCATAGTAGTCCTGTGAAACATCCATTATGTTCCTGTGTGCAGCAATATTTTGTACTGTTCTTCCCCAAAGGAATTGTTCTAGTTTTTTGGCCAAGTTCCCTGCTCAGTTCTTTCATTTGAGCTTTTAACTTTTCACTGTATCTGAGGTTTCAAGATCAACAAGGAATCTGCTTAGTTGGTGCCCATTCTGGAGTAAATTCATTCAGAAGGGAGAAAAATGGCCCTTCATATTTGAACTTTCGAGTTGGGACAGGAGAACAACTACTGGGCTCATTTGGCAGTTAGTAAATGCCATGTATGCCTGGAGTAGGAAGTACTCCCTTCTACTTCTCACAATTTGTTGTTGCCCTCCTGTTGGAATCAGTGGATCAGACAAGTCACTTGGAATGGGGTTGAAACCTTAAGACTGCATTTGTACTAGTGGAGGAACCCAGTATGAACCCACATAATTTAAAAATTGGATTGACACCGTTCTCTTGGCGGTGACAGGGGGCTGAAAAAGTGGTTTCAAGTGAGTTATTGCCCCAGTATGGACTCTGCCCCTGTAAACTATAAATGCCTGGTGGGCAGGGATTGCATCTGTCACCCCTATTGTGCTGTTCTTTCTCAAGTGCTTAGTACAGTGCTCTGCGCACATTAAGCATTCAAGAAATATGATCAGTTGATTTGCCTGGAGAGTTATTACTCAGAAAAAATGAGGTTGAAGAATGTGACCAAACTGAAATGAAACTTTAAAGTTAAAAGACTATAGAATTTAACATTTCTCTGACATCTGATTCCTGCTTAAGATCAAAAAACAAGAATTTCCACAATACTACTGATTCACCAAGTTAGTGAATTGCTTCCATGAAAATAAAGGGTAAGCAAAAAGAGTGCTAAATTAAGTTGTGACCAAAGTAATATATTTTAAAAAGCTATATAACATAGTTACTGCTATTCACATACATGATCAAATATTAGTGTAATTAGAAATCTACAATTGGGTATTATGAATTTAAGCAATTAAAAATTCACATATATACCCATAAAAAGCAAATTCGCCCTCCCTATTGGCTCCACCAAACCAAAATCTTTGAATACATAGATCTGATACTTACCTGAATCCAGGCACTTCAACATATGAAATTTAATTACTAGACTTAAGATGTTTTTATGGGGTTTTTTCCTGCCTGCAGACTAGTGTAATATATTGGGAAACATAGAAATCAATTTTCCTGTCCTCACCAGTCAGTCATTCGGAGGTATTTATTAAATACGGTGTGCACAGCACTGTACTAAGCATTTGGGAGAGTAAATATAAGGAGCATTTATTGAGTGCAGAGCACTAAACTAAATGCTTGGGAGAATACAGTATCACACAGTTGGGACACTCGGTCTTTGCCCATGAAGAGGTTTCAGTTTGGAGGGGGTGACAGTAAAATAAATTACAGATATGTATAACAAGTGCTGTGGGACTGAACGTAACCCATACATCCCAGTAGAGCACAGGCCTGGGAGACAGATGGACCTGGGTTCTAATCCTGTTCCTTGTCTGCTATGTGACCTTGGGCAAGTCACTTCACTCCTCTGGGTCCCAGTTACCACCTCATATGTTAAATGGGGATTAAGAGTCTGAGCCCCACTTAGGACATGTCTAACCTGATTAGCTTGTGTCTACCCCAGTGCTTAGTACAGTGCTTGGCACATAGTAAGCACTTAACAAATACTATAAAAAATGCATAAGTAGCTGATTCCTTTTCCAAAACGTAAAACCTGGTTAATAGAACTGATCTTTAAATTGGGACCCTACCCCCTCAACAACTATGTAAAGTAGGTTGATTTTGGCTCCTGTCCAGTTTTTAGGTGTGAGATTTAATGCTGTAAAGAAAGTCTGTTGTTGTTTCCTGGCAACTAGTGGGACATTTATGCCCATTGAGTAGGGAAGAAATCCTGATAATCCGTCCAACAACTCTTCAACAAAACTAGTCCGTCAAGCTCCAGCATTCCATCTACAAGAGATTTAGATATTTGAAATAGCTCCAGCGTTACCTCTGACAAATCCTTTATCTACAATGAGTACTTCAGACGAGGGGACTCGGAATTCTCTGACGCTTCTCTTCTCTCCGTGCTTCCAGGACTGCAGGCTGTCACTTCCAAATGCAGCAGGTCTAGTGACCTTGGTGTTTTTGAAGTGAGAGAAATTCAGGAATCAGTTGATTTCACCACTCACATTAACACTCTCTAGACTATAAGATTTGCCTCAAGAGTTTTGGATCTCCAAGACTCCTTTTCCAACCTCCAGTTTTATGAATGGTAGTAGATAGAAGTTTAATCAGGTTGGACATAGTCCCTATCCCACTTGGGGCTCACAGTCTTAAGAAGGAGGGAGAATTAGACAATTACTCTCCCCACTATCGAAGCTTTTTTGAAGGCACATCTCCTCCAAGAGGCCTTCCCTGACTGAGCCCTCCTTTCTTCTTCACCCATTCCCTTCTGTGTCACCCTGACTTGCTCCCTTTATTCATTCTCTGTCCCAGACCCAAAGCACTTATGTACATATCAGTACTTTTATTTATATTAATGTCTGTCACCCCCTCTAGACTGTAAGCTCACTGTGGCAGGGAATGTGTCTTGCAACTTTGTCATAGTGGTATAGTGTACGAGTCTAAGTGCTTAGTACAGTGCTCTGCACACAGTAAGTGCTAAATGAATAATTACTGTGGGGCTGAGTGACAGGCGAATATCAAATGCGAAAAGATCACAGATCCAAGTGCATAAAAGATGCACAATATTGCCCATCTGAACTCATGACATTTCCATGAGGTAGGTGGTGCTACTAGTATGCACTTTTTTTTAAAGTGGCACATGTTTAGCGCTTACTATGTGTCAGAGACTCTTCTAAGAGCTGGGGTAGGTACAAGTTAATTAAGTGGGACACAGTCCTTGCCCTGCATGGGGCTCCCAATCTAAGTAGGAGGGAGAACAGGTATCCCCATTTTAAAGTTGAGGAAACCGAGGCCTGTAGAAGTGAAGTGACTTGCCCAAGATTACCCAGCAAGTGGTTGGCAGAGCCGGGATTAGAACCTAAATCCTTCTGACTGCCACACCCTTGCTCTCTCCATTAGGCCACATTGCTTTTCACCTGGTCTGTACCCCTTAAGCACTTGAATTCTCTCCCCACCCCAACCCCTCAGCACTTATATCCATATCTTTATATTCTGCCCGCCCCTTATATCTGCAATGTATTTTAATGTCTCTCCCCCACTAGATTGTAAACTCCTTGAAGGCAAGAACCACGTCTGCCAACTGTAGGGTAATGTACTCTCCCAATCATTTAGTAAAGTGCTCTGCCCACAGTAAGAGCTCAGTACATACCATTAATTGATGGATCCTACTTCATTAATTGAGCTAAAAAGGCTCTGCATAGATCTCACGCCTCAACCAATTACATATCTATAATTTATTAATATTAAAGTCTGTCTCCCCCTCTAAACTGCAAGCTCATTTTGGGCAGGGAATGTGTCTGTTATATTGTTTTATTGTACTCTCCTAAACATTTATTACAGTGCTATGCACACAGTAAGCACTCAGTAAACCCAATCAAATGACTGACTGGCCAAGGGTGAAATGATCCCTAATGCGTGGCGGACTTTTCTTTTTATCTTTCCTCCTGCAGCACTTGTTGGCGCCTGCGGAGGAAACTACACCTCTATGACATCGGTGATCTATTCTCCAGATTTTCCTGACACCTACTCCACGGGGAGGGTTTGCTACTGGACCATTCGGGTCCTGGGAGCATCCCTGATTCACTTCAACTTCACCCTGTTCGACATCAGGGACTCGACAGACATGGTGGAGCTACTCGACGGCTACACCCATCGAGTCCTGGTGCGGTTCAGCGGCCGAAACCGTCCCCCTCCCTTTTTCAATGTCTCCCTGGATTTTGTCATTCTGTATTTCTTCTCTGACCGCATCAATCAGGCCCAGGGATTTGCTGTCTCCTATCAAGGTAAGAGATGCTCCTCTCTCCACTTTAATATTAGGCTCCTTCCACTGGCGTGTCCATTAGTAAATCATTATTTTTTTAGAGGGCAGTTAAGCCCTTACCGTGTGTGTCAGGCTCTGGACCAAGCACTGGAGTAGACACAAGGTAATCAGGGTGGACACAGTCCCTGTCCCACCTGAGCTCAGTGAAGCAGCATGGCATAGTGGATAGAGCATGGGCGTAGGAGACCGAAGGTCATGGGTTCTCATCCCGGCTTCACCACGTGTCTCCTGTGTGACCTAGGGAAAGTCCCTTCACTTCTCTATGCCTCAGTTACCTCAACTGTAAAATGGGGATTGAGACTGTGAGCCCCACATGGGACAGGGACTTTGTTCAACCCGATTTGCTTGTGTCCACCCCAGTGCTTAGTACAGTGCCTGGACATAGTAAGCGCTTAACAAATACCATTATTATTAATAATCCCCATTTTACAGATGAGGTAACCGAGGGACAGAAAAGTAAAGTGACTTGCCCAAGGTCACCCAGCAGGCAAGCAGCACACCCTAAACTATACCAACTCAAAAGTGGTCTCTAGCACTTTGTAATTTTTGCATTCCCAGTCTCAGCACTTTGGTGGTCGTGTTTACTTAACTGGATATTGACTTATTTATTTTGACTTCTCTGGGTGTCAATATAGTTAAGTTCATTTTCTGTTTTAAAGTGTAAGCTGGGAGCATGTCATTCCTTCATTCTGGGCTTCCCAAGCACCTAGTGCAGTTCACTTCACCAAGTAGGTGCTCAGTAAATATACTACTGATAGGATAGGGTTCAGGGTTACCTGTATCACAGTTGAATATTTCAGTCATTTTCTCAACCTTTAAATTACCCGTTTTCCTGCTACCACTCTTTTGGCCACTTCACAGGTTAACATATTTGCCCAAGAGGTGTATTTGCTGGGGAAGAGAGGAGAAGTGATCCCCAAATCAGTTTTTTTTTTTTTAGAAGCATAGGTGATGGAATTGGAGAAGGTTGGAAATAATGGCTAAAATACATTTTGGGAATTATGAAGCTCTAGTACTCAGGAATGGTAAGCTCGTTGTATTGTACTTTTCCATGTGCTTAGTAAAGTACTCTGCACATACCACTCAATAAATACCATTGTTGATGATGGTGATGATGATAGTCCATGTTACAGCCTGGGAGGACTGTCTTGAACCATTCCAGAATGGTATTATTCAATTAATCAAACTCATTGGGTACTACTATGAGCAGAGCACTTTACTAAGTGCTTGGCAGAGTACAGGATAACAAAGTTGGTAGACATGTTCCCTGCCCACAAAAAACTTAGAGTCTAGAGGGGGAGACAGATATCAATATAAGTAAATAAATGACATTTATGTCCGTAAGGGCGGTGGGGCTGAGGGAGAGGTGAGTAAAGGGTGCAAATCCAAGTGCTAGGGTGATAATAGCCTACCTATTCCCCAAAATTCCTCTGAGATGTCCACTCATCCACCTCTAATCAGTGAATTGCAATGGTCCATTCTTGTCTGTTCTGTCATTATCAATTAGTCAGTAGTATTTATTGATCACCTGCTCTTGCAAAGCACTGAAACTAAGCATTTCGAAGAGTGTCATTTAACATCTATCCTCCCCTCTAGGCACCTGGAGAATAGATATTGGGCCTACTGACTGAATTGTACTCTCCTGAATTGTGCTCTGCACAAGGAAGTGCTTAATAAATACCATTGATTGATTGATTGCCATTGAGTTATGATCCCTGCCTTCGAGGAGCTTACAATCTGGTAGGGGATTCAGACACTAAAATAATATGCAGACAGGAAGAAGGAAAAGTGGACATCTAGGTGATTAAGTAATAGGTGATGTACAAAAGTGTAACAGGTAGTTGCAAGTTCTTTCTTTCCTTGCTTCTGGTATCAGAAAGTGAAATTTTTCATAATGTCATAGATCCCTTTTTTTAGGCAGAAACTTATTATTAAAAATAATTTTGTATTTGTTCAGTGCTTCCTAAGTGCGCAGCACTATACTAAGCCATGGGGTACCTTCAAGATAAGCAGGTCGAACACAGGTCAGACTATTTGGCCAAAATGTGGTGTGGTGATGCATGAAAGACTCTCAGCTCGTTACTGACAGGGAACGAATCCGCTAATTCTTTTGTATCGTACTCTCCCAAGTGCTTAGTACAGGGCTCTTCACATAGCAAATGCTCAATAAATACCATTGATTGATGTGACCCGCTTTCTGCCCCTTTTCTTTCCTTTGCAGTTCTGAGTTGGATTCACTCATTTGGCCATCACCCTTTTGTCTTTCCAGCTATCAAGGGACAGTTACCTCAGGACAGACCCCTGGTTAATCAGACCATCACTGAGGTGAACACCGAGCAAGCCAATCTCAGTGTCAGTGCCGCCCGATCTTCCAAAATCCTTTACGTCATCACCACCAGCCCGAGTCACCCCTCTAGCACCGTTCCAGGTAGGGCCTTCAGGAGTTGACCGACAAGGGTGGTCAGCCTTTGCCAACTAGAGCCCAGGTCTGGGAATCAGAACCACTTGTCTGCTGTGTGACCTTGGACAAGTCACTTCACTTCTCTGGGCTTCATTTACCTCATCTGTAAAATGGGGATAAAGACTCTGAGCTCCATGTGGGACAGGGACTGTGTTACAACCTGATTAGCTTGTATCTTCCCTCATTGCTTAGAGTAGTGCCTGGCACATAGTATGCGCTTAACAAATACCATTTTTAAAAAATGGGTATTTACAGGTGAGCAGATGGAGGCCACATGTAAATTACACTACATTTCTTGCCTGCTTGGTGATGAGAAAGGTAGTCTATCATTTAGCTGCATGCACTTCTGTACATACCCATAATTTATTTGTATTATTGCCTGTCTCCCTGTCTAGACTGTAAGCTCCTTGTGAGCAGGGAATGTGACTAACAACTCTGTTATATTGTACTCTCCCAAGCACTTAGTATAGTGCTTTGCACACAGTAAGCACTCAGTAAATACAATTGATTGATTGAAATTCTGTTTCTAACCCTATTGATTCATTATCCATCATCTCCAACATAGTGATATTTTTCAAGCAATCAGGTGCCTCGTGCAGGGATAAATACAGTCAGTCAGATCTGACAGTTCCTATGCCATATGGGGCTCACAGCCTGAGGTAGATGGAGAACAGGTGGTTAGTCTCCATTTTCCAGGTGAGGAAATAGAGGGCCAGAGAAGAAGAATAATAATTGTAGTATTTGTAAGCGTTAAATACTGTACTAACTCCTGGTGTAGATATAAGATCATCAGATCCCATCTAGGGCTCACAGTCTAATTAGAATGGAGAATAGGTATTGAATTCCCATTCTGCAGATGAGAGACCTGAGGCACAGAGATATTAACGGATTGCCCACAGTCACACAGCAGGTACGCAAAATTAGAACCCAGGACCTCTGACCCTCAGGCCTGTGTTCTTTCCACCAGTTTGCACTGCTTGTCTCTCATTTCTGCAGCTTTTCATATGTCCTTTCTGGGAAACAGTCTTTAACTTTACCCTTGCCTCTAGTGGGGTTAAAGGGATCCCTTAGTTAAACACAGATTCTTTCTTTCAAGGGTGGATTGAGTTTATGTTAGACACAAGGGAACTTCCTCACTGTATGATTACCTTCAAGATTCCTGGGTAAGTCGTGTTATTGAAATATATCTCCGCTGCTCGGCTCTGAAGAGGGACAAAGCTCCATCAGTTGCTATAAAGCATTTTTAGCATGACTTTGTACATCTGTAGCAGCTCTGCAATCATTTTTCTCACAGAAACTGTAGGTCACTTCTTTCAATCCTTTTGTTCAGCTGAAGAAACCTAATGCCTGGGAGAGGGGAAGTGACTTGAACCAAGTTCCCATGGAGTGAGTGGTAGAGGTGACATTATCCTTCTAAAGCCCTGGATCTCCAACCTGTGTGTAGCTTTTATGTTTAGAGAATAGAAGGGCTCCCATTGTCTTTACTGTTTTGAGTCTTCTGAAAATACAGAGTCCTCAGATTCCACTTCATGGAATTGACCATCCGGAACCTTAGCCATCCATCTCAAAGCCGACAGTGTTTGCCCAACGCTCTCTAAATCGTCTTCCATTGTAAGCCATGAAACAGGTAATCCTATCCATTGGCCTGTGCTTTTTTCCTTTTTTTCAGGATGGACAGTTTATGGATTTGCAGCTCTTCTCATTCTGACTGTTACAGCCATTTTAGCAAAGATACTTCTACATGTCACGATGAAGTAAGTACAAAAGAAGTCTTTTGGGTCTGTAAGGGCTCTGTGGGGCTAACCACCACATCATAATTTACATAAAGGGGGGTGGGTTCCTTGCACTTGTGATGTCTTCATCCTCATTGCCAACTTCAGTAGCATTTATTGAGTGTCTTCTGTTGGGAGACCACTGTATTAAGTGCTAGAGAAAGTACAGTAGAGCTAGTAGACGTGATCCATGCTCTAAAGAAGCTTATAATCTAGTGGGAAAGGCAGATACTAAAGTCATGTTCAGGAAGAAGGAAAAGGAGATATGTGCTAGAATTAGTCACGTCTTGGGCAAAAGCCTGAGGTGGGAGAAGGCAGGCCCAGGATGAGGATTGCAGGAAACCACAACTGCCTCGAACTAAGGGTGTGCCATGATAGACAGAAGATGAGAGTGAATAGATAGGGCGGAGCCCATTGGTGAAAAGATTTGAAAGCCCAGGTCTTAAAAGCTTGTATTTAATTTGGAAGGCAGTGGGAATTCCCTTTTCCATGCAAGCTAAGTGATGTGGTCAAACCAGTGGATGTTTTGTAGGAGTGTAAGGTATTTCTCCCTCTCCCAAGAATTCCTACAATGCTTGTCTCCCGCCCCATAGGTCAATCCCTGATAATTGTTTGAGGCAACTCAACCAAGGAATTTAAAGTTATTAGAAGAAGAATTGAGAGCTTGAGCAGCAGGGCGCAGTCAGAATGAAAGCTGACAAGGAAGGTAGCTAGAAAAGGCAGAACACACTGGCCTTGCTTCATTCATTGTTAGCGTAGGAGCCTGGACCGCACCTCAGACATCTGGGTGACTTGGGTCTTTGGCGAATTCTGATGAATAAAAGACCGGAAGAGGGCAAGGATCAGTTTGAGGTCTTTTGGTAATGGGAAAGAACCCTACTAGGTTCAACCAGATAATCAAATGTATTTATTAAGGACTTACTGTGTGCAGAGCACTGAACTAAGCGCTTGGGAGAAGCGGCGTGGCTTAGTGGATAGAGCATGGGCCTGAGAGTCAGAAGGAACTGGGTTCTAATCCAGGCTCTGCCACATGTCTTCTATGTGATCTTGGGCAAGGCACTTCACTTCTCTGGACCTCAGTTCCCTCATCTGTAAAATGGAGACCAAAAGTGTGAGCCCCATGTGGGACAGGGACTGTGTCCAACCTGATGAACTTGTATCTACTCCAGTGCTTAAAACAGAGCTTGGCACATAGTAAGTGCTTAACAAGTACCATAATTATTATTATTCCAATATAACAGAAAATATTCCCTGCCCACAACAAGCATACATTCTAGAGGGTGAGAATCAATCAATCTCTCATCTATCAGTCAATCAATCATATTTTTTGACCACTTACTGCATGCTGGGCACTGTAGTAAGTTTGGGGTGATGTTGAGTTGAAAATCACTGGTAAAGGGATATCCATTGTTGAGCATCAGAGAAGGAGAAGATGGAGTAAAAGTCATCAACGTGGTTGAGGATAAGAGTGGGAGATGGGATTATAGGTTAGCTTTTGTGGGGAAGTTGTTGGGTCAGATGTTAAATTAGAGAACGTGGAGGGGAGAGTGAGTAGAAATAGCAGGCTTAAGCAGTACATTCTTTGATTTGGTGATATGACTAGGAAGAGAAGATGGGGTGGTAGTTGGCAGAGTAGGTGATTTTCACTGAGGGATTTGTGAGGTTGGGAAAGCCCAGTGGATAGCTAAGGGTAAATGGGGAAAGAGCCTGGGGAGGAATAGATTAATAATGAAAAGGCCATGATGAATACCCAGGGGTGTATTCGGGATGTAAAACAGGACTCTTATACACTGTGTGAAATGAATTTCTTCTATCACCAGGTCCCATCGGGTTCCAGCTGCAGGGGAATTGAGAGATTGTCACCAGGCAGCCCCCTCAGGAGAAATCTGGAGTATCTTTTACAAACCCTCCATGTCCATCTCCATCTTTAAGAAGAAGCTGAAGAGCCAGAGCCAGCAAGATGATCGCAATCCTCTCGTGGGTTACTAGGAACCAAGTAGGTCGGTCGGCCCAGGATGCAACGTTCCCTCACCATTTAGGCTGCGCGGGAGATGGTCTCTTCTCTCTCGCAGTCTCCTCCTCGATCAGCTCCTTCCCAGCCTTCCTTTATCCTCAGTAGGGCTCCTTGCCTGCCGATACCACACACTGGGAAGGGTGGTAATGCTGGTGATTCGGAAATTTCTCTGGACTCTGATGGCTCTTAAACACTCTTTTCTGATAAGCTGTCTTTAAGGTGCATTCAGAGGTTCAAAGGTCCACCACCAATCAGTTATCTAGCATCGGGATAGGGGAGATAAGAATTTAGGAAGCATCATGGATGCTAGAGATGGTTTCCTCTGATATAATTTTTTTGTCACCGACGTATTATTGATGATCGTTGGACAGGTAAGGTGTGTGTACTGATCAGGAAAGTCTATCTAAAGAAATAACATTCATAGGGTATTAAATAGAACTTGGTTGAAGCCTCCAGGATATATTTTCATATTTATATGTCATTCTTTGCTCTCTGAGCCGTTTCAGTCCCTGTGTTCATTAAGTTCAAGGCAGGGCACCTCTCTTTGCGTGTGTTGACAGGAAGGGTTTGTGAGGCTTTTCATTGGAACAATCCAGCCAGCAGTGAGAGGCTGGAAACCTCTTTATAGCGAGGTATAGGAAAGCTCTCTACCCAATCCTGCAAAAAAAAAAAAAAAAGCCCAGAGATGGAATTAGCCTGATGCACCTTCTCTCTCCTAGAGACGTGTCCTCTGCCTGGAAGATTAAACCTGAGGATCAGTGATGCTCTGAGCATAAGGTCTATTTGTTTCTGTCGTAGTACCCCAACCAGGCTCTGTTTAGTGTAGGAAATATAATTTTTTTTATTATTTGTATTATTATTATTATCATGGGAATTTAGCATTTATGAAGCACCCTCATTGTACAAGATGTTGTACGATATATTTATATGTAAGCTATATATTCGCACCTGTATTTAATCTCTGCCTTCAGAGAGGGTCCATTCAAAACAAAATGGAGCACCGCACAGCTGATCTGATCAGATGGATTCCCAGTACTGCAGAGGGGAAAAACACCCTAAAGAATTAGTGACTGTTCCAGCACTCTGGACTTTATACTGCTCAATCTTTCCCCCTCTCTCTCTCTCCTCCTATGCTTGGGGTAGGTTGGAGGTAGGAAAAGAGTTAGGGCAGTTTTCTTCCCAGAGTTAAGAACAATACAAAATCTTAGAATTGGCTTGAAGGGAGCAAGGTGGTTCTGGGGAGGAATTGAATTTAAGATGATCGTTGCCCTCAAGATTGAGCGCTCCAACTGTTTTGGAGTGGATTTTTTTTTCTCTTCCAAATTCCAGATGTCTGTAAGGCATTCCTCTGCCCTTTGAAAGTTGTCCCTCTCACAGCAGCTGAAGAGATTTCTGCTTCCATCTCTGTGGTGGCCTGGTGTCTCCTCGGTCTCTGTGTGGGTGTCTGGATGGTGCCATTTGTCTGAGCAGGAGATTTTGGCATATTTAGCCTTTGTGTCTGTTTCACATCTGACCTCCTGAACATCGAATTTCAAGCACTTCACATATTTCCTCAAATTCAGTAAGCTACTATCTGTTGCCTCCTTGCCAAGCTGGTGACCCATTTGTGCATTCCAGACCCCAGGAAGATGAAGAGAAGCATGGAAACAGATGGACTGTGTCTCTAGGGAGAGGTGGCCGTAATAGGAAAGAGAGCAGGGAACAATAGGACGAGGAAAGGTTGGAGGCGATGGAACACCAGTGAAATCCAAGGAATAGTCAAGAACGATCACGTTATATAGTGTGATAGAATTACACGGTCACCACTTCGGGCTGAGGAATGCTTTGCATGTGATAGCAAATGACACTAAGGGTAGACTTGCTCTGTAACTCGTTCTTTGATCCAGGGGAAGGAGATTAATATTGGAACAGCTGGCTCATACTTGGGCTTCTGGAGAGAGGGCTCCATTACATGGGCCAGTGGAAAATGGATCTACAAATGCAGGCTTCCCGACCCGGCCTATTCTTAGCTCTCGTGGAATCCATTCTCAAACACTAGAGTCAGGTGTGTGCCGTCAAAGATCCAGGGATGAGAATAGCCTCCGGCTGAGTCGCCAAGATCACAAAGGATTTCTCCTCAGGAAAAGTTTCATTCCAACTGCGTCGTGGCTGAGGTTCAGCTATTAGAAAGCCAGGCCTCTTGGCATTAGGGGAGCTTTATAATAATAATGATAATAATAATACTTATGGTACTTGTTAAGGGCTCAATATGTGCCACGCACTGCACTAGGCCCTGGGGTAGGTACAAGAAAATCAGGTCAGACACAGTCACTGTCCTACATAGAACTCACAGAGGAGGAACTGGCCATGAATCCCGCATTTTACAGATGAGGAAACAGGCACAGAGAAGTGAAGTGCGCCTCTCCCAGAGTCACACAGAAGGCAGGTGGCAGAGGCAGGAATAGATCCCAGGCCTTCTGCTTCCCAACCCTGGGCTCTTTCCCGTAATCCACTGTGCTTCTCACTGCTTTAACCATCATTGTACACTTTTGGCAGCTGGAGCTTTCAGACCGCTATCTTCGCTGTCAACACCCACCATAGGCACCTGTGCACATGTATGCCCACACCTGTACTCACCCCAACATGAACACACAGGCCTGCCAGCCAGTTTTTTTTTAACCAAGGGAACCAAATCTCTGCCTAACATCCCCTGATGGAATAGTCGGTCTCTTTATCTGCATCTGTGGACCCAGGCGACTCCATGTTACTATGCCTTTGATACATTTTGTGGAGACCTGCGTATTCCAGTGCTAATAGGATTTAGTTGTCATATGTGCACCTAGGGAATTATGGAGTCTACCTTAGAAAGGGTTTGATTGTTGATTGTAACTCTTCACTTAATTGAAGCCCCTTGGCAACTAGTCATTTGTAGTTCTAGTCAAGGTTCCTTAGTGATCCCAAGAAGATGATCTGGGGAGAGGAAGGGCCTGCCCAAAACAAAGCAAGGAGAATGAGGAAAGAATTTCTAAGACACTGTGGCTGGAGGTGCAGCCCTAAGGGGTGGGATGCGTGGGTTGGATAGAGAATAATGGAGGAGAGTGGGTGACCAGGTTCAGATTGAGATCAATTAAATCACAAGAAGCCTTGTAGAAGAATTAAGAAGGCTGAGTGAGAGGAACTTCCCAGTAACTCTAGAGGTGGAATATTTTCCAGGAAATTAGCTTCCTCGCCCATTCTCAGTGATTTTTTTAAAATGGTAATTTGTTAAGTGCTTATGATGTGCCAGACACTGTACTACGTGCTGGGGTAGATTCAGACTAACCAGGATGGACACAGTCCTTGTCCCAGATGGGGCTCATAGTCTAAATCCCCATTTCCCAGATGAGGGAACTGAGGCACAGAGAAGTGAAGTGTCTTGCCCGGAGTCATACAACAGACAAGTGGTGGAGCTGGGATTAAAATCCAGGTCCTTCTGACTCCCAGGCCCTTGCTCTATCCACTAGGCCTCACCGCTTCTCACTCTGAAGTTTGACCTTCTGGTTGGACAGGGGCAGCCCTGGCCCAGGGCTCAGGGGACTTTAAGAGGTCCCTGGAGCGTTAGCTTTCTTGAAGGGCCGTCGGTATGGTTAGGCCAAGTTGAAGACAAGGTCCTAGTCTTGGTGCCTCCAAATGAGTCAAAATGAAGGGCTTCTGGTTGATTTTGTGATGGTTTTGTAGAATCCTGGTGGATTTTTTCCTGCCAGAGGGATGATTCAAAATTGCAATTTTTTGGAATGGCATTTGTTAAGCACTTAATATGTGCCAGGGACTGTATTCAGCGCAGGGATAGATACAAGCTAATCAGGTTGGACACAGTTCATGTCCTACATGGGGCTCACAAGTCTTATTCCCATTTTACAGATGAGGCAACTGAGGCCCAGAGAAATGAAGTGACTTGCCCAAAGTCACACAGCTGACAAGTGGTGGAGCTGGGATTAGAACCCAGGTCCTTCTGACTCCCAGGCCCGAGCTGTATCCACTAGGCCATGCTCCTCGTGATCTGGTTAGTACCAGTGAGAAAGAAACCCCACCGGTTTTCTGTGGTCAAGTGGAATGAATTCTGGTTGCACCTTGGTCAAAGTGGGCAGGAGAAAGTCAGGCCAGAGCACAAGGAGCTAATGGAGCGCTTTCACTCTTTCTGGGTGTCTCACATTTCTGGAGACTTGGCAGTGAGTCATAAGTGTCTCTGTCTCGGTCTCTCTCTATTAAGCAAGAGGTGTAGCTTGTCGTACAGGTTCCTATACAGCACTGTACCTGCGCAGCTGGTGAGAAGCCCCTCTGGTCGTGCCAAATGAGAAATAAGTAGCACACACAAATTCGGTCTTGAGTAGAAAATGGTCATTTTGTCTGGTGGGTGAGCGATCTGAGGACTTGGAGGTGCACGAGAGACATAGCTCAAGCAATAACACTTCAAATGGAGTAGCACTTAATGGGGAGCAGTGGGATTCCCTATCTAGCTTTGCCGATTTGGGGATTGGGTGGGTTGGTGTAGGGAAGGGCTGAGGTTGTTATCATTATTGACCGGCTACATAATGTTCCTGCTCAGGATCTCTTATTGCATCCACGGCGCTCTTCGATGTAGCTTGCACCCCCAGTGTTTTCAGAACGAATGCTTCTTCTCCAGGGTTTAAAGTACCTGCTTTCTCTCCCTCTTCGAGAATGTTTTGTTCTTTAAACTTGCTTAATGGTAGTCGCCTTCCCTCTACCGTTCAAACTACGAGCCCGGCCCACCCGTTCGATCTTTCTAGAGCCCCTTCTGACTCGAGGCGAGAGCTGGAGGCAAGGAGCAGCCCGCTCTGTCCCTTGTGGATCCTGCCGGGGCTGGGTTCAGGGACGGTGGGATGGTGAGTGGGCCCCACCCCTCCCGTCCTCTCCGGAGTCACGGGGCCAACAACGCCCATGCTGGCCCTCCTGGGCCGGGGTAACGACCTCCCGGATTTCAGAATAGGCTTGAGCAAATCCCCAATCCCCAAGAGGGATTTGAAACGGCAGGAATGAGAGGCCCTTTTTCCTCCACCTGCCAAAGAGAACGGAAGTCAGAGGCAAGGTTCCTCGCCTAGTAAGGGGTCATGGTATCATACCACCTACGCTCCCAAGCGTAGTTCTCTGCACACAGCAAGCGCTCATTAAATACCACTGATTGATAAATGTCTGAGTGCCTTCCGGTGTCCAAATTCTCCCAGGTGGGATTTTTCTCTTAATGATGTGGCTTTATTTGTAAATATGCTCTTAATATGCAATTTTTTGAGAATAAAATAGAAACACCATGTATTTTAAAATATAAGATGAAGTGTGACACACTGTATACAATTTAATATATATTTTTAGGAATTTTGTTATTTAAGAAAATGGAGTGTTCTGGTACTTAACTCTACAGAAGAGAGAAAATGTTATTTTACGGGCTGAGAAAAATAAATGTTTTCACTGTGGTAAATGGGTGGACCATGGGTTTTCATTTAAACCGGGAATGCAGGAAAAGTTCACGGAAGGGCAAGGGGCCTGGGCCTGTGAGCCAGTGTGGGTGGATGGAAGGAATTGGTTCTGGATGGGTCTGGGAATTGGAAAACCTGAATTCCAGACGCTGCTTGGACACTCCCCTGCCCCGATTATGTGCAAGGCCCATTTTGGGTCAGAGCGACCAGAGCCACAGTTCTCTGGGTATGACCCAACAGATGGTTGCCGAAAATGCTGCGGGAGTCTTTTTGCCACGTGTGTGAGCCAGCTGTTTTTCTTAGGATTCCTTCCGGATCCGTCTCCATCACGTAACACCCTTGGTGGTCTGCGACCTTCACCGCCTCCAGCAGACATCCCCGGGTTTGCAGATCCTCCTATTCCCAGGGCCAGCCATGGGACTGCCAGCAGGGATGCAGAATGTGGTTTATCAGTCAATGGTATTGATTAAGCTCTTGGGTGAGTACAACATAACAGAGTCGGTAGATGCGTTCCCTGTCCACAACGGGCTGACGCTCTAGACTGTAAGCTCATTGTGGGCAGGGAAGGTGCCTGCTACTTCTGTTGTATTGTACACTCCCAAGAGCTTAGTGCAGTGCTCTGCACAAAGTTAAGCGCTCAGTGAATACCACTGATTAACTGAGGTTTTATCTGCCTCTGCCCCACAGGAATGGCATGAGCACCAAATGATAACTACTTTTTATAATGCTTTAGAAAAGCAAAGTGCTATACAACATAAAAGTATTATTGGGTTAGGATTATTATAACCTCTCATACTTCATTTTCATTTGCATTCTAGCCAAGACCAGTTGTTATTTTCTCCTCTCTCTCTCTCTCCTGGTTTTCAGGCTGCTGTGTCTTCTCCTAGCTATCTCCCTAGCTGCAATAGGTTTCAAGCCCAGCCTTTAAAGATCCAGTTTCTAATAATTCGAACTTCTTCACATTCTTCGTAAAGAAAATGAATACACCAGAACTTTGGAAAATTATCGAAGTGGCTAGTAAGTATTGCTATAGAGTAATACTGGCTGAATGTATTGAAATGAGTTATTCTGGGTGTCAGGCTCTGCAGCTGAAGTCATTCCATCCCCAAAGGTAATTTTTAAATTGCACTCTGGTTTTCCCAGTTACGATCCACCTGCTCTTATGAAACCACAGATTGCCATTTAGTTACAGTTTCTCAAGCCCTGATTACAGCCTCCCAAACCATGGGCATTTGTCTGGTGACTGCCATGGGTATTCGATTCCTAAGGGAATAGAGTTAGCAATTGGGATGGACGGAAGGCAAACTGTGGGCCAATAGAGCCTTTTTCCATCGTTGCTACCGGATGCGGTCTTTTATTTCATGTGTGTATATTTTACTTAGGCTCTGGATCTGTCTGTACTCGTACTTCTGAGCTTCAAGTTTTCCCTAGCTTTAAGGATGTCTTTCCGGTGCTTGTATCTTTGATGCATCTGGTGTCCCTGAGCACGCTGAGAATGATTCAAAGTGGGAAGAAAGAAGGGGCTATCCTCAGAGCTTTTCCAAGCCTGGGCGTAACAACAAGAAAAGAGTGGGGATGCTCAGTATTGGATGATAGAGCCTGTGAACATTTAAAAGAAGATCAGAAACCAGGGGGAATTGAAGAGGAAGCTGGAGGCAAACTGTTCCTAGAAATAGGAGTAATGCACTTTTTCTGGGCTGAGCTCTGTGCTAAGCTGAGCTCAAGAAGTCTAGTCAATCAGTTGTATTTATTGAGAGCTTACTGTGTGCAGAGCACTATACTAAGCTCTTGGGAGAGGACAGTAGAACAGTGTAACAGACGCATTCCGTGCCTACACTGTTTACATCCTGAGGATGAAATTACATGGTCCTCGTCCCCCAAGGGGCTCAAAATCTCAATGGGGAGGACAGACGTTGTAGGCGAGGTACCAGGAAATAAGAGAATTTAGAGCCAGAGAATTAGAGGCCAAGGGAGCGTAGGAAGGAAAATGAGCAAGTAAGGCTTTGGAGGGGGAAGGATGGGATGGTCTTTCCCCACTCCAGGCACAGTGCTTGATTTCAAAGTACTTTAGCTTTTCCACCGTGTGAAGGCTTCAAACGGCCATCTTGGAGGTTGCGGGTCCTCTCAGTTCCTGATGTCCCCAGCAGGGAGTAGTGGGGATTGGAGGGGTCTGAAGGACCTGGGTTCTATTTCCTACTCCGCCACCTGTCTGCTGTACGTTACCTTGGGTGTAAAGTACTTCTCTTCTCTGGGCCTCAGTTACCTTATCTGTAAAATGGGGATTAAGACTGCGAGCCCTATGTGGGACAGGGACTGTGTCGAACCAAATTACCTTTTATCTATTCCAGAGCTTAGCAATACTCAATACTCAGTACTAAGCACGTAGGAGAGTACAATACAGCAGAACTAGCAGACCCATTCCCTGCCCATAACGAGCCATCAAAGCTGCCTCTTCCTGTTGAGGGAGCAAAAAAACACCACCACGGTGACCTCATCTCCACCTGGGGAAGTTCCCCAAGATGGGGCTCAGCATCCCCAGTGCTGAGCTTATTTATGAAACGGAACTTCAGAGACCTCCCTGTGACTCTGGAGAATTGAGCGGCTTTGGTTGTCCCTGTCCCAAACTGTCATCTTGATATATTTGGTGTCTATACATATGGCTGGTATAAATGTGATGGTTTGAATAAGAAAACTTGCCTTGGCATGTTCAGTATGGAATGAACCAAATGTGTGGTGAAAAGAAAACGTACGGAAGACGTGTTCCTTTGTATCATTTTTGATAAACTGGATTATTAGCATTTGGGGTAAAGGAATATTCTTGGGGTAAATGTAGTACTGAGATTGGAAGGGAAAACTTGAAATGATAATCGAAGCTGGAGTTTCCTTCTCCTTAAACGGATTTTAAGAGCTAACTAAAATAGGATTAGGCAGAGAAACTTCGTCAGCCATTGATCTTACGGAGTCTAATAAAGGGACAGCCGCACACAAAGAAGAGATTTAATTGCTGAATATGACAAATTGAATGTATTAAAAATGGGGTTTATTTGTTCATCCTTGCTTGTTACATTGGTTCAGATAGTCTTTAATATAAAATTTCCATTTATGTTAAGAGCTTACAATTAGAAGTTCTATATGTTGTCTCTACTATAGCCTGGAAAATAGGGCTAAAATCAGATGGATGTTTCTCACTCGGTGTCATTCATATGTGAAGATCTGGATGTCTACTTTGTCTTTGCAATTGTTTTAAGGGACTGGGAAGGTTGAGTCATCATATCCCAAGAATTTGGAAAGCAACAGAAGGATGATAATTGGAAAAATTGTTTAGTTATAAATAATTTTAAAGAATGAATTAAGAATTGTTAAATATTAGGAAAAAAGCTATTATTAAGAACTTTATCAGGCTACATGATGCTCCCAGTTATTTCCCTGCCTCACCATTCTACGGTTAGGATTGCCTGACTTCCAGACAGGTCCAGCAGAGGAAGCATCACTGAACTGCCTCCCAAAAAGCCTGTCTTCAGTCTTCACCATGAGGTGACAGCATCAGGGAAGGAACCTGTTTCTACCAGACCACCTGTTTCAACATGACCCATGCCCCTCGCCCCTGTATCCACCAGTCAGCACCTTCGTCCCGATAATTCCGGACAAGTGGACGCGATCATCTCTCACAGCGAACCATGCAACTGATGAGGAGTCCACCCCACAGGAGGAGATTGGGACTGGTTTCAAGGCCTCCTTTGAGAACCGAGGCAGCTCCCTATTCCACGGGTTGCAAAGACATTTTGCTTTCAACTGAAGGTGTGCTGGGGGGAGGGGGTCGGTATCTTTCCCGCTGCTGCACAGCTCCATTTCGGTGCAGGGGGCACTTCAGCCATCCCTGGATCTTTACCTCGAATCCCAGCTCTGCCACTTGTCGGCTGTGTGACTGTGGGCAAGTCACTTAACTTCTCTGTGCCTCATTTCCCTCATCTGTAAAATGGGGATTAAGACTGTGAGCCCCACGTGGGACAACCTGATTCCCCTATGTCTACCCCAGCGCTTAGAACAGTGCTCGGCACATAGTAAGCGCTTAACAAATACCAACATTATTATTATTATTATTACCTCAGTGCAGTGCCTCAGTTACCTCATCTGTCAAATGGGGATTAACATGGTGAGCCCCACGTGGGACAACCTGATAACCTTGTATTTACTCCAGTGCTTAGAAGCACTTAAATACCACAAATATTATTATTTCACTTCTCTGGGCCTCGGTTCTCTCATCTGTAGAATGGGAGCCTCCCATGGGACGGACTGCGTCCAACCCGATTAGCTTGTACCTACCCCAGCGCTTAGAACAGTGCTTGGCCCATATTAAGCGCTTAGCAAATACCATCATTATTATCACGGGAGTCCACCAACCACTTGCCAAACCTCCAAACCTCCTACTTGCACGCCTTAAGGGCGGGGAGCTGCCTTCTCTTGCCCCTAACTAGGGGCTAGGAACGGTCCCGTGCCCCAAGAAGCAGTGTGGCTTAGTGGCAAGAGCACGGTCTGGGGAGTCAGAGGATGTGGGTTCTAATCCCAGCTCTATTTGTCTGCTGTGTGACCTTGGGCAAGCCACTTGACTTTTCTGTACCTCAGTGACCACATCTGTCAAACAGGGATGAAGACTGTGAGCCCCACAAAGGACAACCTGATGACCTTGTATCCACTCGAGTGCTTAGGACAGTGCTTGGCACGTAGTAAGAGCTTAACAAATACCACAATAGTAGTAATAATTATTATTATCTGCTTTCCCGGTCTCGGTGGCAAACCAGGAAGGCCTCTCGGCCCATGCGGTCGGGGGGAGGGACAGGTCGGGACGGTCCGGCTTCCAGGGTATCACCCGCCCCCACCCACCAGGTGTCCCGGTGTGGACGTGGGGTGAGGTGGGCATGGGTGGGGGCCCTATTTATTAATGAGGTGTCCATCCCCTTGATCGTATTTATCAGGATAATGTTGTCTTGTTTTCCTTTCGTTCCATTTTGTTCTGCCGTATGTCTCCCCCGATTAGACCGTGAGCCCGTCATGGGGCAGGGATGGTCTCTCTCTGTTGCCCAACTGTCCATCCTAAGCGTGGCTCAGTGGAACGAGTCCGGGCTTGGAAGTCAGAGGTCGTGGGTTCGAATCTCAGCTCCGCCACCCGTCAGCTGTGTGACTGTGGGCGAGTCACTTCACTTCTCCGTGCCTCGGTTCCCTCCTCTGTAAAATGGGGATGAAGACTGAGCTTCACGGGGGACAACCCGATGACCCTGTATCTCCCCCTGCGCTTAGAACAGCGCTCTGCACAGAGTGAGCGCTTCACAAATACCAACATGATTATTATTATGAGTCCAGCGCTGTGCACAGAGTAAGCGCTCAGTAAATACTCTGGAAGGAAGGAAGGGCAGGGGGCGGCCCGTCCCGCCACGACCCCGGTTAATCGACCCCCGCGGGTCAGGTGACAGCCCGTCGGCGGCCCACGTGCCAGCCGCAATCGGAAGGTGGGGGCGGGCGGCGATTGGCTGCCGACCGGGTGGGGGGGCGGGCGGGGATTGGCTGCCGGGCGCGTGGGGGGCCTGCACGTGTGTGCCCCGCCCGTCTGCACGTGTCTGCAGGTTTGTACCCCGCCCGTCTGTGGCCGGACCGTGCGCTGCCCGCGCGATGCCTCCCCACCCAACTCCGACTTTTGCTGCTGCTGCTGCTGCTGCTGCTGCGTAAGTAACTAAGTGTTCTCCGGCCTGGCCCGGGGGGCGCCCCTCTTCCTCCTCCCTGCCTCTTTCTATTCCTCCCTGCCTCCTCCTCCCTGCCTTCTCCTCCTCTCTGCCTCCTTCTCCTCCCTGCCTTCTCCTCCTCCCTGCCTCCTCCTCCTCCCTGCCTCCTTCTCTTCCCTGCCTCCTCCTCCCCCTCCTCCCTGCCTCCCCCTCCTCCTTTTCCTCCCTGCCTCCCCCTCCTCCTTTTCCTCCCTGCCTCCCCCTCCTCCTTTTCCTCCCTGCCTCCTCCTCCTCCTCCTCTTCCTCCCTGCCTCCTCTTCCTCCCTGCCTCCTCTTCCTCCCTGCCTCCCCTTCCTTCCTGTCTCCCCTTCCTTCCTGCCTCCTCCTCTTCTTCCCTGCCTCCTCCTTGCCTCCTTCTCCTCCCTGCCTCCTCCTCCTGCCTCCTTCCTGCCTCCTTCCTGCCTCCTTCCTGCCTCCTTCCTGCCTCCTCCCTGCCTCCCCCCCTTCCTCCTCCTCTTCCCCCCACGTGCGGGGCCCGGCCTCCGCTGCGCCAGGTGTCAGTTGTGTTTATTGAGCACTCACCGTGCACAAAACACTTGTACTAAATGCTTGGGAGAAGACAGTGTCCCAGTCTAAGGGACACATTCCCCCCCGCCGTGAGCCTAGACTCTCAGGGGAGCTCAGGGTCTAGAAGGGAAAACAACCCCAGCCACTCATGACAGCCAGCGGGTCCCCGACACAGGGAGGGTGGGGTGCGAGGTGGCTGTGGTAGAGGCTGGCAGCCCCACCAAAGTCTTTTCAGCCACCCAGACTGGTCTGTTTCAGAAGTGGCACCTTCAAATCGGAGGGAAAACCATACACTGGGGGACGAGGCCGGGACTGGCCTCCGTTTTTGCCCCTTTGGGCAGCAAGGTGCCTTTTCACTTTGGGTTCCCTGGATGGTGAAAGCAGGGACCTCTCCTCTCTCTCTCTATCTGCAGTCCCTAAAGAGCTGGCCAAGGACGGGCATGGATGCGATGAGCCGGTGGAGTGGAGGTGGGCAAGGTAAGGGAGCACTGTGGCCTAGTGGACAGAGCAGAGGCCTGGGAATCAGAAGGACTTGGGTTCCAATTCCAACTCTGCCACTTGTCTGCCCTGCGACCTTAGTAAGTAAGTACGCCAGTCTCTTCACTTCTGTGGGCCTCAGTTACCTCACTGTAAAATGGGGATTCAGACTGTGAGGTCCATGTGGGACAGGGACAGTGTCCAACTTGATTAGCTTGTGTCTACCCCAGCACTTAGTACAGTGCCTTACACATAGAACGCACTTAGCAAATACCACGATTATTATTATTATTACTTCAGGTCTCTGGGCCTCAGTTCCCTCATCTGTAAAATGTGAGCCCTTTTTACATTGCACGGGGCAGGGACTATGTCCAGCCTGATTAGCTTGTATCTACTCTAGTGCTCAGAACAGTGCCTGGCCCTTAGAAAGCACTTAACAAATACCATTATTAGTGGATTAATTAATCACTCTGCAGAGAGAAATGAAAAGGTCCCTCTAGACGGTAAGCTTGTTGTGGGCAGGGAGTGTCTCTACCAACTCAGTTATATTGCTTTGTGTTTTCTCCCAAGCACTTAGTAGAGTGCTCTACATACCATAAGCACACAATAAATATGATTGACTGATTGATTGAAGGGCCCAAGTCAGTGTGGTGGGGCAGCAGGAAGGGAGGGGAGACCCGTCACTGCGACCAACCTGGAACTTTCAAAATGTGACCGGGGACATTCAAGTGGAGGAAATCTGTTTCCATTTAAATTTTGTTTCTGTTCTCCTTAAAGTAAGGCTTTTTTTTTTCACTTAACTGCTATTGGTGCCCTGATTTTCAGAAGTAGTCAAGGTGGCCTCTCTTCAAATAGGCAAGATAGACTTCATTCACATGAACAACCTCAGTGATATTCCACCCAACATTCAGGATGTAAAACCCATGATCTCAGGACAGAGTTTTCAAATGGGTTTGGGGGAAGGGAAAAGTGACCAACCGGTAATCCCCTGGGAGGAGGCAAGGAGATTGGAAGGTTTTTTCCCTGTCAATCAATTAATGGTATTTATTGAGCCCTCAGTGTGTGCAGGCCATGTTTCCCCACTCCTCAGGAACTTCAGTGATTGTCCGTCCACCTCCGCATTAAACAGAAACTCCTTATCGTTGGCTTTGAAACTCCAATCTTCAATCAATGGTCTGTATCAAGCACTTACTGTGTGCAGAGCACTGTACAGAGCACTTGGGAGAGTTCAGTGTAACAGAATTGGTAGACACGTTTCTTGCCCACAGTGAGCTTAGGTCTTGTACCCACCCAGTACTTAACACATAGTAAGCCCTTGACAAATGCCATATTTATTATGAAACAAGGAAAGTTTTACCCTGCTCCATCCTCTGTCTCAGGTTTTTGAGCTGCTCTTTTAAACTGGGAGCAGTTCTGGGAATAAGCTGTAGTTGACTACAGAGGAATTTAATTAGAGACATCTGGCAGCCTGAATGTGAAATTCCTATTGTTTTCTTAATTACAGGCATTTCACCTACCCAGGCAGTACTTTGTTCCTTTTGACCCAAACTGTTATAACTATCAGGTATTTTTTTGTTAAAAACCAATGTTTGTAAATTGGCTAAACAAAGACTCATTTTTCCTCCTATATAGATTCTATCATTCCCTTCCATGTTTCCTTCAACTTTGAGATCAAGGGCAGTTTTTTTCCCATGACATAGTTTAAGTAATAATTGTAGGATCTGGTAAGCGCTTACTTTGTAATAATAATGATTGTAATTGTGGTGTTTCTCTTAGTCTGTGCCAAGCACTGTACTATACATTGGGGTTCTAGATACAAGATAATTCAATCAGACACAGTCCCTGTTCCACTTGCAACTCAAAGTCTAATAGGGAAGGAACAGATATTTAATCCCCATTTTACAAATGAGGAAATGGAGGCACAGAGAAGTTCAGTGATTTGCCCACGGGCACACAGCAGGGAAGCGGCAGAACTGGGATTAAAGTGGGTTATGTCCTTGTTCTTCCTCCAGTTTTCACTGTCAATCATTATTGTCTAGTTTCTCCATTACAGTGTGTTCCTGTTGAAAGGCAGGGCGTGTGTATCCTGACACTGCCTATCTCTCCCAAACACAGAGCTTACCACCTAGTAGGTGATTAGTAAAAAATATCACTGATTGGTTGGTGGGTGAAATCTTGCTTATTAATTTTCTGGCCAAGAAGGAAGCAGAGTTGAGTGGTGCATTTTTGGAGCTATGCAATGGCGGTTTTGTTCATATCTCATTCATTTCTCCCTTGGAGAGTCACACGCATCTGAGACACCGAGGAAACGGTCCTTTCTTAACTGGCAGAGAGTCTCATTTTATAATTCTATTCTCGTTCAGGCCCAGATTGGTGTTGCGGCTGCTGGGTAGTCTTCATAAGTACACGTTCCTTGTTTCCATTTTCTCACTGGAGAAGCAGCGGCAAGGATTCACAAAGGCAGGATTAGAATTTTTGACCTCGCTCACCGTCTGCTCCAGAGCAGTCCACATTCAGAATATATCCGCATCCTAAGGTAGCAATTTCAGAGATAACTCCCTGTATAATCTCTATCATTTTATGCTTTTTGAGTTATTTGATACCAAGGGTCTCAGCTGTGGTTGGAAAAGCAGTCAATCCATCAGTGGTATTTATTGAGCGTCTACTAAACGCAAAATGCCTTACCAATAACAATGGTATTTGTTAAGCAGTTACTGTGTGTCAAGCACTGCTCTAAACACTGGGGTAGATAAAAACTAATCAAGTTGGACACAGTCAATGTCCCCACATGGGACTCACGGTATTAATCCATTACAGATGAGGTAACTGAGACCTAGAGAAGTGAAGTGACATGCTCAAGGTCACACAGCAGACATGTGGCAAAAGTGGGATTAGAACCAAGACACTCCTGACTCCCAGGCCTGGCCTCTAACCATTAGGCCACTCTGCTTGGGAACTGTAGCTAACTATTAGGCCACTCTGCTTCTTGGGAACCCCCGTAGCTAAGATGGTTGGATTCCCTGTCCCAAAGCGGGGCAAGAGGGCTCCTGGGCAGGTTTTGTGGTGGCGCTGAATTAGTCATGTTGAGGATAAATGGGAGAAAATGGAAAGATGAAGAAAGGAGGTAGAGAAGTTAGGAGGAGTTGAGAGGGAGAAACTGAAGAGGGAAGTTGGGAGAGAAAGGAGAGAAGAGGGTGTGTACCTCTTAGTGTTGTATTGTACTCTCCCAAGTGCTTAGTACAGTGCTTTGCACACAGTGAGTGTTCAAAAAATTCCTTTCACTGATGGATTGATTTGATGCTCATCTGCTTCCAACCCCATAGAACTTGGTCCCTATTCTTATACTCTGCCATTCCCCAGATCTGTAATTTATTTAAATGTCCGTCTCCCAGCCTGGAATATAAGCATCCTGTGGGTGGGGATCGTAACTACTGACTCTATTGTGTTGTACTTTCCCAAGTGCTTAGTATAGTGCTCTGCACACAGTAAGTGCTCAGAATTAGTGCGGCTTAGATAGAGCCCAGGCCTGGGAGTCAGAAGGACCTGGGTGCTAATCCTGGCTTTGCCACACTTTTGCTGTGTGATTTGGGCAAGTCACTTCACTTCTCTGGGCCTCAGTGACCTCATCTGTAAAATGGGGATTAAGACTGCACCGCATCTAGGACATGGACGGCATCCAACCTGGTTAGTTTGAATCTACCCCAGTTCTTAGCACAGTCCCTGCCACGTAATAAGCACCTAAGAGATACAACTGCAAATATAAATCAATAAATAAATGCCTTTCATCAGAAGTGGTAGAAGGAAGACCAAGATACCGCTGCCACCCTCCTCCTCCATCAGCCATATATGATGTCCTCCCTTCCATCACTGATGCTACCATCAATGCTCATTCTCAGTTGTACTGTTCCTTCAGGGAGAAAACTAGGTGAAAGTCTGGAAGGACTGGTCCTGTTCTCCAGGGGCTTGGTTGTCCTTACCAAACCACTGGACCCAGGTTTTGGGTTTTTTTTTCTTCAGAGATATTTGTTCAATGCTTACTATGTTCCAGGCACTGTACTAAGCGCTGGGGTAGATACAAGTTCATCAGGTTGGACACAGTCCTTGTCATTGTCGTATTTATTGGACGCTTACTGTGCGCGGAGCACTGTATTAAGCACTTGGAAAGTACAATTCAGCAACAAATAGAGACAATCCCTACCCAGCAACAGGTTCACAGTCTAGAAGGGGGGAGACAGACATCAAAACAAATCAATAGCGTCAATATAAATAGAATTATAGATACATACACATCATTAATAAAATAAATAGAATAATAAATATGTACATATATACACAAGTGCTATGGGGCGAGAAGGGGGGTAGAACAGAGGGAGCAAGTAGGGGTGATGGGGAGGGGAGGAGGAGCAGAGGAAAAGGGGAGTTTAGTCTGGGAAGGCCTTCTGGAGGAGGTGATTGTTCAGTAGGGCTTTGAAGGGGGGAAGTGTGACTCTTTGCGGATGTGAGGTGGGAGGGTATTTCAGGACAGAGGTAGGATGTGGGCCAGGGGTCAACGGCGGGAAAGGCGAGAACAAGGCACAGTGAAGTGGTCAGAGGTGGAGCCAGGTTCCAAGTTGGAGAGAACCAATGCCAGGTGTCCACCTGCCAACTGGTCCTTGCGGGGGGTCAGAGGGGACCTGGTGACATGTTTCTGCCTTGCTGGAAACTCCCATGAATAGCCCAAAGAAGGACCAGGGGTAATGATCTCAGTGGCAGATGCTTGCCAGAGGAGGAGGAGAAAGAGGTTGGGGTGTCTCCCCTCCTCCTCTTCCTCCTCCTCCTTCCTCCTTCTCCTTCCTCCTTCTCCTTCGTTTCCTCCTCCTCTTTCCTTCTCCTCTTCCTCCTCTTTTTCCTTCTCCTCTTTTACCTCTTCCTTCTCCTTTTCCTCCTCCTCCTTTTTGCTGAAGAGGCTTTGGGGAACCCCAGCCGAACATATTGGCCCAATGCTGTGAATACTTTGGCCATGAGTACGTTTTGTGCCTAAAAGTGGTAATTAAGTGCTTACAGTTTGCCAGGCACTGTATTAAGTGCTGGGGTAGATAAAAACTAAGCAGGTTGGACACAGTCCCTGTCCCACCTGGGGCTCACAGTCTTAATCCCCTTTTTACCGATGAGGGAACTGAGGCTCAGAGAAGTTGTGACTTGCCCAAGGTCACACACAGCACACAAGTGGTGGAGCTGGAATTAGACCCCAGGTCCTTCTGACTCCCAGGCCCATGATCCATCCACTAGACCATGCTGCCTCTCATCTAAGGCAGGATGGCACACTGTGCCGTTGTCCGCCAACTCCCTTGTTGCCCTCTCCACACCAGCGACAACACAAGGGACAAGATTGAGAGAGCAAGAGTGGCTCCGCGACAAACACCGGCACCTTCTCGCAAATTCTCAGACCTGAAGTCTTCGTGACCGGCCTGAAGCCTGTCTGTCGTTTAGGGCAGGATCTGATGAGGAGGAGCTGCTGAAATTCCCGTCTGCCGAGCTCCAGTGCAGCTGTGTGGCAGCGTGCGTTTCACGGGGCTGCTTCACCCCTTCCCCATTTCTCAGGACTGTCTTCGCTCGTGATCTGGGGACAGCAGCTGCAGGGTAATGGATGTCTGTCTCTGTTCTTCTCTCCTTTCTCCCGAAGGTCTTCTGATCTTTTCTCCCTCCACTTTGAATCGATAGCTTCCTCTTCCTCTATTTGGGATTATCTTGAGAAGCTTGGATTTCTGGTCACTCTGCACCGGGGCACGATAAACACCTTTAAGAACTATTCCCCGCCTCTGCCTACTGCCAGACACCCCACTCTGTAACCACCTCCGGTGGCTTATTATCTTTGGGTTTTGACTTCCAGTTTGCCGTCACTGATCCGATGACTGCGAAACCTTCGTAGCTTGGGCATGTTGGCCAGGGATAAGGGAGTCTGGAGAGGCGAAGTTCCTTCCCACAAATTTGGAGCCTTCTAGTTGGTATTTGCCAGAGGCGGTGGAAGCAGGGTGGGAGAGGCAGGGGAAGAGAGGGATTAGCAGAAGCCAAACGCTTCTTGGGTTTCAGCGAGGCTGGCAGAGAGGCCCGCTGTGCCCCTGAGATTTGGAAGATGCGGTCGGAGTTGGGAGTGCTGCTGGGGAGGGCAGGGATTGTTCCAGTCGAAAAACTGAATTCTGGAGGGTGGAACGAGACACGTGTGAGATGAGGTCATGATGGAGGGAGGGGGTGGGGTTGGGAATACAATGGGATCTTCTCCTGGGAACCCTTCCCAAGTATTCCTCTAACATGTGGAGGGGGAAAACAAGCTGAAAAATTGAATTCTGTTAGTGGAAGACGACACGCATAAAATAATTGTGGTATTCGTTAAGCACTTAGTACGTGCCAGGCACAGTCTCAATCCCCGCTTTACAGATAAAGAAATTGAGGCCCAGAGAAGTGAAGTGACTTGCTCAAGCTTACCCAGCAGACCAGACTGTACTCTCTCAAGCACTTAGTACAGTGCTCTGCACACAGTAAGGATTCAATAAATACGATTGAATGAATGAATAATAGTGGGTATTTTGGTCCAGGGCCTGGTTTCTGTCCTAGAGGTGCTTTCTGGTGCCAGCCTTTTATCCCCAGCTGTTTAACCAAGAATGAGGCTCAGGTTGCCCCCTCTTCTGGCCACAGAGGAGATTCCCTGAGCCGAGACTGATGGTTTTTCTCATTTCCAAGCTCACACGTTCCTGTTCCCACATATCTGGTTTGGCTAGAGGGCGATTAGGGCGGGTTTCCCTCTCCCCTTTACAAGGGAATGAGGGTTGGGAATCAGGCCCTGGTTTAGCGGTGGATCAAGAAAGATCCCTTAAGGCCCCTGTCACCATCAGGGGAAGGAGAGGCCCTGCAGAGAAGACATTCACATCCTACGTCAGTCGGTTATATTTACTGAGCGTTTACTGCGTGCAGAACACTCTACCAAGCACATTGGAGAGTAAAGCACAACAATATACAGACATTCCCTGCTCACAAGAAGTTTACAGAGTAGAGGGGGAGACTAGTCGTGACTAGTCTTTAGGAACATATCTGTAATTTATATTAATGCCTGTCTCCCCCTCTAGACTGTAAGATTTGTGGGAAGGGAATGTGTCTGTTGTTATACTGTACTCAAGTGCTTAGTACAGTGCCTTGCACATAATAAGCACTCAGTAAATACAATTGATTGAATGAATGATTAGTCTAGCCGTCACTCCCTGGGGAACAGCATTATTGTCTCATAGGGCTGGGTTAGGAAGGCTGCTCAAGAAGAGGCCTGGTCAGAACTGGCCCGATTATGTGGCCACCATGCCACTTGCCCTCCCTCCCCATGGCACCTCACGGGGCAGCAGACTGTAATTTGTTCAGCGTTTTCTTTCTGTTGATAGTAGTAATAATAATGGTATTTCTAAAGTGCTTACTGTGTACCAGTCACTGTACTAAGCATGGGTGGATCCAAGCAAATTGGATTGGACACAGTCCCTTGACCCACATGGGGTTCTCAGTCTTAATCCCCATATGACAGCTGAGGTATCTGAGGCCTGGAGAAGTGAAGTGACTTGCCCAAGGACACACAGCAGATGTGGTGGAGCTGGCATTAGAACCCAAGTCCTTCTGACTCCCAGGCCCTTGCTCTATCCAAGGAGAGAAGCAGCTTGGCTTAGTGGAAAGAGCCCGGGCTTGGAAGTCAGAGGACTCGGGTTCTAATCCCACTCTGCCACTTATCTGCTGTGTGACCTTGGGCAAGTCACTTCACTTCTCTGGGCCTCAGTTACCTCATCTGTAAAAATGGGGATTGAAAAAAATGTGAACCCCACGTAGGACAATCTGATTACCCTGTATCTACCCCAGCGCTTACAACAGGGCTCTGCACATAGTAAGTGCTTAACAAATACCATAATTATTATTAGCTGAGCTGCTTGTCGCTCAGTCCAAGTCATTGCTACTTTTCTTTTTTAAAATATTTAAGCACTTACTATGTGCCAGACGCTGTGTTAAGCACTGGGGAAGATGCAAGCTAATTGGGTTGAACACAGTCCCTGTCCCACATAGGGCTCAAAGACTTAATCTCCATTTTACAGATGTGGTAACTGAGGCTCTGAGAAGTTAAGTGACTTGTCCAGAGTCACCCAGTAAGCATTCATTTGTCAGAGCCAGAATTAAAACCCAGGTCCTTTGATGATGTGGGCAGGCATTGTCTCTCTTTATTGCTGTATTGTGCTTTCCAAGTGCTTAGTACAGTGCTCTGCACACAGTAAGTGCTTAGTAAATACGATTGATTGAATGAATGACTCCCAGACCTTTGCTCTTTTCACTAGGCCATGCTGCTTTTCCATTTTATGTGTGGCTTCTTTAACAGTCTTCCCTCAGATGAGTCAAAAATCATCAATATGCCCTGAATTAGATTCCCACAGGAGGAGAAAGGAGTAATCTAACCCTGAGAAAGAGACAGATTTAATTGTCATAGAAAGCCTAACCAAGAAGCTTAGCCAAGAACCGTCCCAATGAACGATTGAGTAATAGGAAAGACATTCCAAACCACTCCTTCTGGGCCTTTGATTCATTGTTCGATGAGCATTACCTTCCCTTTTTCTTATGAATGGCAAGTAAAACTTCCCTCTGTGCCTCAGAGGTGTCACACCCCTCTTCAAAAAACTCCAGTAGTTGTCCATCCACCTCTGCATCAAACAAAAACTACTCACCATTAACTTGAAAGCAGTCTACCGCCTTGCCTCACCTCACTTCCCTCCTTCTACAAGCAGCCCGCACTCCTCATTCCTCTAGTGCTAATCTTCTCACTGTACCTCAATCTTTACCATCTCACCCCAGACCCTTTGTCCATGTCCTGCCTCTGGCCTGGAATGCCCTCCCTCCTCCTATCCCACAGACAATTACTCCTCACTCCCACTGTTCAAAATCTTTTTGAAGGCCCATCTCCTCCAAGAGGCCTTCCCTGACTAAGCCCTCCTTTCCTCTTCTCCCGCTCCCTTCTGCATCACCCTGACTTGCTCCCTTCATTCATCCCCCTCTCCCAGCTCCCCAGAACTTATGTCCATGTCTGTAATTCATTTATGTTAATGTCTATCTCCCCCTGTAGACTGTAAGATCTTTGTGGGCAGGGACTGTGTCTGCTTATTGTTACATTGTACTCTCCCAATAGCTTAGTACAGTGCTCTGCATACAGTAAGCGCTCAATAAATATAATTGATGTTTAAGGATCTAGAAATAAGAAATGAGAGAAAACTGGGCTTCTCTGTCATGCAGCATGGAGGCCACGAGATGGCAGTGTAAAAGCTGGTAATTGGGAGCAAGAGGATCAAGCCCTAGAAATGCAAGCTAGGGCTGGGCAAAAAATAATGTTAATAATAATAAAAATAATGGTATTTGTTAAACTCTTACTATGTTCCAGGCACTGTGCTCAGCGTGGGGTGGAGACAAATTGGGCTGAACACCGTCTCTGTCCCATGTGCGGCTCACGGTCTCAATCCCCATTTTGTAGATGAGGTAACTGAGGCAGAGTGAAGTGACTTGCCCAAGGCCACACAATAGATGAATGGCGGAGCGGGGATTAGAACCCATGGCCTTCTGACTCTAGCTTGTGCTCTGTCCACTGTCAGGCTGCTTCTCGGAGATGGAAAGAGTCAGGGACCCAGCGGGAAGTTACCTTTAGAGGACTGCTTGACTGGAAGTTTTCTGAAAATATCTAAGTTCTGCTGTTCTTGAGAAATCACCGAGACCCCCTTGGCAAAGTCTGGTGAAAGGGTCAGTCATCTAGACTGTTAGCACCCTTGAGAGCAGGGAATGTGTCTTCCAACTCTGTTATACTGTACTCTCCCAAGCGCCTAATACAGTGTGCTGCACACAGTAAGGGCTAGATATATACCACTGATTGAGCTTTTTATTCTGAACTGCAGAATCCCCCTCCCTCCGAAGGCTTCTAAGTCTCTGGAAGCTATCGCTCAGTGACAGGCACTGTGGGTGGAAGCGTGGCAAATGCTGAGAAAAACAGAGAGCAGAATGAGTAGAGATGAGATGGGACACTCTGCTGCCCTTCCCAAGCACTTAGTACACTGGCTCACACCAAATGAGTGCTCAAGAAATACCATTACTCCCACTTCCTGAACCCAGGGACTCAGGTTTGGGAGTTGGGAGGCAAATGCTCTTCAAATACAACTTCACGGACAGAGAGGCGACTGTCTCTAGAAGAGTGAACTCCGGGAGAGTGAAAAAGGTCAGAAAAAAGGATCAGGGAAAGAGATTGAAAACATGCCAGCAGCAAAAAACATAAATGGAAAATGCCCTGGATAGCTACCTTGAGTAGGGGCAGGCTAGAGCTGGGAGAAACCTCGAGAGATCATCTCCCTCTAAACTGTAATCTCACTGTGGGCAGGGAAGGTGTCTACCAACTCTGTTATAGTGTACTCTTCCAAGTGCTCAGGACAGTACTTGGATAGGACACTCAAAAAATACGACTGATTGATTTGGACAGGTGAATTAGAACATCATATGGGCCCTATCAGACCATTCCACTGCCATCAGCAGTACCTTCATAAATGTCACAATCAGTGGTATTTCCTGAGTGCTTACTGTGCAGAGTACTAAGCACTAAGTTTTGAGCACTTGCTAGCTTACAATTGAATTGACAGGCCCAAACCCCAACCACGAGGAGTTTACAGCTACCACAAAGCTAGTGGAACTGGTAACAATAGTAGTATTCATTGAAATGTTAGAGCACTTATGTACATATCTGTAATTTATTTATATTAATGTCCATCTTCCCACCTCTAGACTCTAAGCCCATTGTGGACAGGGAATGTGTCTGTTTATTGTTGTATTGCACGCTCTCAAATGCTTAGTACAGTGCTCTGCACACAGTAAGTGCTAAATAAATACGAGTGAATAAACATCTACTGTCTGCGGAGCTCTGGGGTAGATAAAATTCAATTAGATCAGGCCGTGCCCCACAGGGGACTCACAGTCTGAGGGAGAGGGAAAATAGGTATTTAATCCTCAGTTTATAGATGAGGAAACCGAAGCACACAGCAGTTAAATGGCCTGTCCAAAATCACACAGCGAACAAGTGGCAGGGCAGGGATTAGGACCTAGATCTCCTGTCTCCCGCTTCTAGACTCTCTCCACTGGACCACACTGCTTCCAACTGGGTTTTGGGCAGCAGGAATTTCAGGGAGCCAGATGGGTTGGAGCAGCTGCAGCAGGAAGAAGTAAATCATAGCAGAAAGTGAGCACAGCTGCTGCCTCTTCCGGGCTGGGCAAAGGGCAGCCTGCAGTCTGCTCTGTGCCAGGCTGGGACGGGATGGTGGGGGTGGTGGCTAGTTGCATTCAGCTGTCTCTTTCCTCTCTTGGAACTGTGCCGAGGAAGTCTGTCTGGGACTGGGTGTCCGTCTGGACGTCACGGCTGGGTGTAAGAAGGATTAATGGGCCAGTGACCCCAGGAGCCAGGTCCTCAAGATCCTCACCCCTCCTGGTTGGTAGAGCTCTGGAAAGATCCCTCCTTAGGGTGCAGGGCAACAGGGTGAGGGTGGGTGAGAGTGGTTGAATGTCTTCCCCCTCCCCGCAACCCGAGGGGTCCCCATCTTCCCCTGCTGCCCTCTGTGTGTGTACAGGGTCTCTAATGCTTAGTGGATAGAGCCCGGGCCTGGGAGTCAAAAGGTCATGGATTCTAATCCGGGCTCCACCATTTGTCTGCCGTGTGCCAGTGGGGAAGTCACTGCACCTCAGTTACCTCATCTGTAAAGTGGGAATTACTAATGATGGTATTTGTAAGCGCTTACTATGTGCCAAGCACTGTTCTAAAAACTTTGAGCCCCATATGGGACAGGGACCGTGTCCAGCCTGATTTGCTTGTATCTACCCAGTGCTTACCACAGGGCTGGACACATAGTAAGTGCTTAACAAATGCCATTATTATTATTTTTGTTAGTCTTGCTTTTACCAGTAGAGACGGGAGGTGGTAGCAGTATGTTGGCTCAGCCTTACGGTCCTTTCATTCATTCATTCAGTCGTATTTCCTGAGCACTTACTGTGTGCAGAGCACTGTACTAAGTGCTTGGAAGAGTGCAATGTAGCATTCATTCAGTCAATCGTATTTATTGAGCACTTACTGGATGCAGAGCACTGTACTAAGTGCTGGGGAGAGGACAATGCGACAGTAAACAGACACATTCCCTGTCCGCTGCACTTTGTGTTCCTTTGTGTTTTTATGGTCTAGTTGAAAGAGCATGGGCCTGGGAAGCAGGAAACCTGGGTTTTAATCCCCCTGTTCAAGAACTTCCCTGCAGCATATCCATCAGAACTGCTCCGTGGGGTCAAGGAGGACTCTGAGGGCCAGATGTGATCAGTGGATGGGTGAGTGACTGTAAGACCAGTGCACATTGGCGGCCTGTTGAGAATTGGCCCTCACTGCACTGTTATATTTACTGCCCACCACTAACAACATCATTTTATTTCTCTGGGTGGTAATCTCCATGAAGGAGTTGTCCTCAGGAACACTCCTGTCTCTGAGAGGACTGCTTAAGAGAAGCAGTGTGGCTCAGTGGAAAGAGCACGGGCTTTGGAGTCAGAGGTCATGAGTTCGAATCCCGGCTCGGCCACTTGCCAGCTGTGTGACTGTGGGCGAGTCACTTCACTTCTCGGTGCCTCAGTTACCTCATCTGTAAAATGGGGATGAAGACTATGAGCCCCACGTGGGACAACCTGATTCCCCTGTGTCTACCCCAGCGCTTAGAACAGTGCTCGGCACATAGTAAGCGCTTAACAAATACCGACATTATTATTGATCGCTGCTTGCTGGTCTGCTCTGCCCTTTTGCCAAAGCTCCTTATGGGCAGGGACTACATCTACCGACAGTATTGTGGTAGATCCCCCGATTAGACTGTAAGCCCATCAAACGGCAGGGACTGTCTCTGTTGCCAACTTGTTCATTCCAAGCGCTTAGTACAGTGCTCTGCACATAGTAAGCGCTCAATAAATACTATTGAATGAATGAATACTTTCGCAAGTGTTTAGCACAGTAAATGCTCAGTAAATACCTGTGATTCGATTGCCTCCCACCTGCTCATAGCCGTGCAGCATTGTTGGCAGTTTGGTTTTGGCGGCTCACTAAAGGGTTTCTTTTGTCCACTGTGTTTGCAGTTTCCCCGCTGCACCTCTCATAGAATGGGTTTTGGCATTGCTGAGGTGAAATTGTGGAATTATGAGGGCTCTCTGTGGCCCAGTGGAGTCAGTCATGGGGAAGCCATTGGCATCAATGACTGTGGCCAATGGGTACGGTTTTTGAGTCAGTCAGTTATGTTTATCGAGTGCTTACTATGGGCAGAGCATTGTACTAAGAGCAGGAGAGGATACAGTATAACAATATATTCATTCAATAGTATTTACTGAGCGCTTACTATGTGCAGAGCACTGTACTAAGCACTTGGAATATACAAATCGGTAACAGATAGAGACAGTCCCTGCCCTTTGACGGGCTTACAGTCTAATAAAATAAGCTTACAGTCTAGAGGAAGAGATGGACATTAGTAAAAATAAATAAAATAGATATGTAAATAATTGCTTGAAGAGCTGCGGGGGGGATGAATAAAGGGAGCAAGTCAAGGTGGTACAGAAGGGAGTGGGAGGAAAGGAGTTAGTCAGGGAAGGCGTCTTGGAGGCGATGTGCCTTTGATAAGGCTTTGAAGCAGCGTGGCTCAGTGGAAAGAGCACGGGCTTGGGAGTCAGAGGTCATGGCTTTGAATCCCAGCTCCGCCACTTGTCAGCTGTGTGACTGTGGCCAAGTCACTTAACTTCTCTGTGCCTCAGTAACCGCATCTGGAAAGTGGGGATTAAGACTGTGAGCCTCATGTGGGACAACCTGATTACCCTATATCTAACCCGGGGCTTAAAACAGTACTCTGCACGTAGTAAGCACTTAACAAATACCAACATTATTATTATTATTTGAAGGTGGGAAGAGTAATTGTCAGATACAAAGAGGGAGGGGGCTCAGGCCAGAGGCAGGCGAGGGTAAGGTTGGTGACAAGATAGATGAGATGGAGATACAGTGAGAAGGTTGGCATTAGCGGAGCCAAGTGTGTGGGCTGGATTGTAGTAGAGCAGCAAGGTGAGGTTGGAGGGAGCAAGGTGATTGAGTGTTTTAAAGCCAATGGTGAGGACTTTGATCCGGAGGTGGATGGGCAGCTACTGGAAGGTCTTGAGGAAGGGAGATACATGACCTGAATGTTTTTTGAGGAAGGTAGGAACCTTGAAAGATTGACTGACTGCAGGGAACCCAGCCTGGCCTAATGGATAGAGCCCGGGCCTGGGAGTCAGAAGGACCAGGGTTCTGATCCCAGCTCTGTCACTGGTCTGCTGTGGGACCTTGGGCAACTCACTTCTCCGGGCCTCAGTTCCCTCCTCTGTAAAATGGAGATTAAGACTGTGAGCTCCATGTGGGACCGGGACTGTGTCCAACCTGGTTAACTTGTATCTACCCCAGCGTTTACTACAGTGCCTGGCACAGAGTAAGCGCTAAACAAATGCCAAAAAAAAAAATAAGATAAACCTGGGTGTTAAATGTTGAAGGAGAGGTGTTTGTGAAAAGCACCAGAGGGCAGTGTCATCCTGCAAAAGGCATTTTTCTGGAGGTGACTGGAGGGAAGAGGGTCCAGAGCCAGAGCCGGAATTGGGAGCATTCTGAGCCTCGATGCTGGTAGTGGCCAGAACCGAAATCACCTGAGCCCCAGGCCTGAAACACTGCTCTGCCCTGAGAGATTACTCAGAACCCTGGGTTCTAATCCTGGCTCCGCCACTTGTCTGCTCTGTAACCCTGGGCAGGTCACTTCACTTCTCTGGGCCTCAGTTCCCTCATCTGTAAAATAGAGATTAAGACTGTAGGACAGGGACTGTTTCCAACCTGATTAGTTTGTGTCTATGCCAGAGCAGAGTACACTGTCTACACATAAGAAGCACTTAAATACTTAAAAAAAATAAAATTCCAGAGTCAGGTTGAACTTGGTTTCCTGACTCACAGTACTGTGGTCTTTCTTCTAGGCCATTGTATGGGGGCAGTTCCCAGTGTCCAAGCCCTCTTCAATAATAATAGTAATTACAATACCAATTATAAGTATAATAATTACGGTATTTGTCAAGTGCTTACTATGTGCCAAACACTGTTCTAAACTCTGGGATAGGAACCAGGTAATCAGGTTGACTTAATCCCCATTTTACATCTGAGGGAACTGAGGCCCAAAGAAGTGAAGTAGTTTGCCCAGGGCCACCGGGCAGACAAGTGGCCATGCTTAGATTAGAACCCATGGCCTTCTGATTCCCAGGTCTGTGCTCTATCCACTACACTGTGCATCTTCAGTGCTCTTCCTCTATGCATATTTCCTCCTTCAAGTATCAGAGAACTGGATGGAAATGAAAATGCTTGTATCTACTCCACTGCTTAGTAGTACAGTGCCTGACACATAGTAAGCTCTTGACAAATACCATAAATCGCCCCCTAAAAACCCAGAGTAGAGTGGCCAGACATTCAGGTTTATAGTGGATCATCCTGATTTCAGATCTGTCCTCCCCTATGCAATATGGATATGGGATCGCATGTCTTTATGTCTGGTATTTTTATCATATTCTATTTAGAGAGACAGGATGGTTTAGTGGAAAAAGCACAGAATTGGCAGTCAGGAGATCAGGGTTCTAGGATGGGCTCCACCACTGGTGTGCTGGGTGACTTTGGGCAAATCATTTTAACTTCTCAGTTCCTCAGTTTTCTCGTGTAAAATGGAAATAAGATACCTGTCCTTCCTCCTCCATAGACTGTAAATCCTGGGTGAATAAGGGTTCGTGTCTATTCTGTCTTTATCCCAATGCTAAGTACAGTGTTTGGTACTTAAGTAAATGCTAAACAAGGGCCATTATTGCTATGGAAGTTTCACCTCCTGTCCCTAGGCACCTCTGCTCAGAAGTGGTGATTATATTTGCACATCCTTGGAGAGATGTGCAAAGCCTCTGAAGTAAATGAAAGTGTCAGGAGGCCCCTTGGAGAAATATTCTAAATACATCCATCCATATATGTATTATGACTGTGTTTATACATATAAACGTATGTTCCAAGTACGTGCATGGGTGTGTTTGTGTGCGTGTTGTGTTGTTCTCTCCCAAGCGCTTAGTACAGTGCTCCACACACAGTAAGTGCTTAATAAATACCATTGAATAAGTGAGTGTTTAAGTGAGTGTGTGTGTATATGGCTGGATGCACATAGCATGGCATGGTGGATAGACCATGGGCCTGGCAGGCAGGAGGTCATGGGTTCTAATTCTGGCTCCGCCACTTGTCTGCTGTGTGTCCTTGGACACGTCACTTCACTTCTCTGTGCCTCAGTTGTCTTTTTTTATGCTATTGAGTCATCTCTGACCCATAGTGACACCGTGGATACATCTCTCCCAGAATGCCCCACTCTCCAACTGCAATTGTTCTGGTAGTGGATCCATAGAGTTTTTTGGTAAAAAAATATGAAGCAGATTACCATTGCCTCCTTCTGCGCAGTAAACTTGAGCCTCTGCTTTTGACTCTGTCCAGTGCCGCTGTTGCCCAGCACGGGGCAGTTTTGACTTGTAGCAGATGACCTTCCACTCACTAACCACTGACCAAGCTAGGAATGGAATGGTTATGCTTCTGTTTGACTCTCCCTCCCCTAGCGAAGACTGGTATCCAGGTGCAGTTGTGAGAGGCGTCTTTGCCTGTTACCTCCTCTGTAAAATGGAGATCAAGACTGTGAGCCCAATTCAGGACAGGGACTGTCCAACCTGATTCGCTTGTATCCACCCTAGCGCTTACTTAGTATAATTCCTGGCCCGAGGTAAGCACTTAACAAATATCACAATTATTGTTATTGTTCTTATTATTAGAGCATTTTTCCCAGGAGATTTCTGACCTTCCATAGAGACACACGCATAAGTAAACACAGTCACCCAACCCCTTAAAGACTTGGCTAGGGAGTTCTCTGCCTCAGGCTCTTGCCTGATTACAAATATATCAGCTTTCCCAAGGGGCCGATTAGCTCCCACTTGCCCCACATCCTGGGAACAACAGGTATCTATGGTGATTTGTGGCCACAAAATGGTGAAGCTAATTTTAACCATATCAATCTTGGGAGGCCAATTGCAAACAGTGACCCCACTCATTCATGCCGGAAATGCAGAGGTTTTTTTGCCCTTTCTTGTTTGGGGAAAGGACAGCTTAAACTGCCCCAGTGCCTTCCACTGAAGAAGGGGGTAGCAGACCTCAACCTTGGTGTTAGAACTGTAAGCCTGTCTCTATCCACCCTGTTGCCTCTCCCCCTGCCTTCCCTTCCCCACTTTTACTCAACTTCTTCTCTTCTTCTCCTTCCCCTTCACTTTTCCCTCCTCCCTTTCCCCGGAATTCCCAAGGTTTCATCATCATAGTATTCAAATTGTGGTATTTGCTAAGCACTGGGGTAGATCCAAGTTAGATTCCGCATGGGGCTCACAGACTAATTTAGGAGGGGTGAACAAGTATTGAATCCCCATTTGGTAGAGGAGGAAACTGAACTGATGAGGGAACTTACCTCTCAGACTCCCATTCTTCAGACTTCCAGCTTCTTCTTGGTAACTTCCATCATGGCCTAGTGGATAGAGCCCAGGCCTGGGAGTGAGAAGGACCTGGGTTCTAACCCTAGCTCTTGCCACTTGTATGCTGTGTGACCTAGGGTGACTTCACTCACTTCTCTGGGCCTCAGTTATCTCATTTGTAAAATGGGGATTAAGATTGTGAGCCCAATCTGGGACAGGGACTCTGTCCAATGTGATTAACTTGTATCTAACCCCCAGCACTTAGTACCGTGCCTGGCACATAGTAAGCACTTAACAAATACCATTAAAAAAACCCCTAAAAACCTCCCCCATCCTGCCCTTCTGCAGTGGTCTGTTCACTTCTTTATTCTGCATGGTTTTCCACTGCCCCAGATAAGATATTCTTTTCTGAGCATTGTTTTGGTAGTTTTTCCCCCAAACAGCCCTCCTTCCCAGCCTTGAAAATGTGTCTGAACTATCGTGGTTACGACTCCAAGAACAGACTCAGATCTACCCTTGACTGTGGTCCGTATGAACTCATAAACCCAACAGTCACCTCTAGCTCTTGCGAATTCCTTCATCCCCATCCTCCACATTTGTGCCGAGGCATGTATTAAGTTGTCCGTTCTACTCTGTATTCTGATTACCCTATATGTAAATATAGGGCAGGAAAGGGCCCGGGAGTCATAAGGTCATAGGTTCTAATCTTGGCTTGCTGCTTGTGTGCTGCGTGACCTTGGGTGAATTACTTAACTTCTGTGCCTCAGTTGCCTCATCTATAAAATGGGGATTGAGACTGGGAACCCTGTGTGGGACAGGGACTGTGTCTAATTCGATTGTCTTGTCTCTCCCAGCACTTAGTAAGGTGCTTCACACCTAGTGCTTAACAAATACCACAATTATTTTATTTTTATTAGCTGTACAATCTCCCCAGCGCTTAATACAGTGCTCTGCATAAAGAACCCAGTAAATACCATAGAGTGATAAGTCTTCTCCATTAAGGGTGTAAGCTCCTTGTGGTCAGGGAATGGATTTCTTCTGTTGTTCTTTCCCAAGTGCTTAGTCCAGTGCCTGGCATCCCGTGGTGATCAATAAATATTCACCGGTAGCCAACCAAAATTAAATATCTACTGTGGTTCACTCCTCGGAACTAATCTTCTTGGATAGTCCTGTGGAATTCCCCCCCCCCCCCACCAGAAAGGCCACTAAACAGCCAGAGCAGAGTTCCTGAGAGGGCTGGGGAGGACAGCGAGTACGTTAGGCACCCGGAAGAGGGAGGCCCCCCCCCCCCCAACTTCTTTCCAGGGAGCTTCTCTTCTCCCGCCCAGATTCCCAACTGAGAGGGAAGGCAAATGGGATCCAGATGGACTTTCTTCCTGCCATCCAGACAGTCCAAAACTATTGTGTCCAGATGATCTCCAAGCTCGAGGCTCTGCCTGCCCCTGGGTCCCCGCCCAATGAGAATGACCAACAGCTGGGCCGGCTAGGGCCAGACCCCAATGCTCCGCGGGGGAGGAGGGCTTATGGGGGGCCCGGCGGCCAGCTGAGGATAGACAGATGCCGTCGAATCATTTCTGATCCATAGCAATTCCATGGAATGCCCCATCTTCTGCCATAAAACCGTTCTGGTATGTGCATCTGTAGAATTTTCTTGGTAAAGCTACGGAAGTGGTTTACCGCTGCCTTCTTCCGTGCAGTAAAAGACTTGCTATTGTCTTTGATCAACGTTTTGGGCACTTGATCATCTGCCTTTGACTCTTTTCCATGCTGCTGCTGCTCAGCACAGGTGAATCAACTTTGCCTGATGCCGTGGCTTAGGTCTCTCCATTCTGGGTAACTCTATATGGCATAGCTCTAAGCTTCATCAGAGAACGCAAGCTCTCCTGCCACATTGAGGAGTCGATTCATAGGAGAGAGAGTGGAATTAGAACTGCTCTAATTCTAGGCCCGTGCTCTTTCCCCTAGACATTCATTCATATTTACTGAGTGCTTACTTTGTGCGAAGCATTGTACTAAGCATTTGAGAGGATACAGTATAACAATAAACAGACACATTCCCTCTCCAAAACTTGGGCCATGCTGCTTCTCTGGACCTCAGTTTCTTCATCTGTAAATTGAGGATAAAATATCTCTTCTTCCCTCCCTCTTAGCCCCTAAACTCCATGTGGTACAGGGACTGTGTCCAATATGCTTATATTTTATCAATCCCAGCACTTAGTTCTGTGCTATGCACATATTAAGCACTTAACAAATACCACAAGTATTGTTGTTATTACCTGTTCTCTCTGTGCCTACCACCTTAGGCTGGAAAATGCATTTGGGCTGGGGATTGTGTCCCTCTGATTATTTTGTTTCTAATCTAGTGCTTAGCACAGTTCTCATCACGTAATAAATATCCTCCTCCTCATCATATATCTGACACATAAGAAGCAACGTGGTCCAGTGGAAAGAGCATGGTTTTGGGAGTCAGAGGTCATGGGTTCTCATCCCAGCTCTGCCACTTGTCATCTCTGTGACCTTGTTCAAGTCAATTAACTTCTTTGGGCTGCAGCACTGGTAAAAAGGGGAGTCAGACTGTGAGCCCCATATGGGACAACCTGATAGCCTTGTATCTCCCCTCCCCCAGCACTTAGAACAGTGCTTGGCACATAGTAAGCGCTTAACAGATATCATCATTATTGTTGTTATTATTCTTCATGCAACCAAGAATCTCCTTAGAAAGAACCAGAGCTGACACAGACACCACATTGCTATCTGAGCAGTTCACCATCCCATGATTTAAAGATGGACAAGAAGGTAAAAATCAGGAAGATTAGAATCCTTTGGGAAATCAACAATGAGGCACCAAGATAAACAGTGTGGCCTTGTGGAAAGAACCCCAGCCTGGGAGTAAGAGGACCTGGGTCCTAATGGTCACTCTGCCGCCTGCCTGTTGTGTGACCTTGGACATGTCATTTCACTGTCCACTAGAGAAGCAGCGTGGCTCAGTGGAAAGAGCATGGGCTTTGGAGTCAGGGCTCATGAGTTCAAATCCCAGCTCTGCCACTTGTCGGCTGTGTGACTGTGGGCAAGTCACTTAACTTCTCTGTGCCTCAGTTACCTCATCTGTAAAATGGGGATTAAGGCTGTGAGCCCCACGTGGGACAACCTGATTCCTCTATGTCTACCCCAGCGCTTAGAACAGTGCTCGGCACATAGTAAGCGCTTAACAAATACCAACATTATTATTATTATTATTGTTATTATTCACTTGTCTGTGTCTCGATCTCCTCATCTGTAAAATGGGGATGCATGCCTGTTCTCCCTCATACTTATACTGTCTGTCTCGTACGGGTCAGGGACCATGTCTAACCTGATTATCTTATATCTACCCCAGCACTTAGAACAGTGCTCAGCACATTATGCCATTGCTGAGTAGAAATTTGCCCCACAACAGGTTACTCAAAGAGCTACTTTGCAGTGAGCCGGGACTGGGTAGCCACGAGTGGGGTGGACAGGGGAAACATAATCTCAGAAGAAGTGGCCTAGCGGTGAACAGTTGAAAGAGCAGTAATGGTATTTATTGATCACCTGAGTAATAAGTGCTTGGAAAAGTTCAACAAAAGCAAAAGACCAATTCTCTGCCTTCAAGGAGCTTAGTCTAATGCAGACATGCTAAGCAAATGCTTATCGTTATATTTTACTCTCCCAACCACATAGTACAGTGCTTGGTAAACAGTAAGCGCTCAGTAAATACAATTGAGTGAATGAATGAATCCATGGTCTTTTCCTCTGGCCACAGGGAACAGATGGGACAGGGCTCCCTTGGCCCTGACCCGTCCAGCCAGGCCACTGTGAAGTCATCCGAGAGTCTTGACGATTTTTTTTCAGGGCAGCCAAAGTGGCTTGGTAATTTCCAGAGTCCAGATCTGTAAATTGCATCAAATGTTGGGAAGCAGCATGGCGTAGTGGATAGAGCATGGGCCTGAGAATCAGAAGGCCGTGGGTTCTAATTCCGCCGCCTCCACGTGTCTGTTGTGTGACCTTTGGAAAGTCACTTTACTGCTCTATGCCTCAATTATCTCATCTGTAAAATGGGGATTAGACTGTGAGCCCCATGTGTGTCCAACATGATTTGCTTGTATCCACTGTGGTGCTTAGTACAGTGCTTTGCACATAGTAAGTGCTTAAGAAATACCATAATGCAATAATAATAATAATGTTTAAATAGTAGGGGATTGCGACAGGCTGAAACAGGGCTACACAACCACAGTCTTTTGCTAACCCCAAACAGTCAGATGAATTGGGGTGGGAGCCAGACACACACACACACACACACACACACACACAGACACACACAATCTTGTGTGGAGAATTTACTCAGGCCAGGATACCACCCCCACCTCCCCTACCCGACTCAGAGAACTGCAGATTTCCCATTAAAAGATGCATCTTTTGTTTTAAATGTCTTGGCAGGGGCCAATCTTTAATAAAGTGTTCCAGTTTATTAAGTTTGGAGCCCTAAAAGTCATCCATTGCAGAGATATTTTCCGGAACCACAGTATGTTCATTTGACTCCGCGTTAGCTAAATGTCTCCTCTCTTTCAGCCTCTTGGTGTTTTGTCCGAACAGAATCAAACAAGTATTGATAGACACACAGGGCCCGCTACCACGACTTCACTCACTGAAAGGATCCGTTTCAGCCGTATTATTGCCCGTTGAAGAAGGCCTCCGTTTTTCACAGTTTCGGGGATTGAATGGGCAAATATCTTGAAGTCTTTCTCCCCTGCTTTGCTTCTTTGTGCGTGTCCCTGGCCTATTTCTCCTGCCTTTTTCACAGCCCTGTCCTTCATCCTCTTTGAAGCCTGAATCCTCCCAGCCAGAGACTGGTGCTCCAGCCTCTTGCTTGCGGCCCTGCCCCCCACCCTCTCTGCCCTACTGCTGCTATGATGGGTGCTTGGAGCCTGGGCTTGGGAGTCGGAAGACCCGGGGTCTAATCCCAGCTCTGTTGCTTGTCCACTAGGTGACCTTGGGCAAGTCACTAGAGCCCAGGCTTGGGTTAGGAGGCCTGGGTTCTAATTCCGGCTCTGCTGCTTATCCGCCGTGTGACCTTGGGTGAGTCACTTAACTTCTCCATGTCTCAATGACCTGTAAAATGGGGATTCAACACAGTCAATCCAGGAGGGTTTTTGTACCAGAGGATGTTGGATGAGAACCAGCCACCCTCTGCCAGCGTGGTGGTACTTCGGGTTGGGGGGCCACCTCTAAGGTGGGGATCTTAATGTGCTGGTTTGGGGTGAGGACTCAAGAAAACTTCCCAGCAACTTTAGACTGCCACTCCAGAAGGGGCCAGGAGAGGGTGCCAGGCCCCAAAGACATTGTTATTAATAATTATAATAATAATGTTGGTATTTGTTAAACACTTACTATGTGCAGAGCACTGTTCTAAGCACTGGGGTAGTTACAGGGTGATCAGGTTGTCCCACATAAGGCTCATAGTTAATCCTCATTTTGCAGATGAGGTCACTGAGGCCCAGAGAAGTTAAGTGACTAGCCCACAGTCACACAGCTGACAAATGGCAGATCTGGGATTTGAACCCATGACCTCTGACTCCAAAGCTCGGGTTCTTTCCACTGAGCCACGCTGCTTCCCTAATAATAATAATAACGGTATTTGTTAAATGCTTACTCTGTGCCGGGCACTGTACTAAGCGCTGGGGTGAATACGTGCAAGTTGAGCTGGACATAACCCCTGTCCCATGTGGGGCTCACAGTCTCCATCTCCATTTTACACGAGATCCCTGAGGCTCAAAGGAGTGAAGTGACTTGCCCAACGTCACACAGCAGACAAGTGGCAGAGCCAGGGTTAGAACCCATGATCTTCCGACTCCCAGGCCCATGCTCTATCCACTAGGCCATGCTGCTGCTTTTCCCTGGGCTTGAACCCCTGTAGCTCCAGATCTTAAAGTCCCAGAAGACAACCCAGGCTCCCAGCGGTCGGGCAAGCAATAAGTAATATTTATTGAGAATGTACTATGGACACAATACTGCACTAAGCTCTTGAGGTTGTACAATAGAAATTAGTGTGCCTGATCCCTGCTTTCAAGGAGTTTACAATTTAGGGAAGGTAGGTAAGTAGACAAATGCATTACAGATAGGAGGAAGCAACATTCATTCAGTTGTATTTATTGAGTGCTTACTGTGTTTGGAGCGTTGTACTAGATGCTTGGGAGAGTACAAAACAATAAATGGACACATTCCCTGCCCACAACAGTCTTACAGTCTAGAGGACGATGGAGCATAGAAGATGTGCACATAATTTAGGTATTTAGGTGGCATGGAAGCGTTGACGTGTCAGCTGGGAGGAAATAAAGTGGGGAGTGAGAGATGAATCAAGAAAGTCTTCCTGGAGGAGATATGATTTGAAAGAGCTTTGAAGATGGGGAGAGCTATGGTCAGATGGATATGCAGGGGAAAGGATATTAGCAAGAGGGTGGCTGCAGAAGAGATGAGAATGAGACCCAGTGAGAAGGTTGGTTTGGGAGGGCTGCAGGTTGAGAGCTGGGGTATAGTGGAAGAAGAGAGTGGACAACTAAGAAGGAGAGAGTTGACTGAGCACTTTAAAGTCAGTGGTCAGAAGTTTTTGCATGATGAGAATAATGGATTTTTGAGGATTAAAAAGACTGATTTTCTGTTAGATATGAAAGGGGAGGGAGTTCCATGACAGAGGCCGCTGCCCCACCGCCCCGACCTCTTGTCTTTCCCCTCTCTAGTCTACACTTCATTCTACTGCCAGATGATTTCTAAAAAGCCATTCAGTCCCTGCCTCCCCACTCTTCAAAAACCTCCAGTGGTTGCTCATCCACCTCCATATCAAACGGAAACTCCTTATCATCGGCTTTAAAGTGTTCAATCATCTTGCCCCCTCCTACCTTACCTCACTGATTTCCTAGTAAAGCCTACTCCACACACTTCTCTCCTCTAATGCCAGCCTACTCTCTGTCCTCTTGGTCTAGCCTTGTCAAGATGTGACAGGTGCCTGATCAGAATGGTGGTGGTTTGGATGGTAGAGAAAGAGCAGATCCTGGAAATGCGAGCAAGAACAAGCCGGATTTGGTCTCAGGCTGAATGTGGTGTTGAAGGCCCATCTCCCCATCAGGACCTTTTCTGGCAGTCCAGAGGACTGCCCCCCCCCCCCCCCCCACTGGATCAAAGGGCCAGTAACTAGTTTGGGGTTTGTGGGGAGGGGATGGGCTGTTCATTGTTTCCCTCCTTGGAAGCTGTGAGAGGAGACTTACTTTCCAGCTCTATCCTTTGTGTTGGCCCACTCTCCCTTTCTTCCCCCCCTCCTGGGGCTTTGAAGGGAGCTGGAATTTACAGTCCCCTTCCCTTTCACGGGTACAATAGCCAAGTCCCCTGACCTCAGCTCTCCACAGGCAGCCCCACTCGGCCAATGCTCCGATTTAGTAGGGCCTATAAAAATAGCCGCTCATCCCTCTTAACCCAAGGTCCAACAGGATGCCTTGTCTTTTGGAAAGAACTTTGCCAATTTCTTTTTACTCCAAGAAAACTCAGGCAAGGAAAGCATTTAAAGAAATGGTATTTGGTATGCGCTTTCTTAAGCGCTTACTTTGTGCCAGGCACTTGAACTAAACGCTGGGGTAGGTACAGGGTTGTCAGGTTGGACACAGTCCCTGTCCCTGATGGGCTCACAGTCTTGATCCCCATTTTACAGATGAGGGAACAGAGGTCCAGAGAATTCATTCATTAAATTGTATTTATTGTACGCTTACTTTGTGCACAGCACTGTACTAAGCTCCTGGGAAAGCATGATACAATTATAAACAATGACATTCCCTGCCCACAACGAGCTCACAGTCGAGAATGGGGGAGAAAGACATCGATACAAATAAATTATGTACATAAAGTGCTGAGGGGCTGGGAGGGGGGGAATGAGCAAAGGGAGCAAGTCAGGGAGATGCAGAAGGGAGTGGGAGATGAGGAAAAGTGGGGCTTAGTCTGGGAAAGCCTCTTGGAGGAGATGGGCCTTCGAATAAAGCTTTGCAGCAGGGGAGAGTGGTTGTCTGTCGGATGAGAAGAGGGAGGGCGTTCCAAGCCAGAGGCAAGACATGGGTTGGGGTCGGCGGCAAGATAGGCGAGATCAAGGCTCAGTGAGAAGGTTGGCACTAGAGTAGTGAAGTGTGTGGGCTGGGTTGTAGGAGGAGAGAAGCGAGGTGAGGTAGGAGGGAGCCCTGTGATGGAGTGCCTTAAAGCCAATGGAGAGGAGTTTTTGTTTGATACGGAGGTGGCTGGGCAATCACTGGAGTTTTTTGAGGAGCTGGGTGACGTGTCCAGAACGTTTTTGTAAAAAAGAAAAAAAATGATCCAGGCAGCAGAGTGAAGTATGGACTGGAGTGGAGAAAGACAGGAGGCTGGGAGGTCAGGTCAGCAAGGAGGCTGATGCGGTAATCCAGGAGGGACAGGATGAGTGATCGTGTTAACGTGGTAGCAGACAAGTGAAGTGACTTGCCCAAAGCCACACTGCAGACAGGTGGCAGAACTGGGATTAGAACTTGGATCTTTCTGACTCCAGATGGGGGCTCTATCCACTAGGCCACGTTCTTGCAGCTTGGAGAGAGGCAGACCCGGAGGGGTGGAAGGAGGGCAGGCCCTGGCCAGGGCTTGGCTGGGACTTGAGCTGGTACTGTCCAGGTTGCCAGCCCCGAGTGCCAACTCCACTTTTAATGGCCAGCTTGGGGAGTCCACCCCAAAGATTGAGCTCCTAGTTTGCTTACTGGGGACAAAAGTGGGAATAGGGAATAGGTGTGTGTGTGTGTCCATGTGTGTGCACGCATGAGAAAATCTAACTAGCCCTCGGGTTGTCAGACCGAGACAGCACTGTGGGAAACTGTGTCTGTGAATCCAAAGCAGATGGATGAAACCTGAGAAGCAGCGTGGCCTAATGGTTAAAGCACGGTGGGCCTGGAAGTCAGAAGGACCTACGTTCTAATTCTGGCCCTTGTCTGTCGGCAAGTCACTTCAATTCTCTGGGCCTCAGTTTCCTGATCTGTAAAATGGGGATTAAAACAGGGACTGTGTCCAACCCAATTATCTCATACAAACAGGGACTGTGTCCAACCCAATTATCTCATATCTACCCAAGCACTTAAAGCAGGGCTTGGCAGTTAGTAAGTGTTTAACAGATACTACTATTATTATTATCTCTCCCAAATGCTTAGTACAGTGCTCTGCACAGAGTAAGCACTCAATAGATATTCATGAAGGTGTGAAGCCTTTTTTTCCTTTCTCCCTGCATTTTCACCACCCCAGTTATTAGCACATTAGCCCAGTGATGATAATGACAGTGTTTTTTAAATGCTTACTATGTAATTCATTGTGCTAAGTACTAGGGTAGATTCAAGACAATCAGATCCCTATCCCACACAGGGCTCATGGCTTACAACATGGGGAGAACAGGAATTTTATTCTCATTTAAGAGATGAGGAAATTGAGTTAAAGAGAGATTCAGTGACTTGCCCCAGGTCTCACAGAGTAGGCAAATGGCAGAGCTGGAATTACATACTCTTCCAACAGCTTGGGGAAGAACAACCGGAACACAAGATGCATTCCCTGCCCACAAGGTACTTACGTTCTAATGGGGGAGAGAGACATAAAAGTATTTACAAACAGGATATTCAGAATAAATAGACTGAACCATCAATCCTACGTAGATAGTTAAGCGGTGAAGGAGAAGAGAAAGAATGCGTAAATGCTAGAAGTGGCTAATGAGTTGATGTAATTTTGGGTGTTGGGAGCTAACTGGGGAAGGCTAATTGGTGGAGGTGGGCTTTTCTGAGGGTTTTGAAGGAGGGCAGTGTAAGGGTTTATGTGTACGCACCTCTCTGCCTTCTCACTGTCAGTCTATCAATCAGTGGTATTTATTGAGCGCTTACTGTGTGGACAGCTCTGAACCACGGGTTAGGGAGAGTAGTCAATCGTACTTACTGAGTAGCTACTATGTGCAGAACACGGTACTAAGTGCCTGGGAGAATACCATATAACACACATAGTCTCTGCCCACGACAAGCTTTCAGTCTAGAGTGGAATGCAGAAGATGCAGGAAGTGGTGTGTGTGGAACCTTCTGGTCTGCTGGTAACTGGGGGCCAGGAGAAGAGGAGGAAAAGTGAGAGGAGGAATAGAAGGAGGTGGGGGTGGCTCGCTTAGGGCACCTCTAATTGCCTAGAAGGCTCATGGGCCACACTGTGCTGCTTTACATTAGGTGGTAAAGCCTATCAGTTGGAATCCCCGGCTCCTGTTGAAAGAGCATGGGCCTGGGAGTCAGAGGATCTCCGTTCTAATCCCATCTCCTCCACATGCTAGCTGTGTGACCTTGGGCAAGTCATATAACTTCTGTGCCTCAGTTTCTCCCATTGTAAAATGGTGATTCAATGCCTCTTCTCCCTCCTCCTTGGGTTGTGAGCCAATCTGATGATCTTTTAGCTACCCCAGCACTCAGTACAATGCTTGGCACATTAGCACTAAACAATACCACAGTACCTTCACCTGAGCCCTTTTGTGTTCTGGTTCTGGTTAGATTTCACAAGGTTCAGGAAAAAAAGCAGACTGTTAGAAAGCCCAGCGGTCTTGCTGAATGGGAGAACTCCACATTAAGCAACTGGAAAAGCTTTGTATTAATATGTTAGAAAACATGAAGAAATACTGTGACTATTATTATTAATCATATTTATTGAGCGCTTACTGTGTGGAAGATGCTTGGGAGAGTACAATGTAACTTCAAACACATTCCCTGCCCACAACGAGATCACTGTGATTAGGGTATTTAGGAAGCACTGTGGTAGACACAAAACAATCAGGTTGGGCTCTGTCTCCATCGGAGCCAGGGCTCACAGTTTAAGTGCGTGTAGCTATCTAATCCCCATTTTTACTGAGGAGGAAACCGAGACCCGGAGAGGTTAAGTAATCTGCCCAAGGTCGCACAGCAGGCCGGGGCAGAGTTGGAATTAGACCCCCAAATCTCCTGATTCCCAGGCCCATGCTCTTTCCATAGACCTAGTTAAAAACATCAGTGAGTTGATTGAGAGGCTGTGATAATAATAACTATGATATTTGTTAAGTGCTTAGTATGTGACCAGCACTGCCCTAAACACTGGGGTCGATACAAGGTTATCAGTGTGGACACAGTCCCTCTCCCACATGGGGCTCATAGTCTAGGTAGGAGGGAGTAGGATTGAATCGCCATTTTACAGATGAGGAAACTGAGGGCCAGAGAAGTTAAGTGATTTGCGCAAGCAGACAAGTGGTGGAGCTGGGATTAGAACCCAGGTCCTGTGACTCCCAGGCCCATGCTCTTTCCACTTGGCAGTGACTGCTTCTCTGTGTTGAGAGGCTTACTACTTCACTGGACATCTGGAAGGATTTCTCTGTTCTCCCCCTTGTTTTTTCTAGCGGTGGTGTCCTTCGCCGGTCCATCACTGTCACCTAGTGTCCGCTGCTCCCCAAATAGCCACCCTCTCTCTGTCCAGTCACTTCCGGGTTGAGAAGGGTCTCCAAGCTCAGGGCTTTGGGATCTAGAGAACATCAGCTGAGCAGCGATGCCATGATTTGGGGGAGTAGGGAGAGAGTGGAGAAGAAACAGGGACCGGAAGGGAGGGACCAGGTCAAAGTTGATTGGGAATAAAAATGCACACTTGTCCATCACTCAGCACTTTATTGAGCACTTGCTTTGGGCAGAGTATTGTACTAAGCAGTTGGGAGAATACAATACGGTTGATAGGCTCTATGCCTGCCCTCCAGCAGCTTATTGTTTAACCATCTTGTCTTGAGTTCTGCCTGGTGGGAAAGCTCCCCCAGCCCCAACTAAGTTGGTAATAGTGTGTGTGTGTGTGTGCACTTTGGGCCGGGCAGTTAGGCCTCCACTCCTGGCTCTCTCGCCCCTGAAATCTTCCCCTTGGCCAGGCACAACCACTTCAGTCTTGCGAGTGATGCCTCTTCCTCCCATCCTGGACCGTGGTCAAAGGTTTCTGTCTAGAGGCCTCCTTCCACTTCTCAGAAGTGTAGGTGGGCAGCCTCCCAGCCGGAACACTCCAGCTGTTGCTGAGCTCTGGGGATCAGCCCGCAAACCGTGATAACAATAATTAATAGACTAATTCCAGTACTTTGGAAAGTACTATGTACCAGGTGTCGTACTAAGCACCGGGGTGGATACCAGCAGATTGGAGTGGACACGGTCTCTGCTCCACATGGGGCTCAGTCTTAATCCCCATTTTACACATGAGGTATCTGAGGCACTGAGAAGTCAAATGACTCGCCCAGGTCACCCAACAGACAAGTGGCAGAGCTGGGATTAGAACCCAGGTCCTTCTGACTCCTAGGCCGTGCTCTATCTACTAGGCAACGCTGCTTCCCTGGATAGAAGAGAAGCAGTGTATCCTAGTGGAAAGAGCATGGGCTTGGGAGTCAGAGATTGTGGGTTCTAACCCCGGCTTCGCCACTTACCAGCTATGTGATTTTGGGCAAGTCACTTAACTTCTGTGCTTCAGTTACCTCATCTGTAAAATGGGGATTAAGACTCTAAACCCCACGTGGGACAAACTGCTTGCCCTGTATCTACCCTAGCATTTAGAACAGTGCTTGGCACATAGTAAGCGCCTAACAAATACCATCATTATTATTATTTTTATTATTTTTACGGAAGCATGGTTGAGATCTTTCCCCCCCTTTCAGATCTTGCCTGGTTCCAGTTCCAGCTTGCTCAGACCAGCTTCCTCTGCCGAAGAGGACATGCCTTGCCAAACGGGGGTCTAAGGTGAGTTTCCCCTCTTTTTCCTGTCCTTCCCTCACTCCCTTCCTGTCCTCACACTGACCTGGCCCCTCGAGAATTAGAGGGTCGTTGATGGTCCTGAAATCCCAGGCCCAAGGTCTCCTGAGGGGCAGGAGGCAGTTGAGCAGTAGTAAGAGTATTTATTAAGCATTTTCTATATGCAGAGCAGACACTGAGCCCCACTTACAGACCGAAAAAGCACCGGCCTGGGAGTCAGTGGACCTGGGTTCTAATCCTGACCCCGCCACTTTCATCAGTTCATTCAATCGTATTTATTGAGCACTTGCTGCATGCCTAGTATTGTACCAAGCTCTTGGGAAAGTACAGTAGAGCAATAAAGAGAGACAGTCCTGCCCACAAGGAGCTGTGTGACTTGGGCAATCAGTCGATAGCATTTATTGAGCACTCACTCTTTGCAGAGCACTTTACTAAGTGCTTGGGAAAGTGTGATACGTTGTTCCCTGCCCACAACGAGCTCACAGTCTAGTGGGGAAGACAGACCTTCATGTAAGTAAGAGAAGCGGCTCAGTGGTAAGAGCACGGGTTTAAGAGTCAAAGGTCGTGGATTCTAATCCTGGCTCCGCCAACTGTCAGCTGTGTTACTTTGGGCAAGTCACTTGACTTCTCGGTGCCTCAGTGACCTCATCTGTAAAATGGGGATTAAGACTGTGATCCCCAAGTGGTACAACGTGATGACCCTGTATCTACCCCAGCGCTTAGAAGAGTGCTTGGCACATAGTAAGCGCTTGACAAATGACAACATTATTATTATTATTATTATTATTATTATTATTATTAAGTAAAGGATGGCAGTGTAAGTGCTCTGAGGTGGAGGGTGGGGTGAATGTCAAGTGAAAAGTGAGATCAAATGAATATCAGTAGAGAAGTTTCGGGGGAGGAGGTGGGATCTGAGGTATGGGGGCCGGCGAATGTCCCTGTGGGGGAGGATAGGAGGAAGGAGCTGCCACTGGACAGTGAACCTCGGACCCAGGCCACGGCCAGGGGAGAAAAGGGCGCTGGGAGACGGATGGATGGACAGGAGGGGACGGATGGATGGACAGGATGGGGAGGAGGTAACAGGAGTAGGGGGGAAGGACAGACAGGATGGGGGGCAGGGAGCAGGGCAGGGGACCGAGAGCGTTAGAAGCGGGGAGGGACAAAGAGCCGGACAGGGCAGCCAGCTTAAGTGAAGCCCCTTAATCCGGGGGAGGAAGGAATCCCGGGCTCGGCGGGGAGGAGGGGAGGGGGACGGACGGGAGGAGGAGGAGGGGAGGGGGCGGGGTTGAAGTCCGCCCTCCGGAGAGAGGCTCGATCTTGCCCCCCAGACAGCTGTGCCTGGGACTCCGGCACCCCCACAGACCCCTGCCCGGGACCCCTGCCCCCCCCCCCCCAGGGACTCCTTACCTGGATCCCAGTCCCCTTCTCCCCTCCTCTCCCCTACTGCCAGGGACCCCAGCCCCCAGTCCTGCCCTGGACCCCAGCCCCCTTCCCCCCACCCCCCACCCCTTGCCTGGCACCACAGCCCCTTCCCCCTCAGCCCTTTCGGGAGCCCAATGAAGGGTCCGGGTCCGGGTCTGGGGCGGTGGTGGGCTCTGGTGGGCCTCTGCACCCTGCTGCCCGGGCCCGGCGCCTCCTGGACCTTCGCGGGACCCCAGTTCTCCAGCCGCAGGTAAAGCCCCCCCGGCCTGGCCCGGACCCCCCCCACCCCGGCTGAGCTCCCCCCAGGAGCCAGGAGTGCTGGACCACCTCGCCCGGGAGCCCCGGGAGACCCTCTTCCCCCTCTCCCCCCTTTCCCTCCCTCACCAAACCACCCAGGCTGAATATCTCCAGTGGGTAGCAGTGCCCTCACCTGCCAACCAACCAGTCAGTCAAACTTCTCTGGGTGCCGGGGGTAAAGACTGGGAGGGGGCTTCACCATCTATCTCAGTCAATTCCCTCAACCAATTGATGGTATTTATTGACACCGCCCCCCCCCCCCCCCGCTTTGGGACAGTTTAGGGGGGATGGGGGTGGAGGGGCTGAGACCCCCGAGGCCTTTGACCTTCCGGGGCCTGACCTCTTCCCCTTCCCTTGGCTTGAAAATTGGATGTAGGGATAGGCTCCAGATTGTAAATTCCTCGTGTGCAGGGAACCTGTCTGCCAACTCTGTTATACTATACTCTCCCCAGCACTTAGTACAGTGCTCTGCATATAGTAAGCGCTTACTCAATTCCAGGGATTGATTGGGGGAGTCGGGGAAGACCCCCTCCTCCCCTTCCCCATCCAATTCCTGTCCCCTCATCTGCTCCTTGGGACTTTAAATGGTAATTTCGTTCCCTGCCCTGCCCCCTCTCCCTTCACTGGCTGAGGTCAGGCAGGACCCTCATTCATTCATTTATTCAGTCGTATTTATTGAGGACTTTCAATGTGCAGAGCACTGTACTAAACGATTGGGAGAGTACAATATAACAAGACACATTCCCTGCCTATAACGAGTTTACAGTCTAGAGGAGGAGACAGACATTAGTATCAATAAATAAATGGCAGATATGGACGTAAGTGCTGCGGAGGGGGAATTGGGGGGGAATGAATAAAAGGAGCAAGTCAGGGCCTTGTGGAAGGGAGTGGGAGAAGAGGAAAGGAGGGCTTAATCAGGGAGGGCCTCTTGGAGGAGGTGTACCTCCAATAAGGCTTTGACATACAGGAGAGTAATTGTCTCCCTTAGGATCCCAGGGCCATCCAAACTGGAGTGAAGGGTGGAGGCGGTCAGTGGGCCCTTCCACCCTCTTTCATTCATTCAGTTGTATTTATTGAGTGCTTACTGAGTGCAGAGCACTGTACTAAGCACTTGGGAGACTACAGTACATTAATATAGCAGACACACTCCCTGCTTGAAAGGCAGAGAAGAGGGTGAGGGAGAGTCTGGAGGACGATGGCCGTGGGAAATGCCCATTCCCCCAGGGGTCCCACCCTCTGAGGCCTCCTGGTTTGACCTCAGACTCTTTGTGCCCAGCCAGGACAGGGCAAGAGAAAGGTAGGGAGGCAGGCAGGTCCGGGCTGGGTCCCTCAGGGTCGTCCTTGAAGGTACTCTAACTCTAACCCTAGAAAAGCAGTGTGGCCTAGTGGATAGAATCCAGGCCTGAAAGTCAGATCTGGCTCTGCCTGCTGTCTGCCCTGTCACCTTGGATAAGTCACTTCACTTCACTTGGCCTCAGTTCCCTCATCTGTAAAATGGGGATTAAGACTGCCCCATATGGGACAGAGACTGTGTCCAACCTGATTAGCTTGCCTCTTCTCCAGCACCTAGTACAGTGCCTGGCTCATAGTAAAGTTTTACCAAATACCGTGGGTGTTTTTTGTTTATTTTTTGAAAAGGCACCCCACACCCCACCCAGTTGGAACCTTGGCCTTGAGCTGGGGCTCCCGGCAACACGCCGGGCGGGCGGAGGGAGAGTGGATTTTCCCAGAAACCCACCCCTTACTAGCTGGGAAGGAGCTCTCCCTTTCACCCAGTTCCCCACCCTCCAGGGCAGAAACTGGTGCGAGGCAGGAAGCCGTGACCTTTCACTTATTCCTGTCCCCTGGATTTCACTTATTCCTGTCCCCTGGACTCATGAGGAACAGTGTTTTTCAGGGCACCCCTTCTCATTCCCTTTCTTCTTCTCCTTCCCCTCTCCTTTCCAATCCCTCCCCCTCTAGCCTGCTGTTCCCTGACAATGAGCCCTCATGCAGGTATAGGACAATAAGTTCGACTTCCTGCCTTTTCATCTCCTGTGCATAGTCTCCCTAAGCCACTCCCCCTGAGGGTTCCCTTCTCTTCCCCTTTTCACAGACTTTTCCTTCAGCCAGTCAATTAATCAATCAAAGGGATTTATTGAGTGCTTACTTTTTTTAAAAAAATGGTCTTTGTTAACCACTTACTCTTGTGTTCATTCATTCTTTCAGTGAGTGCTTACTGTGTGAAGAGAACTGTATTAAGCCCTTGAGAGTACAGTATAACAATAAGCAGACACATTCCCTGCCCACAACGACCTTACAGTCTAGAGATGAGACAGACATAATATACAGATACGTACTTAAATGCTGTGGGGCTGGGAGGGGGGCCGATGAATGAAGGGAGCAAGTCAGGGTGATGCAAAAGGGAATGGGAGAAGAGGAATGGTGGGCTTAGTCAGGGAAGGCCTCTTGGAGGAAGTGGGCCTTCAGTAAGGCTTTGAAGGGGGTGGGGGCGAGTAATTGTCTGATTTAAGGAGGGAGGGTGTTCCAGGCCAGAGGGAGGACGTGGGTCAGGGGTCGACAGAGAGATAGATGAGATGGAGATACAGCAAGAAGATTAGCGTTAGAGGAACGAAGTGTGTGGGCTGAGTTGTAGGAGAGAAGGAGGTGAGGTAGGAGGGGCAGGGTGATTGACTTCTTTAAAGCCAGTGGAGGGGGGAAGCAAGTGTCAAACACTGTTCTAAACACAGTCATTACATTGGATAGACCTTGTCCCACATGGCTCACAAAGTAGGAGGGAGAAGAGGTATTTAATCCCCATTTTACAATTGAGGAAACTGAAGCACAGAAAAGCCAAGTGATTTGCCCAAGGTCAAACAGCAAGCAGTTGGCAGATCCGTGATTAGAACCCAGATCCTCTGACTCCCAAGCCTGTGCTCTTTCCATTAGGCCATGCTGCTGTCTGGGAAATTACAATTGCAATAAAGTTGTTTGTGCTGATCCCCGCCCACGAGGAGTTTACAGTCAGCAGAGGGAAGGGAGCAGATCTTCCTTGGGGAGGGAACCAACGGGGTGGGAGGTGGAGCTGCATTAGTGGAGATGACCTTGATGAAGAGGAAGGGGTCATAATGGACCCGAGAAGAGAAGGGGCCCAAGGACCCTGGGGGTGAGGTGATCTGCAGCTGCAGTGAATGATGAAGTTGGGCCACAGCTTGGTCAGGTCATTCACGTTGTGAAAACCTGGATTCAAGGGCCTGCCTGTGTGCATGTGTGTCTAGATGATCGATTGCCTGGGTGCTCGAGTGAGGAGTTATATGTAGGTTCAAGTCCTTAATAAATATGACAGTTAATAGTATTGAGCATCCACTGATTCAGTGCATTATACACAGAAGTACAAGACATGTAATGTGTGGTTAAGTAAGGGGTGGGGAAAGATTCAGGTTGATCTTGAACCAATTAAAAGCACATCTCCCAAAGGTCTTCCCTGAATAAGCCCTCATTTCCTCTTCTCCCACCCGCTACTATGTCATCCTTGCACTCGGATTTGCATCCTTTATTCACCCCTCTCTCAGCCCCTCCGTGCTTACGTACATATCTGTATTTTTTAATTTATATTAATGACTGACTCCCCCTCTAGACTGGAAGCTCGCTGGGGCAGTGAATGTGTCTACCAACTTTATGTTGTACTCTCCCAAATGCTTAGTACAGAGCTCTGCACACAGTAAGTGCTCAGAAAATATAATTAATTGACCGATTGACTACATGGGCCATTCCTAGGGGAGACAGGGGCTTGAACCAGTGGAAGAGAAAAGGTTTACAAAGGAGAGAGAACCACTTAACAGTTCAGTGGTTGTACCCTGAGGCACTCTACTCTGAGCCCTTTGGCCTCTTCTCTTGCTGGACCATGTGGTAAGTCAGCAGAGGGTAATAGTAGTAATAAAAACGATGGTATTTGTTAAGTCCTTACCATGTGCGAAGCACTGTTCTAAACACTGAGCACTGTAGTAGTAGTAGTAGTAATAGTGGATGCAGTTCCCAACATAAAGAAGAGGCAACAGAAGGTGGTAGAAGTAGCAATGGTAATAATAATAATAATAATGGTACTAAGTGCCAAGAACTGCTCTAAGCAGCACTGGGGTAAATACAAACTAATCAGGTTGGACACGGGCCCTGTCTCCCCCATGTGGCTCAATCTTCATCCCCATTTTGCAGATGAGGGAACTGAGGCCCAGAGAAGTGAAGTGACGGGCCCAGAGTGACTCAGCAGACAGTGGCAGAGTTCGGATTAGAACCCTCATCCTCTGACGTCTTGCCACTAGGCCCTGCTACTTCTCCAGTAGTCCATACTGTTGCTTCTTACTATCATTGCTAATGTTGTAGTGACTCTTATTATAATAGTAGTAGATGCAGTGCCCCACACAAAGACGAGGGATATTCTTTACCCATAATAATAATAGTAATTGTGATATTTGTTAAGCACTCACTATGTAAGCTAATTGTGGGCAAGGAACGTGTCTACCAATTCTGGTGTATTGTCCTCTCCCAAGTGCTTATTACAGTGCTTTGCACACAGTAAGTGCTCAATAAATACCATTAATTTTGTGCCAACCTCTGGCATGGATCCAGAATCATCAGGTTGGATACCTAGGGCTCGCAGTCTAAATGGAAAGGAGCAGAGGTATTGAATCCCCATTATTCAGTTGAGGAAACTGAGGCCCAGAGAAACAAAGTGACTTGCCCAAGGTCACACAGCAAGCAAGTAGAGGAATCAGGATTCAAATTCCGGTCCTCTGACTCTCAGGCCTGTTCCATTTCTTCCAGGCCACTTTGCTTCTCAAAGAGTTTACATTGTAAAAGTGCTCTGCATACAGTAAGCGCTCAGTAAATGCGATTGAATGAATGAAAGAATAAGAGGGTCTGCCGGAGATTCTCTGCTCCAGAGATGGATGTGGCGGGTGCCTCCTCCAGTTCTTTCCCGCCTCTCAGCGGGGCACCTCCCTGGGCTGGAGCAAGAGGATAGCCTCTTCTCACGGCCCCCATGCCCCTCCCCAACCTTGTCAGCCTCCCGGGTGGGCCCAGCTGCCCAGAGCCTAGGGACGGCTCCACGGGTCAGCGGAGGTGTCGGCGAGTCTCTGGGTTGATTTGGGAGCCCTGGCCGGATCCCGTCACCCCTGGGAACAGCTGAGTACACCAGTGTTGGGGTCTTGCTGAAGGACTGAGGCGGCAGTTAGGGAGACTTGAGGTGGATTGGGAAGTCCTCCCGGAGGAGATGTGATTTCAGAAGGACTTGAAAGCTGGGAAGAGGACAATTGTAATAACAATAATAACGGTGGTATTTGTTAACCACTTACTATGAGGCAGGCACTGTACTGAGAGCTGGCAGATGGGTCTGAACACGGGCCCCGACCCACATGGGCTCAAGGTTTTCATCCCCATTTTATAGATGAGGGAACTGAGGCACAGAGAAGTTCAAAGCACTTAGTACAGAGCCCTGCACACAGTAATTGCTCAGTGAATATCTTTGATGCAGGGAGTACCAGACACAGGAGGGAGAGATGAGAACAAGGCACAGGGAATAAGCAGGAGGGCTTCAAAGGAAGAGAAGGTAAGGAAAGGAGGCATTAGTAGCAGATGAGACCTTAAAAATAGCGGCTCTGTCTTTCACTCCACTGTGTGTTATTAAGCAGCATGGACTAGTGGATAGAACACGGGCCTGGGAGTTAAAAGGACCTGGGTTCTAATCCTGCCTCTGCCACTTGTCTGCTCTTTGACCTTGAGCAAGTCACTTCACTTCTCTGAGCCTCAGTTACCTTAGTTTGCTAGGTGCCAGACACTGTTCTAAGCACAGGTTGGACAGTCTGTATCCCACATGGGGCTCACAGTCTTAATCCCCGTTTTACTGACGCGGGAACTGAGGCACAGAGAAATTTAGTGACTTGCCCAATGATAATTAATAATAGTAGTTACGGTGCTTATCAAGCGCTTACTATATGCCAAGCACTGTTCTGCTCTCTGGGGTAGATACAAGTGAGGTTGGACACAGTCCCTGTCCCACATAGGGACACAGTCCCTGTCCCACATAGGGCTCACACTCTTAATCCCCATTTTATAGGTAATTGAGGCACAGAGAACTGAAATGTCTTATACTAGGTCACACAGCAGACATGTGGCAGAATTTCCTGCCAGAATTCCCCTGGAATTCCCTGAGAGCAGAGCAGACAAGCCCCTTGCAGGCCCCTCCCACACCGTGGTGGGGGAAGGCACCTGACCCGCCTACCCACCTCCCACGCCTGGCATGGTGTGGATGGGGTCAGTGTGACCCACAGCCTCTGTTGGCCTGGCTGAGCCTGGGCCCCCGCCTCTCTGCCCCTTCACCCCCACCCGAGGGTTCGGGCCTTGGATTCCAGAGAGAGATAAGAGGCATAAAGGGGGCTTTGTGCTGGTGGGGAGGGGGTGGCCCAAGAGTGCGTCCTGGAGGCCGGAGGGGCTGGGCCTCACAGTCCGGGAATGAGTGAGCTGTTCCATTGATTCATTCAGTCATATTTACTGAGCGCTTACTGTGTACAGAGCACTGTACTAAGCACTTCAGAGAGTACAGTGTAACAATGAACACATTCCCCGCCTACAACAAACTTACGGTCTGGAGGGGGAGACAGACATTAATATCAATAAATAAATGATGTATTATAAATAAATCACAGATATATGACAGACATAATAAAGATATGGACAGAAGTGCATTGGGGCTAGGAAGGGGAGATGAATAAAGGGAGCATGTCAGGGTGACGCAGAAGGGAGTGGAAGAGGGAAGAAGGGCTTGATCAGGGAATGGCCTCTTGGAGAAGATGGATCATCAGTAAGAATTTGCAGGTGGGCTGAGTCATCTTCCATTGGATATGGGGCGGGAGGGTGTTCCAGGCCGGAGGCAGGATGTGGGCGAGTGGTTGGTGGCCAGATGGTGGACGAAGTGATGGTACAGTGGGAAGGTTAGCAGGTTAGTGCCAGGAATGTAAGTCCCCAGAGGCGGATTCTGGCAGTAGGAGCTTCTGGTGCCTAGGGCCCAGCCTCCTTGTAGCCCAAACAGGAATTGCCACAAGGGATCTTCCCCAGCACCCTGGTCCATAACGCCTAGGACACTGAACTGCAGCCCCCTGGGTGGGGGATTACGACTATGAGCCCCATGTAGAACACATACTGTATCCAACCCGATTACCTCGAGTCTATCCCAGCGGTTAATACAATGCCTGTACTCCCCCAAGTGCTTAGTACAGTGCTCTGCACACGGTCAGTGCTCAATAAATATGAATGAATCAATGGCACATAGTAAGCATTTAACAAATAGCACAATTATTAGTATTTTTATTATTCCCTTCGTAGGTAGGGATACGGAGGCAAAGACATCTGGAATCACTCAGTGGTATTTATTGAGCTCTGGCTGTGCAGAGGACTGTACTAAGCGCTTGGGAAAGTGCAGTGCAACAGAGTTGGTAGACGCAGTCCCTGCCCACAAGGAGCTTGTGGTGTATTGGGGGAGACAGACCTTGAAATAGATTAGAGATGGGGGAGTTAGCAGGGTATACAAATTTTTACATAAGTCCTGTGGCCCTGAGGTGAGTGATAGAGTCAGTCGTATTTATTGAACGCACACTGTGTGCAGAGCAACATGCTAAGCGCTTGGGAGAGTACATTATAGCAGTAAACAGACACATTCCCTGCCCACAATGAGCTTCCAGGCTAGAGGGGGAAGGGATCCATAGACCAGTGCACAATCAAAGCTGAGGGGAGGATGGTTAGGAGAAATAAAGGGCTTATTCTGGGAAGGTGTCTTGGAGCAGATGTGATTTTAAGAGGGCTTTGAAGGTGGGGAGGGTGGTGGATTGTGGGATGAGAAGGGAGAGAGAGTCCGGGCCTGAGGGAGAACCTGGGCAAGGGGTTGGAAGCGAGGTAGATGAGAAGAGAATAGATTGGCATTAGACGACCTCAGATTGTAGAAGGAGATCTGCGAGGTAAAATAGGAGGGGGAGAGCTGATCGGGTGTCTTAAAGTCGGCGGTGAGGAGTTTCTGTTGGATGCGGAGGTGGACGGGCAGCCCTGTAGATTTTTGAGAGTGGGGAGATGTGGACTGAATAGTAATAATGATAATAATTGAGGTATTTGTTAAGCGCTTACTTTGTGCCAAGCACTGTACTTAGCACTGGGGTGGATACAAGTAAATCGGGTTGGACTCAGTCCCTGTTCCACATGGGGCTCACAGTCTCAGTCCCCATTTTACAGATGAGGGAAGTGAGGCCCAGAGAAGTGAAGTGATTTGCCCAAGGTCACACAGCGGACAAATGGCAAATCCGGGACTAGAACGCATGACCTTTTGACTCCCAAGCCTGACCTCTATTTACTATGTCATGAATAATAATTAATTATGGTATTTGTTAAGTGCTTACTATGTGCCAGGCACTGTACTAAGCGCTGGATGGAGCTCCTCCCACCAACAGGCCCCATTGCTCTCCCAGTACCTTCCGAGAAGGTCACCAGGAGCTAAACTGGGACTGATCCAAAATGACATCCCCAGAGAGGGGACAGGGTTACCCAGGTACCCCCTCATCCTATACTGATGAAGATGTCTCTTTCCCTGAAGATGCAAAAAGCAGAAGACCGGTAGTGATAATGATGGTGTTCCTTAAGTGCTTCCTATGTGTCAAGCCCTGGGGTAGATCCAAGCTAATCAGATTGGACACAGTCCCTGTCCCACTCCCGGCTCACAGTCCAAATTCCCATTTTACAGATGAGGTAGAACCAGAAACGACTCGGGGGCACTTGATAATAATAGCTGAGGCACAGAGTAATGAAATGACTTGCTCAAGGTTACACAGCAGGCAAGTAGCGCGGCCGGGATTAGAACCGGATCCTCCTGATTCCCAGGCTGTGCTCTATCCATTAGGTCGTGCTGCTTCCTGAAAGCAGTAGGCGTAATAACAGTAATAGCAGTAATATCGGTATCTCCTCCAAGAGGCCTTCTGTGACTTAGTCCTCATTTCCTCTTCTCCCACTTCTTCCTGCGTCGCCCTTGCACGTGAATTTGCTCCTTTTATCCGCCCCTCCCTCAGCCCCATAGTACTTCCAGACATATCCGAAATTCCTTTATGTTTGTGAATGTCTTCCCCTCTAGACTATAAGCTAGTGGCGGGAAGGGAACGTGTCTACCAACTCTGCTATATTGTAGTGTCCCAGTCCTTAGTACAGCGCTCTGCACACAGCAAGCGCTCAAAGATAAGATTGATTGATAGTAGTTGTAGTGAGCACCTACTTGGCACGGTGCTCCTTTCTTGGGAAATACAGAATAAAGAAATAGACACATTCTCTTCCTGCAGAGAGCTTGCACTCTCTCAGGGGAGACAAATGTAAAAAATATTTATGAGTGGTCAAAATAAATAATGGAGCAGCATGGTCGAGTAAGACAGAGCACGGGCCCGGGAGTCAGAGGACCTGGGTTCTAAATCTGGCTCCTCCATTTGTCTGCTGTGTGACCTTAGGCAAGTCACTTCACTTCTCTGGGCCTCAGTTAGCTCATCTGTCAAATGGGGATTGAGACTGTGTGCCCTGTGGGACAGGGACTGTGTCCAACTCGATTTGCTTGCATCCACCCCAGCGTTTAGTCCAGTGCCTGGCACATAGAGCTTAATAAATACTACCACTGTCATTATTCCGGCGGGTGCACGAGTGCCAAGGAGAGGGTAAATAAGCTCCTAAATGCTAGAGGAAAGGAGTCTACGAGCACTTGGTAGAAATCAGGGCAGGACAACAAGCCGTGCTGCCCTATGCCGCAGGCCCGTCAGACACGTCGTTTCTGCTGCTGTTGGCCTGGGGGGTTCCCGTCTGGGATGGAATGGCACTGTCAATCAGTTGGTCAGTGGTATTTATTGAGTTCATACTGTGTACTGAACACTGTACAAAGCACTTGGGAGAAAACGGTATAAGAGGCTCAATTCCCTGCCCACAACGAGTTTGCAGTCTAGCGGGTGGGGTCTCTGCCATGCTCCGGGGAATGCCGCCCTTCTAGAGGGGCGGGAGGCGTTCCTCTCCACTCCTCACTCCTCCCATCCCTGGATCTTTTTCCTAATGGTTTTTGGCACTGGGCCCAGTTGGCTGGATCCTGCCATTAGCTCAGGATGGCATTCCAGGTTGGGGGTGATGGGAGAGAGAGAGGCTGACACACCCCAAGTTCCCTGGGGCTGGGAGAAACGCCCTGGCCCCCAAACCCCTCCCACCCTCCCACCAAGCCGTATGTGAAGGGCCCTGGGGGCTGGAGGCAGCTCTCCAGGTGTGTCGAGGTGCCAGGTTGAGTTTGTTTTGGCCCCCCACAGTCCTCCGTGTCTGGCTGGAACCTGAGCCCCTGAGGCTGGAGAGGAAAGCAGGAGGCGGAGAGAGGACGGACTGGTTCTCCAGGGCTCTCTGCACACCCCGGACCTTGGCCACTCCTCCTCCTCCTCTATCTGCTACACCATGCTGCTTCTTAGTAAATACCATTGATTGATTGACTGATTCTCCAGGAATCACTCTGTCTGGCCTTAATCTCTTAGGTCGGAACCTTCTTGAATCTGGGATCATGTCTGTTAACTCGATTGTACTTTAATAATAATAATAATATAGCAATAATGATATTTATTACATGCTTATGTCCCAAGCACTATGCTAAGTGCTGGGGGAGATAGAAGATGATCAGATCGGATACGGTCATTTGTCCCACTCAGCGTTCACAGTCTAAGGGAATGAAGCAGTATGACCTAGTGGAAAGAGCACAAGTCTGGGAGTCAGAGGATCTGGGTTCTACTCCCAGATCTGCCATTTGACCTGTTGTGTGACCTTGGACAAGTCACTTAACTTCTCTTGGCCTCAACTGCAAAATAGGGATTAAATACCTCTTCTTAACTTTCCTTGAGTCTGTGAGCTCCAGTCCCAGGTTCCCCACGGCGTAGTGGATAGAGCACGGGCCTGGGAGTCAGAAGGTCATGGGCTCTAATCCCAGCTCTTCTACTTGCCTTCACTGTGACCTTGGGCAAGTCAATTCACTTCTCTGTGCCTCGGTTATCTCATCTATTAAATGGATTGAGTCTGTGAGCCTCAGGTGGGACGGGGTCTGTGTCCAACCCATTTTGCTTGTATTCATTCAGTCGTATTTACTGGGCGCTTACTGTATGCAGAGCACTGTACTAAGCGCTTGGAAAGTACAATACAGCAGTAAAGACAGACAGTCCCTTCCCACAACGGGCTCACAGTCTAGAGGGGGGAGGCAGACATCAATACAAGCAAACTGGCGTCAATGTAAATGAAGAGATTATAGATACATACATAAATGCCAGGGGGCCGCGGAGGGGGGGAAGAACAAGGGAGGGGGAGTTGAAGAAAAGTGCTTAGTACAGTGCCTTGCACGTAGTAAGCACTTAAATGCAGTAATTATTATTTCCTCAGTTGTAAAATAGGGATTAAATACCTCTTCTTACTTCCCCATAGACTGTGACCTCCGGGCCCATGTTCCCCACGGAGATTTCCTGAGGGTTTCTCCCACACTGACCCAAGGTGGTGAGGGTGGCAGAAGGGACTCCCAGGGTTTTTCTGAAACTGCTGTTCGGGAACCCCTGAAGACGGCTCCCTTGGCTCCCTTCCGATTTGACGGTCTCCTTTTCCCTTCCTTTCATCCTTGAGACGAGCTCTGTGACCTCCCCCCCACCCCTTTACTCCAGATCCACCGCCCCACCCATCCCACTCTGCACCCCACCCACTGCCGGGAGGCCCAGGAAAAAGGTTTTGTTTGAAATCCTTGACGTGAGCGCCACTTTCTCCTCACAGCCCATCTCAAATAAACCCAAGCTCGCCAAAAAATAAACAATGGAGCAGGAGGCCGGGGCGGGTTTGGCAGGGATGATTTTAATTAGGAGGAAAGAAAAGTTTCCTCCTCATCTCCTGGAAAAGAGAGGGAGGGCAGCCCCGAAGGGGGGAAAGGAGGGGAGGTAATCCCCACCCTTATATCCTGCCTGTCCTGCAGCCCCTATGGGAGGGGCATCGGTGCAGAAAGGAAATTATGGGGGCCTGGGGTCCCGGCCTGCCCGGGCAGGGCTGGTAGATGAGAATAGGTAGCTCTGCGTTGGTGTCGGAATTTGCACTTGGAGCCCCGTGTTTGGGAACCTCCTTGTTTTGACCCACCCAGGAGGGACTCAGCCTGCCCTTCCCCCCTACCCCCAACTGTAGCTTTCTCACAGTTGCCGGCTGGGCTTATTTTTCAGTCTTTACTCTCCCAAGCTCTTAGTACAGTGCTTTGCAAGTGCTCAATAAATGATTGAATGAATGAATGAACCTTCCACCCCCTTTTCGTTTCCTTGGCAGCTTGGATAATAATGATGGTCTTTGTTAAGCGCTTACTATGTGCCAGGCACTGTACTAAGAGTGAATGGGAGAATTGAGGGCTAATTCACGGAAGGCTTCTCGGAGACGATGTGATCTTACTGGGGCTTTGAAAGTAGAGAGAGAGGTGGCCTGTCAGATAGGAGGAGGAGAGGTAGTTTCAGGCCAGAGGGAGGAAGAAGGCAAGGGGTGGTGGTGAGACAGGCGAGATGAAGGTACCGTGAGTAGGTTGGCATTACAGAGAAAGCACAGCCTTCTGTGGGCCTCAGTCTTCTCCCTGTAAAATGGAGATAATAATAATGCCAGCCTCTCCCTATCTCCTGCTTTCTCCCACTCCCTTCTGCGTCGCCCTTGCACTTGGATTGGCTCCCTCTGTGTCCTCAGCCCCACTGCACGTATGTAAATAGCCACAGGCTCAGTGGAAAGATCATGGGCTTGGGAGTCAAAAGTCATGGGTTCAAATCCCCGATCTGCCACTTGTCAGCTGTGTGACTGTGAGCAAGTCACTTAATTTCTCTGTGCCTCAGTGACCTCATCTGTAAAATGGGAATTAAGACTGTGAGCCTCATGTGGGACAACCTGATTACCCTGTATCTCCCCCATCACTTAGAACAGTGCTCGGCACATAGCAAGTGCTTTACAGATACCAACACTGTTATTATAATTTATTTATTTACATTTATGTCCATCTCCCAATCTAGACTGTAAACTCGTTACGGGCCAGGAACGTGTCTGCCAATTCTGTTATATTCGGCAAATCACTTCACTTCTCTGGGCCACAGTTATCCCATCTGTCAAATGGGGATTAAGACTGTGAGCCCCATGTGGGACAGGGACTCTGTCCCTCCTGATTAGCTTGTATCTACCCCAGTGTTTAGACTAGTGCTTGAGACATATTTGCACTTAACAAATACCATCATTACTGTTAATAGAAGTAGTACAGTGCTCGGTACACAGTCAGTGCTCAATAACTATGATTGATTGATTGATTAATTGAAAAAAGCACCAAACAAAGGCAAGGCATCATCCTTTTTGGGCACAGCCTGGGAGAGCCACTCCCGCCCTCTCTCCGCCATCTTCCCTCCCAGCCCCTCCCACTGGCCGGTTATGGATCAGGAAGCACTCTTTTCTCCTTGGGATCGCTTAGTAGAGTGCTCTGCACACAGTAAGTGCTCAATAAATAGGACTGAATTAATTGAATGACTGAATCTCAAAGAGCCAGCCCGGAGGCGAACTTGACCCCTTGATCACCCCTGACCGCGTGGTCCATTTCAGAAACTGGTGCTCATACATGGTGACGCGGACGGTCTCCTGCCATGTCCAGAATGGCACCTTCCTGCAGAAAGTGCTGCACAGCTGCCGCTGGCCCCTGCGCTGCCCAGGGAACAGGTGAGAGACCTTGCCCTCCTTGCTCTCTCTGCCCCCTCTGCCCCTTCTGCCCTCCCTCCTGATCCGCCTCTTGGTCACACCATCATCTTTATTGTAGAGAAGCAGCATGGCCTAGTGGGTAGACCCCGGGCCTGGGAGTCAGAACATCATGGATTCTAATCCCTGCTCCGTCCCTTGCCTGCTGTGTGACCTTGAGCAGGTCACTTCACTTCTCTATGCCCCAGTTGTCTCATCTGTAAAATGAGGATTAAGACTGGGGGCTCTATGTGGGACAGGGTTGGTGTCCAACCCAGTTATCTTATATCAGTGCTTAGAGCAGTGCCTGGCACATAGTAAGTGGTTAACAAATACCAGAATTATTATTATCTTTATGATTATCTGGGGCCAGGGCGAGGGGGTGCTAGAGAAGGATTCCCCTCCCAGTCTCCCCCATCCCAGAGGCTGAAGAATTGGGCTCCTTGTTCTCCTATCCCGCTCCACCTCCCTGCTCCCTTCAATAATAACTGTGGTGTTTGTAAAGTGATTACCGTGTGCCAAGTGTTGTTCTGATCACTGGGATAGATACAAGGTAGTGATGATGCTGATGATGATCAGGTTGCACCCAGTCCTTGTCCCTCATGGGGCTCACAGTCTTGATCCCCAGGGTAATTGAGGCCCAGAGAAGTGAAGTGACTTGCCCAAGGTCACACAGTCCCATGGCAGAGCCAGGATTAGAACCCCCGTCCTCTGACTGCCGGGCTCGTGCTCTTTCCGCTAGGCTAGGCCGCTTCAAGACCTCCTAGACCAAGGATCCTGTTTTCGGGGAGCGGAGGAAGTCCCAAGTCCAGGGGCTGAGCTGAGCGGTGGATGGTCTTGGGCTCTCTTGCAGCTACAAGACGGTGGTGAGACCCACCTACAAGGTGATGTACAAGACGGTGACCAGCCTGGAGTGGAAGTGCTGCCCAGGCCACGTGGGGACCAACTGTGAGGAAGGTAGGGAAATGCTGCCCGTCTCCCCGCCGCCTGCATCACTACCCCTGGCCCTCAACCTCCGTTTCCGCCCCCGCCCTCACATTGCTGGGGCTCTTCTCCCTGGCTTAACCTAACCTGAGATCTGGGGTGGAGTCGGGTGGAAGCCAAGCCCTCCGGGGATAAAGGCAATGGACCCCAAGGGATTGGGAACCCGCGCTCCTGACTTTGCTTTGGGTCTCTGCCATGGCGTGCTGAGTAGCGTGGCCACCGGCCCCATCTGGGCCTCGGTTTCCCCACCACTAACAGGAAAAGGAGAGATGGACCTTGTCCTGCTGGCTAGACTGGGTGGATGCTAGGCTTTGGGTGGCCCCGGGGGTGGCTGTGGCACTCGTTGGTGCTTCAGCATGTGTGTGGATGTCTCAGAATCTGAGGGTCACCCCCTTACCACCACTACCCTGCCCCCCCAGGTCAGACAACTCCCACCCTGGCTTACAGGGAGGGTGCTCTGGCCAGAGGTTGGTTTCCAGGGACAGGCAAGGGTTGCCAGTCTCACTGGAAACATCTTGAGTGAGTACTGGTCACTTCCCATTCAGCGTTGCTGCCATCCCCCTAAGCCCAGGAGGCCCGAGACATATTCCGCTGGACACCTCTCTTCCCGGCCCCTTCCCCCCCGGCACTGAGCCTTGGAATGAGGCTGGATCAGCCCTGGGGTCAGTCAATCAATCGTATTTATTGAGTGCTATTACTAATAGTGGTGGTATTTGTTAAGCGCTTACTATGCGTCGAGCACTGTTCTAAGCGCTGGGGTAAATACAAGCTAATCAGGTTGGACACAGTCCCTGTCGCACATGGGGCTCAAAGTCTTCATCCCCATTTTAGAGATGAGGGTACTGAGGCATAGAGAAATAAAGTGATTTGCCCCGCGGTCTCACAGCAGTCACGTGGTGGAGCCGGGATTAAAACCCAGGTCCTTCTGATTCCTAGGCCTGTGCTTTATCCATTAGGCCAGGCTGCTTACTGTGTGCAGAGCACCATATTATGTGTTTGGGAGAGGACAGTGTAACAATACAATAGACACATTCCTTGCTCACAACGAGCTAAAAGTCCTGATGGGGAGACAGGCATTGGTATCAATAAATGACAGAAGTGCTGTGGGACCTGGAGGGGGGGCAGTGAGTAAAGGGAGAAGGGAGAGGGGAAAGAGGAAAGGGCAGGGCCCTTCCCTCAACTTCCACCACCCGCTGCCCTACCTGGGGGTGGGAGGCGGGACAACGCCGGCCCAAACTGGGCTGCCTTCCAGCACCGCCTTGTGACATTCCTTGGAGGATCTGGTCTGTCTCCTTGAAGGAGAAGGAGGAAGAGGAGAAAGAAGAGAAAGAGGAGGAGGGGAATGTGCTAGGGTGGAGTTTACCTCTCCCCCTGCTCCCCCAGACCCATCATCATCATCAGTGGTATTTATTGAGCACTTACTAAGCACAGAGCACTGTACTAACTTCTTGGGAGAGTACAATGTAACAGAGTTGGCGGGCACATTCCCAGCCCACAACAAGCTTACAGTTCAGAGCGGGGGAGAGACATTAATATGAATAAATAAATTTATAATATATAATTTACAGATGCATACTCTACTAGCCAAGCTGGCCTGTCCTTCTGGGCTAGCTAAGGCCAGGCTGGTGGGGAGTGGGTGGGGAGATAATTATCGATGTGGTGGGCACCAGGAAGGGGCAATCAATCAGTGAAATTTATTGAGTACTTACTGTGTACAGGGCACTGTGCGAACCGCTTGGGAGAGTAAAGTGTAACAGAGTTGGTAGGCACTTTCCCTGCTCACAACAAACTTATAGTCTAGAGGACTTTAGGAGCAGAGTTGGGTGGGGGGCCTCTGAGAGGAGTGAGCACAGGTCCTGGCACCCAGTCAGAAGCAAGAGTCAGAGGTCAGGAAGGACCGGGGGTGGCAGCGGCACTTTGGCCACTGGACCTGAACCGCTGGGGGCCTTGCGGGAGAGATGGAGAAGAATGAAATGGCCAATCGCTCCACAAGGCTCCCCGTGACGTTCTCGTCACTGCGGAGGAGTTTGCCCAAGGTTCACCCTTTGCACTTGGATATGTACCCCTTATTCACCCCTCCCTCAGCTCCACAGCACATAATAATAATGATGATTGTGGTATTGGTTAAGCGCTTTCTGTGTGCCAGGCACTGTATGAAGCTCCGGGGTGGATACGAGCAAATCGGGTTGGGCACAGTCCCTGTCCCACGTGGGGCTCAGAGTCTCAATCCCCATTTAGAGATGTGGTAACTGGGGCCAAGAGAAGAGAAGTGACTTGCTCCAGGTCAGACAGCAGATGAGGCAAAGTTGGGATTAGAACCCATGACTTTCTTACTCCCAGACCCGTGCTCTATCCACTATGCCATGCCGCTTCTCCACTTGTGTCCATATCCGTAGTTTATGTTAATGTCTGACTCCCCGCCTAGGTGGCAAATTCACTGTGGGTAGGGAACGAGTCTTCCCATTCTGATGTATTGTACTCTCCCAAGTGCTCAGGGCTGTGCTCTGCACCCACTCGATCAATACCTGTGATCAGTTGATGGATTGATTGACCGGGGCTCATGCTGGCAGAGGGTGCAGGGATGACAATTGTTCCTGGCCCCCATCAGGACCTGGCCCGGGGGGCGTGGCTTGATTCCGACCCCGAGCCTCCCGAACCATGTTACCTGTCCCGGGTCAGATGGGAAGCATCTGTCCAGGAAACATTCCTTTCCTGGTCAGCTGCGTCTGGGAGGGGAAGGGGGGATGCTCATTCGAATTGCATCACCTTTGTTCTAGTTCCCATTCCGATAAGGTCTGGTTAGTTCACTCCCACCGGAAAGATTTTGAATCCCAAGAGGCTTGAGAAGCTTTTTGGGGGGTGGTGGGTGGGAGGGGGGAGTTGCCACTAACTGGAGCCCTGGGAAACTATCTCCCCAGATCAATAGCACTCTCCCCAACCAACCAATCAATGGTATTTATTGAGCTGCGCCTCTGTACAGAGGACTGTACTAAGAGCTCGAGAGAGTACAACACAGTTGAGTTGGTAGAAGCGACTGCTGCCACGGACTCATACAGATAAGAGATAAAAAAACTAATTGCTATTTATATCCAAAAGTACCAAAGGCAGTCTTTATGTGTCCTTAAGATGGGATCGAGTAAATGAGGAGTAATAGTAAATATAAGCAAAAGGAATTTCAAACAAAATCCTGGCTTTACCACAGGTGAATGCTAGTTTGATACTGGTCTTTGGCTTTTGTCTTCCATGGAAGGATCCTCAGTGTGGTTTCTGTGACTTCCTTTTGAGCAAGGAGGTCAAGAGGAAGCCAGCCTTCTGGGCCTCCCCGTTTCCCCTTTTCTCCTCATCTCTTTTGGGTCCCAATCCTTCAGTGGAATCCTCTGGGCTCTGGCCAACGATATTCCCTTCTAAAGTCACATCTCCTCCGAGAGCTTTTCCCAGACTAAGCCTTTTTATTCCCCCCCCCCCCAATACTCTGTTATTTCCCCTATTATCCCTGTTCTGCTTTAATGTCTGCCTCACCCTGTAGACTGTATGCTCTTTTTTATGGTATCTGTTAAGTGCTTATTATGTGTCAGGGACTTTTCTAAGTGCTAGGATAGACAGTGCACTAATCAGCCTGGGCACAGTCCATGTCCCAAGTGACTTGCTCATGGTCACCCAGCAGACGTGGCAGAGCCATGATTAGAACCCAGGTCCTTCTGACTTCCAGGCCCAGGCTCTATTCACTAGGCCATGCTGCTCCCCTTCTTATGGGAGGGGATCATGTGTACCTGCACTTTTAGAACAATTTTCCCAAGCATTTAAGCCAAGTGCTCTGCGTACAGCGCTCGTTCTATAAATACCATTGATTTGCTTGATCCCTAGGTGAGCCGGCCCCTCTATGGCGGATGGTCAGGACACCTTATCAGCGTCCCTCCCCCGGCCCATGAACTCTCTCTTGTTTGGCATCCTCAGTTTCAGACTTGGCCTGCTGACCACTATAGGCTGAGTCCCAGGCCCAGCTGCTTCCCTGTTGGGCCCTTTCCAAGATGTCCCATTCCCCTCCCCACCGTCTCCTACTTCCTGACTCCCCTTTCAGGGCCAGCAGCCCCCCTACCCCGAGGGCACCAGCCTGCGTCACCGTGGGAGTCCCCCGGGGTCAGAGGGTCTCGGGGGCGGAGGGGAGGGGGAGGGTCAGGGCTTCAGTTCCCCCCTCCCAGCCCCGCACGGGCCGCTCCTCCAAGCCAGCCGCCGTCCCGTGGGATCAGCCAGGCGGAGAAACCTGGGCGGGTGCCAGGTCTCCTGGGCTCCATCCCTCCTTCCTCCTTTGCCATCTTTGGGCACAGACTTGGGAGTCAGAGGAAGTGGGTTGTATTTCCGGCTCCACCACTCATGTGCTGCGTGACCTTAGGCAAGTCACTTCACTTCTCTGGGCCTCAGTTATCTCATCTGCAAAATGCAGATGAAGACTGAGCCCCATATGGGTCATGGATTGTGTCCCACTCGATTAGTTTGTATCCATCCCAGCATTTAGTACAGTGCCTGGCACATTGTAAGCGCTTAACAAATAACCATCATTATTTTTAATATCTGGGCCTCAATTACCTTATCTATAAAATGGGGACGAACACTGTGAGTCCCATGTGGGACAGGGACTATGTCCTACCTGATTTTCTTGTATCTACCCCAGAGTTAGAACAGTGCTTGGCACATAATAAGTGCTTAACTCATACCATCATTATTATCATTATTTTTGTTATTATTAAACCGGGGCCTGGAAGGGTGGGAGGGGGGATGAGAGAGAGGCGGGGAGGGCCCTCCCCTGGGACCAGAGGCCTGATTGCTGCCGGGCCCGGCCTCGGCAGGTGGGTCTGGGGAAGGGGGTGGCTGAAGGACAAACCCTTCTCACCTGGGCCCCGGGCAGGCGGGGGGTGGGAGGGCAGGATGTGCCAAGGCCCAGGTGGGAGGTGCGGGCAGGCTGCGCCCCCCGCGGGAGCTTCGGCAGCCAGGCCCGGGCGGCGGGGTGGTTAAGTGGCACCGGTCCCGGTTCCAGATCTGGCAGGGCTGCTGTGAGGCGGGAAGATGGGGCTGGGGGCCTTGGCTGGGAGACGAGAGAGGGAAAGGGATGCGGGACTTGTGTGGGAGTTGGAGGAGGGGCGTGCTTTGAGACGGATGACCACCGCCTGTTATTAATAACCCATCTCCTGCTCCAGCTGCCTGGGAGCCCTCATGGTGGGGATGAGAGAAAACGGGGGGCTGTTTTGCCCCCAGGGCCGTCACAATGGACCAATCGTTTGGAATGGTTCCTGCCACCTACCGGGAGGCCCCCCCAAGATCCTCTCTTCCCATGCTTCTGTGGCCTCCTGGAGAGAGCAGGCAACTGGGAAACCCAAATTGTAGCCGTTCATTCAATCACTAATCGAGCGCTTACTGTGTGCAGAGCACTGTACTAAGCACTTGGGAGAGTACAGTGCAACAATAAATGACACATTCCCTTCCCACAAGGAGCTAGTCCTGTTCTGCAGTTGACCTGCCTCGTGGCCTTGGGCAAATCACTTAACCTCTCTGGGCTCCAGTTTTCTCAACTATAAAATGGGGGAGAAGATCCGTGCTCGCTCTGTCTCTCTCTCTTAGGCCGTGAGCCCGGTCGGGCACAGGGATTGGGTCCCATCTGATGATCTTATATGTGCCCCAGTGCTTAGCACAGTGCTTTAGCAGAGAATGGATGCTGTAAGATATACCACAACCGAGAACTAGCAGTCGCCCAAAAAGGCCGTCTGGAGCCAGCTCTGCCTCCGCATTCTCTGCTGAGCAAATGTGAGAGGCAACTAGGAAAGGAGGGGTTGCACATGGATAATCAGTCTGTCAATGGTATTTATTGAGCGCTTACTGTGTTCAGAGTAGTATACTAAGTGCTTGGGGAGAGTACAATCCAGTAGAGTTGGTAGATACATTCCCTGCAAATGAGAAGGGAAGCCAGCTGAGAGGAAGACAGGGGTTGGGTGGAGGGGGGCCTGGTGGAATTGCCACCCATTTCCTTTCTCTTTCTCTCCCCCTTCCATTCCCTCCCCATTCTTTCCCTCACGATCATTTTCCCTACTGTCTGTCCAGACCCCCGGCAGCCCCCGCTGTGAAGGTGACAGGTCCTTTTTCTCCTTCCTGCTGAGGTCACCGGAGTGGACGCCCCTCCTCCACCCCTCACTCTGATCAGGGGCCCAGCTGTTCCCCGAACCCTCACGGCCGACTGCTCCTCCTCCCCATCCCTGGACCCCCTACTGAATTTCTGGATCATGCCGGATCTCTTGCCTTTTGTAGTGACCCTTTGGTTGGAGCCCAGGGCCTCCTCTCCCAGCCCAGCCCAATCCAATCCAACTGCCTTGGGGATGAGGCTTAATGGTATCTGTCAAGTGCTTACTGTGTGCCAGGCCCAGTTCTGAGCGCTGGGGTAGATACAAGGTAATTGGGTTGGACACAATCTAAATCCCACACGGGGCTCACAGTCTTAATCCCCATTTTATAGATGAGGGAACTGAGCCCAGAGAAGTGAAGGGACTTGGTCAAGGTCACACAGCAGACAAGTGGGAAGCTGGGACTCGAAGCCAGGTCCTTCTGACGCCCAGGCCCGGGCTCTATCCACTAGGTCACACTGCTGTACCTCTCCTCCATCCCCACACCCTGGGCCCCTCATCCCCGTGCTGAGCACTGCTGCCCACCCCCGGCCTCCCGACTCCCCTCACTTCCTCCCCAGCAAATATTTACAGTTGCAAAGTAAACTCCTTGCAAGGGTGGCCAGGGGCCTCAGCCCGGGAGCAGTGGCCTGTGACGCTGACCGGACCTGACCGGATGGAGGAGGACAAGCATCCAGTTCAATTTTGCCCGGCCCCTCCCCCTCCAGCCACCTCACTGATGGATTGGGAGGAGGGAAGGGGAATCACTGAACCCCTTGGCTGCGGAGTCAGAGAACTGCATGGTTCTGTGTTCAACCTGATAGACGTCTATCTGCCTGAGAGTCAGAGGGATCTGGGTACTAACCCTGCTCCGCCACTTGTCTGCTCTGTGACCTTGGGGCAAGTCACTTCACTTCTCTGTCCTCAGTCCCCTCGTATGAAAAATGGGGATTAAGACTGTGAGACCCACCTGGGACCGGCACTGCATCCAACCTGCTAACCTGGTATGTACCCCAGTGCTTAGAACGGTGCTCGGCACATAGTAAGCGCTTAACAAATACCATCGTTATTACCCCAGTGTTTAGGACAGTGTTGGACACATAGTAAGCGCTTGACAAATACCATTAAAAAAGAAGAGTCGGTAGGGATGAGCTGGGACTGGGCACGGTATCGGGAGGGTTCGGGTCAGGCGGCCGTGCCCGGTGAGAAAAGCGGTGGGCCAGAGCCTAGGCTCGGGAGCCTCTCTGAAATTGAGGGGCAGCCCCTGAGTCCTCGAGTCTTGGGAACCCTGGCAACCAGGTGGAATCTGGGAGGATGTTGGGGAAGGGCTGGGAGCCCCATGCCCAAGTGGGGAGCCCCTCTCCCCTAAGTGGGGAAAGGAAAGAAAAAGTAGAGAGAAGGGGGGAAAGGGGAACATTGTGGGGGAAGGAAAAGCGGGGGAGAAGAGGGAAGGGCACACATCGTCTTCCCTCTAGACTGTAAGCTTGTGTGGGCGGGGGATGTGTTTATTGTTCTGTTGTACTCTCCCAAGCTCTATGACGGTGCTCTGCACATAGTAAGCACTCAGTAACTAGGATTGACTGACCGACTTCACCACAGTCTGTCCCGTCCGGGTCGGAAGCCTCCCCTGCCCAGACGGCGGCCGCCTAGAAGACTCAGCCGCCTGGAGTAGAGACAGCTGAGACCCCACAGAGGCAGGGCTCCCATACACCCGACCGCTTAGGCCAGTGGCTGAGGCCTGGGCCAGTGCAGGCCTCTAAGGACACAGCCAGGGCCATTGGACCCGGCCGATCTGGGAACCTGGGCCCAGGACTAGATTGGCTGCCCACGCTGTGGGCCTGGGGCCTGGGAGGCCTGTGGGCACCACCCCTCTTCCCTTCTTCCGGCCTCTCCCGTCCGCCTGCATGCCGGCACATTCGGCCATTTTGGTTTTCTTTGGTAAACACAGTTCAAGTGGGAGGCGGGACAGAAGGTGGAAACCCGTGACTATCCGCTGAAATGTCAGGCGGCTGGTCACCCTGGCAACAAAGGACAGGAGCTTGTGGGGCATGCGGTGCAGGAAGTACAGGGCAGAGGCTTGAGGTATGGGAGAGGCAGGTAGAGGCTTGAGGAATCAAAAAGCCGGGCAGGGAGAGCCCACACAGCATCAGACCTGCTCCGGGATGAATTTTTTTTAGTGGTATTAAGCACTTACTACATGCCAGGCACGTTACTAAGTGCTGGAGGTGGAGCCTGGCTAATCAGCTTGGACGCAGTCAGCTTGGACAATTCTCCTCCTCAGAATTGTCCACACGTTGGGGCCACCCGGACCGCTTGCCATTTGGCATGTACGCTGGACCACCCCACCTGTTGAGCAGTGCAAGCGCCCATGCTTTCAGCACCAGCTCTTGAATCACCTCATTTAGGACGCTCATGAGCGGGGGGCAGATGGTCACATCCCCCCCTGCTGCCGTCTCTTCCTTTCCCCCTTTTCTCCCTTTCTTCTCTCCCTCCCATCTTCTCCCCTTTCTCCTTTCCTTCTTTCCGTTCTCATCCTCTGGGACCCCTTTCCCCTCTCCCTCTGCTCTCCTCAAACCTCCCTTCCCTTCCCAAGACGTCCTGCCCCTCACAGGCTGTAAGAAAGCCGGGTTGCCCATTCTCATTCCTGAGGCTCCTCCTTTCTCCTTTGTTTCAAGCTGGAAGTTTGGATTCAATTTTAATATCCTCTTTCCAAGGAGCTTGATGTGGTCAGAGACTTTATACCCTTTTTCCCAGACCCCCACAAAGCCACGTGGGGAGAGGAGGAGAGGGAGGGAAGGAGTGATTCAATCCACATGGGCGCCTCACTGCCTCGCAGTGTCTCCACCTGGAAAATGGGGGCAGATCCCTCAAGGGGCCTGGAAATGGGGACCCACTGCTGTGGGAAATTGTCCTGAGTGTTCCTGGCATGGTAGGTGGGGTTTCAGGAACGACATCTCCCAGCAACACGTGGGACTCACGGGTACCTGGGGGGGAGTAGGGGGACGCTGCACCCCTTAGGCCCCCTGGACTTTCTACCGAAGGGAGCTGGGGGCGGTTGTCATGAGGTAGACGGCGAGGTGCGTGCATCCCGGCCGTCGGGGTCCGCCGTGGCGACGGCGTGTCACCGGCACCACTGAGGCCCACGCTCTTCCGTTACAGATGTGGCTCGCACCCTGGACTTCTCGGCCACCGCCCACCGGGGCCCTGGCCCTCGCAGCCCCGTGCTCCAGCTCAGCGCTACCTCAGGTGAGCGAGGGGGTGAGGAGCAAAGGGCGACCGGGCTGGGTCCTTATGGGGGCGGGGATGGTGAGCACAAGTCCCTCCTAGGCCTTCCCTGTCTGTCTCCGGAAGGGGGAGGGTCCCATGGTGGGAGGGAGGAACGAGGGTTTGCGGGGGGGGGGGGGGAAGCGTGAGCACAAGGACCCGCAAGAGACAAGATAATCCAGTTTTTTTTATGACATTCGTTAAGCAGGTACTGTGAGTCAGGCACCGTACTAAGCACTGGGGTAGATACAAGTTAATCACGTCAAATCAAGTGATTTGCCCAAGGTTACCCAGCAGACAAGTTGGGGAACCGGGATTAGAACCCAGGTCTTTTTGACTCAGGCTCTATCCACTAGGCCCATGCTGTATCTCCTAGGCCCCTGTGGCTTCTCCAGGCAGGGGGTCAGCCCCCCCGCCCCCACTGCCCCAGGCCCTCCTCCCCACCCCCGGCCCCCAGTACACCCAGCTGCCGGAAAGCGGGAGCAGTGTTGCTTGCCCGGCCGTGGTCAGCTCTCGGGATGGTATGACGGGGGAAGGAGAGCCGGCCACCTGGACCCCGCTGGAAGCTGAGGCTAGAGGGCAGCAGTCTGATGCCAGCCACAAAAAGAGAGGACAGGGTCAGGTCCCAATGTGCACACCCAAATCATAAACCTTGCACCTTTAAAAGAGAGAGCAGGGCCTGAAATAACCATGGAGGCCTGCGGGCACCCCAGCATTTCAATCTGCCAGAATGAGAGCAGTTAACCCTAATTATCTCCAGGAAATGCACTGGGCCGGGCCCAGGGCAGGAGGGAAGGGGTCTCCACACACACCCTCGCCTCCTTCCCTCACCCCCACCCCCCAGCCCAGGATGCTGGTGAGGAAGTTGCAGGATTTTCCATTCCAGTGGCTCACGAAGATTTTTTTCCTTCTGTAAATCGAAGCTGCAACTCAGATCAGTTCTTCCGTTTAAAGGAGGCACACAAAGGCTTTCTGCAGGCGAGGGGGCCCAGGGGTGGAGCTGGAGGGAGTGCGGGGTCTGGACGGGTGGGCGGGACTGTCCGAAGAGAGGTCTGCCAACCGCTCCGAATCGCAGGATGCCCGGGGCTCCCTACCCCCCCTCGGTGGGTCACATGGCAGCTGCTGGAGGAGTGGGACAGTTTGGGCATCACCTGCCGGAGAGGAAGTGAGCCAAACTTCTTTTGGCTTTTTCAGGGTGTCTGAACTGCAGCAAGGTGGTGGAGCTGACGGAGCGACTGAAGGTGCTGGAGTCTAAGGTTAGTAGAGCTGGACACAGGGACCTCTCTTCCCCCTTGCCCACTTGAAGGCTCCATGGCCTCTCTACACAGGGGTTCCCCATGACCTCCCAAGAGGCCAGAATTGTGGAGCTGGAGAGGGGAGAGGGAATGAAGGGTATCGATCCCCGGGGCACCAGACCTCCGCTCCCAGATCCAGTTTAGCAGGGCATTTTCAACTCATGGCTCCCTGTCAACTCCAGGCCCAGTTTCAGCCTTAGGTGCCAACTCTTCACACGAGTGTCTCGGGGAAATGGAGACCAGGAGAGGGTAAGCCTCAAAGAGCCACCTTTTTGGATATTTTAAACTGTAATGGTCTCAGGCCTCCCACTCACTGTACTTGAGTGCTTTCTCTGCGCAGGGCACTGAACTAAGCATTTCCGCCTTTGGAGTCTGCAGTCTAGCGGGCAGGTCAGACACTGAAATTACAGGCAGGGGAAAGCAATGCGGTTTAAAGATCTGTACAAATATTTATACAGGGGAGGGGGTTAGCGAGTGCTTAGGGTGAGGGCTCAAGGTAAACTTGTGGTGGCGTTGGAAGCGAGTCTTAGCAAACCTGAGATGAGCCAAGCTGAAGCCAAACAGCTACGAGGGCCACCTCCCACAGGTCCCTCTTGCCACGGTCTAACTTTCCTTTCCAGGTGGCTGTGCTGTCAATGCCTGGTCTCCCACCCAGGGGACCCCTCAACGGCAAGGGGATGGCAGTACCTGCCTCTGCCCCTCCTTGGGGGTCACCTGTTGTTCACGAGAGCCCTGGGGAGGAAGGCCCCAAAGGTGAGTAAGTGGTCGGGGGGTGGGGTGGAGGCCGGATGGGGACAGTAATTAATCCATTTATTGAGCACTTCTGGAGTGCAGAGCACTGTATTAGGCACCTGGGAAAGTACGGTGCATCGTTAGTAGACGCATCCCCTGCCCACAAGGAGCTTAGGTCGGAGTGGACCAGGAGGATTGTGGCAGAGCAGACCGCCTCTCCCTCCCAGCCTGGGGATCCCAAACCCGGCCCCTGAGCCTGCAGGTCAGTGGGGGTGGGAGACCATGGCCCCAGCAAGGGTGGTGACCACGGGACTGTTGTCCAAGGCAGGCTTCTAGCCCAAGCGCTAGTTGGACCAGAAGGGCTCGGCCTAATGATGACCAGGGATTGATCCGGAGGCAGCCCCTGGACCTCTGGGGGTGTTGTCCCATGTTATCTGGGAGACCCTCTGCCCTGGGGGCGGGGGGGCTGCCTCCCCATCCTCTCAGGCACTGATGTCCTGTCCTCTGCCTCCCTGAGTTCCTCAGCCAGAGAGAGGGGGAGGGAGCCCACATTCACTTGGTTTCATTCACAAATATTTAATGAGTGCTTACTGTGTGCAGAGCGCTGTACTGAGCCCTCGGGAAAGTACAATACAACACTAAGCAGACGCATTCCCTGCCATAAGGAGCGTACAGTCTAGAGGACCAGTCGTCGGTGGGTCGAAGCAGTGGAGAACAGGGGTACCCCAGGAGTCAGCATAGAAGAGAACCAAACAGAGAGGGACCGAAAAGTCTCCGAGCCTGGCCTGGAGCAGAGCTGAGCACTCCCTAAAACAGGCAGCGGCAGGAGGGTGAGGGGCCCTTGGGTTCTGAGGAGGAAGCGAGGAGAAAGAGCAGGTCATATCCAGCCGTTTCCAACCAGAATCGAGACCTAGTCGGGTCATCCGAGTCCTTGCCCTACAGGCCCTAGGACTCTGTGGGGATTGAGAAGGGCTGGGATCCTGAGGATGACTACCTCGAGCAGGGAGGCTGCCGCCCCAGCTGGACCCTGATAGGCATTTTTTTCTCCCAGGGAGGCTGGGGCCCCCGGGCCCTTCGGGCCCAAAAGGAGATGCTGGGGAGCCAGGGCCATCTGGGGCCCCTGGGCTGAAGGGATCTGCCGGCTCACCGGGTAAGTCATGTGTACCCCTGGCCATCGGGTTCCTCCCCACGTTCTGGCTTGGCCGGGCCGCCTCTCTGTTGGTTTATGGGGGAGACGATGGCTCAGGGTGTTTTCCTCTCCTTGGAGCCTGAGAATTTGCCATTGGGCTTTGGTGCCCACCCACTGAGTCTCCTGATCTTTTATGAGCCTTAGGGCTAGTGAGGAATGGTAGGGGAGGCACCTCCTTTATCTCTGCCAGGCTCATGTGCCAACGGAGGCTGAGAGCCATCTGTCTGCTTGCCTGTGGCTCGTGGGTAACGGTTGGGTGTCTGAGAGAAGGCAGTTGAGGATGGCTAATGTTCTCCATCTCTTTAAGGACCATTCTGGGTCATTCAGCAGTTCTGTGCTCCTCCCCCGAACCTCAGGCCTTCAACTGTATAGGACCGGGTACCCAGGCCCACCTGTTCTCGAGCAGGCAGTGGGGAAATTCCTGCCTTCCCCGTTGCTCGGGGCCTTGCCTTCTCCTGAATCCTCAGAATTCACCGTCGGACCTCATAGCTCACCCCCTCGTTCCCTTGTCTCTGTGTCCAGGGCTGCAGGGCCCTCCTGGGCGCCCAGGTCGGGATGGTGCCGTAGGCTCTCCAGGAGAGAGGGGTCCCCCTGGGCCCCAAGGTCCACCTGGTCCCCCTGGCCCCATCAAGCCGCCCTACTCCCAGAGCTTCGAGCAGGGTGAGTGCCGCCCTGGCTAAGAGCCAGGTCGGGGGGTGCGGGACAAGAAGGGATGTGCAGAAAGCTCTCCAGGGGCCCCAGAGTCTGATGGTGAGGGGCCGCTTGGCCTGGGGGGGTGAGAATGGGGCTGGGGGTGCTTCAGAGAAGCAGCGTGGCTCAGTGGAAAGAGCCCGGGCTTGGGAGTCGTCTGAGACAACCTGATTACCCTGTATACCCCAGCGATTAGAACACTGCTCTGCACATAGTAAGCGCTTAACAAATACCAACGTTATTATAAGGACTATTTAGAGATAAGAATGGTATTTGTTAAGCACTTACTATGCGCCAGGCACTGTACGAAGCGCTGGGGTGGAAACAAGCAAATAGAAAGATGAAGAAAATGCAAGGCCGGGAATCCTGGTCAGTCCCTCCTCCCTGTCCCTCCTTCCTTCTCCTGTTCCACAGCCTCTCACTCTGGGGCAGAGGAAGCCATAAACACCATCAAATCTACCCTTCCTACTCCCAGGCTCAGGGGCTGAAGGAGCCTTTCCCAGGCTTCCAGTATCCCTCTCTGCCCACACAGCTGGCAGCGTCCCCGCAGAGACCATAGACAGCTGCCTGGGGCTGTTCTGTCAGCTTTGCCTGTCCTGGACAAGCCTCGGATCTGAAAGCATTGGAGAAGTAGACTAATTCTGCCCGTTGAACCCTCCCCCCCCCCCCCCCCCCGCAGGGTTGAATTCCTGGTCCAGGCATCTGGTAGGATCTGGGGCCCACCTTGTCAGCTGTAGGCCTGGGAAGAGGGAACTGAGCTGACTGCATGTCCCAAGTTGCCCTGGTCTGGTTGCTCCCTAACCAGATTCATTCATTCATTTATTCAGTCATATTTATTAAGCGCTTACTATGTGCAGAGCACTATACCACGTGTTTGGAAGAGTACAGTATAACAATAGGCACATTCCCTGCCCACAAAGAGTAATAATAATAATAATGATGGTACTCGTTAGAGGCTTAGTGTGTGCCGAGCACTGTTTCAAGCAGTGGGGTAGGTACAAGTTAATCAGGTCAGACCCAGCTGGACCCAGGTTTAAATAGTTCTGGACCTATTGTGTGCCCAGGAGTGGTCGGGTGGTTGGGTTGGTGGTGTTCTGGTCCCCAGATTCAGAGGTGGGGGAGGAGGCGGGGACTAGCTCTCGTTATATCCCGGCTAGACTACTGTGTCAGCCTTCTCTCTGATCTCCCTTCCTCCTCTTTCGCCCCGCTCCAGTCTATTCTTCACTCCGCTGCCCAGCTCATCTTCCTGCAGAAATGTTCTGGGCATGTCACTCCCCTTCTTAAACACCTCCAATGGTTGCCTGTCGACCTCCGCTCAAAACAAAAACTCCTCACTTTAGGCTTCAAGGCTCTCCATGACCTTGCCCCTTCCTACCTCTCCTCCCTTCTCTCTTTCTACTGCCCACCCCGCACGCTCCGCTCCTCTGCCGCCCACCTCCTCACCGTCCCTCGGTCTCGCCTATCCCGTCGACCCCTGGGCCACGTCCTCCCGTGGTCCTGGAATGCCCTCCCTCACCTCCGTCAATCTAATTCTCTTCCCCTCTTCAAATCCCTTCTTAAAGCTCACCTTCTCCAAGAGGCCTTCCCAGACTGAGCTCCCCCCTTTTTCCCTCTGCTCCCTCTACCCTCCCCCTTCACCTCTCTGCAGCTAAACCCTCTTCTCCCCCCTTTCCCTCTCTTCCTCCCCCTCTCCCGTCCCACCCCCTCAGCACTGTACTTGTCCACTCGACTGTATATATCTTCATCACCCTATTTATTTTGTTTAATGAGATGTACATCACCCTGATCCTATTTAGTTGCCATCGTTTTTATGAGATGTTCTTCCCCTTGACTCTATTTATTGCCATTATTCTTGTCTGCCTGTCTCCCCCGATTAGACTGTAAGCCCGTCAAAGGGCAGGGACTGTCTCTATCTGTTGCTGATTTGTCTATTCCAAGCACTTAGTACAGTGCTCTGCACATAGTAAGGGCTCAATAAATACTATTGAATGAATGAATGAATGACTGTGATGTGCTCCACAACCAACAGCTGGTTAATTTCCCTAATCTGACTGGGCCTGCTTGAGGTTCTTTTTTTCTGTTGCTCTCTGCCACTCTCCCAGCACCTCCTGGCCCTTGGCAAGATCCTGCCATCACAGCCACTTCAGGGGCTTGAGTAGGGCGCAGGGGCCCGCGGGCCAGTCTGCTAGGGCCCCGGCCCCGAATTCTAGGCTCTCTTCCCAAGGCCCAGAGATGCGGGCCCCAGCCTTGGGGATTCACCCAACTCTGCCTCGGTCTCACTGTGGGACCCCGAGCAGGCCACCCACCTATCTCTGTGCCGTCTCCCATAGAGAGAATGAGGTCCCTCCTGCCAAGTGCTCTTCCCAGTTGCTCGGAGAGACTCGGAGGAGAATGGGGTGGCAGCGGGAGGATGGCACCCGTGTGACATCTCCCCTCCCTGCTTGTCGTATCCTAAACTAAGGGTGCAGAACTCACCCCAAGCTCAGCACTGCGCGGATGGGTATAGCCGGCCTCCTCACTCTCCCTCCTCTGCCTCCAGGAGACTCGTTGCTGTCCAACACCTTCACGGAAGCTGGAGGTCGGGGCCTCCGGGGCCCCGTGGGGCCCAGGGGTAAGTCAGAACCCATCCGGAGAACCTTGGAAGGGTGAGGATGGCCTCGAGGGAACCTCCTTTGGGGGGGGGGTGTGGACTGTCCTCCAAAGCCCAGCCCCTTTTCTGCCAGGGGGACTAGATTCAGCCAGATCACGGCTACCACCCCTCAGGGCAGGGCCAAAGCAGTCACCGCTCTCGTTTCAGGTCTTCCCGGGCCAAAGGGCCCCCCAGGCACCCCTGGGCCCGAGGTGAGTGATAGCCGGGAAACCGATTCCTCCCCCGACACGCCTTCAGACGCTGGGGCTCCTCTAGGGGCTGAGCCTGCCTCCATCCCCTGGGGATTCGGGACAGGGTGAAGCTGAGGCCCTGGACCGTGGTGGTGGAAGTCGGTGGGGAGGGGTGAGGGGGATGCTTCCGGGCAGCTGGGGGCCAGATGGGGAGTGGTTTCAGGCTGAAGGACCAGCCTGGGCCAGAGATTTGAGGGTGAGGACCTGAGGCTCTGCCCGTTGGAGGGAGGA